>NC_133512.1:99595227-100219090 GCF_049354715.1 Callithrix jacchus | reverse complement strand
GGCACAATGGCTCGTATGTGTAATCCCAGCTACTCAGGAGGCTGAGGCAAGAGGACCACTTGAGCTCAGGAGGCAACCATGGGCAAGATAGTGAGAACCTATCTCAAAAATAAAAAAAAAACAGGCCGGGCACGGTGGCTCACACCTGTAATCCCAGCACTTTGGGAGTCCGAGGCGGGTGGATCACGAGGTCAAGAGATCGAGACCATCCTGGTCAACATGGTGAAACCTCGTCTCTACTAAAAATACAAAATTAGCTGAGCATGGTGGTGCGTGCCTGTAATCCCAGCTACTCAGGAGGCTGAGGCAGGAGAATTGCCTGAACCCAGGAGGCGGAGGTTGCGGTGAGCAGAGATTGCGCCATTGCACTCCAGCCTGGGTAACAAGAGCAAAACTCCGCCTCAAAAAAAAAAAAACCTTACTTTTTACTTCATTGCATCAGTGATACCAGACCAACAAGGCACTGGTGAGAGTAGTTATAATTATACTCACAGTTATATACTGGCTTATTTGCACTAGCAACAGCAAACATTGAAGACATATTAAGTATGCAATACGTGTGAACTATTAATAAATGAAACCATTGGAACTAGTATTAACCCGTTTCATTCTTACCATCCTTTAGAGATGAAGAATCAGAGACTGAGAGAGCTTACTAACACTGCTATTCAGTTAGCAAGCTATTCCATGGTTTAAAGAGATCAGTATTGCCTTTAACTTTCTAGCTTTTAGAATTATGCAATTCTCTGTCCCCATGGAGGCTCAGCCTGATTTGGGGGCATCGTGTAAGCCAGTGGTTTTCAACCTGGAGTGATTTTGACCCCCCAGGGGACATTTGGCAATGCCTGGAGACATTTGTGATTGTCGCATTGGGTGGGGGTTGCTCTGATATCTAATGGTAGAGGCCAGTGACGCTGGTGAACATCCCACTAAGCACTGAAGAGCCCCTGACAAAGAATTTTTCAGCCCCAAATGTCAAGGGTGCTGAGGTTGAGAAACCTTGTTACAGGCCTGTAAGACTGAATATTAGTGAAAATGTTTGTTTAAATCAGTTGGTATGGTGCCCCATGGAATTATATTTCTTAAGAAGATAGAGCTCAGTTTCCTCTGCTGAACCCCCCTTAGGATGCAGAAGGAGCCAGTAGTACCCCTATATGGAACAGGATAGGGCAATCATACTATTCTGAATGCCAAGGGGACTTTCAGATTGATGGTTTTGTAAAGTGACTGACATGTTTGAGAGTTCCCAAGAAAATTACTAAAACCTGAGTCTCTTGCAGGTATGTAAAACCTGTGAATTTCATAAAAATTAAGCCTTTATTTCAAAGACAGGGTTTTTAAAGTTTAAAGTGGCTTTCAGGTGGAGAAAGAACTAGGAATCAAAATTTCAAAGGTCAGTAAAAACAAGTGATAATTTCCTTTGACTCTCACAATCAGGATGAAGCAGGATAGTGATGAGAGTTTGGCACTTCTATTCACACCTTGAAATGTATCAAGTGCCTCTCCCTGACTTCTCTCCCTTACACTGAAGTAGATGTCCAAAGACCTCAGACACATACAGTATGGACAAGTATTTCCCCTCACTTGCAAAAATTCAAGTGGCACCAGTCGTGTGGAGACAGAAGTCCCAGTTGACACAAGGAAGCTGCAGTCTGAGGCCTGACTCTTCTGTCATTTTGGTGCTCCTTCCTGCCTCCCCACACCCCACCCCAATGTGTGGCATAACCTAAAGGGTTATTAAATATTGAACTACAGCTTGACAAAGATCTGATAACAATAGGTGGTCACCAGCTGTGTTGAAATCAACTAGTTAAAAGGTAGAAATTAAACATTACAGTGAAAAAATACTTAGAGAATGAAAACTTCCTAAAAGCTAAGATGTCTGCTATTAAATGATCATTCAGGTTCTTCTGGGTTCTTGCTTTTGGATGAATAAAGGGCTTTTTCTTCCTCTAAAGTTCTAATCTTATGAATGTGTAAAAGAGATCAATGTTTTAGAAATATCTACATGTGCTTGGCTCCTCTGTGTCTCTGTGTAGGACTTTATCCCCATTCAGGCCAAGTTTCCATCTGTGGGTGGAAGATGGGGAGGAGGCGAGGACTGCAAAGGTCACAATAAGAATGCAAATACACACCAGGTGCGGTGCCTCGCACCTGTAATCCCAGCACTTTGGGAGGCCAAGGTGAGTGGATCATGATGTCAGGAGTTCGAGCCCAGCCTGACCAACATGGTGAAACCACATCTCCACTAAAAATACAAAAATTAGCTGGGTGTGGTGGCACGCACCTGTAACCTAGCTACTCAGGAGGCTGAGGCAGGAGAATCGCTTGAACCCGGGAGGCAGAGGTTGCAGTGAGCCGAGATTGCACCACTGCACTCCAGCCTGGGTGGCAGAGAGAGACTCTGTCTCCAAAAAAAGAACGCAAATATGGTAGTAATAACAGGTTAATATTCACCCTCTGTCAGCAAAAATAGGCTTCCCCAGTCTGCAGCAATGTACTGGAACAGAATTACAGACAGGCCTTGTCAAGGAAAAGGGATTTACTACATTCCTTTATATTCCCATTTAACATATCAAGAAGCAGTCCTGGAATCCTTGATCATATTGCATTTCCCAACAAGGAGGTTAGAACCAGACGAGAGGACGAGAGAAATCCACACATACTCACCCAGCAGGGGAAGAAACAAATCGCTGCAACGCTGAGCATTTATATGACTCATCCTGGCAGGAACGAAGCTACCCAAGACAACTTTTAAAGTTATTGCATCCACTAAATTTGCCAAATGAGTCTAAAATTGCATGTCTCTTTTCCCAGCATTTTAAAATCAACTCCTCCTTTGAAACATCTCTCCAGTTACTCTTCATCTGTATATATTCGTGGATATTTTCATTCATGTACTCATTCAACAAATATTTATTGAGCTTGTACCATACACAGGGTGGTGACATTGCACCATCGAGTAGGTACAGATAAAGTTCCTGCCCCCTTGAAACTCACTTTTTCGTTGAAGAGAAACAAAAAACACAAGTAAATATCATTTCCGGCTGTGATAAATTTTATGAAGAGAAACAAACAAGGACTTCCTGGTCCTCATGCTCACTCCCTTACAACAGTTTTGGAAGACACCAAAGGGACAGAGAGGAGTCAGGCCCCAGACCCCAGCCGCCTTGTACCCACTGGGACTTCTGTCTCCAAATTCATGGTGCCTCCTGAGTTTTTGTAAGTGAGGGGAAATAGCTGTCCACAGTGTGTGTGTCTGAAATCTTTGGAAATCTATTTCAGTGGGAGGGAGAGGAGTCCTGGAGAGGCCTCAGTGCGTTTCAGGGTGGCAAGAGCAGTGCCAATGGGTAGTATTCTCTGACTTCCTAACGCACCTCCCTCTCTGCTGGTAGACTGAAGTTTTTTAATAGCTGCCTGAAGCAGTCACTTTCTTTTTCAAGACCTGCCATTGCTCATACTGCCTGATGGTACCTTCCAGGCCTTGAACATAGCTTCAAATAACATGTTTAACCTATGCCTGGCCATACAGCCTTCCCTGTCACCACGTCAACTCCTCTAAAGTCATCTAAAAATCTCAGTTCTCTGTCCTCACATCTAAGAATGCACACTCCTCTGTCTTCTCTATCTTTCTAAATCTGACCCTTTTAAGATTCAACCAGCGTCTTGCCTGCTGTATTCCATTCAACACCCAGACCACAGTGATATCTCCTTTGTCTAATGTTTCAAAATATAGTTTAGCACTTTATAGACTCCCAAACTTGGAAAGAACCATGCTGCCCTTTTAGTCTAGTCTCAAATGCAATGTGAGTAACACAGTTATAACCTTTCTAATCGGTAGTCTCAGCCTTTCACACTCTCTCCTAATGTTTTTCAAATAAGTACATTTTAAAAATTACAAATACACAGTGGTAAATTATTTTGATTATTTTATTACTTAAGCATTCATAATCATAAAACTATGAATAAATCTGTGTGCTTAGAACTCTTATATAATCATAAAAGAAAACAAACTTAAAAATTAAATTCAAACCCAATGACTAAATTAATTAATTCCAAATGATCAACATTAATTTAATGTGACATGTAATATTTAGCTAAAGCCAAGTGCCTATTCTCAATGTAAATATGGTATTGGCTATTATCAAATGGAATATGTTATAATGGCACCTTACTTACCTACAAAAGCCATCTCTGCCATTTTTCTTAAATAACCTTTAAAAAAAGTTGTAGCTTCTTACTAAAGAAATCTCCAATGCTAACACGATACAAGTATGATTTAATTACAAGGTGATGATCTAGATCATGTGGACATTTCATCCAATTAAAACTTAAGTTGAAATACTTTACCCATTTTCAAAGAAGCACACACATCTTTTATCATATTCCTTTGTTTAAGAAGCATCCAGAAACCCATGTTATAAAGGTTTGTACTGATTCACGTGTTCACGCTTTGACTCTGATCATGGATCCTGTGTAAAATGTGTTGACAAAAAGGGCTATTTTTAACTTCTATGCATTTTTCCTTAAAATACCTAAAATTGCATGTAGCACATGCTGGATTTTAACTAAATATTCCTTGAATATGCTATTTCTATGTATTATTACTTCTGATATGAATTTGAAAAAAACATTTATTTACAGACCACTAAAAATCTCCCAGAAAGCTGAGTTAGTAGTTACCCTTCGATTCTGACCTTCTGGACAAATATTTGCATAGACTTCATGAAACCTTTTAGCAAACTTTTACTCACAATGATGCAAGTCAAATTTAAGACAGAAGAAACTAAACATTAATCAGTATAAGAATCTGTAAGTCAAGGTGGCCTAAAAATCGAGCAATATTTTAAGAATGTTGAATCAAATGTTGTCGATGAATGAAAATTTCTTCTGTTGCAGACAATTATTTGAAGGGCATATCTTTTTAATACTATTTCCAGCTGTCTTCTAGAGTCATAGTAGCCCTGTTAAAAAAGTAATAAACAACAACAACAAAAAGCACTTTAGGCTAAGTGCAGTGGCTCATGCCTGTAATTCCAATTCTTTGGAAGGCCAAGGAAGGAGGACCGCTTGAAGCCAGGAGGTCGAGACCATCCTGGGCAACATAGACCCTGTCTGAAAAAAATAAAAATTTAGCCCATGAGGTGGCACACACCTGTAGTCCCAGCTACTCAGGAGTCTGAAACTGGGGGATCACTTGATCCCAGGAGGTCAAGTCTCCAGTAAGCTGTGATCATGCCACTGTACTCCAGCCTGGGGTCAACAGAGTTAGACTATCTCCAAAAAAAAAATTGCCCTCCTATCTTTGAAATTTTTATAGTCACCTGTAATTTGGGTGTTTCCGGGAAGAACAGTAGAAACAAATTCAATAATCCTTAAAAGGCCTGATATCATGTTTATGCCAGTTTTTTTCCTATTTTAACTTTTTTTCTCTACTTAGTTTCATCAATTAAAGGTTTATTATTAATGGTGAAAAGCATTAGGACCCCTTGTAAGATGCTCCAGGGAGTGTTTTCAGCTCAGTGTAAGAAAAACAAAAATTGAACCATTTGTGCTCTTTGAAACTCTGTATTTTCCAAGATAGTGAGTTGTCTCTTAATGCAACAGCCTATACAGAGGTTGAATGATGCCAGCTTTGGGTTTACTGTTGTTTGTAGGTTACCTAGACTGTTAGTTGTGATTTTAGAATGTTTGTAAGAAGATAGGTCTGAATTAATAAGCCGATATGTTCTTATTTCAAAATAATATATATATATCAAAAAATGTAAGCTAAATTCCCATTTTTCTTTAGTATTCTCCACATCTCTTTCATTTCCAGAGTAATGGTCCTTGGAAAGATAATAGCTGGCATAGTAAGAGCTGGTACTTACACAGCACTCAAGTACAAGACTCTCTAAATGTTCATTCCTCACAAAACTCTATGAGATAGGTAATAGTACTATTCCCCTTCTACAGATAAGGGAACTGAGCCACTTAAGGTTAAGTGATGTGCTGATACTTACAAAGCTCGTAAACAGGAGAGTCATCCAGAGCCAAATTATTTTGGCTTCAAAGTCTAGGCACTTAAATAGTGATGCTGTCCACTCACTAGTACCTTGTGGAGAAGCCACTAAGATAGTTTCAGAATATTACTGGACTACTAAATAAACTGAGATTCTCGAAAGCTGAATTACATTGTGTTTTTACCCCTGTCTTCCTACATCTTTACATTTGTCCAGACCCAGAAAATAATGTCAGAAGAGCCTTAAAAGCCGAGTGTGATTGCTTAATGACTCCGCTGCAGAGGCAGCATCAACTTCCAGCTGTAATCAAGAAGAGCTTGAGATCCCTACACCAAGTCAAACACTTTTATTTCTTTGCATACCGTGGACCATGGTGCAGGGCAGAATCATAACCCGAAGAATCACAGAATACAGTTTTAGAGCTGGAAGCATTCTTAGGAATTGTTCATTCTTTCTTTGTTATTACAGAAATGAGGATACTGATTTTACTGAGAGGATCACATCTTAAAACCATGCGATGGCTTTATAACTTCTCTTCTTGACTCTACTATTAACTCTCTCATGTCCAGGCTCATACCAGCCAAAGGAAATTTGTAATAATATTTGATCATCTCACTCTGCTTTTTAAACTCCCTCAAATATTCCTCATTACTTTGAGACTTAATTAAAATCCTTCAGTTAAAGCAGCAGTTCTTTGAAAACCTGGTCCCTGACTGTCTGCAGTCTCATCACCTCCTACTTGCTCCTTTTGAAATCTGGACTCCAGTCACTCTGAGTGTCATTCTGGACCACCCAGAGCATCACACTCTTACCTCCAAGCCCTTACACATGACCTTCCTTCTGCTTTTACAGCACTCCTTCTGGACTCTTCTGGCTGCCTCCACTTCATTTTCAGAATGCAGCTTCATACCTCCAAAGAAAGTCACCTCTAACCTAGAGGTCACGTTTGTTTTGTTTAGTCATTCAAACTCCCAATTTCAAAAAGCCTGCCTATATTATTTCCTAACCCATGACAGATATAAAAAGTAATTTATATTTCTGTGTGTTAAGATACAAGAAGAGCAATTAGAATTTGCACAATAGCAACATGACAACTCAGGTAACAATAGCTCATAAGGATTCACTGCTTATGACAAGGGAAACAAGTGAATGAAACAAAGCTTTCTGGGATCATTTGGCAAAGGTGTCATATTGGTGCAGCACAAAAACCTGAGTCAGCAAGAAATAGCAATTATATTTAATGTAGTATGATTAAGGAAGCAGAAAACTGCAATAACTTAGAATGATTTCCACAGAAGAGACTTAAAATGAGTTTTCGTGGTTATAGCAAAGAAAACTCCATTTTTGTTTAAGACTTTATGATACAGGGGGAAGATGGTAACAGATAGAACACCCAAATTCTAATCTGGTAATTGGCACTCAATTAGTGAATGACTTTGAGTGAGTAAACCATATGATATTTTGACTCTTAGCGTAATGTAGTGGCTAAGAACAGAGGCGATGGGCTCAAATCTGATTCTATTCCATTTCTTTTAAGCTCCACAGCCTTCTGTTACTTTAATTGCTCTAAGCTTTACTTTCTTCCTTTGAAAATGGAAAGAGTAATACCTACCTCATAGGATTACTATGAAAAGCAGATGGCACAACACTTGCAAAACACTCAGCATAGAATATGACACGTGGAAAGAGCTCAAACAGCTGTTGTTGTTGTTGTTATAATTATTATAAGTATTTACAGTGAGGGAGATAGATTACATGCTCTCCAAGGTCTTCTCAAGCTCTAAAATGCTGTGGTTCCATGAACAGCTCGCTCCCAAATGATGTCAGATAAATGAGATCTCACTGTGTACTGGGCAACAAAATCAGTATGGCCAATTTTCAATCGTATCCAGTAAGGGAAGGTGAGCGGGGCATGAATTATTCAAAACTTTGGTTACACTCAATATATTTCTATTTGATCATGAAATGCATAGAACTATTTAAAAGAGTATTTTTAACCTTCTCATATTATGTTTAATGATGAAAATGAGTTTGGCCTTTCTGTGTTCACCAAGGGAAAAGAAATGGAGCAGTGCTGGCTTCTTTATATATGTGCCCCACTTAATCACTGGCGATTTAGGCGAAATCATCTAGAAACTGTGTAATAAAACATTCAAACAGGATAGTACAGTTTTGGCCCAGATAACAGGCATGCCTATGAGTGAGAGCCAGCAGCACAGCATCTCTTTATGAAGGCTTTTTCAGAATTTTAGGTGGTTCACATGTGCTTTGAAATTCTAAGGGTGTGAAGATGATTATCAAGTGTTTTTCCACCTATATATTAATTTTCAAAATAACCTTATCACAGCAGTGATGCCTAATAAGAGTTGCTGGGCACAATGGCTACAGTCCAATGCTATAATAATCTAATTACCTAAACTCTTTATTTATCATGTAAGTGCCTTCTCACCTACCACATACTTCACGACTTAAAGTGATATCCTTTTCCTTTCTTCTTTTTTAAATGAAGAATTTGTTCAGGGAGACATTTGGATTGTTCAGTAGTATTTTAAAAAGCTCTAAAAAAAGCACATAAGAAAGTAAGAGTTCGTGCTGGACAGCAGAAGTGACATCACCTGGGCAGGCAGAGCACCTGTTGAAATCTAAAACTCCACTTGCCGACTAGCCATGTGACTTTGGCAAATTACTAAATCTCCCTGAGACTTAGTGTCTTTATGTGTAAGCTGGTAATAATCAGGAAATTAACTGAGAAGCTATGGTGACCTAAATTTCAGGGCCTTTGATTTGTGTAGGGCATATATGTTCACACAGTCATATGTTTATGTTAAATTTACAGTGCTAAGATAGCTTCATTGTGACTAGCTAAGACCTCGGTCTCTTTCAGTATGGCTTTCTTCCATCACATGGCGAAGATCTTTGGAGAAACCCTGAACAGTTTTGGTGTCATGCTGAGGGAAAGTTGAAATCCATAAATGTGTGTTTAGTGACAGTATTTGTGTCAAATGCACTAAATATGTGACAATATTTATGTCAAATGCACCCCGACTGCCCATGTTCAGACCTACATATGTATTTGTATTTAAATATTTCAATTTTTTCTTAAAGATTCCAAAATGGCATTAAATTCAAGCACCAGAAAACCTAGATTTTTCTTTGGGGATAATGATACCTACCTTATACTGTTTTTATGAAGATTAATGTGGAGTGTTTCCCTACTTTCCTTTTTCCCTCTGTTTTACCTTCTCATTCTTGTTCTGAACAATTATATGACAAGAAGGACATCCAGATTATCTAATTCAGAGGTTTTATGTTTTATTCACCAACATTCATACACCCTCAAATAAAACCATAAACATGATCTTGATGCATGTAGTAAGCCAGTAATTGACAGGATTTACATGAAGCTTAACCCTCATTAGGGGAATATCCATCTCTCATTTCTATAAATCTCCAAAGAACAATGGTGAACCTCAGGATTCCACACATTCCATTTGAAAACCACTGAATTAAGTCAGTTTCCTCTGTTTGTAATGGAAACTAATTTCAGAGAGGCTAAGTAACCTCTTCCCTTCCCATTCTGTGTTCAATTCACCATATCTTTTCTGTAGGTTCATGATAGCAAACAATTGTTATTATTTATTAGTTTTAAACACAAAGCTACCTGTTTTTAACAAAACAATTTATAAATATTCTTCATGTCATGGAATATTTATTCCAGAGGGATTAAATCCTTAAATATAGGTTTTTCGAAACTGAGAGAAAATACAGAAGACAACATGTACAAATGAGTCTTTGAGGTAACCTCTTACCAAAGCCATCAGAGATCTATGAAAATCTGAAAATTTGTGTGTAAACGTACAACAAATGATGTTGTTCTCCAAATAATAAATTGGCAAATTATGTTTGCAACAGTTTTGGTACATAGAAACTGCTCTTAGAAATTATGCACAGAACGATGACTCAGAAGCTCACAGAAGAGCACATCTCAATAGCCCCAGCCAGGGAGCCTTCCAAAAAAAATTTGCAGCTCCCTGGTTGTGAGAGAAATGCAAATTAAGTATCAATGAGCTACCACTTCACATCCATCAGCTTGGCAAAAAATTAAAAGTGATAATAACTCCTGCTGGTAAGGATGAGTTAAAAGGGTACTTCCATCTATTTCTGGAAGAAATGAAACTTGTTATAAGCTTTCAGAAAGCAATTTTGAAATATCTTTTCCAATAAAAAATGCAAGTCCTCTTTCCAGGGCTACAGTATGCCTTTTATGGGCCCCAGAAACTTGTGCCTGTGTGATCTTCTTTCTCTATTAATATTATATATATGATATGGTTTGGCTGTGTCTCCACCCAAATCTCATCTTGAATGGTAGCTCCCATAATTCCCACATGTGGGAGCTACATGAGGGAGGGACCCAGTGGGAGATAATTGAATTATGGGGGCAGTTACCCCATACTGTTCTCCTGGCAGTGAATACATCTCATGAGATCTGATGATTTTGTAAGGGCTTTCTGCTTTCATTTGCCTCTCAGTCTCTCTTGCCTGCCACCATATAAGATGTCCTTTTGCTCTTTCTTTATCTCCCTCCATGATTGTGAGCCTCCCTAGCCAAGTGGAACTGTGAGTTCATTAAACCTCTTTCCTTTATAAATTACCCAGTCTTGGGTATGTCTTTATTAGCAGCATGAGAATGAACTAATATTACACACACACACACACACACACACTCATAGACATATACATATACAGATAGAAAATGTGTTGGTGTAAAGTTGAATATAACTCAGACTGAATTTATTATTGGATTTATTTTTTCTTCTAGTTTTAAAAAAATATAGATAAAAACATTGCCTGAATCTCTAGTATCTTGTGGGCCCTGGGCACTATTCCTTTTGTGCTCAGCAAGATAAGCCCTAACTCTTCACTCAGAAGTCTGTCTACTGAAACCAGAGCTTCACTGGTGTTTGCTTTGAGCATTGTGGTAGTAGCAAAAACTGGATACAAAGTGCAAAGCTTCATTGGGCAATGATTGGATAAATTTGGCTAGTATGATACCATTTTAGAAAAATATTTAAGCCAACACAACGTGTCTGTATGTGAGTTGTCTGTGTGTTATCTATTGCAATCTAAAAGGCCTCCCTAAACATTAGGGGCTTAAAGCAACAATCGTTGTATTTGCCCATGATTCTAATAGGTTAGCAAATTGAGATAGGCTTTTCTGGATAATTCTTAGCTAGTCATCCCTGGGGCAATTCATGCAGCTGCAGTCAAATGACAGCTCGCCTGGGGATAGGCAGTCTGTGATGTCCATGTCCTTCCACACAAGTTTGATGGTTTGTCTGTTCCTCAGCTGGGCCATCTATGGCCAGCAGGCCAGCCCAGATTTCTTCACATAGGTTTGAAAAACAAAGGCTTTTAAAACCTAAGGTTGCATCACTGATATGGTTTGGCTGTGTTCCCCACCCAAATCTTATCTTAAACTGTAGCTCCCATAATTCCCATATGTTGTGGAGAGATACAGTGGGAAATAATTGAATCTTGGGGGACAGTTCCCCCATAGTGTTCTCATGGTAGTGAATGAGTCTCATAAGATCTGCTGGTTTTATAAAGGGTTTATGCTTTCACTTGGCTATCATTCTTTCTTGCTTGCCACCATATAAGACATGACTTTCACCTTCCACCATAATTACGAAGCCTTCCCAGTGATGCTGAACTGTGAGTCAGTTAAACCTCCTTCCTTTATAAATTACTCAGACTTGGGTATGTCTTTATTAACAGCATGAGAATGGATTAATACAATAACATTTGCTAATGTCTCTTTAATTAAAACGAGCCACAGGAATAGACCCAGAATCATGGTGGGAGGACTCATACAAGAGCACAGATGAGACGAGGTATGATTCATTAAAGAACATTACTGTAAAAATCTGCCAATGTGTGCAATTGCATATTTATGTACACATTATCATGCTCATGTGATAAAGATTAAAAAGAAAGAGAGAAAATTGAACAATTAATAATTTAATTTGATAGAGTGAAGTTACTGTTTAATAAGTCACTCATATATTAATTCATTAAAAGCTGTTTATCAAGTGCCTACTGTATGCTAAATGAGTGCTGAGTATAGAACAATCTTCTGGAAAGGTAGGCATCAAGGGACAAGCCCACAACTATGACTGTTTACTTAGTTATCGTAATACCACCTTTGGGGGATTAAAAAAAGTAGATGCGTACTTGTGCATTATAATTTCTTAGCCTGGGTTCCGCTTAAAGCAAAGCCTGAGATAAATGTTTTGCTACAGTTAAATAGTCAGTATGATTTGTGTGACCCCTTGGAGCTTGGGTGAAGTCAGTGTACAGGGAAGGTGGAAAAGCCAATATAGCAGTGCATTGTTGAATTGACTATGGTCAGTTCAGTCTGGTGCTCAGTCTCAGGGGAGCTCCTTGAGGAACCCTATGAAATACATCACAGATCTTTCTGCCCAGGAGTACACTGTGGTCAGTTCAGTCTGGTGCTCAGTCTCAGGGGAGCTCCTTGAGGAACCCTGTGAAATACATCACAGATCTTTCTGCCCAGGAGTACACATGGATGTAATTGATTCTCATCCCACTTTGGTCAAGTGACTCCAAGGGCATTGACTTTACCAGATTTTGGCATATGCATGCATGAAGCCACATAAATTTCTGAGACTAACCCTGCTTTACAGCACCAATGAATCCTCACAGCAAGAAACAAGAGCAACAGAGCAGATGCTGTATCTGTGAATAGCTCATGAAAACCTAGGAAAAACTGGTTACCACAGCAGTGGCTGCAGTCAGAAGTGGGGCCAAAAGGATATAAAGTAGTACACAAGAGGTGTCTGATACAGCCCACCCCTTGCAGAACTGAGACTCCCTCATGTCTTCTCTCAAGTCTAATCTGTCATAAAGTCATGTTCAATCTTTGCAAAGTTTCGGTACAAAAGATTCATAGAATAAATGATAATCCCTATTATTACAACTGAATCCAAGGCAATAACTGATATTATTCATCCTTTCCTTCAACTCATCCTAAGCCAGTATTTCAGTTGGTTGCTTTTCTGATGCAGTGACCCAGACTTTCATCTCCTGGAGATCAGAGTCCTTAGTTACCTTGCTCTTGACCAGCCACTAATGCTGCAATTGCTCAATCACCATTAACACTGAGCACAGAAGCAGCAAGAGGTATTACATTCTGTATTACCCAGAAGTATGTCTGGTTTCCAGACATACTTCTCCCTGCCTGCTGTAAGGGGCAGCAGCCTGTCTCTCAGCATAATCCCTATCAGTTACCTCTGCCAGTCAAAGAAAGGAGTTCAACAGTCATTCCTTTCTTTGCTTCATGGTCCACTGGCATGAGGAGTTTTTTTATCTTTATTTCTTCTAAACACACACACACACACACACACACACACACACACACACACACACACACAATGGGATACATGTACTGTGGTGGTTTGCTGCACCTATTGACCCATCCTCTAAGTTCCCTCCCCTCACCCCCAACCTCCAACAGGCCCTGGTGTGTGTTATTTCACTCTCTTTGTCCATGTGTTCTCAATATTCAAATCTTACTTATGAGTGAGAATATGTGGTGTTTGGTGTTCTGGTTCTGTATTAGTTTGCTGAGGATGATGGCTTCCAGCTCCATCTATGTCCCTGAAAAGGATATGATCTCATTTCTTTTTATGGCTGCATAGTATTCCATGGTGTATATGTACCACATTTTCTTTATCTAGTCTATCACTGGCAGGCATTTGAATTGGTTCTATATCTTAGCTATTGTAAATAATGCTGCAGTAAACATATTGTGCATGTGTCTTTATATTAAAATAATTCATAATCCTTTGGGTATAACACTCAGTAATGGGATTGCTAGATCAAATGGCATTTCTGGTTCTAGGTCCTTGAGGAATCACCATATTGTCTTCCACAATGGTTGAACTAATTTATATTCCCACCAACAGTGTAAAAGTATTCCTATTGCTTCACATCCTCACCAGCATCTGTTGTTTTATGACTTTTTAATAATTGCCATTCTCTGGTACCCTGTTGGGATGAAGCTACAAGAGGAAGGAACAGGCAGCAATCTTTGCTGTTCTATAGCCCCCATGGGTAATTCCCAGGCAGGGAGGGTCTTGAGTGGACCCCCAACAAACTCTAGCAGACTTGCAGCAGAGAGGCCTCACTGTTAAAAGGAAAACTAATAAACAGAAAGAAATAGCTTTAATATCAACAGAAAGGATACCCACTCAGACACCCCATCCAAAAGTAACCAACTTCAAAGACCAAAGGTAGATAAATCCACAAAGATGGGAAGAAACCAGAGCAAAAAGGCTGAAATCACCAAAAGACAGAACACCTCTTCTCTTCCAAGGGACCACAACCCCTCACCAACAAAGAAACAAAACTGGATGGAGAGTGAGTATGACAAATTGACAGAAGCAGGCTTCAGAATATGAGTAATAACAAACTTCTCTGAACTAAAGGAGCATATTCTAACCCAATGCAAGGAAACTAAGAACCTTCAAAAAAGGTTAGACAAAATGCTAATGAGAATAACCAGCCTGGAAAAGAACATAACCAACATGATGGAGCTGAAAAACATAGCATGAGAACTCTGTGAACCACACACAAGTTTTAGTAGCTGAATCAACCAAGCAGAAGAAAGGATATCAGAGATTGAAGACAAACTCAATAAAATAAAGTCAGAAGACAAGATTAGAGAAAAAATAGTGAAAAGAAATGAACAAAGCCTCCAAGAAACATGGGATTATGTGAAAAGACCAAATCAATTTGCATACCTGAAAGTGATGGGGAGAATGAAACCAAGTTGGAAAACACTCTTCAGGATAATATTCAGGAGAACATCCCCAAACTAGCAATGCAGGCCAATATTCAAATACAGAAAATAAAGAGAATACCACAAAGATATTCCTTGAGAAGAGCAACCCCAAGGCACATAATCATCTGATTCACCAAGATAAAAGTTAAGGAAAAAACTGGTAAGGGCAGCCAGAGAGAAAGGTCAGGTTACCCACAAAGGGAACCCCATCAGACTCACAGTGGATCTCTCAGCAGAAACCCTACAAGCCAGAAGAAAGTGGGGGCCAATATTCAACATCCTTAAAAAAAAGAATTTTCAACCCAGAATTTCATATCCAGCCAAAGTAAGCTTCATAAATGGAGAAATAAAATCATTTCATTTATGGACAAGCAACTGCTAAGAGATTTTGTCACTACCAGGCCTGCCCTACAAGAGCTCCTGAAAAAAACACTGAACATAGAAAGGAACAACCAGTACCAGCTACCACAAAAACATACCAAACTGTAAAGACCATTGACACTATGAAGAAACTGCATCAACTAATGGGCAAAACAACCAGCTAGCCTCAAAATGTCAGGATCAAATTCACACATAACAATATAAATTTTAAATGTAAATGGGATAAATGCCCCAATCAAAAGACACAACTGGCAAACTGGATAAAAAGTCGGGACCCATCAGTGTGCTGTATACAAGAAACCCATCTCATGTGCAAAGACAAACATAGGCTCAAAATACAGAGATGAAGGAAGATTTACAAAGCAAATGGAGGGCAAAAAAAAAGCAGGGTTTGCATTCCTAGTCTCTGATAAAATAGAACAGACTTTAAACCAACAAAAATCAAAAGAGACAAAGAAGAGTATTACATCATTGTAAAGGGATTAGTGCAACGAGAAGAGCTAACTATCCTAAATATATATGCACCCAATACAGGAACAGTCACATACCTCAAGCAAGTTCTTAATGACCTGCAAAGAGCCTTAGACTGCCACATAATAATAGTGGGAGACTGTAACACCTCACTGTCAGTACCAGATAGATCAACGAGACAGGAAATTAACAAGGATATCCAGGACTTGACTCAGATCTGGACCAAGCAGACCTAACAGAAATCTACAGAACTCTCCACCCCAAATCCACAGAATGCACATTGTTCTCAGCACCACATCGCACTTATTCTAAAATTGACCACATAATTGGAAGTAAAACACTCCTCAGCAAATGCAAAATAATGAAAATCATAACAGTCTCTCCAACCACAGTGCAATCAAAGTAGAACTCAGGATTTAAAAACTCACTGAAAACCATACACCTACGTGGAAACTAAACAACGTGCTCCTAAATGACAACCAGATAAATAATGAAATGAAGGCCAAAATAAAGATGTTCTTTGAAACCAATGAGAATGAAGACACAATGCAGCAGAATCTCTGGGACAAGTTTAAAGAAGTGTCAAGAGGGAAATTTATAGCACTAAATGCCCTCATGAGAAGTGAGGAAAGACCTAAAATTGACACAATTAAAAGAAAGAACTAGAGGAGCAACATCAAACAAATTCAAAAGCTAACAGAAGACAACAAATAACTAAGATCACAGAAAAACTCTTTAAAAAAATTAGTAAATCCAGGAGCTTGTTTTTTGAAAAGAGCAACAAAATAGACAGACCACTAGCCAGACTAATAAAAAAGAAAAGAGAAGATTCAAATAGATGCAATAAAAAAATGATAAAGGGGACATCATCACCAATCCCACAAAAATACAAACTACCATCAGAGATTACTACAAACACCTCTATGCAAATAAACCAGTAAATCTAGAAGAAATGGATAAATTGCTGGACACTTGCACCCTCCCTAGATGAAACCAGGAAGAAGTTGAATTCCTGAATAGACTAATAACAAGGTCTGAAGTTGAGGCAGCAATTAATAGCCTACCAACCAAAAAGAAAGTCTAAGACCAAGTGGGTTCACAGCCAAATTCTACCAGAGGTACAAAGAGGAGCTGGTACCATTCCTTCTGAAACTATTCCAAACAATACAAAAAGAGGGAATCCTCCTGACCTTATTTTATGAGACCAACATAATCCTGATACCAAAACCTGACAGAGACACAACTAAAAAAGAAAACTTCAGGCTAATATCCATGATAAATATTGAAGCAGAAGTCTTCAATAAAATACTGGCAAATTGAATCCACCAGCACATCAAAAAGCTTATCCATCACCATCAAGTTGACTTAATCCCAGTGATGCAAGGCTGGTTCGTCATCCACAAATCTATAAACGTAATCCATTACATAAACGGAACCAAAGACAGAAACCACATGATTATCTCAATAGATGCAGAGAAGGCCTTTGACAAAATTCAACAGCCTTTATGCTAAAAACTCTCAATAAACTAACATTGATGGAACATATCTCAAAAAAATAAATGCTCTTTATGACAAACACACAGCCAATATCATACTGAATGGGCAAAAACTGGAAGCATTCCCTTTGAAAACTGGCACAAGACAGGGATGCCCTGTCTCACCCCTCCTATTCAACATAGTATTGGAAGTTCTGGATAGGGCCCTCAGGCAAGAGAAAGAAATAAAGGGTATTCTAATAAGAAGAGAGGATGTCAAATTGTTCCTGTTTGGAGATGACATGATTGTATATTTAGGAAACCCCATTGTCTCAGCCCTAAATCTCCCTAAGCTGATAAGCAACTTCAGCAAAATCTCAGAATATAAAATCAATGTGCAAAAATTGCAAGCATCATCCCTATACACCAATAATAGACAAACGGAGTCAAATCATGAGTGAACTCCACTTCACAATTGCTACAAACTGAATCAAATGCCTAGGAATACAATTAACAAGGAATGTGAAGGACCTCTTCAAAAAAAACTACAGACCACTGCTGAAGGAAATAAGAAAGAATGCAAACAGATGGAAAAACATCCCATGCTCGTTGTTAGGAAGAATCAGCATTGTGAAAATGGCCATAATGCCCAAAGTAATTTATACATTCAATGCTATCCCCATCAAGCTACCAATAAGTTTCCTCACAGAATTGGAGAAAACCACCTTAAAGTTCATATGGAAGCAAAAAAGAGCCTGCATAGTGAAGAAAATCCTAAGCAAAAAAAAAGCTGGAGACATCACACTACCTGACTTAAAACTATATTATAAGGCTACAGTAATCAAAACAGCATGGTACTGGTACCAAAACAGAGATATAGACCAATGGAGCAGAACAGAGGCCTCAGAAAGAATGCCACACAACTACAACAATTTGATGTTTGACAAACCTGACAAAAATAAGCAATGGGGAAAGGATTCCCTATTTAATAAATGGTGTTGGGAAAACTGGCTCACCATATGCAGAAACTGGATCCCTTCCTTACACCTTATACAAAAATTAATTCTAGATGAATTAAAGATTTAAACATGAGGTCTAACATCATAAAAACTCTAGAAGAAAACCGTGGCATTACCATTCAGGACACAGGCATGGGCAAGGACTTCATGATTAAAACACCAAAAGCATTGGCAACAAAAGCCAAAATAGACAAATTGGATCTAATTAAACTTAAGAGCTTCTGCACAGCAAAAGAAACTATCAATAGAGTGAACCAGCAACCAACAGAATGGGAAAAAATTTTGCAATCTACCCATCTGACAAAGGGTTAATATCCAGAATCTATAGAGAACTTAAACAAATTTACAAGAAAAATCAAATAATCCCATCAAAAAGTGGGCAAAGGATATGAACAGACACTTTCAAAAGAAGACATTTATGCAGCCAACAAACATAAGAAAAAAAGCTCATCATCACTGGTCATTAGAGAAATACAGATCAAAACCACATTGAAATTTCACCTCACATCAGTTAGAATGGCGATTACTAAAAACGTCAGGAGACAACAGGTGCTGGAGAGGATGTGGAGAAATAGAAATGCTTTTACATTGTTGCTGGTATTGTAAATTAATGCAATCATTGTGGAAGACAGTGTAGTGATTCCTCAAGGATCTAGAAATAGAAATACCATTTGACCCAGCAATCCCATTACTAGGTATATACCCAAAGGATTATAAAGCATTTTATTATAAAGACACATGAACATGTTTATTGCAGCACTGTTCATAATATCAATGACTTGAAACCAACCCAAATGCACATCAATGATAGACTGGATAAAGAAAATGTGGCACATATACACCATGGAATACTATGTAGCCACAAAAAGGATGAGTTCATGTTCTATGCAGGGACATGGAAGAAGCTGAAAATCATCATTCTCAGCAAACTGACACAAGAACAGAAAACTGAACACTGCATGTTCTCACTCATAAGTGGGTGTTGAACAATGAGAACACATGGATGCAGGAAGGGGAACATCACACACAGGAGCCTGGGGGTGGGGGGCTAGGAGAGGAATAGCAGGGGGTAGGGGGATTGGGGACCGATAGCATTAGGAAAGATACCAAATGTAGATGATGGAGTGATAGATGCAGCAAACCACCACGTTGGCATGTATATACCTATGTAACAAACTTGCATGATCTGCATATGTACCCCAGAACTTAAAATATAATTTAAAAAAAAAGAAAAAAGAATTACCATTCTGACTTGTGTGAGATGGTGTCTCATTGTGGTTTAGATTTGCACTTCCCTGACCAGTGATGTTGAGCATTTTTTCACATGTTTGTTGGCCACCTAAATGTCTTCTTTTGAGAAATGTCTGTTGATATACTTCACCCACTTTCTGATGGGATTTTTTTTTCTTGTAAATATATTTAAGTTCCTTGTAAATTCTGGTTATTAGACCTTTGTCAGATGTGTAGATTGTGAAAACCTTTCTTTTATTCTGTAGGTTGCCTGTTCAGTCTAATGATAGTTTCTTTTGCTGTGCAGAAGTTCTTTAGCTTAATTAGATCCAATTTGTCAATTTTGGCTTTTGTTGCAATTGCTTTTGGCATTTTTGTCATGATGTCTTTGCCCATGCCTGTGTCCTGAATGGTATTGCCTAGGTTTTCTTCTAGGTTTTTATGGTTTGTGGTTTTACATTTAAGTCTTTAATCCATCTTGAGTTAATTTTGTATAAGGTGTAAGGAAGGGGTCCAGTTTCAGTTTTCTGTAGATAGCTAGCCAATTTTCCCAGCACCATTTACTGAATAGAAGATCCTTTCCCCACTGCTTCTTTTTGTTGGGTTTGTCAAAGATAAGATGGTTGTAGATATGTAGTGTTATTTCTGAGACCTCTATTCTGTTCCATTGGTCTATATGGCTGTTTTGGCACCAATAACATGCTGTTTTGGTTATTGTAGCCTGGTAGTATAGTTTGAAGTCAGGTCACATGATGGTTCCACCTTTGTTCTTTTAGCTTAGGATTGTCTTGGCTATACAGGGCCTTCTTTGATTCCATATGAAATTTAAAATAGTTATTTCTAATTCTGTGAAGAGCATCAATGGTAGTTTGATGGGAATGGCATTAAATGTATAAATTACTTTGGGTAGTATGACCATTTTCATGATATTAATTCTTCCTATCTATGAGGATGAAATGTTTTTCCATTTGTTTGTGTCCTCTCTTATTTCCTTGAGCAATGGTTTTTAGTTCTCCTTGAAGAGGTCCTTCATGTCCCTTGTAAGTTGTATTCCTAGGCATTTTATTCTCTTTGCAATAGTTGGGAATGGGAGTTTATTCATGATTTGGCTCTCTCCTTGCCTACTGTTGGAGTAAAGAAATTCTTGTGATTTTTGCACATTGATTTTATATCCGGAGACTTTGCTTAAGTTGCTTATCAGTTCAAGAAGATTTTGAGCTGAGATGATAGGGTTTTCTATATATAAAATCATGTCATCTACAAACAGAGACAACTTTACTTCTGGCCTGAGGAGTTTTAAGTGATCAGGTTACAGCCATGGTTTCACCAAAAGGGCAACCCCTATACTTGAAGGATATGGTAAGACCAGTGGTTCCTGTGACCATCACCCACTGCTAAAGTCTATAAAAAAAGTAGTCACGGGCCGGGCGCAGTGGCTCAAGCCTGTAATCCCAGCACTTTGGGAGGCCGAGGCGGGTGGATCACGAGGTCAAAAGATCGAGACCATCTTGGTCAACCTGGTGAAACCTCGTCTCTACTAAAAATACAAAAAATTAGCTGGGCATGGTGGTGCCTGCCTGTAATCCCAGATACTCAGGAGGCTGAGGCAGGAGAATTGCCTGAACCCAGGACACGGAGGTTGTGGTGAGCCGAGATCGCGCCATTGCACTCCAGCCTGGATAACAAGAGCGAAACTCCATCTCAAAAAAAAAAAAAAAGTAGTCACTGCAGCAGAGCTGGTATAAGAGGTGAGTCAAGGGATTTGAAGCAGTGGGCTCAACGTGTCTGATACAGTAATACATAATCTACATAGAGGAATTGTTATTCACACCACACCTTTTTCTTCCCCCATTTCTTATCACATACACCCTGGAATTAGAGCTACCTACTTACATAACACATGCATTATATTTGAATGATTTGATTGAACATGCCATATAAAGGAATACATTATTTTTATTAGGATGTCAGTGATCAAATACTTGCTTGTTAAAATTTTTTCTTTTATGGAAATTTCCCCTGAGGAGGGAATATCACAATTTTCATAGAAGGATTTCGAAGTTGCACTATTTAATAAGAAATGAGTACTACAGATCCCTAGCAAATATGTCTTTATTCTTCCACTTTTAAAAAAATAAATGCCTTGTAAAAATTACTCAGTTTGATCATGATTGAAATTTCTGGTACTTTATAAATAAAGAGTTCCCTGCACAATCTCTCTTACCTGCCACCATGTAAGATGTGCCTTTACTCTCTCTTAATCTTCACCATGATAGTGATGCCTCCCCAATGATGTGGAACTGGGAGTTCATTAAACTCTTTCTTTTATAAATTACCCAGTCTCATATGTCTTTATTGGCAACATGAGAGTGGACTAATACACTGAGCATGAGTGGAAGAAAGTCTCAAACTGAACTGAAGAGAAAGGGATGGGGCTCATGTGGAGAGAGGAGCAGTCCCTTAAGATTCTAGAATACTTGAAAATATTACTTCTCTGGTTCTTGGTGATGTAAGGCATGAGGAAGTTATTGACTCCTTAATCTCTACTGAAGGGGCTTACTTTGAAGTCTAGCAATTTCATTATTTGTTTCTGAGATGGCTTGAACAGAACCTCAAGCAATGTAAGTCACATTTAGCAATTCCAGTAATAGTCTGATATTTTTAAAACCTGTGCTATTGTTTTATAAGCCTACATTTATATAATCTTCATATCTCAAAAGAGGTTGGAGAAAGCCAATATCAGGGAAATTTCTTACCCTAAACCTAAATCAGATGCTAATGTCTTGTTGCTGTTTTGGTTTTAACAATAGACTCTCGACTTGTATTCATCCATGAGTATTCTATATTTCCTAACAGGATTATCTATATTTAAATCTTCTTTTAACTCTGACTGAAGAGTTCTAAAATCACCAATATTGTCTTCATGACCACTCCAATGTTTAAATAATGGACAAGAAATTATAAAGCCTTAGCAAAGATTATTAAGGCCTTTTAAAATATGCTCCATAAACTATTAAGATTTTAGAGTGCTTGGCCAAAATAAAACTTGAATATCCCATCAAATTCCTCATTTTTATGGGAAAATTTATACTCAGAAACATTAAGTGGCAAATAATCCAAGTCATATGGACAGTAAGTTACAGAAGCAAGGCACAAAAAGGAATTCTGACTCTTGATCTAAACATCTTCCCACCATGCCCTTGTATGGCCTTCAATTTTGTGGGGGTATATTTTCTTTGTTTTTGATTTAAGTTAAATATGAGATTAAACACAATTCTTTCTGCTGTGGGAAAGAGGCTGTTTCATTTTCAAATTTCAAATTTTTTAATGGTTTATTTTTTCATTAAATTGAAAAGGCTGTATTTAACATTTAAAAATCAACCCTATTGCCTCATTCATTGAATTAGATAAATTATAGTAAAACATTTTAAAGCTGTAAATTAGTATACAAATATAGCTATCTTTTTATTTGAGTCATAGAATGACTTTACTTAAATGACTAAAGTTTGCATTTAGAATTAACATTTTTTAATTTAAAAGTCTGATTTTTCATTTAACTAACTGTGATTTGTTTAGCTTAAAACAAACGGAGAATTTCTTTGATCCATGTTCCTTTCCTCAACAGACACACACTAATATAAATAAGAAAAATCTACACTTCAAAGAGTCATTTCCTTAGTGACACACATCCTTCATTTTTCTCCACATGATCCTTCAAAAATGAGAATGAAATATACCTCCTTACTCCATGATATCAGTATAGACACTTCAGCACAATGTTTAAACACGTATAAGGACCCTGTGGTCAGAATTCCTGTGTTCAAATCCTGCCTCTGCCTTTTTCTAGGGGAGCAATCTTTGACAAGTTAACCATTAACTAATTGCTTTGAGCATATGGCAGTGACAGAGCCCTCAGAGAATAGCTCTCTTTCCAGGCCAGGAGAAGAAAAATGACAGCACAAGACACAGGATAGGACAGTCAACAGGCAAAAAGAAACACAAGCGTAAGGGCACAGAAATGAAGAGAAGAGTGTTTCCATGAGGAGGCAGCCAACAATGACAACGTCTAATAAAGCCAAACAGAATGAGAATGTAGTGAAAGCCCAAGGTAGGAATCAAGGACATTCTTGAAGGTGAGAGAGCAGTGAGAACATTCTGACTTGAGTGGCTAACGTGTAAGTGGTGAAGAAGCAGAATTTCCTCTAGAATGGACTGGGAAATGAGACTAGCTTGTGGCACATGTCTACCCGTCCTTGAATTCAAGACCAAGGAGACCACTGTAGATTAATAGATTAAGATGTAGCCAATGAAAACAGAGAGGAAAGATAAATCAAGAAAATTATTGGCTGGCCGCGGTGGCTCACGCCTGTAATCCCAGCACTTTGGGAGGCTGAGGCGGGTGGATCACAAGGTCAAGAGATCGAGACTATTCTGGTCAACATGGTGAAACCCTGTCTCTACTAAAAATATAAAAAATTAGCTGGGCATGGTGGCGCGTGCCTGTAATCCCAGCTACTCAGGATACTGAGGCAGGAGAACTGCCTGAACCCAGGAGGTGGAGGTTGCGGTGAGCAGAGATCGCGCCATTGCACTCCAGCCTGGGTAACAAGAGCGAAACTCTGTCTCAAAAAAAAAAAAAAGAAAGAAAACAATTAAATGATCTGAGGACAAGCATGAAATAACACAGTTCTGGGGAGGAACCATAAGGAAATGTCCTTCTCTTATCTTCCTTGCAAGCGCCTAGTCATCCTGTAAGACAGCATGAAATCATTTTACAAATAAAGCCTTTCCAGACTGTCCTAAATCAACTTCTCCAATCCATTTTTCTAAAGTCTCTGAGTACTTTGTTTTATACTCTTTTATAACATTTAACAAATTATATATAGTATTTTATTAGTTAACATGCCTGCCCCGTATATTACATAGCAAATTCCCCAGAGCTAGGATTTATGACTTTTTAACTTTTTTTATTCCTAAGGAAGGGCATAGTGTTAGATACCACTACCACATTAGTAGGTGTTCATAAATAATTAATTAGCAATAAAAAAGGGGCTGGGTGTGGTGTCTCACACCTGTAAATCCCAGCACTTTGGGAGGCTGAGGTGGGTGGATCACCTGAGGTCAGAAATAAGAGACAAACCTGGTCAACATGGTAAAACCCCACCTCTACTAAAAATGCAAATATTAGCTGGGCATGATGACATGTGCCTGTAATCCCAGCTACTGAGGAGGCTGAGGCAGGAGAATCGCTTGAACTCAGAAGGCAAAAGTTTCAATGAGCTGAGATCGCGCCATTGTACTCCAGCTTAGGCAACAAGTGAAACTCCATCTCAAAAGAAAGGAAGGGAAGGGAAGGGGAAGGGGAAGGGAGAAAAGAAAAAGAGGGGGAAGGTTAGTGATGGGAATGGAGACTAAGGAGATGAAGCAACATAAGCAACCTCCATAGGATCTGAGCAGCAATGACTGGATACTGATCCTCATTGTGCAGGCCTATTCAATTGAGGAAGTGTGAGTTTGTAGTATGCCTGTTGGATTTTGTAAGCTTTCTTTTTTTCTTAGAGTTTTCTATAACCTAAAAGTAACTCTGAATAAAATACAAGTAGAGTTATTTAGATTTAGTCATGAAATATAGCAAAAATTGATATTCTGTGGAGTGTAGGTCAAAGAATATGAAGAATGGATATTGAAGTCACTAAGAAATATGGCAGTCATAATGATATTGAGACAAAGAGTCCTGGTTTTGTGACTGGCATTGCAATAGTATGGATTCTTATTGTTTTCTTTGATACAGAGCCTTGGGGCCAATTTAGATTATAGAGGAATTTGGGAAGGATCAAGCAAAAGACAAAAATGGGCTTGGTGTGGGAAAGGGAGAGAGTAGAAATGAAATAATAAATGTACTCTGGCTTCCAAAAAGTTTTCAAATGATTTATCAAGTAGAAGAACTATAAGCTGTTGTAACAGGAAACTGAAACTTTGTCTTTTTATTAAAAAATCCTAATTTACTCCCTCCCCTTGAGACTTGGACAGGTGAATAATCCCATTAGGGGCTCTAATGAATAACATCTCATACAGAAATTATATTCAGGAAGAGATCATGACACTATGTTAGCATACAGAATATCTGTTTTTAAATCCCCGCTCTCTCTACCGTCTTCATTTGCTGTGTGCTGATAATGAGACAGTGGTTCCTCAGGGAAATAAGGTAGTTTACTCAGGGCATTTTTTCAAGCTCTAAAAAAAAAAATCCAAACAGACAGAGAACATATGAGGTTAATATTCAAGTGTTAATGAGGACTTAGGTATTGTGAAGCTTATATTGTACTAATTAAAAATAATTGCATGGTCCTAGAATTAGAGAGATTTCACTGAGGAGTATCTCAAGGTCATTGCCGCCTCTCTGGATTTTCAACTTGGCTGTGTACAAACCTCAGTGGTTATCTTAACAGGAATAATTAGGTTCTGGGCAAATGTATTCCTCCAACCAAATTCACTAGAGTCTGCTTGAGATTGAAAAAAAAAAAAAAGTCAGTTTTATGGCTTCTAATGAGAAATACCTCTTTCCAATATAGAAACTTATTCTTGAAAGCCAGATTAAGATTAGAAGGTGGTTTCATGGTTAAAAAAAGAACAGAATAAGGAGGGCCCCAGAGACTATCCTACACTGAACCACCCACCAAGATACACCCCATATAAACTATATTGCTGCTATGCCTACATTTTACACAAAAAGTTTCTTTATTCATTCAAGGGTTGAAATTCCCAGAAAACCAATACCGTTTTTTAGCATCTTATAACCTGGTCCCTACAGCAAGTATGTACAAGTATATACAGTAATCACGCGATGACCTCCGATATAAAAGAGCAGAAAGATGAGGGAATTCATAATCGCTTGATTGATATGCAAAATATTATAGCATTTATCAAAATTAGATTTAAAGTTATTTTGTTACTCCTCCATTTCATATCAAATCATTAAAAATGAATATTTTCCCTCTTTCATACAATCAAGAAGAATGCTTATAATGTTCCAGAGATAGACTTTATGTATGTGCTCAGCTTTGACTTATGACTAACCTTCTAACATGGGTTAATCCTTGGCCACTTCTAGTGATCCTCATGCTTTTCAAGGTCGTAACAGGAGGGATAGGTATTTCAAGTTTAATTGTCTCTCCTAAAGCACAAGGCATAGACAGGGATGGAGAGAGCCCTCCTTAACTCATCAGCATCATCGAACTCTAGCTCTTCTCATAGGGAATAGGGCCTCCCTCATGTTTCTCCACCTACCCTAGTCATTCTTTAATTGATGCTTTATTTCCCAGCAATTCAAACCTGTTACTTATTTTTGCTCTTAAACTTCTTGCTTTTCTTTGTCTGCCAGTGTTTTGGCAATCCTGCATAGGCCTGCAGCCATGTAAGCAGAGAACAGAGGCTTTAACAAAATCTCTCTCTCACATCCTCTGCTTGGGCCGTGTTGTTTCATGTTCTACCAGTGGACATAACCTTCAAGGCCATGTGGACCTTTAAAGTTCAGTATGAAAATCTGACTTCATCCTTCCATCTTTCTTTATTATTCTACTTAATATACCTTATGTTAATCAACAACAGTGGGAGCACATTAGTTGCTTAAGAAAAGCTGTTCTTCAAATACAGCAATCATTTTTATATAGTTGTAATATTATTTCCATACACCATTTATATAAAATTATATTATTTTATATAGTTTTTATACAGTTGTGATAAAAATAATGCTCCCCTCCCCCCGAAGAGGTTCATGTCTTAATTCATGGAAACTGTGAATATGTAACTTTATATAGCACAGGGACTTCATGCTTGTTAAGAGCCTTGATTTGAGGAGATTATCCCAGATTATCTTGGTTGCTTCCTGTAATGGCAGGGCTCCTTAAAATAGAGAAAGGGACTGTGAAAGCAGAGAGTTGTAGTGATGCAGCATAAGGAAGATTCCACCTAGTTGCTAGCTTTAAAGACGGAGGACTCAGATGATGAGCCAAGAAACGTGTGCGGCCTCTATAACTGGGAAAAGGCAAGAAAATAGGTTTCTCCCTAGAGTTTTCAGGAGAAACAGTGCTACCAAGGCTTTGAATTTAGCCCAGGAAACCAAAACTGTATCATTATTATTAACTGTATTATCTCCAAAACTGTAAGATAAATTGGTGCTATTTTAAGTCACTAACTGGTCATTTGTTATAGCAGCAAGAGGAAACTAATTCAATAGTACTTCATTTTCCATCATAGGTAATACACAGACAACATTTATTGTTTAATTAAAAGGAATAAGATATTTAGAGGCTGGGCACAGTGGCTCACACCTGTAATTCCAGCACTTTGGGAGGCCAAGGCAGGCGGATCACCTGAGGTCAGGAGTTTGAGACCAGCTTGGCCAACATGGTGACACGCCATCTCTACTGAAAATAAAAAAATTAGCCAGACATGTTGGCATACATGTGTAATTTCAGCTACTTGGGAGGCTGAGGCAGGAGAATCTCTTGAACCTGGGAGGTGGAAGTTGCAATGAGCCAAGATTGCACCATTGCACTCCAGTCTGGGTGACAGCCAGACTCCATATCAAAAAAAAAAAAAAAAAGATAAAAAGGACTTGTCACTGTTTACATTTTTGCATGCTATGAAATGCAATCTCATATGTTCAGTAGTAATATTTCTGAATAGCTGAGATTTACTTATGAATAGATAGTATGAGAACTTGTACTTGGGACTTGGAGTTGCAACAGAGAAAAATTACTTTACCAATAAATCAATAGACTTGATGAGTCTATTTATTTTGCCATCAGCTCAATTACCTTTCTGTTCTTCAGCAGGCTACTAGCAAAACTCAATTATTGACGATGGCTCAGACCCTTCTCTTTCTTCAGTGGCTGCTGCCTTAGCTCTTGTGTTCTGTCCTCTCCTAGGGTTTAATGTGCAAAAATTGTGCAACCAAGCTAGGATTCCACTGGGTGCAGAGTTAACTGGCTGAGGCATGCAGGGTAAACACTGTCATTAGCTCATTCTCTGCATGAACAGTTAAATATACTCAATAACTTCTAGTTTTTGAAGTGTGTGATTTTATTTGATCTTCACAATAACTTGGCGAAGAAGGTATTACTATTAGGTTGGTGCAAAAGTATTTGCAGTTTTTGCCATTACTTTTCATGGCAAAGCTGCAATTACTTTTGCACCAACTTAATACCTTAATTTTACAGTTGAAAAAAACAGATGTTAGGAAGAGTTTCTAAGCAGTAAATGGCAGAAAGGAGATATGAACTAAAATTTCTTAATTCTTTATGCTGATGATAAAACTAATGTGATTTTGCTCTGTCACAGCTATTCTTGTTATTTTACCCCAGGGTCAAAATTCTAGATACATGTTTTTAAATGTATTTTAATGACAAAATACATATTTTAATGACAAAATAACATATTCACGTTTTTAAGGAAATTTTAAAAACTATGAAGAGTTTTAAATCACCCACAATATTACCTCTGAAAAATAACCACTCTTATTATTTTGAGTGGTATTTCTTTATAAACCTTTTTCTGTGTATTTATACATTTCTTTTGACATTACAGTTTTGCATCCCATTCCATTTTATCATATTTTGAGTGAAGTGAGAAAACATTCTAACCTTATCATATTTACAGTTTTACTGTATTGTCTGTCAGTAACCTACTTTTGCTGGATATTTAAATATAAATCAAAATTAGTCTACCCTTCTTGAATTCACTTTTTTTTTCAGGATGAAAGCTATGCTTCTCCAAATGCAGTCTGAGGACAGTAGTGCCAGCATCATTTGGGAACTTGTTATAACTGCAAATTCTCTACTGAGTCGAAGTCTTTGGGGTGAAGTCCAGGAGTTTCTGTTTTAACAAGCTCTCTAGGTGTTTCATACATGCGAAACTTTGGACTGAAATATTCGGTTTTCCATGAGTGTTGATGAGGCAAAGCAGCTTAGGCCTATTGTAGGTTAAAGGCAAGCACCATAATTGTTACACTTTGAAGAAAAAGAGATCTTTTTTTTTTGAGACGGAGTTTCACTCTTGTTACCCAGGCTGGAGTGCAATGGTGCAATCTCGGCTCACCACAACCTCCGCCTCCTGGGTTCAGGCAATTCTCCTGCCTCAGCCTCCTGAGTAGCTGGGATTACGGGCACGCGCCACCATGCCCAGCTAATTTTTTGTATCTTTAGTAGAGACGGGGTTTCACCATGTTCATCAAGATGGTCTCGATCTCTTGACCTCGTGATCCACCCGCCTTTACTTTCATTTCTTAAGAGATGGGGTCTTGCTGTGTTGCCCAGGCTGGTCTCAAACTCCTGGCTTCAAACAATCCTTCCAGCTAAGCCTTCCAAAGTGTTGCAGTTACAGGTGTGAGCCACTGTGCCCAGCCTAATTGTTAACTCTGACTGAGAACTTTTGTAGATTGAGAAAGAGGCTGGTAGTATGTTATAGATAAAGGCTGCTCTGGAAAGGATGAGGGTGAGGTAAGCAAGCTCCCATGGTGAATTTGCCTGACCAGAGCACAACGTTTACATTGGTAAATAGCTGAAGCAAAGAAAAACTTGTTAGGAAAATAAAAGTTCTTGTATACATAGATGAAGATCTGTGATATAATTTATAGATATTGAATAAGCATCACACATAACATAAAAGCGATGTTTCATAACTAGATGAACACTGGTTAAAAAGCCTACTTGGTGGAGATGTGAAGAGATATTTGGGTAGAACAACCAATTAATCAGGTGACTGTTGTAAACAAGATACCCGATGAAGGACAACGATAAGGAGTTTTGGCAGAAGAAAAAGAGAATGATTAATTACTAAATATTATAACAGAAGGGAAGGTGGTTTCAGTGACAGATTGGCCAAATGGACTAAGAGGAAAACTAGGATTTGAACCTGACATCCTGGTTTCTCTAGAACTATACATAACAATTTTAATAATCTGGAGAGAGGTGTAAAACATTAATTAAACATTTTTGTTTTCATAGATTGTGAGCTTAGATTACTCTTAACTCCTCTTTATTCCTAAACACCTGTATCCAGTCGGTTTCTATGTCTTGCAGATCTTTAAAAAACAAACGTTTGAATCAGTCCTATTTATTCTTTGTCATATTGCTTTAGTTTAAGTCCTGGTAAGCTTTCAAATGGCAGCCTATAGTTGAAACAGCCTGAATATTACTTTTACCTTTTGAATCACTTTCATAAAACCTATTGCTTTGCTATGCAGAGTTTTCATTCTATATAAGTTGATATGCAGCCTATGTTGACTTATGGCATCTTCCTGCTAAAAGTTTAAAAATACGTCTCCCCTGCTTTTTATTGTGCTGTTTTACTTGATATGGCATGTGGAATTAGAGAAGCTATGTAGTTTATCACCTGAATAAGACCCTTGGGACATTGACAGTGGGCATATTAATTACACTGGGACAAAAGATGTCTAGGCTTTGCTTAGCTTACTAGCCCCATCCTCTTCTAAGAGCAGTTTACGAATGAGCAATACCAAAATCATTAGTGAACAAACGTTGTTCCGAAGGCCTATCTGTGTTGTTCACAGCTGGATCTTCAACGCCTAATGCACTCCTCAGTACACCGTAGCTCCTCAGTAACTGTGTGCAAAAGGAGGAAATGAGGCAGGGAGGCATGGAAGAAGAAATGAATCGATCACAGAGTTTTAGAGAGTTTAATTCTAGTATGCTGTCATTGAAATGACATCGAGTGGAAGGTCTTACATGCTTGGAGAAAGCCAAAGGAGGCACAGAAATCTTGATACAGGAAGATTTAAAAAGGGAGGTCCCAAATCAGACCACCCATGAAACTGACTTTCTGATCTCAACCAGGCGCTAGTGAATTCGGTTGGAGAAACAGGTTTTCCAGAACCTAATTATTCCTGTGAGAGTAACTACTAAGGTTTGTGCACAGCCAAGCTGGAAATCCGGAGAAGCGGCAATGACCCTGAGACCCTTCTCAGGGAAAGCTCTCTAATTCTAGGACCATGCAATTATTTTTAATTAGTACATTAGAATTATAAGCTTTACAATGTTTTGTAATTTATTTTATACTGTTTTGTAATTTAAAACACGACAACCCCTAGGGGTGCGATTCAAGTCCAACTTACCCAAAGACTTCCCTGCTCGTGTCATCAGGTAGACATATTTTTACCAAAGCCGTATCTTAGTTGAAGAGAACTTTCATATTCTTCATGAATTCCTGGGCGGAGCTGTTTCAGAAGTTTTCACAGCAGCATTTTAGATGTTGTAACTACAAAGGAGATCTGTAAATGTCCGTTTTGTACTTCTGAAAACAGGTGCAATCTCTGTGCAAAAAAGAAAATTTGTCATGAGCACTGGAATAAAAGGGGAAATAATGAATAAGAACATAATTTAATTACATGAATGTCAGCTTTCTGTACAAACTAGATTTGATGTAATTAAAGTACATGGAATAAATAAAATGAATCAGAGAAATTTCTTTCCTGTCTTTTTTTTGAGATAAAGGAAGATTCAAAATTACATACTATTTATGGGAAACCTGTAATAACTATGCAAAAAATATGTGTTTGTGTGAGTGTATGTGTGTGTGTCCAGAAGAGAGAAGCAGAGAGACTGAAGAGTAATTTTTTCTGGCCTCTGAGTTGACAACCAATGAAGCAGACAACATTTATGAAAATAAAGTTTTTGATAGTAAGAGGCTAATGTCTACAAATAACTATAAATTAAATTTTTTTTCAATGATCATGAGCCCCAGTAAAATAAACAGGACATTTTTTTAATGATTGTTTTAGTCCTTTCCCCATCATAAAGTCATACCAGGAGCTTGCTGCCTTTGTTAGGTCAGGAATGCTTCTAGAGAAGGAAGCAAATCATGAATTTAAACTTAGAGAAAAAAAATGCTCATTATAGGAAGAAGAACTACTCCTGACTAATGGTTTGCTGGCATTACATGTGCCACTGGGGCATTTATCTGGGGAGCCATTTGTTCTGTGCTGTGCTTATATAGGATATTTTGTTCTAGCTATCTACGAGCCTTCCTGCGAAGCATACAAACACCTAGGCCAGACGTCAAATTACTACTGGATAGATCCTGATGGCAGTGGACCTCTGGGGCCTCTGAAAGTTTACTGCAACATGACAGGTAACTGTGTCACATTTATGTTTTATGAAGACTGCTTTTCTCTATGTTACGAATAAGTAGTTCCACCAATGGCTTATTTCTTCGGTGCTGTGCTTTTACCATAACATCTAATCAGTAAGATATTGCTGGATTTGTTAGGTAAGATGTCAAAATGTGTTATTAAAGCAATAAAACATTTTGACACTATGCTTTTCAAAAAGTTTACCTTTGACATGAACAATTAAGAATCATTTTTTTTTATCAACATGTCGGGGGAAAAACAGAAAGTAAAGTTAAGCTAAGCCCACAGCAAGGACTGCTAACCTAGACTAAGGAACTTCAGTATCACAGCTCCAGTATCCTCATTGTGCATCCTGGAGGAAGCTTTTAGATCATACCAGACCTTCCTCTATTCTCAATGGTTATAGAAGAAATCTTTCTAAATGCTGAAATCCCATTTTGACAATAGCAAAATTTACCAGAAGTTTCATGAAATATATTTAGGGTTTTCTTTTTGGGAAGAGAACCTAGTTTTTCTCCACTTCCATGTTAAATTAGATTGTGGGTTCTTGTAAACTTCCACAACAATGTGTAAGATGTACAGATCTCTGAGATTAAAAACAGATTTTCCACCAGACACTTGGCAATATCTTACCCTTCAAAAATCCAGAAGAAGGTGTGAGGTATGCATTATTTACTGGCTCCAGAAAAAGACCAGCATTCGATGTGAAGTCCTGGGCATATGATGATAAGGGGAATGATAATATGATGCTACTGATGGTCATTACTGAGTGTGACTGTGTATCATCTGTCAAGTACCATAATAAATCCTTTAGACAGACTGACACTTGGGTTTACATCCTGGCTTCATTAATCACCACATGTGTAATATTTGGCACTTTAGCTTTACTAAATGCAATAAGCCTCAGATCTTTATCTGTAAAATGAGTTAATAAGAATACCCACTTCATAGCATTATCGTATGAATACAATAAGATAATCTGCATATGGTTCTTAGCATATTCTCTAACACATAGAAACCTTCAATAAAAGTTATTGGATGACGGCCAGGCATGGTGGCTTACGCCTGCAATCCTAGCACTTTAGGAGGCTGAGGTGGGTAGATCACAAAGTCAAGAGTTTGAGACCAGCTTGGCCAACATGGTGAAACTCTGTCTCTACTAAAAATACAAAAATTAGCTGGGCTTGGTGGCATGTGCCTATAATCCCAGCGACTTGGGAGGCTGAGGCAGGAGATTTGCTTGAATCTGGGAGGCAGAAGTTGCAGTGAGCCAAGATGGCACCACTACACTCCAGCTTGGGCAACAGAGCAAGACTATCTCAGGGGAAAAAAATTAAAAAATTAAAAAGTAATTGGATGAAAATTTTTAAAGGCTTTGGGAGTTAAATAACTTGCCCATATTTTTCAGGTAAGATTCAAACTGAATTATTTGCAGCCCAAGGATTTCACTTTGGGCTATAGTTCAGAACCATATGTGGAGTTTTCTTTTGTTTTTGTTTTGCTTTCCACACAAACTTCTTGGCTCTGCAGACTCTGATTCATTATGTCTGAAGTGGAAATCAGGTTGTGCCAATAGAACTGAAAACCACGAAGGATACTACAGGCAAGCAGACACCAGCGGGGAACTCTTAGTAGTATCAGGAAGCCAGGCATGGTGTAGAATAGAAGGGAAAATGATGAAGGCATCAGTGTAGATGGGAGACATATAAAGAAGTCAATAATACAGAAGCTGACCAGCCTGGGCAACATAGCAAGACCACATTTCTAGTTAGAAAAATTCCCAGCTACTTAGGAGGCTCAGGTGGAAGGATCCCTTGAGCCCAGGAGATTCGAGGCTATAATGAGTCATGATCATACCACTGCACACCAATCTAAGAGAGTAAGAACCTGTCTCAAATTTTTTTTTTCAAAATAGAGATAAAAAAATAAAATGGGAGCTGGCATCTCCTAAATGTCTAAATTTCCTCTAGAAAGTTGGAAGATGCTAGCTCCCATTTTATTTTATTTTTCTATTTTGAAAAAGAACTCTAGGCATGCCTCAGAGAAGGAACACACTTACCAGAGAGATTAATCTAAGAGTTCATGGACAGCTGGACTTGTTAATGCACTCGAATTATTTTTTATATACCTACATTTTTATCTTGTTAGCACTCAAGTATTAACCTATGATAACCTGACTTCATTTTAAAGAATGTTGATTTTGGCTTCTCCAATATATCAAAATGTATAATACAATAAAGTCTATTCTTGAAATCAGGCATCCTGACTTGTATTGGACAATTAAGAATTTATTTTAGTTATTTTCCTACATTCATCTCAAAAAAATTATAAAAAGAAACAAAATTAAAATATACACAGTTCTCATGAAGGACACACAGGACTAGTCTACTTTCAGGAGAGCTTCTCCTGTACATTGAACCCTTTGCTCAGAGACATAGGTCTTATCTTCATCTATATCTCCCTTAAAGAGCATAGCTGCAATTTAACTCAGCACTTTAGATACAGTCTGAGCTGGAAGTAGCAGAGTACAACTTTTTGCAATTAGAATATTTTTCTTCTATTCATGCAAGAGAGTCATGAACATCAGTGTGGTCAGAAGCCCTCGAAGAATCTTGCCTTACAGGCAAGGCACCTTTTAGTTCTTTGTCACTGACCAATGCTTTCTTTTCCTGGAAAGAATGTGGATTTAACATCATTAAGAGAATAAGATGCACAAGGCTTGGCTTGGGCGATTCCATTTCCAAAAGATAAATGTTAAAGAAGAGAGAGTAACAGCATGAGGTATTCTATCAAGTCTCGATATCTAAGTTTATGTCATGAAAAATTATATATGCTCCCCAAACCTGAAGTATAAAAGGAGACAAGCACTCAGAAAGGCAAAGAAGAGAAATGAGCCCTATAAATCAACACCCTAAGGTACAAGAGAGGTTGGCTTATTCCAAAGAACTGAGATCCCAGTGGCTAGAACATGGTGAGCCTAAGAGAGGGACTCAAAATAAAGCAGGGGAAAGGTGGGTGGGGGCAGGCCAGAGTAGACAAGCTATAAGGAGTATAGGGCAGAAAAAACATTGCTTTAATTTTTTTATTGTTTTTCAATTACAGTGTGGGGGGGAAGTCCATGAAAAGATTTTAATCCGGAGAATAAGATCTTGATTGCATTCAAACATCTACCACTTGGGCTGCTGTGAGAGACAGAATGCAAACATTGTGACCGGTTCTAATGCTACTGCAAGAGTCCAGTGAAGAGATGATGCTCTCTTGAACTAGGGTAGTGATGGTTTAAAGTGAGGAGAAACTGATACATTTTTAGATTTGTTTTGAAGGTAGAATTGACAGGATTGGTAAAAATTTGGATGAGAATGTTTAGAGACAGTGATTGATACTAACTTCTCAACATATGGACTGAATAACTGGATAAATTATAGTGCCATTTAGAAGAAGTGGAAAATAAGGGTAATACAGTTTTAAAGGAAGCTCAAGAACTTAGTTTTGACTAATTAAATGTGAAGTGCCATATGCCATCCAAACTGAGATGCAAATTTTGCAGTCAGAGAAGTCCCCAAAACCTGTTTGGGTTAGAGATATAAATGTGCCAATTATTAACATGTTAATATATGAGAATTGATAATATCATTTGGGGGTTGATATAACAAAGAAACAGCATCTCAGGAATGAGCTCTTAGAAACTCAATAGGCAGGGCACAGTGGTGCAAGCTTGCAATCCCAGCACTTTGGGAGGCCGAGGAGGGGGATCACTTGAGCCCAGGAGTTCAAGACCAGCAAGGGCAACATGGCAAGACCCTATCTCTACGGAAAAAAAAAAACTAGCTGAGCATGGTGGTGCACACCTGCGGTTCCAGCTACTTGGGCAGCTGAGATGGGAGGATCACTTGAGCCTGGGGGATCAAGGCTACAGTGAACTGTGATCACACCACTGCATTCCAGCCCAAGTGCTAGAAACCCTGTCAAGAAAAAGAAGAAGGAGGAGGAGGAAGGGAAGGAAAGGGCGAGGTCAAGGGGGTGGAGGAGGATGAGTGGGAGGAGGAATTAGTTCCTTCTCACTCTGCGATAAAGAACTTCCCTGAGATTTAGTAATTTATAAAGGAAAGAGCTTTAATTGAGTCACAGTTCCTCATGTCTGGGGAAGCCTCAGGGAATTTACAATCCCGGCAGAAGGGGAAGCAGGCACCTTCTCCACAAGGCAGCAGGAGAGAAAGCATGTGAAGACAGAACTATCAAACACTTATAAAACCATTCGATCTCATGAGAACTCACTCACTATCATGAGAACTGCATGGAGAAAACTGCCCCCATAATCCAGCCATCTCTCACCAGGTCCTTCTCTCAACACACAGGGATTGTGGGGATTACAATTCAAGATGAGATTTGAACAGGGACACAGAGCTAAATCATATTACTCAATCATTCAATAGGTAGAGATTTGGGTTCTAGTGTTAAAATATTTAATAAGTGTTTGGAAAAATATACATAATTGAGGGTAGATAGAGAAAAAGTGTCTGAGGGCATTCGGGAGCAGATAGATCATCTGTGTGAAGGTTGAAATGACTGCCTGGATCCTAGAGAATGACAAAAGACTTGGAGAATAAAGAGCAACTTGGCATCCACCCACACATGCACAAGGGATGTGGTCGTGCCACGGAAGTGTGGCAATAAATAGCAACTAGAATGCAGGGAACGCAAGATGGCCAGGAATGATGAACCTTCTAAAGATGCTGCATAGACAGTGTTGGGGAACCATGGATTGAGCTACATCCTAGGGAATTAGGAGTGTTCTAAATGACAGAGCATTTTAAGCACTGCATAGGACACCAGCAGAATCTTCCATAAAATGGCTGACTCATAAGCTGAGTCTTGAAGAACAAGTGGGTGTTATGAGGCTGGGAAATCAGAAGAAGGAAAAGTAGGTCAATTTATAAAATGCTTTGTGTAGGATGCAAAGCAGTTGAAACTTCGTCCTGAGATTTCAGGACAAAGCAATCGATGGATGGTTTCAAGCAAAAGAGTAACTTCATCAGGCAGTATATATTAAAAGCATCACTTTGGCAGCTGTGAAAAAGGTTCTCCAAAGGCAACTGGGACATAAGAGAAGGAGACAGGTTCGAAAGCCCCTGTAGTAATTCAGGAGTTGAAAAACGAGACGTAAAGTAGTAGCAATAAAGTAAAAGAGGAAGAGATTGATTTGATGGGTGTTTAAGAAGGTGAGTTGGCCAGACTGTTCCTGATGAGATAGAAAAAGTTGAAAATGATAACCCCATGACATGGATCACAGAGAAGCAGAGGAAAACTAGGGAAAAGGGTTAGATTCTGTGTTGCTTTAGGTCCCTGTAACTCAGCCAGGTAAAGTTGTCCTACAGGCAGATGCTACACAAAGTCACTGTAGGACCTTGAACACATTTATTTAAAAAGTCTTTGGCTGGACACAGTGACTCATGCATTTTGGAAGGCTGAGATGGGCAGATCACCTGAGGTCAGGAGTTCAAGACTAGCCTGACCAACATGGGAAAACCCTATCTCTACTAAAAATACAAAAACTAGGTGGGTGAGGTGGCACACACCTGTCATCCCAAATGCTCAGGAGGCTGAGACAGGAAAATTGCCTGAACCAGGAGGGCAGAGGTTGCAGTGAGCCGAGATGGCCCCACTGCACTCCAGCCTGGGTAACTGGGTAAGACTCTGCCTCAAATAATAGATACTAAAAATAAATAAATAATTTTTGTCTTGGTTTTGTTGTAAATAAGTGCAGAAATGGAATAAGTAGATTTCTATACTGCCTTGCATTCAAAAAATTTCTATTGTTACCATGAGACATGAAAAACATTACTGCTTGCAGTCAAATAATTTAGACAGAAACCTCTTATCTCAAACAAGCTTGAATTTACTATTTCTTGGCTGAGTTTGACATAAATTGACCCTCTTCATTTTTTATCATAAGGCAGTTGTTCTACTATGTAATTCTTCTGACTATCTGCAGTTCAGAGGTACATCTCTTAGAAATTTGGAAATTAGGGGGTGTCCTAAATTATAGAGCATTTCAAGTGCTGCACAGCTGATGACATTGAGGAGAGAATTTTCACTGAATTCTTTTTTTAAAAAACGTATCATCCTGTGAAAGCCAAAGACTGGTTTCTTGTTTTAAATGTTGGGGCACATTATAAAATGTGGTCGTTGTTATCATTGCCTTCCTTCTCTGTTTTTATGCTCCCTCTGAAAATTTGGTGTTAAAACTTTTGTGAAAACGATCTTTTATTTTCAGTATTAACCTCTTTTAATTGTACATTTTTTCTCTAACATTTCAGCTTTTCATTTCTCTTTTCTTCAGGTGTTACCAGCATCCTTTCCCTAGAAACCCTGAACCTTTGTATTTAAAGCTTCATTTAGGTCTTTCTGCTAGGTGGTTAATAGTAACAACAGTAAACAAAGCAAGATCCAGCCATGATCCTTGGAACCTGCCTGTCTATCCTTAAACCTAAGACAATATTTTTCTTCATATTCTATCCTCTAATTCATTTTCTCTGTATAATTCTCACTGCATTCATTTTTCTCTTAATTTAAGTAAGCATCTGTGCTCTAGTGCATGAAGTTTAAAGTCCAAATAAACTCCTCTTGCGTTCTTTCTAGCACTGGTTTTGTAGTTTTATCAAAAAGCCGTTAAGCTTGTTTACATAATTTGTGCTTTATAAAGCCCCAGGATTTAGCTGATCAAATTCTATTATCCTCTATAATAGTAAAAGCTGTTCATTTCTTTTTAATCTAATATTTATAGAGAGCTTGTAACTGATGTTTCTAAGCACTTGCACTCAGTATTAGTATTGTATTTAGTGTTATGCTTCTCACAGGCTTTAGAAGTACAGTGTGAGCAGGAGGAAATGGGTCACTGAGGTGGTAGACTTGAACTCTAGTGCAGAATATCATAAACCCACCCATCGCCACCTCCCCATGTCCACAAAGCAAAACAGTTTCTATCCTATTGTATAGTTATGCACCCATACGTTTTCAGTCAACAATAGGCTACATATACAATGGTAGGCCTTTAAGATTATAATGTTGTATGTTTACTGTACCTTTTCTATGCTTAGATAGGTTTATAGACACAGACACCATTCTATTACAATTGCCTACAGTATCCAGTATGGTAACACACTGTACAGGTTTGTAGCCTGGGAGCAACAGGCTTCACCACACAGCCTAGGTGTGTAGTAGGTTATACCACTGATATTTGTGTAAGTAAACTCTATGATGTTCCCGCAGTGACAAAAATCACCTAATGACACATTTCTCAGAACCTATCCATGTCGTTAAGTGACACATGACTGTGCTCTTTTCCTTAGCAGTTTACGGTAACATAAATTTAGTATCTACAGTTTCTGTGTGTCAAGGCACAGGTTACCTGGGTCTACTTCTCAGAGTCTTACCAGGCTGAGAGCAAGGTGTCAGCCAGGGCTTGGGTTTTACCAGACTTGGGATCTTCTTGGAATCTTATTCAAGTGTTGATAGATTCAGTTCCTGGTGGTTTAAAGACCGACGTCTCATATTCTTTCTTGTTGTTGGCCTCAGATTGCTCTCAGCTCCCAGAGGCTGCTCCCAGGTCCCTGCCTTGTGGCTTTGCCACTCTGACTCACTTTCCAGCAGTCACCTGACTAGGTCATCACCCAGGATAATTACACCCATTTGATTAACTCAAAATCACCGATTACAGCCCTTCATTACACCTGCAAAATTTCTTCACCTGTTTCATATAAAGAAGCCCAATCCCATTAGTGACACCACATTATATTTTCTGGCCCTACCCCCAGTCCAGGAGAGGGTATTACACCTGGCGTACCCACCAGGTTGCTGGAATCTTGAAGACCATTTTAGAATTCTGTCTAGCATGCTTACCTACACGCCTCTGTATATTATTCACAATTCAAACGACCTTTGTTTTTACCTTTTGAATAGCAACAGTCTTATAGTTGTAACATATTATTTGATTAAAACTTGACAATAAAGAAAAACGAAAGTAAAAATTGTCAACCAGAAATGACAATTACTAACACATTAGGCATTGTGTGATATAGATTTTATCTTTTATATGGATACCTGCATATATAATTGAGAGCAAACTAAATGCCAGGCACGTTTTTAAAATATCACATGTGTTACCTCATCCAATAACTCATGACAACAAGATGGGTAACGCTATTGTTCTCCAATTTTTTGGTGATAAAACTAGAACTCTGAGAAATGAAGTCCTAGGCCACACGTGTAGTACATAATGAAGCCTGATTTTTTAGCTAGGCTTGTATGTTCAAAGCTACTTTGTAGCAGCCATGTGTGTCTGTGTATGTGCACACAAGCTCATACATATATAGGAACTGCACTTCTCATTTATATTCTGTAGTATGATTTGCAATATGATTGCTGAAATTATTTTTTAAAATTCAAATATCTTCATTATCATTAAAATTTCCTTAAGCAGCTCTGAGTTATTATCTGTGATGTGGACAGCATTTTTGTTATACACAATTTACTTTTTTATCATCTAATGCCTTTTAATCAGAGGACACATTTTAAATGAAATCAATATATAAGCCATTATATTGTCATTTTTCGTTCTTAATTCAACTACAAGTATTTTCTCTAATGTAATTTACTGAGAGCTTTACATAATTTGTATGTTTTTTTGTATACCTAAGTTTATCATCCCTTAGGGTCTGAGCCCAACTTTTAGAATAGCTTAAACTCTATCTCCAACATCTAGTTCGTTTTTTAATGTAAAGTCTTAAACTGAATCGAACAAAATCTTGTTTGAGTATGCAACAGGATTGAATGGAACTGTACTTGATATCATCTGTAACACTTAATGTGATTGTAGTGTCTCATTCTTTCTCTTTTAGGAATGAAATCATGTAGAGATGAGGACACACAGAGCCTATTTGATATTAGGGCTTATTAACATTCATAAATTGGACTCTACTAATCTCCTAAGCCCTTCATTTTCCTGTATATCATAACTCTTTCTCTGATGTGTGCACTGGTTTCCTCCAATTTTTTTCTACACTCGTTTTTACTTTTTTCTCATCAAAGCCATTTTCTCTCCTCTTTCTGTCTCCTAACCTAGTTTACCTCCTCTATGGTTAACCCACTCAGAGAATAGCTGTCCTTTATGTTTTCGTTCAGTCACATCTTCTCCTCTTTGTCGACCTCTCACAAGCTGTCTTTGTTATAAACCCCTGTAATCACTCAGCAACTCCTGCTTCACACGTTCAGCTATTTCAGTCCTTCACAATCAGTATAAATCTTGGAATTCAATTCTGCTCATACAGCTTCAATTGAAAATCTCGGCACCAACTCACTGATCAAACGCAGCCTATAAAGAACTCTTCTCCGTAACTGATTACCCACTCCCGAAGACTCCCTTCTGGATTCAGCCTCCTTCCATAGACAGCTTCTGCCTGCCAGGCTTTCTTTGCAATCTCGTCTTCATTGTGTGTCAGCCATAGTGATAGGTTAATACTACAGAAGTTCTCAAAAGATAAAAAAAAAAAAAAAAAAAGCAAAGGGAAAGAGAGAAAAACCATGAAATCAAGTGAGGCCTACACCCAGGAGAGGACCCAGAAAGGGGGTACAAGACCCCAGGTGAAATCAAGATGAAATGGCTTTAGATGTATAGCAGGTCACTCAGCCCTTCTGAAGCCTCCAAAATCGTACGCTATATGCAAATGCTCTTCCTTCAAATATTTTCATGTAACTTTAACAAAACAATATCTTATAGGCACTGCTTGATTTTGTGCTTTAAAAGCACTGCTTTTGTTATACAATTTCTCTGCTCAAAATCCAAGAAAGGCTTCACATTGTGTATGGCTAGGGACTGTTGTCTGATTTCCTTTGGTGCTTGGAATCTGAAACTCTTGCCTAGTCCACAATCATCAACTCTTCAAACAGGATGGGTAACACACACACACACACACACACACACGCGCACACACACACGCACACACACACACACGCACACGCACATACACACGCACACACGCACACGCACACACACGCACACACACACGCGCGCGCGCACACACGCACACACACACACACACACAGGGAAATTCAATTAAGTTCAACTCATTGCTTTGCAATCAAAAATTATAAACCACAGGAATAATCTTGTACTTTTTTACTACGAATTCCTCTCTTCTGGCTAACCCTAACTTAAAGCCAGTAATAACTGTGTTTCTGTTTCTCCAAACTTTAGGTTTTTCAATTTTATGGGTCACCTTTTATTTCTTCTGAGTACATCAAATTTCATATCACAGTATTCCTGGAAATGTTAGAAAGAGAATCTCATGTGGCAGCTAATCTCTCTTTTTATATTATGTCATTGTCTAATCACCACAACCAATAAAGTTAAATTGTAAACTGCACCAATATCATATGTCCCCAAAACTGGAAAATATTTAAAGCCCTATTTCCTGGAACCGACTTAAACTAGAGGCCCTAAAAGTTATGAATGCCCCACACAAATGATGGCTACATCAAAGTAATTGTCTCATTAATGAAGAATGAAAATACAACTTTGGGAAAAAAAATCCTTGTGATAGAAGTTGTCAAAAACTCTGTTTGCTGCATTTATGTACAGACAGCTTCTTGGGGATTGACCACTCTTCACATAATTATTAATCTCATCTTCTGTTGTTACTCAGATTTTGAACAAAATCAGCATTAAAAAGTGAGACTAGGTAAGAACTTGCTCTATCATTAACTTTATCATTTCTATTATTACTCATGTTTTGCTTTTATGGGCATCCATGTTACTCTATCTTCACCATACTCTATTTGTTCTTCTGTTTCTAAGCTCACGTGGCATAGCTACAGGTTTTAGGGCTAAGACAAGGCTGCATAATTTTGAGAGGTGAAATGAGTGCCTTCACTGCTCCAAGCAGCAGGACAGGGAGGACAGAGCAGGAAGTTTATTAGTACATTGTAGAATCTGACATCTTTCACTCTCGGGTTTTAAAAGACTATAAAATAATATTGAGCATCTTGCTGACATTTCACTTTTCTCTAACCGGAGGTATTTGTCCTTTATACATGGGGTGTACCATCCTCATGGACTTCATCTTCACCATGTTTGTGTTTGCCAAGAATGTCTTCATCTCCCCTATACCGGAATTCATGATTTTTATATAATATCTTCTTCATTTTAATTTTACTCTCTATTTTAGATATAGAGAGTATATCTTAATCCTTCAGTACAACCTGTTTCTTCTCTGAAAGTCAGAAAAATCTTTTTGTCCCAAATGTTCTGAAATTTCAAAGCAATATGATTTGGAATAGGTCAGTTTTCATGTATTCGCTGGGTGTTCACCTTAACATTGGTAACTCAGGTTCTTAAATTTCTTTTTATTTATCTGTTTTTTATTCTGTCTCTTATGATTTATTATCTCTTTCTAGAAAGCTTTTCATTGTGGTTTTAAATCAAAGTGTTTCTTCTTGAAAATTTCATTTTTAACTGTGTTCTATTATTGCCTTATGAATGCAGTACCTTTTTGTTGTATCTCAATGAGAATAAACATCTTTTTCCTGCTTCTTTCGTAGTTTTCTCCAAGTTTCTTGATTCTGTTCATTTTTTTTCTGACCTTCACAGCTTTCCTCATATTCATGATTATTATTAGCTCTGTGTTTATTATTAGGGGTAGGAGGGTCTTGTTGACTTGGAGGTTTACTCTGGGTTAGAGTAACAATTATGTCCTGGCATGCCTCGTGCCCATGCCCCATTTTCCTCCCATTTCTCTGACATCCTTGTGAATGGCTCTTCCTTTTATTCTCGGTAGTGTCCTTGTGTGGATGATAAATTATATGATCACCTCAGTGCACAGGAAGCTGAGTGTTCCAGTTTTTGGACTGTCTCACCTGTTGTCAGCATTTTTTTTTTCTTTTTCTTTTTTTAGTCAGATTATCTAAGGGTAAGTTTTAAAATTTCTTTCCTGGAGGTTTCTAATCTGGTTGCCAACAATCTTGGAACCATTTGGGAAAAGAGGTTCAAGAGCATGAACATTCAGTATTTGGTGTAAGCATAGATAATCTCCATTTTCTGTGTAGTTTCCACATCCTCTTCTATACTTGGTTCTTCTCAATGCAGGAATTCTTTTAGAAAATAAACCTCCAGTTATCTACCAGAGTAAGAGAGGAGTAGTCAATCAGTCACAAGGCTGGGCTGATTGACTATCTGTCAAACAACCTTAACCCAGTTCTCCTTGCTTTATTAATTACTGAATCTTTTATGGACTCATGGTCGTAAATTGGGTTGGATCTCATCTTTCCAGACAGTCGAGTTAAAATTCAGTATTCTTAGATCTACTAAGTCAGTTAGCACTTATTCATTTGCTTTCCATCCTCCAAAATTTTATTGCAACTATTGATTCATAATCTCCTGGTCTTTGTGGGATATATATATGTGTGTGTGTGTATGTGTGTATGTGTGCACATGCATGTGTGTGTGTATATTTGGTAGCTTTAGGGGCACGTGTGTGTATTCCCTAGCTATAGGGATACGTGTGTGTGTGTGTGTGTGTATTCCCTAGCTATAGGGATACATATATATGGGTGTGTGTATTCCTTAGCTTTAGGGGTGCATGTGTGTGTGGATTTGTGTATGTGAATTCCCTAGCTTTAGGGGGGTGTGTGTGTGTGTATGTGTGTAAATTCCCTAGCTTTAGGGGGATATATATGAGTGTGTGTGCATGTGTGTGTGTATGTGTGTGTGTATTCCCTAGCTTTAGCAGTATGTATGTATTTGTGTGGGGGTGCACAGGCATGTGTGTGTAAATTCCCTAGCCTTAGGGGTGTATATATATATACACGTGTGTGTGTGTGTGAATTCCCTAGCTTTAGGGTTGTATATATATGAGTGTGTGTGCGTATTCCCTAGCTGTAGGGATATATGTGTGTGTGTGTGTGTGTGTGTGTGTATTCCCTAGCTTTAGGGATATGTGTGTGTGTATATGTATGTGTGTGTCTGTGTGTGTATTCCCTAGCTGTAGGGATAAATACATGTGTGGTGTGTGTGTGTGTGTGTGTGTGTGTATTCCCTAGCTGCTTTAGGGATATATTTGTGTGTATGTGGATTCCCTAGCTTTAGGGGTATATGTGTGTGTGTGTGTAAATTCCCTTGCTTTAGGGGGATGTGTGTGTGTGTGTGTGTGTGTATTCCCTAGCTGCTTTAGGGATATATGTGTGTGTATGTGGATTCCCTAGCTTTAGGGGTATATGTGTGTGTGTGTGTGTATGTGTGTAAATTCCCTCGCTTTAGGGGGATGTGTGTGTGTGTGTATGAATTCCCTAGCTTTAGGGGTATATGTGTGTGTGGGGTGTGTGTGTGTGTGTGTGTGTAAATTCCCTCACTTTAGGGGGATATGTGTGTGTGTGTGTGTGTGAATTCCCTAGCTTTAGGAGTATATATGTGTGTGTGTGTGTGTGTGTGTGTGTGTGTGTCTATATGTGAATTCTTTAGCTTTAAGGGATTTAGAAGGCATAAATGTTAAATGCCAGTGTGCCAGTGTTTGCTCCCCAACCTAACCAAATACACCTTATTTATTTTTAATCCCATAATTTAATGTCATAAAATCAAATATTTAAAATACATGTCTCAAAACACATATTTTTAAATGTATTAAAAATCTCCAAATTTTAATGTAAATTAAATACATTTTCCTTGTTGGTTAAAGAATATCATAATTCTTAAAGTGTTTATTATTGACTCTGCTGTGTAAGAGGTGATATGATAAATGTTTTCATCTATTGTGTTTCATTTATTCTTCACAATAACTGAAAGTTTTGAGATATGGAAACTGAAACACTAACAGATATTAACATCTACAACACAATTTACAAAAGGCTGTTTACACAAAGAATATAGATTTGGATGACATCCTGTATCATCTTGTGGCATTAATGTGTCACTTTTTAATAGGTTGAAACATTCGAAGAAATCCTCAGTTCTTGTAATATAAATTAGTTATTATTATTTCAAAATATTTTTCTTCTATCTATGATTTCTGGTTAACTGGATTCTAGATTCATCAGTAGATAGATACCATGTCTATCTTGTTCACTACTGAACTCAGCAGGGTGACTGGTATATGTTGGCACTTCTACTGCTGTGAATAGACCTTCCCACTGTGACTTTTTCAGTAAAGCTGAGTAGCTGCCATCAATCTCAGTGCTAAATAAGGAAACAGGTTTGAGATTGACAAGAGTGTGCCTCATTTATAATTAGAAGACATGCGTTTATTAGTAATACACTCAAAAATTGTCCATACAAATCGTCCTATAAACTTGAAAAAGTCCAAGTGTTCTATCCTTGTAGGCACTCCAACTTGTCCTTGTATGGCTGTTTTTACAGCAAATATGAAAATGTTCTAGAAGCAGGATTGAGTTTGCCTTATATTGGGATCAAGTAGCTAGAATCCTCTGATTTAATGGATGAAAAAAGATCTGTTTAAGAATCAAGCCTCAGTCAGCATTATTAAAAGTAAAAGGTTAAGAGTTCACTAGGTTCTTACTTTTTTTTGTGCAAGAGTGAAGAGATACTAAAATGTTTTAGCTAAGCAACTTATGTGAACATCAGTAATTTCTTTCATCAATGAAAACTCAACTTCCATAATACAATTAATTACAAAAGAGCTGGTTTTGAGTAGTGATAAACGTAACTTAAAAGCTTGTGGTAATATCTGCCTCTAAAATCTGTGATTTTAATGCTGGCCAACCCCCTTATGAAGTTTGGGTTTTATTCTAGCTTAGGGTTACTGATCAGCCTTATACCAACCCTTGCTGTAGACCCCTACTGTCTAATGTGCATGTAATTACATCTAACTGTCCTTGGGATGAATTTTAAAAGTAAATTACAAACCACATAGCCTATGAGTTGACTCTCCAGGTTGTTTTACCTACTATTTATAAAAGAAACCATGTCAATATGAAGCAGTTAATTTGGAAAACATGTACAAAAGATGATTACCTTCACATTGCTAGTATGTTGATTAGTTGTAAAGTGCTATAAAGGATTATGTTTTACTAATAGTATCACTGATGATCCTAGGTTCATTCAACATACTTCTGCATGACTATTGCTATTTATTAAGTACAATCCCAGGCCAGCTTGAGCAATATAGTCTCCTTTACATTTTGCTTTGCTCATTGCTTCTTTAACATGTCCTGATTTCCATAGTCTTCTTTCTATGTTCTTCTCCACTAGATAGGAAAAGAGAGACTTGACATGATGCTAAGTATATTAATATAATAGTTTCCTCTCCCAGTAGTATTTGCATTTCAAAAATAATAACAAGATGAACGAAACTATGGAAGCAATATTTTCAGACAGGATACCTTTCATTGCTCTCTAAATCACTCCTATCCTGAACCCCCATTCTACCTGTGTATACAAAGACTCATAGCCTATGTAATGTTCAAAGGCTCTCCCATGTAGTTTCTTTTATTGGGGTGGGTGGCAGGGAACTGGAAAGCCACTATTTCTATTAACTGCTCTGTATTTGCTTTAATATCTGCTTCATAACACATCTTTTTTTTTCTCACTTGTAACCCCATTTTATACACAAAGGCTCAAAGGAAAATGAGATCAGAGGAAAAAAATGAGTTAAATATCATCTGTAAACACATATAAAGCAACACACCATGTGCAAAATATTTACCCCTTCTGGACAGAGAATTCTCTTTTGGTATCATCAAATGTTAATGGTACTAACAATGTTGGTGTCATTGTTCCCACCATCTCTACTCCCCCCAAGTTTATCTTTCCTTTGAGAGTTCCAAATTCTGTTATTAAAATATCCAGTATCTCCATATACAATAGTCATTTTTAATATTTTGAAATCCTAAATTTTGAAATTCCTATTGATATATGACAGCAAAATGTTCCAACTTCATATACGACATTTGAGTACTTCCTTCATTGTGGCCACTTTAGAGTCTGTCTGTATATAACTATGGGTAGGCAAGGACCAAACTTGCTCAGAAGCTTTCATGGATGCTGCAGCTTTATCATTACAATGCTTATCTGCATGGTAATTTTAAATCAGTTATTATAAGCTTGCTTGATATTTTTGGTTGATAATGGAAAGTAAAGGGGAATAAAAATTTAGATAATGAAGATGATTTGAAAGAAGTTGGGTTTGCATGAGATTTGTTGATGAAACCACTGATATTTTCTTTTTCCTGTTTCAAGCCTTGGGCAGAAACCTTATGAAAATATTTAGAATTTAGAGAGACTATCATAGCCCCACTGAGCATCTGACTCATCTGGTTGCTGCAATGTCATTAAAATAAATTTTGGGTGCCGGTTCAGTTTGTCTTTGGTTCTACAGACATGACCTTATTCACATTGATTGCTCTTCCATTAATGGTAGTGTAATAACAAAAACAAGAACACAGTGTTCAAAAGCAGGTCCACATGCAAAGGATTTCTTTAACACTATTACTGTATCATGATATTTTCAGAGATGTGAAGTATATTTATGAAATATATTCCTAGATTATAAGACTCTTCCTTTAAATGATATATTAATTTTCTGCCATAGTGGAAAAATATTTAGTGTACACTACAAATCATCCCTAAAATAGAAAATTATGGAATTGATATAAGCATGTCAATCTCAACTTTTCATTTAGAAGATTACAAAAGAAACCATTTATTTAAACACTTTAAAACTGTATATCACAAAATTAAACTATTATTTTCAACAGAGATATAACTTTTCTGCCTTTCACCTTCACTATCTCAAAATTTACAAACTTTAAATCAACTTTGTTTTTTAAGTTTCTCACCAATATTATTTTAAAATATTGCATATCTTTAATAAATATGGAGGAAAAGATCAGTTCAGAAATATTATTGCAAATAGATCTCTTTTAACATAATCTTTAAGTCATCGCTTAGACTTCCCAGTCACCTTTGTAAATTCTTGATTGACATGGTTTCAAATCTCTTCCTAATTCTGGTCATTACGTTCTTTTTAAATGTAATGAACTATGTGGTTTGCTTAACAGCAAGCTTCGTGGCAAGTGTAATATAATGGGGTTTTGTCAGAAAGCAGAGAGAGGGTATGAGTCATTTCCCAGACTTATAAAATATCTATGTTTACCATTCTTTGTTATTTCCCAGGTACAGGTTTTGGAATTTTAATGTATTTGCCTACGTTTGTATAATTGTTTGTGTGTTTACCTAAGCAATATTTATGAGTACATCTTCTGTTTCAGGCACTAGGTATACAGTGATACACATAAAATCTGCTTGTGTCAAACTTACAGTGTTATATGTATAAAATTATTTCAAATAATCTGTTATAATATTATGCCAGAAGTCCAGTTGTTGCTATCGGAAACATTGAATTATTGAAAAATGAGAAAAGTTTATATTACTAATGCGCCATTTATAGCCAATTTCTGATAGAAAATTAATTACTTTAAGAAAGCAATTATGAAACTTTAGTAATTTGTGTATTGTCTTCAGAAGTTTCACCGAGCACCAGACCACCTATTTAATTATTTAATAAATATATTTTTAATTAATTCCCTTTTTAAAAACTTATTCCCATTCTAAGCAATGATTTCCATAAAATGTTGCATTTAATACACTTGACCTTCCTTCCTACTGCTGGTAGACCATCATGTTGTTTAGATATATCATCATGCAATATAATATGAAATGTTATTTCACAAAGCATCAATGGTACTCACACTTGGGAAATTCTGGTTTCACTAAACCCTTGTACTTAATGTAATATTTTTTCCCCGAAACTATTAACTTGTATGACCTTAGACCAAGAATTGTGACTAGTACAATTCACGAATTTTCAAAATTGAATACCTTATCTAAATGCAAAGAAGGCTTCAGCATAACTTTATTTTAAAACACAGATGTTGTCATTTGATAGTAAATTATTCAAATGGATTCTAATCAGTTATTTGCTGACAGTTTATGCATGTTGACCCAAGTATTCTTCATTCCCACATCTGTCCTTTAGATCGTGTCCTTTTTCTGTCCTTCCAACGTAACTCCAATTTAATATTTAATGAACAATTACTATATTTTATATTCTTTCCCTCAAAGAAGACAAGCTGTCCCAAGACATTGTAAAATGACCACTCCTCCCACCCCTGTGAGTTCTCTGCCCGACCCTGCTAACCCTGGCCTCTCCTCCTGTCTTTCACCTTACCAAGCCCACGTCCTAAATTTCAGGTAATGGCTATATACTCTCACTGAATTTTGAGCTGAAGAGAATATTAATTACCTAGTCACATCTAGTTTCACAGATGAAAAAAATTGAGATTTTTGTTTTGACAGTCCAAACTTAAATGCTGAAATCTATTCAAATTGCGTTCAGCATATTCACAGAATTAACCCCAATCATAATAGTTTGAACACTTCCTAAAAACACCTTGTGTTGCTGTATCTATTTCAATTAGTTTGCAAAATGATGGTGATCCTGTTTTTCACATTATTTGTTAAGCTAATAGCTTAATCATTCATCACTGAGAGTTTGAGCATATAAACAACATCAACTACAAAAAAGTTCTAAAATTTCTCCAACGCTGTGTTCTAGACATAGCACTTCACATAAACAGTTCCACAAGAGGTAGATGGTACTATTACTATTCCCTTTTATATGTGAGGCAATGAAATCATGGGTCGATAACTGGCCTAAAATGAAAATGTATTAAATAGGAGAGAGGAAACTAGCTTTGCGTGGTGTTGGCGACCATCGTCTTTATCACTTCATTATAATATCCACTTTATTCCCGGTTGTCATGCTAGAGGTGTAAGATACTGTATAAATTCATAAGATACAGGGCCGGGCACGGTGGCTCACACCTGTAATCCCAGCACTTTGGGAGGCTGAGGCGTGTGGATCATGAGGTCAAGAGATCGAGACCATCCTGGTCAACATGGTGAAACCCCGTCTCTACTAAAAATAGAAAAAGTTAGCTGGGCATAGTGGCGCATGCCTGTAATCCCAGCTACTCTGGAGGCTGAGGCAGGAGAATTGCTTGAACCCAGGAAGCAGAGGTTGCGGTGAGCCGAGATCGTGCCATTGCACTCCAGCCTGAATAACAAGAGCGAAACTCCGTCTCAAAAAAAAAAAAAAAAAATTTATAAAATACACATCATATCTTTAATAGATCTTTGGTCTAGTTTAAAAGACAGAAGTAAAAATATTTATTCACCAGATTTATATATGAATAATTTTGGCTATTGTCAGAATTCACATCTACCTACATAGGAGAAAGATTATTATTATTGATATACATGGAACCATGCTGTATAGGCAGTTCCAGCCAAAATGCTTCACATTGCTTTGGACAATGTCCAGATCACTGGAATAAGTACAAAGCATGGCAAAATGAGTTTTGTGTTATTTTTCCTCCTGGAAATAAAGCCAGTATAAGACCCCTGGTCAACCAAGAAAAAAGCCATTGAAGGCAGGTTCCAGTAGCTCAGAATAAGTATATAGGATTTCTTGTAGCAAAAGCATTACGACATATCTCAGGTGAATTTCCCTTTTCCCATCCAAATCTGGTGATTAATCATTACCTCCAGCTTAATAGCAACTCTGCAGTAACAACACGTGCTCAGTTTAGTTATCTGAAATAAAATTAAAAAATGTTTCTGGTGATAGGAGTGTTATAGAAGTATACATTATATACAAAGCAGAGAACTTATACATAATAGGAGTTTGCTAAATAAGTATTTCTAATTGACTAAATATAGTGAGGACATACTATTATACATATAAATAATTTGAGCTATGGAATATTACATGAGATTTTGTAATTGTTTTCTCTTTGTGCTGTCAAATATAAACAGAGATTTTGGAAGAAAAAGAAAGATATAAAGCATTGTATCACTTATTAAAAATGTAGTTTATTGAAATTCTTTAAGAGACATTGCACTTAAAAGAATTTTTGTAATAGGCTCAAATTTCAAACAAGTGAATGTCTGTAATTGACAGCCAACTCTAATGAGAGTTGTGGTGCCATAATTAGCTCTGTAGCTTCAATTCTTTATCCTGAGCAGGTTTACATTGGCACTTGTAGATGGCATGTTCTTATTGCAGGTGACATTGAGATACTATATTAGGTTGGTTATCGATCATACTGTATAGGTTCACTTTACTAAAATGTAATATCTGTTTTAACAAATCTAAATCTGACAAAATATGCCATTTTTTATGCCTTATGGACTCAGAAAGAAGTTATAAGGGAGATGAGAGGCAGGTTGCGGTCCCAAACTCTGGGCATTTCAAATCTAACTCAGAGTGTTATTTATTAAATCAAATGATGCATATGAACATGTTTCCTTTATATTAATATGTAGATAGGAAACTATAGTACTTAAAAAGTGCAAGACGAGTGTCATTGAATATTTTCTATCTACAAAACATTGTTGAGAGTGTTGGAATGAATAAATTAATTCCCTCCAGGGATTTAGTAGTAAATAAATTCTTCATGGCAATAGTGACATAGTTATGCTAATTATCATAACAGAAGTAAAATAGTGTATATATATTTTCTTATTTCTAGCTTATCTTATTAATTGTGTCAGTTTCTTTTCATATTTCTCCTTATATGAGTTAATCTGGTCCCATTCATTCAAAACTAACCTTGACTCTACCAAACATACAAAAGTATCTATAGCCAAAGCTACTAACATTAATCTGGACCTCTTTATGTAGAACAATGTTCACATTCACTTAACTGCTGACTCTAATGCCCAGAGCCTATTAATCATTATTGTGAAAACCTTTTTGTTACTTCAAACATTTGGCATGCAGACAGAAAAATGTATATGTGTGTTCCCGGGAAATCTATCAGGCAGATTCCCAGAAAGTCTCATAAGGTGATATTCATTACATCCATAATGTTATTATTGTCCAGGCACCCTGTTGAAAAACAAGAGGTGGTGAAATCCTAAGCAAGTGACCCATTAACTAAAACTCAGTATATTGATGTATAAGACTAAAAAGCCAATTAATTAATGAGAAATAATTATCTAGAAACCCTGGTGCTCAAAATTATAACTACTGTATCCTCTCCCTATGGCAGTTCTACATAATCAGCTCCGTTTGGGGGCTTAGAATCAGTACAAAAGGAATTACATAAATCACATGAATGGATGACATATGGCTAAGCCTGTTTGCTGCAATATTTTGCTACTTTAGTCTGCTGGATAAAATTCCCTTTCCATTGGCTAGTGCTTTGACAATCACCAACCACTTCTCCTATGACTCTATTATTTTCCAAACTTCTAAAATGGAACAAATGCCATTCTGCTCATTTCTTTTATAACTAAATAAATATATATACACACACACACACACACACACACACACACATATATATATGTTGTGTCAAACATATGAAAATCAGTTCTTTCAGACATACAAATAAATCCATCTCATATAGGTTAGTTTACATTTTTCTCTTCTGATCTAGTTATCAATTTTAAAGTTTAACTCTTTAAAAATAATTTTATTTCTCACATATTCACATTGTGGGGACACCAAAGTACTCACAGTATATTCTCTAAGGGGAGATGCCTTGTAAGTCAACATTATAAAATATGAACATTATATTTATTGTCAGTGTCTCAGGTAAAAAAAATAGTTAATTGATTCTCAGATGAACATGATTTTTCACAATTCAGCATTCCTGAATTCGGCATGTGTCTTATTATCAGTAGCATCTTGCGATCTCTACTGGTCACACCAAGACTGTGGCATGGGTGTCTTTGCCTATAGACATATGACGCTTGCATCAAAACTTGAAGCATAGGCCTCAGTGCCTTAGAGGGAAGTTCTGGGGAAAATAGAGGCTCACCCTTTCTAAGAACTCACCAATCCTTTGTAGACACAGAGAACCATTCAGAGGGCACATCAATGATTCAAGCTGCAATGTGCTTCAAGAGAGTCAGACTATGAATGAGAAGAAATTTCAGGAATAGCTTAACCAAGTCATGTCACTTATGTTTTCCAAGTATGCCCAAAAGTGATATAATTTTAAAAGATTAGAAGAGCTCTTTTGAGATGTTTCATTTTCTCTTAGTGGTGCCCAAAATAGTGGTGTATCTTACAATTCATGGCCTCCTAATTATGAAATATAACAATGCATACTCAAAGTAATATTCCATCTGTATACACTTATTGGACATTTTAGAAATATCTAGGAGCAAAAGCCAACATCTTTTCCAAGGCAGGCAAATCTTTCTTCATTTACTCCTTTGTAAAGGATAATTGTAGAAAGTCATTTCCTGTAGAAATATATGATGGATAAATTTAAGGAATATTTTCAAATTCGTTCCTAATAGCAAATGGAAAAATTAAAGCTGTTGATTCATGAGGTATGATAATCTGCCGATTACATGGTTTACCTGTGAAAAAATAGTAGAGAAATACAAATTTATGTAGAAAAGATACGACAAGAAAATGTCATGTTTAAGTCTGTAAATCGAATTTCCTGGAAAAGGGTTAGCAGCACCACTATTTTTGATGTGAACAATTGAGAGCCTCTTTCCTCTTCCTCTCTGACCCAGCAATATTCCTGAGAAGGAAGTGGCTCTGCTTTGAAGATGCTACAACAGGTGGGAAAGAAGGCTGCCCTTGATGGGCCAGTGGAGATCACACACAAAGTGTGTGGCCAGGACAGATGTTGATTGGCATGATCCTCAGTGAGAATCTCAGTGACCTTCCTAGGACCTTCTGGGTCTGCTAAGGCACATCAGTTTCTGAGTCTCTGTTGCCCACAGCCTTCTGTCTGCACTTTCCTATTTAACAGAAACAGCTACATAAAAGCAGTTCCCATAAACTGAATTCCTGCAGCTTGACTTAACTTAGTGTCTCCGTATGTCAGTTCCAAATCAGAAGCAGGTATATTTACAGACCTGGGTTGGTTGGCTTACCCAACTAAAGATGTCAGGTAATTAAATTGTATTTTTTTTTAAGTATGCAGTATTATTACTTACATATTACATAAGGATATACTGCATTATTTTTAAAGTATGCAGTATTATTTTTTAAATAATGCAGTATATCCTTACACACTGCATTATATCCTTATATACTGGAAGTAATTAAATTGTATTGTTTTTTTAAATATGCAGTATAATTTTTAAATGATGCAGTATATCCTTATATACTGCATATATCCTTATATACGGCATTATATCCTTATATACTGTAGTATATCCTTATATATTGCATTGTTTAATATGCTATTCTAAGTTTTAAAAATTAAATATTATTACTATGAGTTAGGAATAAAATAACTTTGGTGAGTGGTTATATATATACAAATTTATATGTGTATAAGATATAAAATTATGTGTAAATATAAATATATATATTTACATTGTATATAATCATATATATAATTCATATATATTATTTATATCATATAGATATATAAATCTATTAATATATAGATAGATGATATACATAGATCTATATGTATGATATCAATATCTTTATATAGATTTATAGATATCTTTATATTTCTGTCTTTATATAGATATAGATGATATTAATCTGGAATCACCACTAGGAATAAATAATAGGCAAAGGTACTTTGGAGGCCAAAATATAAATTCTTCTAATCTCTCACCTTTAATTACTTGAGGTTTTAATAATTGACCAACTTATTTTAAATTATTTTCTGTGAAATTTCTGTGGTGTTTTACCCCCTAAAAGTGTGTGTCTGTGTGTGTGTGTGTATTTATATATATACATATAATACTTTATATGCTACATGTCAGTCAACTATTTGAAGAGATTTATTCTGAGCCAAATATGAGTGACCAAGGGCCCATGACATAGCCCTTGGGAGATCCTGAGAATATGTGCCCAACTTGGTTTTACACATTCTAGGGAGACTTAAAACATCAATCAATACTGTAAGCTGTACACTGATTCAGTCCAGAAAGGTGGGAAAACTGGAAGCAGGATGGAGTTGGGGTTCCGGGGCTTCCAGGTAAAAGGTAAATTCAAAGATTTTCTGATTGGCAATTAATTAAAACAGTTTAGTTATTGTCTGAAGACATAGAATCAAGAGAATGGCATCTCTGGGTTATGTTAAGGGGTTGTAGAGACAAAGGTTTTATTATACAGATGAAGCCTCCAGGTAACAGGCTTCAGAGAATAGATTGCAAATATTTCTTAAGATTTTAAATGCTTTAAAGTTCTCAGACTTAAAGCATTCTATCAGTCTTAAGGTCTGTATTGATGTTAATGCTGGTCAGCTAGGGCTGAATTTCAAAAGAAAGGAGGGTATAATGAGGTATATCTGACTCTTCCTTTCTATCAGGGCCTGAACTGGTTTTTCAGGTTAATTTTGGAATGGCCTTGGCCAAGAGGAAGCATCCTTTCAGATGGTTTAGGCACAGGCTTAGACGTTTATTTTTAATTTACATACACACACACAAATGGAAAGAAGGAAGGGAGGAAGGGAAGGAAGGAGGGAGAGAAGGAGGAAGGAAGGGAAAAGAAGGAAAGGAGGGAGGAAAAGAGTTCCGGAATAGAATGAGGCAGAAACAAAACAGAAATACCCTTCACAGCTAACCTGTGCATTTGTGCTGTCATTTGGCTTGTCATTAGTTGTATTGGTTGTTCCTTGGACAAGGGCAGCCAGACTAGTGAGTCAGGGCTGAAATCAGTTCCTGTTCCACTTGGAAACCACATGCTCTGGCACCAATCTGCATTTGTGGAGAAAGTGACACCTTTTTCTAATTCATGCAAAGACACCATATGGGCTACCTGTGGCCTGGCAACACAGAGTCTAAAATTTACACCCACAGAAGTTTAAGCATTTGTGCTCATCATTACCCTTTCCAGCCACTGTCTGTTAAAATCTAGTGACATTTCAGTGCAAAGTTGTTTAACTGATACTTTGTTTTTGGTGAATTGAGTAGGTACTGACAACTAACAAACCACAGGAATCCCCAAAAGAGCAGTGAGGAAAGGAAGTGGTTGCAGCTGAAATACATTTAATTACATCTTGGGACCACTTTTAACATCTTGAGCATGTGGACGGCGGGTACCTCTTCATTAGATGCTCTTCTCTATTTGATTTATAGAGTGCAGGGTCAACACTTGTGAATTAGCATGAATTCACCATGATTAAGACATTCATAAAACCTTCTCAGTTCAGAAGTGATGCTAGGACAAGACTCAAACCTACAGTTGATAAGACTGGTGACAGTTTCACTTATTCATGTCAGAAAAATGTTACACCTGTGTTTTTATAGCATAAAGTTGGTGAGCCTTCCTCTGTGCAAACCTCATCAGCCAGACAGCACAGGCAAGAGAATTGACGGAGACAAGAGAATCCCCATTTCTCTTTTATCTTGGCTGTTTTGCCTACATTTCAGCATATTTTACCTTTCTCAGCTTTATTTTTGAACTTGATCTGGTTTGGATTTTGTACACCCCTAAGAATTACCTAAACTCAACTGTAACGAACATCAGAGTGCTACTGAAAGCCATGCTTATAGAGTTGGAAGTGTTCTGTTGAAGGATCATTTATCTAAAATCAACAGCAAAGATTTATCAATACCCAGCAAAATTCTGCCATTCCATCCTTCACTGTCCAACTCTCTTCTGAAGATCAGACATTCTTTTAAAGGCAATAAGGTTCATAGTGGTATTTTACTTGGAACTTTAGAGTGAGAAACCAATATATTTGAAGACCCTAGTGTTTGATTTTTAAAATACTTTATTTGTGTGATTTTTTTCTCTCCCCATCATAGCATAGTTAGGGGAGAAAATTGCATTATTTGAAAGTATATTATATTTGAAGCCAGAAGTCTTGGACTATATTCCTCTGCTCTGTGTATATCCGTGAGTCCATGGATAAATAAATTTGATTTTCTGAGACTTTGTTCTCCTGTTTAGAAAATGAGACAATTGAACTAGGTAAAATTTAAGGTCCCATCCAACTATAAATGTTCCATAATACAGATATAGATAAAGCAGGTAACTCAGAACTATTTCTAAATCCGAAAAGATAGATAGATACATAGATATGCTACTTTGTAAGCTGTAGAATTTCTTAGAGTCTCAGACTTTATGCAAAAGAGAAAAAGAGATGGACATACAGAGAGAGAAAAAAGAGAGAGAGAGAGAGAGAGAAAGAGGTGCCGGATATACCTGGAGCCTCCTTTTTGAGGAGAGAAGAGATGATCCCCAGAAAAGATGGGATCATCTCATCCCAGGAAAAGATGATCAGCTAGAACCAGATTGCTGGGGTAGTTGAGAACAAACATTTCAAAAGAGTTTCACTACTTTATGAGAAGAGAGTTCACAAAGAAGAAGATACAATATGAATAGATGTATTAGAGTTTATCAACAGAAGCACTCATTCTTCACCCCTTCTAACTATAGTACTCCAAAGATTTGAATATTTTAATGCGAAAGAAGACATATTGCCCTAGCTTTTAATTTTTGACTACTCAAGAAAATTATCAACCTGTAAATTACTCTCTTCTCTATATTGATACAATAATTAGAACCAAGCTAATCGGATGTGCCATTATGTTCTTTTCTTCATGTCATAGTGCCAGGCAATATTGAGGGGACAGCTGGCCAACCTGATGCCGAAAGAGAGGCATGTAAGATTCTTCAGGCAACTGACATTTATAGGAACTATGATATGGCATCAATAATTCATACAACCTCACAACAAGTGCTGGCAAGCAGCTGGTCTGTAGACAGGGGCCTCATCACTTATTCATGTTTGAGATATTTATACTGGTTCATTACCTTATTTTAAAGCTTCTTTAATTGTAGGGACTACAAAAAGAATGCAACAACCAGCAATTAAAGCAAGAGTGCTGCTCTGCATTACAAGGGGGTATATTGATTACTTCATGGAGAGGGTGATTGGCTTTTGAAACCCTAAGTGAATGTTTGGTCATAAAAATCGAATATTTTAAATGATCCATTTATTTCTGTTTATCATTTCTTTGAACTGTGAATTGAAAAATCTACTGCATATTTTATAGAATCATAGACATTTAGAATTGAATATTTCCTTATAAATGATCAAATTCTTTATTTTATTTAAAAAACAAAGGGCTAGAGAACTAAAGTAACTTGGGCCAAATCAAACAGCTGGTTAGTAAAAGGTTTAAGACTAGAACTCAAGTTTGTTGAAAATATTTACCCTAACTGAACTTGGCATGCACAAACTTCAACAGATTATAATCTTTGGTTTGTGACAGACTCTCATTATTGATTAATAACTTATCAGCTTTTATTTTACAATAATAAGGGCTTATAAACCCATCAGGCCCCCAGAGAGCAAGGAGCATGTCAATAATATGCTAAACCTATGGTCCTTCTCATTCCCCTCTCCTTCTCCCTTTGCTACCTTGAAGTAACCAGCAACCTGAATCCGGCATTTTCTTGACATGCTTTTTGTAATTTTATTGCATGTAAATGATTTTTCTTTTTCTTCTTCTTCTTTTTTTTTTTTTTTTTTTTGAGATGGAGTCTCACTCTGCCACCCAGGCTGGAGTGAAGTGGTATAATCTCTGCTTAGTGCAACCTCTGCCTCCTGGATTCAAGCAATTCACTTGCCTCAACCACCCAACTAGCTGGGACTACTGGCATGTGCAACCACACCCAGTTAATTTTTTTTATTTTTAGTAGAAATGGGTTTTCACCGTATTAAATAGGATGGTCTCGATTTTCTGACCTGGTGTTTCACCCACCTCAGCCTCCCAAAGTGCTGGGATATCAGGAGTGAGCCACTGTGCTCGGCCAAATGTATTTCTTAAAAATATATTTTTTAATATATAAAATATGTATCATGCTGTGTATAACATAACATAATATTGCCAAGCCTCATACATTGTTGTTCATGCCCGTATCATAGTGTATTTTTCACTCTCCCATTAATGAGCTTTTGGATCACCTCTAAGTTTTTCTATTATGAACAGTGTTGCTATGAATATTCTTATAAATGTCATTTATTCTAAAGGTGCATGAGTATCCCAGGAGTATATACTTAACAAGAATTTCTTGGTATGAGATTATAGAGCTGTTCAGTTTTAGAAATTACTGACAATCTATGTCCCAAAGGGGTGGCATCAACATATACTCCCACCAGCAGCATGGAAGATCCTGTAGATTGTGTATATCTGGCTTTTATTGTAGAAGGCCATACAGTCAGTATTGTTGGCTTTAGGGACCTCATGTGGTTTCTATGGCAGCTACTGAACCAAGTCATTGTAGGTAAAAGTAGCAGTGGGTGACACATAAATGAGTGAGCATGGCTGTGTTCCAACAGCACTTAATGATGGGCATTGAAATTTAAGTTTCGTAAATTTTCACATTACAAAATATTATTCTACTTCTTTGCAACCATTTAAAAGTGTAAAAAACATACTTAGTTTGTGAGTCACACAAAAACAGATGGTAGACTGATTACTTTTTCCTTCCTTATCCCTTCCTCCCTTATTTTTTTCTTTTTTTGATTTAGTTAAAAAAAATTATTGATAGCCTGTTACATGCCATAACCTGTTCCAAATTGAAATGGTTAGGCTTGGTGTCCCCACCCAAATCTTATGCTGAACTGTAATAATCCCAGTGTGTCAAGGGTGGGACACATTGGGAAATCAGTGACAAACTACATCCCAAAGGAGTGGTGGGACCAGGTGGAGATAACTAAATCATGGTGGGGGGTGGTTTCCCTGATGCTGGTCTTGTAACAATGAGTGAGTTCTCACGGGATCTGAAGGTTTTTATAAGGGGCTTCCCCCTTTGCTTAGCACTCATTCTCTCTCCTGCTGCCCTGTGAAGAGGTGCCTTCCACCATGATCTCCAGCCATACGGAATTGTGAGTCAATTAAACCTCTTTTCTTTATCAGTTACCCAGTCTCAGTTATTTCTTTATAGCAGCATGAGAACAGACTGATACATAAATACTGAGGATTCTGTCAGAGAACAGCACATAACATTCCTGCTCCCACAGAGTTTGCACTCTAATCAGAAGATGCAGAACATAGACAAGTGTATATATTCTAAGCAAGTGGAGATAGGTGTCATAAAGGCAGATCCAGGGAAGTGGATGGTGGTGGCGGGAGGTGCTAGCTTACATAGAATGATCAGGAAAGCTCTTTTGGGTAGAACAACACAAGCTGAGCTCATTTTTAAATGACGGAGTGGAACATCCAAGTATTTAAGGAGATAACTGCTGAGTAAGAGAGAGCAGCAAATCTCTACACCTCCCCTGGGCTTTCGTGTTTCTAATAGCATGCTGCCATCTCTTCCCAAATATTCCACAAGCTCCTTCAACTCTTCATTTGCCAATTTAAATTTATCATTTACCACAGTCTTGGGTTTTCTAACTTGGTGAAGGGCATCTGTGTAAACCTGCCCCTCAAACCAAAACTCTTCAAGTTTTCCTGCATCTTAGTTTGCCTTTTACTCAAAGCATCTAGTTACTAAACAAGTAATTTTATTTTTTCTTCAGTATCTGTATTTGTTTTCTAGGGCTGCCATAACAAAATACCATGGACTGGGTAATTTAAACAATAGAAATTTATTTTCTCAGCTTCTGGAGTCTTGGAGTCCAAGATCAAGCTGTCTGTAGGTTTGTTTATTTCTGTGGCCTTTCTCCTTGGCCTGCAGGTGACAGCCTTCTCTCTGTGTCTTCACATGGTCTTTCCTTATTTCCTCTTCTTGTGAAGACATCAGCTGGATTAAATGAAGGCTCACCTTCTAGCCTCATTTTAGCTTTATCTCCTCTTTAAAGGTCCTATCTCCAAATACAGTCAAATTCTAAAGTACTGGGGATTAAGACTTCAACATATAAATGTTGAGAGGACAGAATTCAACACGTGAGCATCTTTTAATCCCTTTCCTCTGCTTCCAGTACCATCACCTTACCATTTCCTTCCCTTTTTATTTATGTTTATTGGTTTTCTGATGTTGGATTATAGTCTTATGATCAATTCTCCCCCAAACCAGCAGAATAATCACACAAAAATAAAAATCTGAACCTATTTTATTCTGCTTGAACCTTTCACTGGTTCCCAGTACCCTTCAGGATAACGCCCACTACTATATGATATCCTCAAAGAGCTGTATCTGTCTACAGCCTGGTTCTTCCTCTCACCAGGTAAACCCTCATGCTCTCAGCTACAATAGTAAACTACTTGCAGTTCAGGGCCTTTACAAATTCTCTAAGCCTGAAATTTCTTCCCAGCCCTAATCTAGTCTTTTTAAGTGATAAATTAATATATTCCAAGAAGCATGGCTCAGTGTCATCTATGAAAAACATTAGCAGACCATTCTTTTCACCATTGTCTGAGTTACCTCATCTTCCTCTGTCTGCCACATTGTAATACCTTTCACATCACTGACATTGTATAGGATAATCATTTCTGCCTTGGATGGAGCATCTGTGAGGAGGGACTGTGTCTTGATTTATTTTTACATCTTTAGTGCCTAGCAAAGGGCTGCTCCCCTTAGATGCTTAGTAAACATTTGATACATAAGTGAATGAATAAATGTACAAATGAATAAAAAAGCTTAGCCAGTGGAAACATTTTTGTATATTATTTCTATACTTTAAACCTAGTTTAAAAATAAACCATTCAATTTTACTAAACAAAATGGTCAACTACAATTGGCATATAAGGTATAATTATGACAGTATGCATATAAAAATTAAAAGTCTGCATAGAAAATTAATACACCAATAATTACTGAAAATTAATATACTAATAATTAAAAGTAGTTGTTTCTGTTTTTTTGCAAGTGATTAGGCTGTACACAATTTATTCTTTTGTTATACTTTTCTGTATTTCTCAAACAAACAATTCTGTGAAATATCTCATGACTCAATTCATGTTAACAAATTCACTGCCTTTTTCCCAACATCTCCAAACTGTTTTCTTTACATTTCACTGTTTAGAAAATGTAAAATGATATCTGCAACAAATTACATCCTGCTACCAGTCCACATTTTCACAACAAGAACAAAAAATGCATAACAAGACATAGAAGATAAATTTCTCTCCAACCTACTGTGAAATTTTCATTAAGCCCCTCATATCTTCTGCAGGTCTAGGCCCTAAGGACAAATGAAGTGTAATCTTTGATCAAGGCTTACTTCAAGCCAAAATTATCTATCGCTCTAGAGAAACTCTTCCAAACGGGCACATCCTGCTGCTATGAAGGTGAGAGACATCCCCACAGCTCACATATTGCATAGCTGCAGGATGCGAGGCAAAGACTTGAAAAAAAGATTAAATCGTACTCAAAACATTATTTCCATTAAAATTACATCACACCGAATATTATTACCTACATATTTTTATCTTTCTGTAACTTTCACAAAACAAACATTACCCTTGAGGCAACCTTGCAGAGCAACTTTCACTTAGGAGCAATGAAAAAGGAATAGACATTATAATTTTAGGGAAAAGATAAAACAATAATGGTGAAAAAGGCCTTCCCTCATTTTTTTTTCATTTGTTTATTATCCCTGTGGCCAAATAACAGAACTGTGGAGGGTCAGAGATGGAAGGAATCTTATTGATCATCTAGTATGTATAGCATAATTTACAGTATGGAAATTGAAGCCCAGATAAGCCAAGGAAGTTGTTTAAGGTATGATTGTTCTTCTTCTGGGAACCTAGGAAGTGAATTGGATGGTAAGTGGCATGGCTCTATTGTTAATTGCAGCCACTTGATTGATTTCACAGCCTCTTCAGTCAAAAAGACCTGGGTTCTATCCTTTTACCACTTACTATCTGTTTAACCTTAGGTAGATTATTTAGGCCTTTAAAAATCTCCATTTCCTCTAATGTAAAATAACAATTTTAAAGGACCTATCATGTAAAGATGTGTTAGGATTAAATGAGAAATTGGTTAGACCACTACTTGGGGTCATAGTTGGATACTACTGTCATTGTTGTAATTTATTCTACCTGTAATCCTGCTGTGTGAGATAAGGCATTCTGGGAGATCAAGATTTAAGAGCTTTGGAAGAAGGCAACTTTTACCACATTTGCTTCAGACTGTTCAGTGTGTGTCCAGCTTTTTTTTTTTTGAGATGGAGTTTCACTCTTGTTACCCAGGCTGGAGTGCAATGGTGCGATCTTGGCTCACCGCAACCTCTGCTTCCTGGGTTCAAGCAATTCTCCTGCCTCAGCCTCCTGAGTAGCTGGGATTACAGGCACGCGCCATCATGCCCAGCTAATTTTTTGTATTTTTAGTAGAGACAGGGTTTCACCATGTTGACCAGGAAAGTGCTGGGATTACAGGCGTGAGCCACCGTGCCCAGCCATGTGTCCAGCTTTAATATCTCTCTGTTTCTTAGAAATTTTAAAGACTGGCAGAGGAAGAGGAAGGCCAAATTATAACAATTGTTACCATTTATTGAGGGCTTGGTATAAAACAGGCTGTCTCCTAAGTGCTTTTTGTATAGCAACCCATTTATTCCTGAAAACAGCTTCATGCGGTGGGCAGGTACTGTTATAATCTCTGATTTAAAGATGAGGAGACAGACACGGGGGTTGGTTTAGACATGCAAAAGTATATTTTATTACCACTTCCCACATTCACTCCTACAACTTCAACATTCGTAAGGCAAGAGAGCAAGAGAGGATTTGCCACCCTCTGGTGGATTTTTTTTTTTTTTTTTTTTTTTTGAGATGGAGTCTCACTCTGTTGCCAGGCTGGAGTGCAGTGGCACAATCTTGGCTCACTGCAATCTCCATCTCCACTTTCCGGGTTCATGCGATTCCCCTGCTTCAGCCTCCTGAGTATCTGGGCCTACAGGTGCACACCATCATGCCCGGATACCCTCTGGTCTCTTGGGTTTGATCTTCTGCTCTGGGCTGTGGCTCCAGGAGCTGGCAGTAGCTTGCATGGTGGCAGGTGAAGTTCTCTGGCTGCCATAATATACATTTCATAGATCTTACCATACACCAGCGAGCAAGGTTTTATTCATCAAAAGCATAGCCTTTGATGAGGTGCTTGAATACCTGCTTATGAATTAACATAGAGCATATATAAATATTTCTAAGTCATGCTCTTGGGGCAAGAAGATGCTTTGAAATACATTTTCTGGGTTTTTGCCTTCTCCACCCCTTCCAAGTCAAGATCTGAGTCTGAGTTCTATTGGATGTTCATTACAACTGAGAGTTATTATTGTAGTCCGCTTTGAGCCTGGGCTTTTAGAAACTCTAAGCAAGATAGCAGTTTTGGAGAGAAAACTTTTTCCTAAACTACTAAACTTAGGTTTTATCATAATCAAAAGTGTAGATTAGCCAAGGTAATCTCTAAAGTAAGAAGCAATGTAGTAAAAAAAGAGAGCATGGTAAAAACAAAGTTCTTATCACACAATAAATAGGCCTTTCTGTTAATGATATATGAGAGAGAAGAAGAAGGAGAAAGAGAGGAGATGGGCGAGGAGAAAGGGAGAGAAAAGGGTAGAATGAAAGTCAAAAAGAAGAAATAAAACTGATGTGAAACGAAGACTGAAAGACAGCAGAGAGAGGAGCAAAGCAAAACCAGACTTTCCTCCTCCCCTCACTTTGTGCATGGGGACCAAATCCAGAGTGGAGGCAGAAGGTAGAGATGTCCAGACTGTTTTCAGGGAACTAAGACAGGGAGGCATGTAAGGATCATCTTCTTCAATCACAAGAGTATTGATGTCATCACATATTTTCTCTATTCTTAATGTGTCACTCTCTTCTAACAGCCATAGTCAGTAAACGTTTTATGAGTTCCTTCTTAGCTTTGTGACTCATGTCTAGATTTAGTAGCCCTGATCTCTGTTTGTCATCCCTTAACCTTAGCATTCAAATGATTCAACAATTTATGTATGCAATTTTATTGTTACACCTTATTTTCCAATCTCCAAAGAAGTGTCATTTGGGAAATATTATGCAGGTCTGGATATAAATGTTACTCTATCCGATATGTACCTCATACTTAGAAATTGAAAAAGTTTTAGAATTTTTATGGGGACATTTAAAAACATTAGGTGGCTTCAAATATTCCCGACTGATGTACATCATCTCATTTGAAATAATGTATTCAATGGAGGCAAATGATCTAGTAAAGAGTATTCTTCATCTTGCTTTCCGTAATAACTTACAGCCGTATCTCATGCTTTTCCAATTACAGCTGGCAGTTGATCATTTGCGTGCACAGCACTTTACCTGAACAATTCTTGTGGCGCTTTTACCTTTCTACCTTGCTACCTGTCCTGAGACCCTCCTCAGAATCTGTAGTTGCTGAGTCTGGAGTGGAGGGAGGTGGCGATGCCGTAGGAGTACAGAGTGTCTAACTATGAGGATCTGACAAGATTTTGTTGACTTCCGTCTTCTTTGAAGACTCTCTCTGTGACCTCTAAAAGTTGGAGTTCCCCAGGCCTTACCCTGGGCTTTCTTCTCTTGGCTCGATGTCTAAATTTTTTTTTCTTCGTGGTCATTTCTTCCATATGGCACTAAATGCAGTCTTCGTGCTCCAACTCCAACAGCCACATCTGTTAAGCTCCAGATGATTACATTTCATTGTTTACCAGGCATCAGCATTTAACAGTCTCTCAGGCATCTCCAGTCTGACTTGTTAAAAATGAAACTTTTGATCCTTCCACCAGGAAAATGTGTTCTTTCATTTACTCATTTGAGATAAAAAGCTGGCAGTCATCCTACACACTCGTCTCTTTTTCTCAGTCTCTTTCACTACCTGCCATATCCAACCCATCAATAACTTTGATCTTTGTAAGTTATGTCGAATATATTTTAAGCGTATTTACCTTATGTCCACTGCCATCACCCCGGTTGTAGCTACTCTCACCTCTACTCAGGGCTACAAGATCTTCTACCCCTACCTACCCCAATGCATTGTCTGTGTAACAGCCAGAGTGATCTTTTAAAAACAGAAATTTCATTATTTTGCTTCCCAGCTTAAAAGCTTTTGGTGCTTCCTCTCATCCCTTGTGTTAGGTATCCACACTCCTTCTTGGGGCCTCAACCCTTGTGCAGAATGGCTTCTTGCTAACCTCAGCCTGAGCCCCATCTCATTCAGCCCTATGTTTTTTCTGGAACTCACCAAGTTGTTTCTCGTCTTACAATCTTTGTGCGTCAGAGGCATTTGAACCAGAGTAACTCCATCATGAATAGGGCTGGGTAAAATGAGACTGAGACCTACTGTGCTGCATTCCCAGTTAGGCATTCTAAGTCACAGGATAAAACAGGAGGTTGGCACAAGATACAGGTCATAAATAGACTGAGAATAGAGGCTACAGTAAAGAAGCCAGCAAGACCAACCAAAACCAAGATGGCAACGGGAGTGACCTTGGTCATCCTTATTGCTCCACTCCCTCCAGTACCATGACAGTTTACAAATGCCATGGCAATGTCAGGAGGTTACCCTATATGGTCTAAAAAGGGGAGGAATCCTCAGTTCCAGGGAATTGCCCACCCCTTTCCCAGAAAACTCATGAATAATCCACCCCTTGTTTAGCATATACTCAAGAAATAGCCATAAAAATGGGCAACCATCAGCCCTTGGGGCTGCCCTGTGTATAGAGTAGCTATTTTTTTGTCCCTTTACCTTCTGAATAAACTTGCTTTCACTCTACTTCATGGACTCGCCCTAAATTTTTTCTTGCACCAGATCCAAGAACCCTCACTTAGGGTCTGGATTGGGACCTTTTTCCAGTAACATTTGTACCATCTCTTCCTTGTATCTAGAACATTCCCCTGTCCCACATACCCATGCTCCTCACTCCCAACCCAGCCCAATCCTCCAGCACTTACTTTTTGATCTTTTAGGACAAGTTCAAACATCAGTTGCTTTGACACTGTCCATGTTCACCCTAAGGAGATACTTCCTGTTAGTATTAAAACTATAATATATTTCCTGAGAACTACCCACCCTATGGAATTCTTACTTAGTCTCTTTTCCCTGTTTCCTCTTTTAAGATATTATTTGGGCCAGGCATGATGGCTCATACCTATAATCCCAGCACTTTGGGAGGCTGAGGTAGACGGATTCCCCCTTCCCCCTTTCTTTCCTTCTTTCCTTCTCTCTTTCCCTCCTTCCCTCCTTCCCTCCTTCCTTCTTCCTTCCTTCCTTCCCTCCCTCCCTCCCTCCTTCCTTCCTTCCTTCCTTCCTTCCTTTCTTCCTTTCTTTCTGATGGAATGTCACTCTGTCACCCAGGCTCTGGAATGCAGTGGCATGATCTTGGCTCACTGCAACCTCTACCTCCCAGTTCAAGTGCTTCTCCTGCCTCAGATTCCTGAGTAGCTGGACTACAGGCATGCACCACCACATCCAGATAATTTTTGTATTATTAGTAGAGACTGTGTTTCACCATTTTGGTCAGGCTGGTCTCAAACTCCTGACCTTGTAATTTACCTGCCTCAGCCTCCCAAAGTGCTGGGATTATAGGCATGAGCCATCATGCCCAGCCTTTATTGGTTTATTTATTTTACTTTAAGTTGTGGGATACATGTGCAGAAAGTGCAGGTTTGCTAAATAGGTATACATGTGCCATGGTGGTTTGTTGCACCTATCAACCCGTCATCTAGGTTTTAAGTCCTGCATGCCTTAGGTATTTATCCTAATGTTTTCCCTTTCCTCTCTCCCCACCCCTCAACAGGCCCCAGTGTGTAATGTTCCCCTCTCTGTGTCCATGTGTTCTCATTCCTCAACTCTTGCTTGAGTGAGAACATGCAATGTATGGTTTTCTGTTCCTGTGTTAGTTTGCTGAGAATGATGGCTTCCAGCTTCATCCGTGTCCCTGCACAAAACATGAACTCATTCTTTTTTTGTGGCTGCATAGTATTCCAAGGTGAAATTACAGCCTTTCTATTCAGCGTCCTCATTTGTAAGCCTCTCAAATGTCTTAAAATTTGATTATCAGTGCATAAGCCCTACACTGTTAGCTTACTGAGAATATTTTCTTATGTCTGCTATCATTGGGTGATATGGTTTGGCTATGTCCTCACCCAAATCTCATCTTGAATTGTAGTTCCCATAATTTCCACATGTCATGGGAGGTACTTGGTGGGAGTTAATTGAATCATGGGGACAGTTACCCTTATTCTTTTCTTGTGATAGTGAGTGACTTTTCATGTGATCTGGTGGTTTTATAAGGGGCTTTTCCCCCTTTGCTAGGCACTTCTCTCTCCTGCCACCATGTGGAGAAGGACATGTTTGTTTCCCCTTCCTCCATGATTATAAGTTTCCTGAGGCCTCCCCAGCCATGCTGAACTGTAAGTGAATTAAACCTCTTTCCTTACCCAGTCTCAAGTTTGTCTTTATTAGCAGCTTGAGAATGGACTAATACATTGGGCTAAAGTAAACTGTCCCTATATATAAGGACAGTGTTGTAAAAACTTCTCCAATGCTTCCATCTTTTGCCTGGAACACAGAACAGGAGTTGAATGCTTTCATGGTGCATAAGGTTGACTGATAGATTAAGAAATACCATCAACTAGGTGACTTAAAATAACAGAAATTTATTCTCTCATAGTTTGAGGGATCAGATTTCTGAAATAAAGATGTCCACAGGACCATGCTCTTTCTGAAGTTTCTGGGAAAAAAACTTTCCTTGCCTCTTCCAGCTTCTGGTGGTTGCAATCCTTGGAGTTCCTTGGCATCTGGCCACATACCTCCAGTCTCTCTCTTGTCATCATGTGGTATTCTCCCCGTGTGTGTCTGTTTTCAAATTCCCGCTTCTTATGAGAGTACCAGTCATTGGATTAGGCTTCATTCTTATTCTGTGATATCATCTTAACTTGATTACATCTACAAAGACCCTATTTCCAAATAAGGTCACATTCATGGGTTCCAGATGGACATGATTTGGGGATGATATTATTTAATGCAGTGTATTAGGGTTCACTTGAATTCAATTAGATAATACCATTAAGTGTTTCTTGAGGTTTTAATATTTGAAAACAACCTTATTCATAATAACTGATGAAATAACTAAATTTCAGAATGTAAATATACCTGTACGAGAAATTATAAATGGTTGTCAAGAACTTTTGTACTTAGAATACCATGCTTTCCTCATGCAGGAAATTGGAACAGACCCTGCTCATGGGCGTGTTAAATCCTCCTCTTTCATCCTCCACTGATCTGTCTCATAACTTGATCACTCCTTTGGAACTGACTGTCATTTCTCAGTTTCATTCTCAGAGGCTTAAAAGTTCTACAGAGCAAAAAGTATTTTTCTTCCTCTTTTTGCTTTTTTGCTTGTTACTTTTGTCGAGGGGTTCAGCAAATGTCCTGCGAAAAGCCAGACAGTAAATAATATGAGTAACATTAGGCTTTGTGAGCCACATGGTCTCTGTCACAACTCTTTAACTCTGCCTTTGTAGTGAATGGCAGCCAGAGATAAACTGTAAACAAATTAGCATGGCCAAGTTCCAATAAAACTTTATTTATGAACACTGACATGTACATTTTATATAATTTTCATGTGTTGTAAAATATTATTCTTCCTTTGATTTCCCATCCATTTAAACCTGTGAAAAGCCTTCTTAGCTGGAGGACTGGGCCAAGAGGAGGTGGACCAGCGATTGTGTCCTGATTTCTGCCAAGTCTTGTTCCCTCTCTTTTGCTGGTTGTCTCCCTTTGCTCCACCTTTTCTGGCCAGGAGGACATTCTGCAGGGTACTGTGTTTCATTTCGTTTTTCTCCTTCCCTTTCCCTCCTCCCTCTACCTACCCTTCCCTTCCCTTTTCTTTCCATTTCTTCACACCCCTGCTACTACTATGTCCCTAAAATAAATATTCACTTCCGCCAAACTACATTTAATCATTGCACATGATTACTATAATCAGTTCCTATTTTCTAAAAATGTGAGGAGTGTGATATAGGTCATGGTGATAACATGGGGTAGTCATTCTCTTATTTAGAAGTAGAAAATAGATTTAAATTTCCGGTGTTAAGTATGAATTGTAGTAATTCCTTGAATATTATTAGAAATGTGGATTTTTCGTATGCTAAGTGATCAGCCTCCAAACATATCCAAAATTGGAGAGAGCGCTTTAAAGCCCTGTGTCCCCGTTACTCAGCCTCATCAAGTTTCCACCCACAGCCAATGTTGTTTTATTTGTACCTCTGCCTCCTGCCTCCTATGGAATTATTCTGAAGCAAATTCCAGACATCAGCATATTTTAGTATTTATCTATTAAAGAAAATGACTCTTTAAAAAATAATTACACAATCACAGTAACATATCTAGAAACAAAAATTCCTTAATGTCTTTAAATATCCAGTGTTCACCTTTCCTTAATTGTCTTGTAATTGTTTAATGTACAATTGGCTTTAACTATAGCCTGTACACTGATTAGTTGATCCAGTTCTTAAGTCTCTTAATTTATAGATTCCATCTTTTTCTGTCTCTCTGTCTTTCTGTTTCTCTTTTCCCTATTTTAACAGTTTATTTGTAAAGAAAGTAAATCTTCTGCCCGTAGTGTTTCCTACAGTCTTGTTAACTGATATCTTCCCAGTGGTATGGTCTAGAGATTTGATGAGATTTATGTTGCATTTGTTTGTTAATAACATTTTATAATTGGTACAGTATCCTTCCATCAAGAGGTCCAAAATGCCTATTTGTCTTTCTTTTGTAGTGTTAGCAGCCATTGATGACCATTAGTATAATTACTAGCGGTTGAAAAATCACGATGTTCTTTAAACACTTGGGATACTTATTCTTAAAAAAAATGTCCCTCTTGAACTAGTTGATTATCCCGAGTTTTCATAGGAATGATAAGGTAAATGTTTAATTTTTTTCTTTACTTTACAAGATTTCAAAATAAATTTGTTTTCTAGTATTCTCTAAAGGAAATCAGTAATACCTGATGTTTGTTTGGCATTATGTACTTCAATTCATTGTAATTATTACTCTTATTCATGATCACGGTGTCCCATGTTTAGCCAGTGGGTGTACCTTCCGGTTGGTTTTTATTATATTTATAACATGACCTTAGCTATCTGCTGTTTCTTCCTTTAGGATAAAAGAGGATGTTGTCAGCTAATCTCTTGCCCCACATCAGGAGCTTCTCTGCCCCACCCACTTTGCTTCTCTGCTCTTCACTTGGAATAGGAAGCACAATTCATTTACCTCTGTGGAAACTCTAGTTTTAAAAGGGAGAATGTTCTCTGGCAGTACTCTCAGAGAGTGAATAATGGATCCAACCAATCCAGCAACTCTGGCACTTCTGAAATTTGCACAAGTGGGTCATTCTTTGTGTACTTGGAATGCACTTGTATTATGCTGGGGAGAGCAACACAGGCAAACTCTGAAAACCACCCTCAGGTGTGACTCACTCTGAGGCCTTCAAAAGCATGTTCTTTGGACTTCAAATCTCTCACTACACATAGGTCGCAACAGACATCATATTATTCCCACATAGTCTTCAAGAAATGCTTCTGAAACAAATATCAATGAATGAATGACATTTTCAGCTTTTAGAGATGAAAATGACTTAGCACATTTTGTCTGATACTCCATTTTTACTTCGGGAAACTAAGGCCTTGATATCTCAAGTGATTTGTCCAAGTTCATAGTGCAAATTAGCAAAAGGTTTAATCCCCGCTCTGACCTCAAGTGCATTGTTTCCTACAATTCCTACTGCCTCTAGACCACATTAGATAACTCAGCATTAGTTATTCTGATCACTGTCCATTATTTTTTTCTTCCTTCTATGGGGATGAAAAAACTTTCTACCCTCTGAATTTTTGATAATTGAGCCAATGAAATCAACTGACATTAGAGACTTTAATTACATACATATGCTTGGAGTCCCATAAAATATGGGACTTGAAATGTGTTTGATGGCCGAAGCTTACATAACATCCTGCACTACAGAAAGGAATAGGCGCCTGAGGCTTCTACGGGTAGCGGTGACACAAATTATGGGAGATAAGAAAAGGAAATTAATGTCGAACAAAGGTTGTCTTGGTAATAAAAGTTGTCTTCAAGCAGCCCTCAGAAGAACAGGTAAGTGCCTAAGTCACAGTCTGAGCATGGTGTCTACCTCTCTTGTGATAGAAATTCCTCTTCCCTAGTTGATGAGATTCCCAAAGAGACAATTCATGACAATTGTGTTTCTTTCAGAGGATCTGCCCTTAGTCAGAAAAGGAAAGTTTAGAGAAAACTTCTCCCTGTACTTTTGGGGGAAAAAGAGGGGCAAGAAACAGGGAATAGAAGATCAGAGAGAACCTGGTTCTCCTACAGTTCAAGGCACTCAGGATATCAAAGCACCATATTTTGGGGGATTGTTTTTGTGGCCCCCAGGACTTCCTTTATTTCTCTTTCTCTCTGTCCCTCTTTCTATTTTCTCTCTCTCTCTCTCTCTCTCTCTCTGACTCTCTGTCTCTCTTCTTTCTAATGTAAATAACTGTGAGCCCCCTGTGATTTGCTCCCAGAATAGTGAGTAGCAAGTCTAACAAAGGTTTAGATCACCCCCAGGCCAAAGAAACAAGCTGTTCACTGTTCACTAAGCTGTTCATACAGTATATCCAATGCCCATTTCCAAGTCTTTGATGATTTTTTTGTAGCACAGTTCAAAAATTTCTTTATTTCACGATAATAATCATAGAAACTCAGAAGGTTTACTTTCTCATTTACCCAAGTAAGGGTGGTAATGCCTTAGGCTACGGGAATAATCATGACTTACCATAAATGAATAACCTTAGTGTTGCCAACATACTGAAATAACAATGACAAATAAGACAATTTTAATAGTCACTTTACCGCCTTCCTGCAGAGTGCTGAAGAACTGATTTATTTTCTTAAATGTTTCCCCTTGAAAGAACCCCTGGATCTTTTTAATTCCTAAGTCAGAGATTTGCTAGCTTAGAATTTAGCAAAAATGATGATATATCCTATTTAAGAATTAAACTATTGTAACCGGGTGTCCCAGGTTCTTGGGCTCTCTCGCCCCAGGAATGGGAGAGAGGCCCTGGTGGTGTGGTGAGTTTATTGGTTAAGTAAATATTGGACCCAAAGAGTTTTGCAGAGAGCGATTTCTTAGGCAGAGAGAGAGGTAGAGAGAGAGAGCTCCAACGCTGTGTGGGAGGGGATCCCAGGGCGGGAAATCCGTAGAGGTAAGTTACTCCCACCCCATTCAAATTCTTGTCCAGTGAGAGGAGCTTTTCCAAACTTCCTCTGGAGTGATTGATCTTCGAGTGACTGTGATATTGGATTACTTGCCTGGCCCGCAATTAAAGCCTCCTCCCTTGGAGATTTTGGCGAGCTTTCTAAAACAAAGTAAGCTCACCTGGGCTTTCTACCCAGCCTTCCTTTGGGAAAGTTAGACAAAGAACTCTTAAGTTCCCGGATGGGGATGCAAATAAAGGCCTGTTGGGCACGTCACTGGGAAATTTCTGCCTTCGAAACCACGCACCTTGTGGACTTGGTTTTCCTTGACACAATGCCTCACTGTCTATGTCTATTTGGGTTTCAAGTGGCCAGGTGGCTGAGGGGGACACCTTTACTTCTTTTATTCTTAATTTTATTTCATTAACTCAGAAAGTATTTACTGGGCACTAGAGTACCAATACTAGGTAATCTGTAAGGGAATAAGTATTAAACAACGAAAATGCACCCATAGGGACCTTAACAGACTAGTGGCTACAACAAATGTGTTACAAAGACACTGTGATCAACGCAAACACAGACATCAGCATAGATTGTTAGAAAAGCCAACGGCAATGCACAGCTGATCTGCACCTGGCCTGGCGTTGTGGTGTTGGGAAGTGATTGGTATTTTCCAGAAAAGTGCTTTGAAAGTGAGAGCTGAGGGTCTAAACCGAAGCAGTGTGGCCGTGTTCCTGCACGGGGGCAGAATTCGCTGGATTTGGAAGTGCTTCGATCTTTCCATAAGCCTCACTGACAATTTCTTTTTAAGGAGTGGAATCACCGAATACATTTGTACTTTTGTTAAAATGAAAGTTGAGAACACCAATTTTAGTCCCTTTGAATATGTGAACTCTGCTATCTTCAAGGTTTTCTTTCTCTAAAAACTTATTTCTAGCTAATTATCCTCAGGAAGGAAAGGAATCTGTAGACTGTGTTGCTAAGGCTCCTCACCATGGAAGCTGCTGCGGCGACGGGAGACTGAGTCAATGGGGAAAATTAAATATTTCCAGGGGTTGATTATTTGGGAATTTTCTTCCAAAGGAAGTTCAGAGAAAGCCCCTCCCTGTTCTTTCAGGACAGAAAGGGGGCAAGAAACAGGGTACAGAAGATCAGAGAGACTTTGCTTCTCCTTTAGTTCAAGGCACTCAGCATGCCAAACACCACACTGTGGGGTATTGTTCCATGAACCCCAACACTTCCTTCCTTTCTCTTTCTCTCTGTCCTTCTTCCTTTCTCTCTCTCTCTCTCTCTTCTTTTTAATGTAAATGTAAATTTCTACTGTAAATGAAATTTCTTTCATCTGTCTTATCAAAGAGTCTTTAATTAAGCCTCCTACCTGAGTAGGAAGCAATGGGAAAGGGCCATAACCCCTCCAAGGGAAAGTCACATATAACGCAGCCCACAGTGCCCCTAAGGATGTAAACTGCTTGGACGTGTTTAATCTTCCCATGTTTGGAAGGACAGAAAGGGAGGGCCATCTTAGGCGATTTTAGCTTGTTAATAGGGAATCCAACTGCAGTTTTCAATTGTATATTTTCTGCTGCATCAAAGCTTTTCAGGTAGCCATGTCAGAAAGAGCATAATCTCTCAGGATAGCCTGGTACAACTGAAGTTTAAACTAACTGCTCACTGAAAATAAAATTTCCCAACACTAAAATATATATTTAGAAAATTAAACACTAAAGAATTTTTTAAATATTGCATAAAGAATTTGATGTAGGTTATAAATGTGTCTTATTTATATGCTGCCCATCATTATTTAGATGACTCTAGCAGATGCCTGAAAATGAATGTTTATGCTTTCAGGTTGTACCATAATTACTTATTTTGTGCATCTTCTTCCCAGTAGCTTTGGTGGCATAAAATGTGTGTTATTCATCTTCATGTGCCCAAGGCCTAGAACAGTGCTTGGAATAAAGCAAGTTGTTCAATACATGGAAGCTCCTATGCTCATGACTCTGCTTGCCCTATAGGGAGAGAGTGTATACACTTAACATAGGGAATAATTATCTTATTGTTCATCTCAGAAAAGAAAAACCACGACGGCTTTAAGCAGTACCTTGCACGTTACACATACTTTTATGCTGCTCTGTTAAAAGTCTTTGCAGTTTAGTATCTTATAAATATTGTAAGTAAAGGTCAAATTCTACAGGGGTCTATAATTTCAAATATTACTTTTATTGTTTTACCTTTAAAAACTTTCTAAGTATTTTTTTAAACTTATGATTATAGAGCTATCTGGTAGGCTCTATTACCCCATGAACTACATTTTATTATTTTATTTTACCTTTTGGAGAGACAGAGTCTCACTGTGTTGCCCAGACTGGTCTCAAGCTCCTAGGTTCAAGCAATCCTCCTGCCTTGGCCTCCCGAAGTGCTGGGATTATAGGTGTCAGCCACCACACCTGGCCACATACATGGCCACACATTTCAAATGGGTGTTTTATAGGAATCATCAATGATGATAATGAGAGAGATCTGTTGGAAACAAAATGAAGAAAGCGTTAAGGAATATTATTGGCACAATATTTCTTGAACTTCTGTAGACTAATGGGCACTATTCTAGGTGGCAGAGATTTATCAGTACATAAAATATACAGAAGTTTAAAAAAAAAACAAACTTCTCTGACATCCTGGAGCTTATCATCCTTTAAAAATGTGGTGTGGGAGACATAATAAAAAATAAACATCACAAAGGAGGAAGTTGTTTACTATGTTAGAAGGTGATGTGAGCTATAGGAACAAATAGAGATGATGTAGAGGAGGAAAGACCTCTTTTATCTTCTGAGGGTTTGATGATTGAGTCTATGAAATAATCTGAAGGGAGACAGATGAACAGGAGAAAGATACACAGATTTATTACCTTCAGGAGGACATTACGGGAAAGCAATCTGAATACCCAAAAGCCCAGTGACATTTCGAAGCTTATTTACCCGCTTCCCATGGAATAAAGTAGAGTGGATATAGTCCAAATTTAGGGGAGAGGAAATAAATTCCAGGAAAGACAAATGGCCCACAGCATAGGGGATAGTCTGAGTGCAGGGTCCACCTCCGGGCTCCTCTCTTATTTTTCGTGGTTGTGGTGCTGGTGCTGGTGTGAAAGAGTAGAAAATCAGTGTGTTTTTCTCCTCAGAGCATATTTTGAAGCAAATTAGTCATTGTTTAAATTTACTACATTTGCCTTTATGAAAACTTTAAATTTACATTATATATGTTGAAATTGAAGGTATTCAATTATAATATAAACATGGACTTACAACTAAAGCATATTATAATTTAAATAATTTATTTTTACGTATAAAATCCTTGGCAATATTGTAAAATTATATAGACTCGTCAACTTTTTCTACTTAAATCTTGTGAGTAAAGTTTAAGGGTGTTGTAATTTTCAAGTGACTTTTTCTTTCTTTCTTTTTGTCTCTTGTGATTTGTTTTCTTCTCTGGTTGGTGAGATTACTGGGGAGACATTTCCTGACAATTGAGTTCCTTTTGAAGGATCCTTCCCAAGGCAGGTAAAGGAAGCTCAGAAAAACTTACTCCCTGCAGTTGCTGTTCTCCAAGTGTGCTCAGTTTGAAGCAATCAGCACTCCAAAGTGGCATATTTGGGGATGGTATTTTCTTTTTTCTTTCTTTCTTTTTTTTTTTTTTGAGACAAGTTTCACTCTTGCTACCCAGGTTGGAGTGCAATGGCACAATCTCAGCTCATCGCAAGCACTGCCTCCTAGGTTCAAGCAATTCTCCTGCCTCAGCCTCACAGGTAGTTGGGACTACAGGCGCACACCACCATGCCCAGCTAATTTTGTATTTTCAGTAGAGACAGGGTTTCTCCATTTGGTCAGGCTGGTCTCGAACTCCCAACCTCAGGTGATCCGCCTGCCTTGGGCTCCCAAAGTGCTGAGATTACAAGCGTGACCACCACGTCAGCCTGGGGTGGTATTTTAACTCCTTCAAAGGTGAAAGCAGAGTAGGTTATACATTTAAATGGGACAATCCGGTGGGCCTCAGTGAGGATATGCCCTCTGAATAGAGACCAAACAGAGGTGCCCCGGGGGCCTTTAGGGGAAGCATCTTCTAGTCAGAGGAAACAGGCATATCTGTTTGTTTTTGAGATAGAGTCTTGCTCTGTATCCCACGCTAGAGTGCAGTGACACAATCTCAGTTCACTGCAGCCTCCATCTCCTGGGCTCAAGTAATTCTCCAACCTCAGCCTCCCAAGTAGCTAGGACCACAGGTACGCGCCATCATGTCCAGCTAATTTGTTGTATTTTGGGTGGAGACAAGGTTTTGCCATGTTCCCCAGCCTGGTCTCAAACTCCCAAGCTCAAGTGATCAGCCCACCTCAGCCTCCCAGAGTGCTGGGATTACAGGCATGAGCCACCGCACCCAGTCTATTTAGCATATTTGAATCACAACTAGAAGGTCAGTGTGATATACCAGATATTTGGAGTGATTTTTTTTTTAAACGAGGAGCAAGCAATATATTTTAAAGTATCCTTAAATAACAGGGAGAGTTCTCTTTAAAGTTCCTCAGGAATGGTCAGTCATGGATCCAAGATGACATTTACTGAGTCTCCACATTTGAATTCCAAGATCAAAATCTAGTTACTGTTATAAGCAACAAGAATCAAAGAGCAACATCTCCTTGCTACACAGGATAGAAGACTCCTTATTGCCACACAGATGAATTCTTGATTCGCAAATACCCATAAACCACATCTCTACCCAGTGTGACTGAAAAAGGAAAGGGAAGATTAGCTTGTCTAAGTATTGATATAAATATACTCAATAACTCCAGCTGCATTGTAAAAGACTTTTAACATCTCTACAATGAAACAAAAGCATTAACAGATATTCTTCTTCCTAGAACATGAGCAATGTTTTCCTAGAAAAAAGACACACATAAGCTCCAAATCGTTCTTCAAGTGGGTGAGAATGGCCTATCATGATTTAGACTTGTTCACAGGGCTTCATTTGTCATCCATCTTTGGGCTGTAATTGTGAGCTTAAAAATAATCAACATTTTCCACCACCTGCAGAACATCATCTGCACTTTGAGTTCATTTCCTCAGTGTTCCCTACAGAGTTCCATCTGCTTTACATCCCTTATTTCCCTACACATGAGGAAAGCTGCTTATGCTACCTGAACTGCATACATCGCTGACGTTATGGAATGCTTCAAACTAACATAGCCTGCTGTGGTGAGATGGCTTTTCTATAGGAGTCTAGGCTTACAAAAAGGCACGAAGTATTCCTTATATAGTGCATGGTAGGGGAGAAAAAAGGCAATGACAGCCAATTCCTAATAAGTTATGTCAGAGAGATCATAATTGTGGAACTTCTAAACAAAACGATGATCTATAATTGTATGGTCTTCAACGTACCAACCGGGAAGACTAATGAAACTTTCAAATGAATGCTCTTACAAATGACTAAAAAACATTATATTATAAGCTAACATTATGTTCAGTGTTCCTGCCTGAATGTTTTATAAACAATTTTGTAGCAGTTAATACTCTAAATAACTAGATGTTGTAACTAAGAAATTTCTTCTTTTATAATTTATTCAGCAAAGTACACATAGCTCTTATAAAATGACCAATATTTGCTAGTTTCATTTATAAATCTGAATGTTTATATAAAGTTTACCTGAAATAAGATACATCTCTTGTTTTCATATGAAGTATTTCGTGTGTGTTTCCAGTACCCCAATTAAGAAATATAATTTCAAGTATCAAATTAAAGCTTATGGCCGGGTGCGGTGGCTCACGCCTGTAATCCCAGCACTTTGGGAGGCCAAGGCGGGTGGATCACGAGGTCAAGAGATGGAGACCATCCTGGTCAACAAGGTGAAACCCCGTCTCTACTAAAAATACAAAAATTAGCTGGGCATGGTGGCGCATGCCTGTAATTCCAGCTACTCTGGAGGCTGAGGCAGGAGAATTTCCTGAACCCAGGAGGCGGAGGTTGCGGTGAGCCGAGATCATGCCATTGCACTCCAGCCTGGGTAACAACAGCAAAACTCCGTCTCAAAAAAAAAAAAAAAAATTAAAGCATATATAATTTTCTATTTCTACCCCCCTTTCTCAATTCTTGGAATATTTTATTGGTATTTGTGTTCTTAAGCTTTACAAAAGTGACATCATGCTGTAAATGTCCACTTACTTGCATTTTCTACTCAATGTTCTGATCTTGAAATTCACTCATGTTTGTTAAATATACTTCTAACTGTTTTATTTTCAAGTATTTTATAATACTCAATTGTATAACCATAGCTCAATTTATTTTCCACTCTTGTTGGCTGGTTTTTATTTACTACAGCAAACAATATTTACAATATTTTTAAGAATTCAAGAGTTCAAGAATTCCTTTAGGATATGTAACTAGAAATTGTTATGGGATTTTCTCATCTTCATATTTATTTGTTATTCCAAATTATTTTCCAAAATAACTGCAAGAGTCAGGGTATAAGCGTTAATACCCTCAAGAACTCTGGATACAGTCAAATAAGTATTTGCCAAACTGACAAACATAAAATAAAATCTCATTGTAGTTTTTCTTTGTATTTCCCTGGTTACAGTGAAGATGTGAGTTTCCCTGAGTTGACTGACCATGTGGTTTACCCTTTTGGGAATTGCTGGTCTATGTTTCTTGCCCATTTTTCTTTTGGGTTATTTCCCTTTTTGTTAACTACTTGTAGAAGTTCTTTATGCTTCTGGACACTAATATTTGTTAGACATATATCTTACAATTATCTGTTCTACTCTGTGGCTTAAATTTTCACATTCTTTATGGGATCTTGATCAAGAGAGTTTAATTTTAACAAAAAACGTATGTACCCATTTCTCCCATTAGAGTGCTTATCTTACACTTTCTTTAAGAAATAATAGAAGCAAGGTGCGGTGGCTCATGCCTATAATCCCAGTACTTTGGGAGGCTGACGCAGGTGGATCACCTGAGGTCAGGAGTTCGAGACCAGCCTGGCCAGCATAATGAAACCTGTCTCTACTAAAAATACAAAGAATTAGCCAAGAGTTGTGGTGGGTTCCTGTAATTCCAGATACTCAGGAGGCTGAGACAGGAGAATCACTTGAACCTAGGTGGAAGTTGCAGTGAACCGAGATTGCATAACAGCACTCTAGCCTGGGCAACAAGAACAAAACTCCAGCTCCTAAATAAATAAATAAATTAAATGTTATTTTATGCTCTCCTCTATGGACTTTGAAGGTTTACATTTCATTAGGCCTTGAATCCATTTGGAACTGCTTTTTATGTAGGGTTAAAGACAAGGGTCACATTTTATTTTTTCAACATGAATAAAGAATTTTAAATTTCCCATAAATATCTAAAACCAGGTTGAATTTATATCAAGTTTACACATATACATAGACTTTGCTTTAAGGTTTTAAGAATTTTTGGCATTATTCTAATTGGCTGTGCGTATACCAGACCTACTTTAATAATGATTCTTGGTAGGCCAATTCTCTCTGCAGTGTTCTTTCTCAACAATGTCTTGGCTGTTCTTGGATCTTGGCTCTTGAATACAAATTGTTAAACCAGTTGTTCAATTACATTTATGTACACATACAAATTATTAGGATAATGATTGAAAATGGAATTAATTTACAGGCTATGTTATTGATTCTTCCAATCCTTGAATATGGAATATTTTTTCATGAGATTCTTCTTTCATATTATTCATTGCAGTTTTAAATTTCTCCTCATAAAGATCTTGCATATATTTTGTGAGATTTTATTTTATTATATCATGTTATATTGGTAAAATCTTGTATTTTCTCATTAGTTGTTATTGGAAATATAATTGATTTTTGTATATTGCTCTTACATTGAATAATCTTTATCAAGCTGCAGACTTTCCTAATAGGGTTGAAAATGTATCAGCTCTCTATCTTCTCTCCAATTCTTAGGATGATGATTATTATTTTGTTTTACCTTATTCTCATGACTAAGACCCCAAGACAATGTTGAATAGGAATGGTGACTACAAGCATTCCTCTTTCTGATGAAAGAAAAGATTCTAATATCTTGTGACTAATTATTTGAACCTTCTATTATGTTAAAGATCTTTTATTCCTAATTTTTTTTTACACACATATAGGGGAATTACAGTTTATTTCTATGTAGCCAATTTTGTTGAAATTATTCTCCATTATTTCCAGTGTATTTTCTTAATGTAACATATTACATTAATTATTTTTTTTTAACACGGAGTCTCACTCTGTCACCAGGCTGGAGTGCAGTGTGTAATCTCAGCTCACTGAATAGTCTAAATACTACAAGTATAAACCAAACTTGAATAACCCAAATTTCTAAAATTAAGAATTCAAGCCACGTGTGGTGGTTTATACCTCTAATCTCAGTACTTTGGGAGGCCAAGACACAAGGATTGCTAGAAGCTAGGAATTCAAGACCAGCCTACCAGCATAGGCAATATAGGGAGACATCCATCTCTACCAAAAAAAAAGAAAAAGCCAGATTTAGTGGTGCATTCCTGTAGTCTCAGCTACTTTGGAGGCTAAGGTGGAAGGATCACTTGAGCCCAGGAGGTTTATGCTGCCGTAAGCTATAATCAAACTGCAGCACTCCAGCTTGGGTGAAAGAGAGGAGCAAGACCCTGTCTCAAAAGGAAAAATAAATGAGACTATGTCTTCACAAAAGAATTGGCCAGGCATTGTGCTTCATGCCTGTAATCCCAGCACTTTGGGTGGCTGAGGTGGGAAGAGTTCAAAACCAGCTTCGGCAACATAGTGAGAACCTGTTTAAAAAAAAAAACAAAACTATTTAAAAAGAAGAATTCAATAAGATATAATTTATCTATCCTGATAATCAGGATATATAACATAACTGAGGCAGTAAATTCAACGAACCATAGACACATTTCTCTGTAAAGCCATAGTTGATAAATATTATTGGCAAACCCATCTTTATTGGATCATTCTTATCAGCATACAAATACATTGTAATGATTGCCTTTTTAAAAATAAACAAAATCTATTCTCATCATTTACCTTTTGATGAAAGAAATGGCTTGAAAGAAAAATCTTTCTTTTTCTTCCTACTATCCCTTCAAAACTGATCTAATTAGTCTTTCTTTCACATTGGTCCCTGGAAAGCATCTTGAGACGATCATATTACCCATACTTTTGATAAATTCAATAATTAATTTAGTCCTCATTTTACTTAACATTAAAACACCACTTAAGTCCATTGATGAGTCACTTTCTGTTGAAACTGATCACATGGCTTTCTCTGTTTTTACTCCCACCTCCTTCTCTAGCTAATCTTGATCTCCTTGTTGGCTCCTTCTATTTCCCACAATTCCTCCCACCTTGGTAAATGGTACAATCATTTGCCTGGGTAAATATTCAGTCCAAAATCCTCACAATAATCCTTGTTTCATTTTTTTCCCCTGATATGTCTCATCCAAAACATTACCAGATCTTTCTGGCTGTATCTTTAAATGATATATTTAACTTCCACTTCTCCATCACCTCCACTGCTACCATCCAAAGTCCAAGTGACCATCTCCCATGAGCTAAAGCAGCAGTTCACAAGTCATCTCTGTGCTTTCATTCTTGCCCTGCTCATTATTGACCACACTTGAGTGAGAACTACACCTAGAACACATCAATCAATCCAATCACACTACCGCTTAACTCTTTACTGTGGCTTTCCATAGCATGTAAGATAAAATCCGAAGTCTTTAATATGCCTCGCAAGAAATGACAATATCTGTTCCCTGCCTTTTTGTCTTCCATCATTTCCTACTTTTTTCTCTCTTTATTCTATCCTGTCAAAACAACCTGCCAGATTATTCCTGCCTCGTGGTCTTCACATTTGCCATTAGCTCAGCCTAGATTACTCTTCCCACTGATCTTTGCATCACTCGGAAATTTGCTCAAATATTAGGGCTTTCCCTTATCAATCTGCCTGAAATGGTCTCTCTCGCTCCTCAATCATTCTCTTTCCCCTTACTAAGCTTTTTATCATAGGAGATATAAGTAAGTAAAATAAACGTTTTAGTTATTTATTTGTTTTCTGCTTTCCACAGTTGAAACTAGACTATAAGTTGCCTGACATAACAGATTTTATGTATTTTTCATTGCTATAAATCTAGAACTCAGATAAATGGAGGCATATTTTGAGTAACTAGATATATCTTTTCAATAAATGCCTATTGAAGACATTCCTGAGTTTGAAGAAATGATTTTTAAAATATGAATTAACCATTTATCTCCACCAGTTTTTGACAGCCACACCTATGATGATGTGCTAGGCCTTTCAACCTATGCTGCCATCTTATAGGTCCCTCTTGCAGAACTTTTCATTTCTGATTCATCCAGATCCTTCATTTCTATTTACAGAATTCCTGTGGTCTCCATGGTGTGTGTGCTGAGAAATAAGAATAAAATTGTTCTTACCACCTTCTCTTGCTTCATGCGGCACATCCCCATTCATCTGTCGTGGTTCACAACAAATGCTGTGTCATCAGGTTGCTCCACAGCTTTCTCAAGCTGGGTTATATGGACCTTTTATTTGGACTCACGATATATCTCCATTTTAGCACTTGTTTCTAATTTGTAGTCTTGAGTTTAATGTCCTCTAACTGCCACTGGACCATAAGCTCACAGAGAACAGGAAAACAAGTGTTTTTCATCTCTGTGTCCTCAGAGCCTAGCACTACTAGATCAGATCAGGAACTTAATAAATGGTTTGTGGACGCATGAATGATTACATTTTATTACCAACTTAGGACATTTTTGATGGAATAGGTTATACATTTTTGCCATGTTTTAAAATCTCAAATAGTATCTATATATTGCCCCTCACCACCCAAAATGAGTGCAGCGCTGTGGAAAAGACAAGAAAATTTTGATGTTTCACCAAGCATAACACCACTGGGTCAAAGAGATACAGTGTAGTAAAGTAAAAACACACTCAGTCCAGAATTAGGAGGACACATTTCTATTATTTTGCCACTAACTGTTAGTATTATTTGGTATAACCCACTTATTTCTCCTAAGACTTAGTTTCTTATTTTCTACTAGCAGAAAGTCAAGGTGGGTGCTAAGATGACATTATTTTGATATTATTTGATAATCAAAATTTTCACATAAGAACATAGCTTCCTTTAAGTGGTAGGCTTGTTTCCTCTGGATACATGCTTCTATAAGACTGCAAAGTTTTAAGTTTTGAAAAAAACAACTCTTACTGACGCTATGGCATTTAATGAGAAATCCTAGCTCACATCTTGCTCATAGTTCATGTTCAAATGTTGGTGGATTGAATCAGAATAATAGCATTAACACTTTTATGCCCAAAGAAAAGAGACAAAATTATTAGGATACAATTGCTAAGATGCAGGAGAAATTTAAAGATTTAGAAAATGGAATTTATTAGTTTTATTGAGCAGGCAAAAGCTTACATGCAATATAATAAATCTTAACTGAAGAATATGTCATAGGTTACCACCTACTGTGTTGCTGTGAGATTTGACCTAGAAAGATCCAATATCACCTGTGAAAAGTAGCTACAGTAGATGATAAGGCAGCTAAGGAATTCAGACTACACATTGTATGTTGGCCACACCCAGTCTAGCAAGATTTATCTGCCCATTTTATTTTAGAAAGTTTATGATGTAATATTTCTTTTTTCAAAAAAGGATAATTTCCAAACAAATATGAAAAAGGTGGAAAAAAAGCTCTCTGATCAACAAATTGCATATTGTCTGAAAAGCAAAAATAATACTTAGCTGCAAATACTGTGTACTGGACACACACAAAAAATTGTCCATTAGATTCAGCTCAGACTTTTATTAAAATGTGCTATATTTAGACATGCTCTTTAGTGTGAACTTCAGACTGTATATAAATAACAGAGGAAGGAATCAGGGAACAGCTGTAAATATATAATTAAGAAACTGGTTACATTCTGGAAGGAATTGTTTTTGCTTTTTTCCACTGGTCGTTTTCTGGCTTTATCAGTTCCTGGCCAGAGCTCCAGCCATGCAAGGAATTGAGTTCTTGAGAAGTGAATTACTTGAGGATTACAGATAGGTTGAGAATATGGGGTCAGTGGTGTAGGCAGCAGAGGGACATTTCTAATGTGCTCATGTCAACATAACTACAGTGGTTAATCTTGAGGGCCCGTTATTGCCAGGGACAGAAACAGGTCTCCAGAGTATGTTCCATATCTGCCCAGTGTTTCAAATATACCATTAAATCAGCAGTATTTACAACAAAATACAATGTGACAATTAAAAATAGGTGATTACATGATGAGACAGAGACCAAATTCTCAGTAGTTCCACAAGACGTTTTCATAACATAGTAATCCAAGGGCAGTATTTTAAAAGCATTAGTTCATCACTGGCTTCTTTGTGAAATGAAACTTAGAAATTTAAACTTTGCTGTTCACACAGTAGTTTCTGTTTACATTATACACATAAGCGATAACACATACTATATAGACACACTAAATATGGGAATAAGAGTCTTAACTTTTCTACTTATGATACTAGCAAAGGAAAACCTATACAGTGTAAATACCCATTTTGTTCTAGATGTTAGGCACATGGAAAGTTGTTGATATCCTGTAGTCCCAGATATCTGTGAGGCTGAGGCAGGAGAATCGCTTAAACCTGGGAGGTGGAGGTTGCGGTGATCCATGATTGTGCCACTGCACTCCAGCCTGGTGACAGAGCAAGACTCCGTCTCAAAAAAAAAAAAAAAAAAAAAAAAAAGATTTAATGGCTCTTCCACTGCCCTAAAGGTTGAGTCCCAGACCAGGCAGTCTTCATCACAGACGTGAGAGCCCTTGGGCCTTAAGGGAACACTGGAGGTACTCTAGCAATACTCTCTCTGGCCTGTGGTGGTGGTACCACAGGGTGATGCTTTTTGCCTTTGGAAAGGAGAGAGGAGTGGGAAGGACTGCATCTTGTGGTTTGACTGCCAGCTCAGCCACAGTACAATAGAATGCAAGGTGGAGTTCTGAGGTTTTTGACTCTAGTCCCTGATTCCTGGAGGATGGCAACTCTGGACACACCTAGGACCTAGGGTAACTCATCACCTGAAGGGAAGAACACAGGCCTGGCTGGTTTGCCACCTGCTGACTGTAGAACCCCAGGACCTTGAACAAACACAGGCAGTAGACAGGGAGTGGTTACAGCAGGCCTTGGGCAACACCCAGTGCTGCGCCAGCTTCAGGTCTGACCCAGCACAGTCTTAGTGGTGGCAGCCAAGGGGTACTTGTGTCACTCCACCCCCAGCATTAAGTGGCTTAGTACAGAGAGAGACACTCCATTTGTGTGGGAGGAAGAAGAAAGCAAACTAGAGTTTTCACCCAGTAATCCAGAGAATTCTTCCACATGTTATCCAAGACCATCAAGGTGGTATGTCTATGACTCTGCAAGAACCACAGCATTACTGGCCTTGCAGTGTGCCTTAAAGCTGTTACAGCTTAGATCACGATACCCAAGTCCTTTTGAATATCTGGAAAGCCTTCCCAAGAAGGATGGGGACAAACAAGCTGAAACAGTGAAGACGACAATAAATACCTAGCTTTTTAATGCCCAGACACCCAAGAGCATCTACTAGTATCATCACCATCCAGGAAAACATGACTTCACAAAATGAATTATATAAGGTACCAGGAACCAATTCTAGTGAAACAGAGATAGGTGACTTTTCAGACAGAGAATTCAAAATAGCTGTTTTGAGTAAACTCAAATTCAAGATAAAGCAGAGAAGGAATTCAGAATTCTATCAGGTAAATTTAACAAAGAGATTAAAGTAATTATATATCAATTAAAAATACTAGTTATATATCCTAGAATTATTATTATTTTTTTTTTTGAGACAGAGTTTCGCTCTTGTTACCCAGGCTGGAGTGCAATGGTGTGATCTTGGCTCACCGCAAACTCCGCCTCCTGGGTTCAGGAAATTCTCCTGCCTCAGCCTCCTGAGTAGCTGGGATTACAGGCACACGCCACCATGCCCAGCTAATTTTTTGTATTTTTAGTAGTGACGGGGTTTCACCATGTTGACCGGGATGGTCTCGATCTCTTGACCTTGTGATCCACCTGCCTCAGCCTCCCAAAGTGCTGTGATTACAGGCTTGAGCCACCGCGCCTGGCCTATCCTAGAATTATTAATCTATTTTTAATTATTTTAACTAAAAGAATCAAGCAGAAATTCTGGAGTTGAAAAAGGTAATTGGCATACTGAAGAATGCATCAGAGTCTTATAATAGCACAAGTGATCACGCAGAGGAATTAGTAAGCTTGAAGACAGGTTATTTGAAAATATATAGTCAACGAAAACAAAAGAGGAAATAATAATTTTTAAAAATGAAGCCCATCTACAGGATCTAGAAAGTAGCCCCAAAAGGGAAATCTAAGAGTTATAGGCCTTAAAGAGGAGGTGGAAAAAGAGAAGAGGTAGACAGTTCCTTCAAAGTGTAATAACAAAAAAATACTAGGGATAGATATCTATATTCAAGTACAAGAAGGTTATGAAACACTAAGCAGATTTAACCCAAAGAAGACTAGCTCAAGGCATTTAATAATCAAATTCCAAAAGGTCAAGGATAAAGAAAGGATTCTAAAAGCAATAGGAGAAAAGAAATAAATAGTAGGCAATGGAGCTCCGGTATGTCTTGCAGCAGTCTTTTCAGTTGAATCCTTACAGACCAGGAGAGAGTGGCATGACATATTTAAGGTGCTGAAAATAAAAAGAACTTTTACCCTAAAATAATATATCTGGTGAAAATATTATTCAAATATGAATGAGAAATAAAGACTTTCCTACACAAACAGAAGCTTAGAGATTTTATCAACACCAGACCTGTCCTCTGAGAAATGTTAAAGGGAGTACTTCAGTCAGAAAGAAAAGGATATTAATGAGCAATAAGAAATCACCTGAAAGTACGAACTCACTAGTGGTATTGAGTACACAGAAAAACATGGAATATTATAGTCTAGTAACTGAGGTGTAAAATACTGATTCTAAGTAAAAAGACTAAATGATGGACCAATCAAAAATAATAACTATAACAATTTTTGAAGACATAGAGTACAATAAGATATAAATAGAAACAAAAAACCATTAAAAAGCAGAAGGATAAAGGTAAAACATAGAGATTTTATTACTTTTGCTTGTTTGTTTATGCAAACAGTGTTAGTCATTATCAACTTAAAAGAATGGGTTATAAGATAGTATTTAAAAGCTACATGGTAATTACAAACCAAAAAACATAAAATGCATGCACAGAAAATAAAAAGTAAGAAACTAAATTATACCACCTTCACTAAAGAAAGACAGGAAGGAAGAAAATACCAAAAAAAAAAAAAAAAAAACTAGTAACAACATGGCAAAAGTCTTCCTACTTATCAATAACAACATTGAATATAAATGAACTAAACTCTCCAATTAAAAGACATACAGTAGCTGAATAGAGGAAAAAGAAAAACTCAATGATCTGTTGCCTACAAGAAACACACTTCACCTATAAAGAGACACATAGACTGAAAATAAAGGGTTGGAAAAAGATATATTCCATGCCAATAGAAGCCAAAAAAGAAAAAGAGTAGCTATACTTAAATCAGACAAATTAGATTCCATGACAAAACTGTAATAAGAGACAAGGGTCCCTGTATAATGATAAAGGGGTAATTTCAGCAAGAGGATGTAACAGTTTTAAATACATATGCATTCAACACTGGAGTGTCCAGATATGTAAAACAAATATTATTAGAGCTAAAGGAAGAATTGGGCCCCAATACCATAATAGCTGAGGAATTCAACACCCCCCTTCAGCACTGTACAGATCTTCTGGACAGATAATCAACAAAGAAACATCAGACTTAATCTGAACTGTAGACTGAATGGATTTAACACATATTTACAGAACATTTCATCCAAAGGCTGCAGATCACACATTCTTTTCCTCAGTATGTGGATAATTCTCAAGGATAGACCATATGTTAGGTCACAAAATGAGACTTTAAACATTCAAAAAATTAAAATAATATTAAGCATATTCTTTGACCACAATGGAATAAAACTAGAAATTAACAACAAGGAATTTTTGACACTCTACAAATACAGGAAAATTAATATATTGCCAAATGGGCCAATGAGTACATTAAGAAGGAAATTGAAAAATGTCTTGAAAAAAAAAGAAAAAGAAAAATGTCTTGAAACAAATGATAATGGAAACACAGCATACCACAATCTACATGATACAATAAAAGCAGTACTAAGAGGGAAGCTTATAGCTATAACTGCCAACATCAAATAAGAAGAACAACTTCAAATAAACAACCTAGTAATACAGTGTAAAGAACTAGAAAAGCAAGAGCAAACCAAACTTAAAATTAGTAAAAGAAAGAAATGATAAAGATCACAGCATATATACATAAAATTGAAATGAAAACAATACAAAAGACCAATGAAACAAAAAATTGGTGTTTTGCAGTTAAACAAAATTGACAAACTTTTAGCTAGACTATGAATAAAAGATTCAAATAAATAAAATTGGAGATGAGAAAGGAGATATTACAACTGATACTACAGAAATCAAAAGGAGTATTAATGGCTACAATCAGCAACTATATGCCAATAAATTGGAAAAGCTAGGAGAAACAGACAAATTTCTAGACACATACAACCTATAAGATTTATCCAGGAAGAAATCCAAAACCTGAAGAAATGAATAACAAGTAACAAGAACAAAGCCCCCCATAATAAAAACTCTGCCAACAAGAAAAGCATGCCAGGCACGGTGGCTCATGCCTGAAATCCCAGCACTTTGGGAGGCCAAGGCGGTTGGATCACTACCAATGTTGAATGTAAATGGCCTAAATCCTCCAATTAAAAGATACAGAATGGCAGAATGGATAAAAATCCATTAGCCAAATATCTACTGTCTTCAAGAGACTCACCTAACACATGAGGACTCACATAAACTTAAGCTAAAGATGTTTTTCCCCCCCCCTTGGTGATTCTGGCAATGCAATTTATTAAATAAAATTAAAAAGTGACTATTCCCATGAAAGATTGCATCAAAAACTAGTTTTGAGAAAGAAGATGAAAGGCTCAATCTCTAACTCCTGGATGCCAGGAAGCAGAGTTTTTCAGAATCAAAAACAAATGAAGAGCTCACAGCCCCACCCCTCAGAGTCACATAAGTTGGTATTGTTGATTGTAACTAATTCATGATTTAAGCCTTTTCTTTACCCAAAATTAAAACTAACGACATAACACTCTCCAAAATACAAATACCCTGAGATAGATCAACAGAAAAATACCACAATTCTAAACATATATGCACCTAACACTGGAGCTCCCAAATTTATAAAAGAATTATTACTAGACCCAAGAAATGAGACAGATGGCAACACAGTAACAGTGGGGGCTTCAATACTTCACTGACAGCACTAGACAGTTCATAAAGACAGAAAGTCAACAAAGAAATAATGTCTATAGCTCAGGTACTGTGGCTCACGCCTGTAATCCCAGCAATTGGGAGGCTGAGGCAGGTGGATCATCTGAAATCAGAAGTTCAAGACCAGCTTGGCCAACATGGCCCATCTCTACTGAAAATACAAAAAATTAGCCAGGTGCACAGGTGGGTATTCCCAGCTACTTGGGAGGCTAAGGCAGGAGAATCACTTGAACCCTGAAGGTGGAGGTTATAATGATTCAAGATTGTGCCACTGCACTCCAGCCTGGACAAGAAGAGCGAAACTCTGTCTCAATAATAATAATAATAATAATAGACATAAACTATATTCTAGAACAAATGTACTTAACAGATAATTACAGAACATTCTACCCAACAACTGCAGAATATACATTCTCATCTTCAACACATAGAATGTTCTCCAAGATAGACCATATATGATAGGTTACAAAACAAGTCTTGATAAATTTAAGAAAATCAAAAATATATCAGGTATTCTCTCAGACCACAGTTTAGTAAAACAGGAAATTAACTCCAAAAGAAACTCTCAAAACTGTACAAATACCTGGAAATTATATCGCCTCTTCCTGTTCCTGTATGATCATTGGGTGAACAATGAAATCAAGATGAAATTTTAAAATGGATCTGAATGATAATAGTGATACAACTTAACAAAACTTCTGGGATACAGCAAAAGTGGTGCTAAGAGGACAGTTCATAGCATTAAATGCCTACATCAAAAAGTCTGCAAGAGCACAAATAAAAAATCTAGGTCACACCTCAAGGAACTAGAGAAACAAGTACAAACCAAATGCAAACCCAGCAGAAGAAAAGAAATAACAAAGAACCGAGCAGAACCAAATGAAATGCAAACAAAAAAAATACAAAAGATAAATGAAAAAATCTGGTTCTTTGTAAAGATAAACAGAATTGATAGACCATTAGCAAGATTAACCAAGAAAAAAGGAGATCCAAATAAGCTCAATTAGAAATGAAATAGAACACATTGCAATGAATACCACAGAAATATAAAAGATCACTCAAGGCTACTGTGAACACCTTTACAAACTAAAAATCTAGTGTAGATGGATAAATTCCTGGAAATATACAACCCCTGAGATTAAATCAGGGAGAAATAAAGATTTTAAACAGACCAAAAACAAGGAGTGAAATTGAAGAAGCGGTAATAAAAATTGCCAACAAAAAAGTCCAGAACCAGGTGGATTCACAGCTATATTCTATCAGATATTCAAAGAAGAATTGGTACCAATCTTACTGAAACTATTCCAAAAGATAGAGGAGAGAATTCTCCCTAATCATTCTGTGAATATAGTATCGCCCTAATACCAAAACCGGGAAAGGACATAACAGAAAAGGAGAATTACAGACCAATATTGCGGATGAACATAGATGCAAAAATCCTCAACAAATTAATAGCTAACCAAATATCCACAGCATACCAAAAAAATAATATACTCTTATCCAGTGGGTTTTATACCAGGGATGCAGGAATGATTTAACGTACACAACTTAATAAATACGATGCATCACATAAACAGAATTAATAACAAAAATCATGTGAGTATCTCAATAGTTCAGAAAAAGCATTTGACAAAATCCAGCATCCTTTTATTATGAAAAACTTCAGGAAATTGGCATAAAATGGACATACCTCAAGGTAATAAAAGCCATCTATGATAAACCCACAGCCAATGTTATACTGAGTGGGAAAAACTTAAAAGCATTCCCCCTGAGAACTGTAGTAAGAAGAAGATGCCCACTCTCACCACTTCTATTTAACATAGTACTGGAAGTCTTAGCCACAGCAAGCAGACAAGAGAAAGAAATAAAGGCATCAAAATTTGTAAAGAGGAAATTAAAATTTCACTGTTCACAGATGGCATGATCATATACCTAGAAAACCTAAAGATTCATCCAAAAAACTCCTAGATATGATAAACTAATTTAGTAAAGTTTCGTGATACAAAACCAACATAAATTAGTAGCACTGCTATACACCAACAATAACAAGCTGAGAAACAAATCAATAACTCAATCCCTTCTACAACAGCTTCAAGTAATAATAATAATAATAAAATAGTTAGGACTATACCTAACCAAGGAGATGAAAGATCTCTACGAAGTAAACTACAAAACACTGCTGAAAGAAATCATCAATGACAGAAACAAATGGAAACATATCCCAGTGCTCATGGATGGGTAGAATCAATATTGTGAAAATGACCATACTGTCAAAATCAGTCTACAAATTGCAATTCCCATCAAAGTACCATCATGATTCTTCATAGAACTATAAAAAACAATCCTAAAGTTCATATGAAATCAAAAACAAGCTTGCATAACCAAACCAAGTCTAAACTAAAAGAACAAATCTGGAGGCATCACATTACCTGAATTCAAACTATACTACAAGGCTACAGTGACCAAAACAGAATGGTACAGTTATAAAAATAGTCATATAGATCAATGGAACAGAATAGAGAATTCAGAAATAAAGCCAACTGGTCTTTGACAAAGCAAACAAAAACATTAAGTAGAAAAAGGATACCCTAGTTCAATAAATGGTGCTGAGAGCTTTGGGAAGCCACATGTAGAAGAATGAAGCTGCATCCTCATTGTTTACCTTCTGTAAAAAATCAACCCAAGATTGATCAAAGACTTAACTCTAAGTCCTGAAACCATAAACATTCTAGAAGATAACATCAGAAAAGTTCTTCTCAACATTGGCTTAGGCAAAAAGTTCTTGACAAAGAATCCAAAAGCAAATGCACCAAAAACAAAGATAAATAAATGGGACCCAATTAAACTATAAGCTTCTGCACAGCAAAATAAAATCAACAGAGTAAGGAGACAACCCACAGTGGGAGAGAATCTTTGCAAACTGTATCTGAAAAAGGACTAATCCTCCAGAATCTACAAGAAATTCAAGCAAATCAGCAAGAAAAAAAATCCCATCGAACAGTGAGGAAAGGGCATGAGTAGAGAATTCTCAAAAAAAAAAATATATATATATATATACAAATGCCATGGTGGTTTGCTGCCTCCATCCCCCCCGTCACCTATGTTAAGTATTTCTCCTAATGCTATCCCTCCCCTACCCACCCACCCCCAATAGGCCCCAGTGTGTGATGTTCCCCTCCCTGTGTCCATGTGCTCTCATTGTTTAACACCCACTTATGAGTGAGAACATGCAGTGTTTGGTTTTCTGTTCTTGTGTCAGTTTGCTGGGAATGATGGTTTCCAGCTTCATCCATGTCCCTGTAAAGGACATGAAAACTCATCGTTTTTTATGGCTGCATAATATTCTATGGAGTATATGTGCCACATTTTCTTTATCCAGTCTATCAGTGACGTGCATTTGGATTGCTTAAAATATAATAGTAATTATAAAAAGATACACAAATGGCCAAGAAACATATGAAAAAATGCTCAGTGTCACTAATTATCAGAGAAATGTAAATCAAAACCACAATTAGATACCACCTGATATGGTTTGGCTGTGTCCCCATCCAAATCTTATCTTGAGTTATAGTTCCCATAACCCCCACTCTGTGTCATGGGAGGGACCAGGTGGAGATAGTTGGATAATGAGGGTGGTTTTCCTAAGCCTGTTCTTGTGATAGTAAGTTAGTTCTCATGAGATCTGATGGTTTTATAAGGGGCCTTTCCATCTTTGCTTTGCTCTTGTTTTCTCTATTGCTGCCCTGTAAAGAGGTGCTGTGCATCATGATTGTGAGTTTCCTGAGGCCTCCTCAGCCATGTGAAACTGTGAGTCAATTAAAACTCTTTAATTTGTAAATTGTCCAGTCTCAGGTATTTCTTCATAGCAGCATGAGAATAGACTAATACAGCAAATTGGTACTGGGTAGTGGGGTGCTGCTGTAAAGGTACCCAAAAATGTGGAAGCAACTTTGGATCTGGCTAAAAGGCAGAGATCTTACCTAGCATATTCCAAATTTAAACTTTTATTAAAAAACAATTTTAATATACTTGAGGATTTAAATATATTTAATATGCCTTAATCCATTGCAGAATATTCTTGTTGATGTTAAAGTTGGCCCTTCTTTGGCCCTGAGTGTTTTTGAACTGCCCTCAGTCTCTAATTGCTTATTTTGTTCTACTGGGATATGTTCCTGGCTCCTCTTTCATCTTGCACATTTCCAACTGTGGAAGCCATCATTTCTCCAGGGATCCTAGTTTTATCTTAGAGGAAATAGTATTTAGTGATGACAGTCTGGTGTATGAGGTTAGTCCTTGTTTAACAGGAGCTTTTTCAGGGCACAGAGGCAAGACATGTGCCACATTTAAAATTAGATAACATTATCTTAGGTTCTTAGTGATGCTTCTAACTAAAATTTAAAAGTATATGAAGCTTTAATTTAACCTTATCTATTTTATATCTGCTCCTTTTCTTGCACTGAAATTTTCAGGGTCAAAATCACCAAGATAATTACTCACTTGCTTTATCCCACATGTACAGAACATTTCAATAGCAGAGAATGCAATGTCTAATTCTGCCTAAAAGGTCAGGGTGAAAAGAACATTTGTTGACAAGATGAGGATACATAATCTGATTAGAGAAAACACCATGTAAGAAGACCCAGAAGCTTGAGAGGGAGCATAGTTGATTTAGGAAAGAGAAAATCCTGTTCCACCGGGGGAATGGTGGATCACAAAGTCAGGAAAAAGTTGGAACATAATGAGCCTGATATGTAACGCTGTAGATGTTAGAGCACCAACCAGACAAGAAGCTACTTTTGTTTTGTTTTGTTTTCAGGAGATATGTTTGTTTTCAATAAAAATATTACTTTCCTATTTTGTCTTCAGAAGAACTTAGGGATGAGAAAAGAGCAGGGGTTTTTTTAAGGATAGCTCTCCTTAACTCTGTTCTATACCAGCTCAGTGAAAAGACCAGTTAAGTGGAGCTCAATTATTTTCTGACATTTGGAGAAGTATTTGCATACTAATGATCCAGGGTCCCGGTTGTTTTTCTCCCCACAGAGGACAAAGTGTGGACCATAGTGTCTCATGACTTGCAGATGCAGACGACTGTGGTCGGCTACAACCCAGAAAAATACTCAGTGACACAGCTCGTTTACAGTGCCTCCATGGACCAGATAAGTGCCATCACTGACAGCGCCGAGTACTGCGAGCAGTATGTCTCCTATTTCTGCAAGATGTCAAGGTTGTTGAACACCCCAGGTAGGCTGAGAATGGAATGTTACTTTTAATTACTATCTCAGCTGGTGCTTGGAATTACCTAAACAATCCAACAGGTGTGGTTCATTATCTTATAGTCCAGTCTTCAGTGGGAAGGAAACTGTAAATAAGTAAAATAGAATCCTTTGGCTTGTTTTCTGGGGAATGAAGCTAAGGAAGAATGATTTTGAAGAAAAAGTAGTCCATTGTTTTAAACTTGTGGATTTTAAAATTTTATATGCATATATGTTTCTAGTGCTTAATTATCAGTAGTGGCTGTGGGACAAAGTTTATCAGAGCTCCCTGTGAACATTCAAGCAATTCCCTTCGAGATCTTCAGGTATCTTTATGGTAAAGAGGAAAGCATTCTAAAGGTTGTCTGCAGCCAAATAGATTATAGAATAGCAATAGAATTTAGAGCTCCTTCTTTCCAGTAGTCACTTCATGGTATCTGTTTGACTCCAAGAACTCGAGCTGGATTTATTTTTCATGATGGCCAACTTCTGGCGATGTGCTAGTGTGTGTGGGTGTGCACATGTAAGCACACATATATGTGTGTGAAAGACCGTGTCAGGTACGTGGAGAATAGAGAGGTTCCAAAAGATATACTGGAAATGACTTTACTGCAACAAGTCTCATATGCTCTGGGAATCTTGGCAGTAAATTGGAGATGTTGTCAGAAAACTGCATCTCTGTGTCTGTAGTAAAACACAGTGGAAATAAACATGTGCTTCTAGTAAAGGAAACATGAGTTCATAATTTCCAACCTTACAACTTCCCAAGTACGTGACTTTGGTGGAGTTAATTGACCTCTTTTTAACATTTTCTCTTAATTGACAAATAAAATTGTCTATGTCTATCGTGTACAACACGTTTTAAAACATATATATATATATATATAGTGGAATGGCTAAATCAGACTAACATATATTAGTCTTGCTACATATATTCATTATTTTTTATGAAGTCCTTAAAATCCACACTTAACAATTTTCATGATACAATAAATACATTGCTATTAACTATTGTTACCACATTGTACAATAGATCTTTTGATATTAAGCCTCAGTTTCCGTGTCTTTTTCTGTCAAACAGAAATCATAATGCCTACTTCAGGGTGATGGTGAGAATTTCAGGAGGTAATATACTAAGCACTTATAGGGCTTGATAAACTTAAGGACATGATTAAGTAGTAAGTAGTGTATTGATTTTTTTTTAAATTCATGTTAAGCAACTTTGTGCTATGTCAGAGACCAAGGAGCTGTTGGATGCCCCAAAACAGCAATGAATTGAAAGCAGTGTTGTAGGGAGTAGTTTACAGAGAAGAGTTATAAGCAAGTAGTAATACGGCTCCAATGACTGGAGGAACACTAGAGTTCTTATTCTCACGCCGAATTAGGTAAAACGACCTCGAAAGAAGGCAGGAAGAAGAAAACAGCTCTCCCATACAAAGACAGAGAGGGGGGATTCCAATGAGAGAAAACCGTGTGTGTGTTGGAAAAGCGGCTGCTTCTATGAGGAGGATGGAGGAGGTAGTACCTGATTTGCATAGAGCTCAGAGGATTGGTGTGACCAGGCATGTTATTTACCACATAGTCGGCCAAAAACTGGCCCTCCCACCCTAGCCTTTCATATGCAAATGAAGGGTGCCATGATGCTCTACCCAGGTGGAGCTGTGTCGGGGTGGCCATGTTGCCAGGTACAAGTGAGAGCAAGGGCAAGAGGAGGGAAGGAATTGCCCTGTTTCGGTGGACCCAGTTTCTAATGGCTTGCATTTGCATATCAAAGCTTGCCAGCCTGACTCTGAGACCCTGCACTTTCCTGCTAGACAAGAAACGTTTCTGGAGCTGCTTTAAAAGAAACAAAAACCTTCCAAGGACCCCTTTTCCTCTCTATCCACCTAAAATAATTTCTTAATAACTCCTACAACATTGTGAAAATCTGAGTGCTTTCTATGTGCAAAGCCTTGTGCTAGAATTTTAGACAGAGTATCCTCTAAGAAATAAGGTTGGAAAGGAAGGGTGGGAGTAGACTGGGAAGGACAGTAAATGCTGTTCCCTGGAGTTGGGACTTTATCCTGAGGGCCAGTACTTCTCAGGCTTTAATGGCCATTATGATAACTGGTGAGTTAATAAAACCGAGTTTGCTGGGCCCCATTCCCTAGGTCTCGGGTGGTGCTTGAGAATTTGTATTTATAATGAGGGCTATGGACTGAAGTATGTTCTTCCAAAATTCCTATTAAAGCCCTAACCCCCAAAGTGACTATATTTGGAGATTCAGCTTCTAGGAAGTAATTAAGATTAAATGAGGTCATAATAGTGGTATCCTAATCCTATAGGATTGGTGGCCTCAAGAGAAAAAACAGAAAGAAGTCTTTCTCTGGGTCATGTGAGGACATAGCAAAAAGGTAGCCACTGGTAAGCCAGGAAGAGAGCCCTTATCAGAAACACAATCAGCCAGCACCTTGATCTGGGACCTCCCAGCCTCCAGAACTGTGAGAAAGTAAATTTGTCACTGAAGCCACCCAATCTATGGTATTTTGTTATGGAAGCCTGAGGAGTCTAATACAGTAGGGTCCCAAGTATTAGGGACCCTACTAATATTGCTGGTCTAGAGACCATGCTGAGAACCAGCACAACTCTTTTTTCTATTTACTTTCACTTCTCATAGCTGTGGGTGTATGTGTATTTTAACTGGATTCTGTTTCCAGCATTAGGAAAAGTCAAATAAAGACTATATGTAGAAGACCAAGGACAGTTAAGAGCCATTAGTGAACCTCATCAGCTTGTCTTCACTGTTTCATGACCAGATGCTCCTTACTGAAGCTCTTTTCATAGATTCCCGTTAAGTAGTCTTCAGTCCTGGGGTGGAGGTGGAGGTGGGGGCAAATTCCTAATCAGCAGAAGAACCTTGATACTCTCAGCTTTATGTTCTTATTTTCTTTCTTTTATTAAACTCCAAAGTCAGCTTTCACTTTTTGAATTTTGCTCTGGTAATTTAAAAACACAATATGGCTTCCAAATATGTTCAGCTTACAGCTGAGGTATCAGGAGAATTAGACTGCAGGTAGGAAAATAGTTTACCTTTAGTGCTCCTGGTCTTTCAGTTCAGCTTCTTTCCCCCTCGTCGACATTCCTGTCTCTTCCCCTCAGCCATCGTGAAGCCTCACACACTTACCACTCTCCTTTACAAAACGTAAGATGTACAAGACATCAGGAAAAATGGGATAAACTTGTTATTAAGCGCTATGTTAGTTGCATTTTCTAATGATGAGATAAACATATTTTTCTTTAAACTCCAGATACCCCTTTCAGGAGAAAAATTGCTAAATTGAAATCAAGAGTAAATGTTTAATCTGAACAGTAAATATACTATTTTCTTTGTAATTCTAGACATCCAGATACTGGGTTTCCAGTCATTTGTAGATTACTCTTGTACATAATAAATTGTACTTTAAAGATCAGTTTCTCATAAGCTTCTTGCCTGTTTGGATATTCTATATATATCACATCTTTGATTCACATAGGATTTGTACTTAACAAATGTTTGCTGATGTAAATGAAATGAATAATATATAGCTTTAAATGTTGCCTCATCCAACCTTGGGGCAGTTGTTTTAAGCAGGAGTATGCGTCAAAAAATGTGTAGGTTGCTTGCCAAAATGTGGATTGAATGGCCTTACTCTCAGGCTTTGATAGAGCTTGGTTGGGGCCCCAGAATATTTGCTTTTACCAAACATCCTTGGGTAATTCTGTGAACCACACATTGGAAAACACTGTCCTTAATTTATGGCATGAAGGTTTCTCATGTTGGAATTTAAGATGTTAGACCATCATGTGGGAGAAAATTAAAGGGAATATTAGGGCTTGTCTGACCCATTGAAATAAAATGGCATACATAATTACCTCCTTCAGCTAAAATAAATTGGCGTAATAACATTTTTAAATCCTTTTGATATACCAGTCTAAATATCGTAAAGTGAATTTCGGCTCACCCTTCTGAGTCATTTTTTACACTCCCAATTTTCATCTTCCAGGCCTACTAATGCAGAATAGCTGATGTAAGGAAAAGGAGAGGTTGAAACACCAAGTTCCCTATATTATTATGTTTTGTATATTTCAAAACAAGGAAGAATACAATTTAATAAAAATCTTTAGTTTGCTTTTTTTAAAGGAGCTAATGTTTACTGTAATTGGGTATTTTGTTTTCCTTCATAGTAACATTCAATTTTAAATATTCATTTACTCATTCTTAACTAAGACTGAATTATATTAGAACTTCTGTGGTAGTACTTGTGACATCTGTTCGAATGCAAAGTATGTTCATTATAGTCATTTCAATTAAAATGAATATCAAATGAGTTTGTAATAGCTATGCACTTACAATGTTATTTTTTATTTTAAGAGCTTTACCCTCAAGAGTTCATTTGGGGCTCTATAGTTCCTAATGATACTTATAATCAATAGTTGATAGGTATATGGACCTCATTTCTATTTTGATAAATGTTTGTTTGTACCATACCATTAGCTAGCAAATGTAAAATTATCCATTATTAGTTTCTTACAACTTTTACAAGGATAATACTATATGGCTTATAATGTGATCTCTTTTATTACTACAAAACTTAAAAATGAAAACAACTTAAAAATAATTATTTTGCCAGTATTTATAGTCATGTCTATCCTCACAATGTAACTATTATTTCAGTTGTCCTCAGCTTTACAAAAGACATAGAAATGAGACAAATAAAAGTTATTTTATTTTATATAGAAAATCCCTCTTGGAATGAGACACGCCGATTTGAGAATCACAAAATTAGTTCTGCCAAAACAGAGAGAATCATTAATGATCATCCAAAAGGATGTCTACATGATTTGTATTTACATCCCCAGATTTGTAAACGTAATAGCACCTGAACTTATGAAAGGCTAAGTTAGTGAACATTGAAATGTGCTTGAATTTGGCCAGGCATGGTGGTTCAGGCCTGTAATCCCAGCACTTTGAGAGGCCAAGCCAGATGAATCACTTGAGGTCGGGAATTCAAAACCAGCCTGGCCAACATGGCGAAAACCTCTCTCTACTAAAAATATAAAAAATTAGATGGCAAGGTGGTGCATACCTGTAATCCCAGCAATTTGGGAAGCTGATGCAGGAAAACCATTCGAACCTAGAAGGCAGAGGTTGCAGTGAGCTGATGTTGTGTCACTGCATTCCAACCTGGGAGATAGAACAAGACTCTGTCACACACACACACACACAAAATTGAATTAGATAAATCAGGCACTGAGAGAGTTCCATTAGATCCTACTTGAGCAGTCTTGGTCAACCGTATTAATACTTTCAGATAACCAAAATGTTTCTCTGTGTTTGGACAAGATCTATTACGCTGCCTTTAAAATGTTTGTTTATGTATCTTAGATATATTGTAGTCATATATTTATTTTACAAATCAGATTATACTTTCTAATTAAGAATTTTTTTGCTGGAGTATTGATTCCCTACATATAGAAAGATTTAGTTAACTGTAGAGGTATAAAGTTATCTTTCCTCTTTTTCCGACTATATTTAGTGCTGTTTTGTTTCCATTGTCCTGCTTCTTTTACTTTCTCAATGTTATCTAGTTCTCATAAATAATACTTTTTACTGATTCTTTTGTTGAAAGAAGCAATATAAATTATACATTCTTTTGGGTAGTTTACTATTAGATTTTTGTATCTATTAAGATTGAATTACGCTCACAAATTTTGCCTATAAAGTAAGTTATGATAAATTCAGTATACTTGCTGGCACTAAACTGTGATTTAGTGGCTTTGAAAAGGCAAGAAAACATGACTCTGGCATTGTAACATATAATCTATTTTTAGCAAAAAATTCTAGACTTTGGTGCAGTTATCAAGCAAATGAATTTTCAGCTGGCTATGCATTGTGAGAAACTATGGTATTTAACTCTTAAGACAACATGGATAAATCACTCAATTCCAATAAAAGACTTCCACTAAATGTATTGTGACTAATCGGTATATTAATCAAAATATTATTTATTTACTTTATTATTGTACCCAGTCCGTGTATTAAGATTGGAGAATACAATTAAATGAGACAAGCAAGGAAGATAGTAATAACTAAAGGGTAAAATTAGAAAATTATATCTAGTAATGTTACACGCCCAGACAACTAGAATCTGCATGCTGGGCACTGAAATAGAAGGGGACAAAGGGATGGCAGGGAGAAGAGTAAACAACTATTTCAACAATATGGATAGGAGTTGCTGAGAACCTCAGCTGGAATAATGAATAGCACATCAACAAATCGTTTTTAGTTTTGCCTGTGTATCAAGAAGTGTGGCTTATAAGCTGATATGGGAAGGATTCTTATGAGTTAACTAAGAAATAAAAAGAGAGGGCCGGGATCGGTGGCTCAAGCCTGTAATCCCAGCACTTTGGGAGGCCAAGACAGGTAGATCACAAGGTCAAGAGATCGAGACCATCCTGGTCAACATGGTGAAACCCTGTCTCTACTAAAAATACAAAAAATTAGCTGGGCATGATGGCGTGTGCCTGTAATCCCAGCTACTCAGGAGGCTGAGGCAGGAGAATTGCTTGAACCCAGGAGGCGAAGGTTACCGTGAGCCAAGATCGCGCCATTGCACTCCAGCCTGAGTAAGGAGCGAAACTCTGTTTCAAAAAAAAAAAAGAGAGAGAGAGGTATTCTAGGTAAGAGATGTCAGCATGTGTGTCAATAATTCAGAGATGGAGATCAAAGGACACTAATTTGAAGGAAACGGGAGGGGTCAGAATGATTGGAGTAGACAACTTGAAGGTGGGAGAGACAGAAAAAGGAAACTGAAGATTAATTCAGAGTTTCTGCATAGAGGAGTTGATTTGAATGTAAAAGGAATGATTTCAGATGGGGACGTTCTGGCTGTTCCACGGAGACTGGAGTGGAGAAAGCAGAGGTGGTGTGAAGAGTCCGTTGGCCCCACGTCACCAGAGTGCACATGGGACTGCATGTCTGGGAGACCCCACTGGAGTGTGAGATTAGGGTTTTTCTGTTTGTTTTTAAGTGTAGATGGTGGAATAAACAGGACTTGTGATTACTTACAGATACAGGAGGAAAAAAAATTCACGGGTGACTTAAATTTCTGACTTGAAAAACTGGCCAACAGTTCTAAGGCTTACCTTGTTTACTAAGAAAAAAAAATGGAGAATTGGTGGTCACTTAGCTTTAACCTGCAAAGTGATGGCACTAGGAATATGTATTTTTATGTACTCTGTGATAGCTGATGGCATAGAATCAAATCGTTTTAACTGACATCAAAAACATTAATGAATTGTGAATTGAAGTATTTTTTCCACTGAAATTTTCTTAAACATACTCTACAACTAAAATAAAATGAAAGAACTATGAGTGTCATCAGAATCCTAATGTTTTCCATTCTTGTATTTATATTAAAAGATCAGAAAACATTTAGTCGAGACTGACCAATCTCAATTATGCAATGAAATTGGTTTTTGTGTTTTTTTTCTGCATGCAAAGCCTTCTGTATTGCTTCAGCTTCCTGGGCTACCTTGATTTCATGGCACCTGCATGATGACTGAAGCAAGGGAAGACGAGGCTGCAGACTTAAGCGCAGACAATTAAATACTCTTGCAAGAAAGGAACACGTGTGTGTGCACATTTGATGGACCAAAGCAAGTCACAGGTGTTGCTGGCCTAACTTCAGAGGAGGATGAAATACAATCCTCCCATGTGCTCAGGACCAAAGATCAAGTGGACTTCTTGCATAGTTTTAATGCATTCTTAAGATGACTCAGAGAGGTAAGGAGAGGAGAAAGAAAAGAATGCAGAAAAAAGAAAAATATTAATTTTGTTATTTTATTTGTGGATGGAATGTTACGTTCACTTTTTTAAACAAGGGTCAGAGAGAAGGAGAAACTCAAAGGCCAATTTCAAAGTACAAAAGAGGACACCCTTCTTTTTTTTTTTTTTTTTTTTTTTTTTGAGATGGAGTTTCGCTTGTGTGACCCAGGCTGGAGTGCAATGGCGCGATCTCGACTCACCGCAACCTCCACCTCCCAGGTACAGGCAATTCTCCTGCCTCAGTCTCCTGAGCAGCTGGGATTACAGGCACGCGCCACCATGCCCAGCTAATTTTTTATATTTTTTTTAGTAGAGACGGGGTTTCACCATGTTGACCAGGATGGTCTCGATCTCTTGACCTCGTGATCCACCCGCCTCGGCCTCCCAAAGTGCGACACCCTTCTTTTACAGATTAACTGGCAAACAAAAAAATAAAAATACTGGTACTATAATTATTTGCTTCCTTATGAAACCTTCTACAATTCTTACCCACAGTGATCACCATTTTTTCTTAACTCCTGTTTCACTTAGGGCCTAACCTGTTTCACTTAGCAGTTGATTATAGACTATTCCTGGCTTTTCTTGCTCTTCATTATTTTCCAGTGTCTTAATGTTCTCTTTCTTAAAACAATACAAGGTCTTTGAAGACAGGGGCCATATCTTACTATCGTCCATCATGCCCAGGTTCTAGACATCTACGTAGGTAATAAATTAGAAAAACGCTAATTTTAAAAGGGGATTGAAGAGGATACAGCTAGCTAAAGGGACTGAAGTTATCGAACAGTAGAAAGAAAGAATTGGTTAGGAAAGCCTTATAATGGGGAAGCTAAAGGAGATGAGTATTTGACAATAAACAAGCAAGTAAAAAATAAGCAAAAGCAAGAAAACCGAGGTGTGGTCAATGGTGAGACATCCTAGAGAGGAAGCCATACCTGTCATTATCTGTTGGGAGGCTGCTAGAGTTTCATGTCAATGGAGTTGGGAAAGGACAGAGCAGGAGAAGGTTTTCAAAAGGTTGATGGTAAAAGAATGGCTAAATGTAGAAAAGCGGCTTAATCAGATGACAAAGGAAGAGTAAAGCTTTAGAAATGTTTGATATTTTTAGGGATGATGGAGTCATAAGTAAATGTATAAACTGAGAAGGAGACATTGGAGAGGTTCAGATTAAAGATGTAAGACAGAAAAGAAATAATAGATCCGAGGAGAGAAAGAAGAGTGTAGAATTTGCTTTGGTAAAGAACAATAACACTTGTTTCAGAAGGGAGTTAAAGAGAAGGGCAGAAGTTCTCATTAAATGTCTTGAACAATACTATTCTAGACACTTATCTCATTTAACTCTCAAAGTTATGCAAAGTCGATTTTATTATCTCTGTTTTGCAAAATGGGACTCAGAGGAATAAACGTAACTGAAGGCACTGTATTAGTCCATTTTCATGCTGCCGATAAAGACGTACCTGAGACTGAGCAACTTGTAAAAGAAAGAGATTTAATGGACTCACAGTTCCACATGGCTGGGGAGGCCTCACAGTCATGATGGAAGGTGAAAGGCATGTCTCACATGGCGGCAGGCAGGAGAAGAAAGCTTGCTCAGGGAAACTCCCTTTTATAAAACCATCAGAACTCGTGAGACTTATTCAGTACCATCAGAGTAGCCTGGGAATCACCTGCCCCTATGATTCAATCACCTCACACCAGGTCCCTCTCACAACATGTGGGAATTGTGGGAACTACAATTCAAGATAAGATTTGGGTGCAGACACAGCCAAACCATATCAGCCATTGTAGCTGGAAGTAGAAAAACTGGGATTCAAACATAAATCTATCCTTTTGAAAGCCTTTCTGACACACTGAAGAAAGCGGGAACATGTAGAAGTCAGTGCTTGGACACCAAAATGGGTCTAGAACTAATCCCAGCAGGAATTGTGCCCACCCCCATCTCTCCAACCATTATGAATGAAGGTTTTCCCTCTTGTCACTTTTTTCTTTTTTTGTACATGATTAGAAATGCTGTTTACCAAGTGGCCTTTGGTCAGTTCCAGTATTTCTGATGAATAAGTTAAAATTAAGGTAAAAATTTTTAAGGGTGGCCTGAATTGTACTAAAAGAGTACGACCAGTGCCTTTGAGACTTGGGCTTTGAGGTAAGACTTTGATTGTGTGAGTTCCTTTGTTTGTAGCTTAGTCTTTAAAATAACAAATACAAGGATGAAACGAAAACTTTATGAGGTTATCCAGTCACTCTGTAGAACTTGGAAATCTGTCTTCTTGTGTCTTTCTGGTTGAGGTAGACTGTAACCTTTTGATTCTGAAAAGCCATGTTCAAATAAATACTTACTCTAGCTTAGAATAATTATGAAGAAAAGTAAAAATGCAAAGCCTTCATGAGATTTATGGATTTTATGTTTATTTCTCCTTGCAGTTATCTGGCCATATGTTTTCTTAAGTTTTCAGACAGGACAGCATACTGCTGTTAATCTTTTTTAAACAAAGATTATATATTAAAATGAGAGCAACTTAGAAATTATACCAAAGCTGAATCTTCTTTGAAGATTATCACATCTTAATGAACAGATTTGTCCTAATTTATGAGAAGTATGAGTTTATAGAGTTTCATTTAAACTAAACTTCAATATATTAAAAGACCATCAAGCCAATGTTTTAAAATTTGCATTTTAGTTTATTATACTACAAAAGATTGTAAAAATGAAGAAATGGCTATTATCTGATTCTAAAAATTAAAAAACTACGTTTGGACTATTTTTCAAAATTTCGTGCTACTTACTCTGCTATTCTGAATGGATAATCGTAAAAAGTCTTCTAAAAAGATTGGATAGATAAAACAACATATACTGTAAACTCTGTAAACGATTAAGCAATATAACAAAATTTAAGGATAAAATTTTTTCAAAGTACTGAGAGTTTGATTATTTATCTTTATGAATATTACTCTCTAGCTTTGCTTCCATCTGTACATATTTTCACAGTCGGAAACAAAATTGGAATGAAGTTAATCTGACAGCCTTTTCCACTGACATTAAATCATATTTTTTGGTTCATATATTTTCCTTAACATTATCCAATTTAATCACATCATAAAATGAAGATAAACCTAATTCACCACCTAATAAACCTAATCATAAATTATGTTTGAAAATACCTCTCCTAAACAAGATACTGAAAAAAGCATCAGAGTTTTACTATAAACTTATCTTGGAAATACCTAAAGTATTATTAAAATGTTGCTCAGTTATTAATTCTACAAACATTTATTGAATATCAAATATTTAGCTAGGTCCTATGAGAATGCAATGAAGGTAGAAATAATACAGTTGACCCTTCAACAACTTGGGTTTAAACTGTGAGGGTCTGTTTACATGTGAATTTCTTCCATCTCTACCACCTCTGAGACAGCAAGACAACCCCTCCTCTTTCTCTCCCTCCTCAGCCTACTCAACATGAAGATAGGAGGATGAAGACTTTTATAAAGACCCACTTACTCTTCATGATTAGTAAATATATGTTCTCTTCCTTTTAATTTTCTCAATAGCATTTTCTTTTCTCTACCTTACTTTACTGTAAGGATATAGTATAGTATACAATACATATAACATACAAAATGTATGTTAATTGACTACGTTATCTGTAAGGTTTCCAATCAACAGTAGGCTATTGGTAGTTAAGTTTTTGGGGAATCCAAAGTTATAGGTCAATTTTTACTGCACAGGGGGTTGGTGTCCCAGCCCCTGAGTTGTTTAAAGGTCAACTGTACTTTTAAATAGCATTTCCCATAAAATATAGATTGAAACTTTTTTTATACTAAAAATAAAATCATTTTGTATAAGACTCTTACTATTACTGAAAAAATCTTGCTAGTGTGTCCATCATGGATAAAAGACTGAATAAATTTAGAATTTGTAGTGACTTCCAAACACGTTGGTATGTGTATTTTGCCTTGGTAATTCCTCCTCCCCTGTTTGAAGAGCGTTATATCTGGAGGAAATGTCAGGAGTTATTTGGGAAGGCTTAAGGATGGGAGGAAACAGGGGCTCAGAGTACCATTAGCCAGGGTACCAGTTCGGGTTCAACCAGGGAAACAGAACAAGTACAAGATATATTTAGAGACTTACTGCAAGGAATTGGCTTATGCAACAGCGGGGCCTGGCAAAGCATGTCTGAAGCTGGGGCAGACTGTGAGGAAGGAAAGGACTGTCAGGCACAAACTGAAGCTGATATCCACAGGTGGCATTTCTTCTTCAAGGAAGTCTCAGCTCTACTCTTCGGGCCTTTCAGGTGATTGAATCAGGCACATCCAGATTATCTAAGATACGCTTTTTTACTTAAACTTTAATTACATTTGCAAAATGCCTGTGCAGCAACACCTGGAAGAATGTTTGTTTGAATAACTGGACCTCGTAGCTAAGTTGACAGATGAAACCAACCATCACAGTCAACAACGATGACTTTTAAAATGAACCACTGATAAATTCATTTCTAGAATAGCGAAGATTTATTCTCTCGTCTGTATCACATGTGCCTCTCTAGGTCAGCATAGGCTGGTGAGATCGCCCTGTAACGGGTGTGGAGGGATCTTCCATTCTCCTATCTTTTCATTTCCAATGAAAGCACAGTTTGGTTGAGTGTCAAATTGAAAAATAAGGTTAGAACAATGGTAATTCGAAAGAATCAAGTAGATCAACTCAGGGAGATAAGTCAAAACACAAAAACTCCTTTTCTCTGTGTTGTCTCAAAAAAGTTGGAGATGGCTTCATTCCACATTTTAAAGACTATGGCATGTGTCCACCTTGATGTGGCATTAACTCCTCATTTTCTCAGAGCTCTATCCCAAGGGAAGCATCTCCATTGAGCGAAATACAGACATCCCTACAACCTTCAGAAAGCTGCAGTGTAGCCCTCTCGCCATCCACATTCCTCAGCAATGTTTTTCTAACTCTCACAATTGAATCACCTTCTACTACCATGCAACATAAAGGTAATGTTAAAGATGATCAGAGAAATACAATTGAAGAAACTCATTCTTATAGAAGTGCCTAGGAATAAAATCATCCAGAAATTTTATTTCAGAGGCTGTATCTTTCCCAAGCTATTATTTTCCCAGACTGCTCTGAAATACTAGTCACACTGATGGACATTGTATTCTGTTATCTATTGTGTTTGCTTATAATTTACCAACACCAGTAGCTGGGTAAATAGGTTTTCTAGGACAATGAATAATGTTGGAGAGTGTTAGCTGACGAGGAATGCCACAGCCATTACTACCGTCACCTCAGATCTTAAAATCTCTATAAAAACATCCTCAGTTGTTTGTTTTTTTTTTTTTTCTCTCTCTCTTGGTATTGGACCTGAAATTCAGGCTTAAAAATATATTGTCATCTATATATCTAGGTAACTAATGCTTACTAATTATCTCCAAATTGGATCATGATATAAATGAAGGGAGGAGAAATAGCATTAGTATTTATTAAATGCTCACCTGGGCATTCTGTATATATTGGCTCATTCCACCCCAGAACTCTGTGAGTTATATATCAGAATTTCCATTTTATATCTGAAGAAACCTAACTTTAGAAGGGTTAATTAATTCACCCAAGGAAAAGCAGTAAATACCATGCTGAGAGTCCAAACCAAGATTAAAATCCAGGTTTATGTGCCTCTAGACTCTATATATTTTCTACCAAGAAGTTAGAAAGGAGGGAAGGGAAGAAGAAAGGGGGAAACAAAGGAAGTCTTCGTGTTTCATTCTTACCTTATTAATTTGCTTTTGATAGATCTCTCTGAGATCCTGCTAAAACAAGAAAGATCGAACAAGAAAGGAAAGAGGGGAAAGGAAGGGAGAAAGAGAATGAGGCAACCTAGTAAGCCAATCAACTGGGAAATTTTTAATTTCTCCCACGGAAACATTAATATGTGCTTCCGGCATAATTAAAAATAGAGGCCCAAACAGTTTTGTTAAGCAGTAGGCCAAAAGAGACATTTATAAGAGCTGCACAAACTTCTTTCTGAAAAAGCCCACCTTTTTATGTTTTCTCAATATCCGCTATTGGCCTTGACAAGTATATTAAAAAATATGGTTTATATGACAATTTGTTTGAAATGATATTGAAAAACATTTGATGTGAAAGAAATGAAAAAACATGCCTCTCTCTACAGAGCATTTGACTTTCATGTTTTTAATATCAAGGTATTTCAAATAGAACATGTGAATTGTATATTGATGAAATGGAAAAATGCTGCAAAAGGTTATCCCCTTCTTTTCAGACATAAGATATGAAAACAAAATGTTGATGTTTTCCTTCTTTCTTCTTCTTATTTTTTGATCTTTTCAGAAGAAACTCTCATGTCTAAGCCTAACACAAGTGACATGTCCAATATTTCATTCTTACCTTATTAATTTGCTTTTGATAGATTTCTCTGAGATCCTGTTAAAACGAGAAAGATCAGAGATAGCCAGCTTGGCAGAATGGGTGGGCAACACCTGGGGGATGAACAGCAGAATGCTGATACAGACACGAAATTCAAATATCAGAGACATAGAGACTTACTCCATTAGGGTAGGGACTTGCTTCCTGTAAAAAAATAAAATTAAATAAAATTAAAAAGAATGAAATCACCCTCAGTTCGGTTTTGTATATAGGAGGGAGAGTGGACTAGAGGAAGAGGCACCAGGGAGGAACCAGGCTGGGGAGCAGGGAGAAGTGCACTGGGTGTGTAAGCAGAGGGGAAGGAGGTCCTAGGCAGGAAGGCAAAGCCTGGGAGACAGCAACAGTAACTAGAACAAACAGCCCATTCTGCAGGTCTGTTCAGCCAGCCTGTTGACTATATTTAGTATTTTGTAATTTTTATAAACTCCTGTTACTTAGTCGGCCCAAATGTTAAAATCAATTAATCTTTCTTTTGAGAAGGCAGACATTTAAGCCTACGTAGAAACCAAACATATTTTATTTTGTTTTTATTTCAAATCCTCAAAGTGGTAAGGTAATCAAGGCAACAAAATTAAGAGGATCTACGTTATGAGATGTTTGAGTCTACCCAGAGAAGCTTAATATGTAATCGAGGACAAACAGAGGTTTCTGCTCTATTAATCACAGTTATACATTTACATAAAGAGAACTGGGAGAATAATTTATAAGGTTCTTAAATAGAAATCTTAATGAAATGGTATCAACCAAAGCAGATAAAAAGGATGTACTTCCTAAATGATAGTTATTCTGCATAGGTTTCATAGATTTTCACAAATGACTTGAATTTTGGAATAACTAGACAAATAATATCCAAACTAATAAAAGATAGCCAAAAGGTAGATTAATATAGTAAAAAAAAATCATAATATACTTTCTTGGCTTTGGAATGTTCTAAAATAATTATTTAATATTGGCATTATCAATATCTAAAAATATATTCTAAACCTGATAATGAAATGATAAGATAATCACTGACAATGATTTGTCTCTGCCTTCCATTCCAGAGCAATTTCTTATTCTTTTTCCTTCCAGTCTGGGAATAAACCACTTTCTTTGTTTAGCATTAAGAAGTGACTGCTCATCCACTAAAGTTTTATCATGAGATTGCAGCAATTCAATTACATCTTCAGTCTCCATTTCTAATTCTTTTCTTATTTTTATTATATTTGCAGTAACTTGCTCCACCGAAGTCTTGAACCCCTCAAAGTCACCCATGATGTTTGGAATCAGCTTATTTCAGACTCCTTTTATTGCTGATATGCTGATTTCCTCCCATGAATGTTTTCGATGGCCTCCAGAATGGCGAAACTTTTCCAGGAGGTTTTCAATGTAGTTAACTCAGATCCGCCAAATTTTTTTTTGAGACAGAGTCTCACTCTGTCACCCAGGCTAGAGTGCAGTGGTGCGATCTCAGCTCACTGCAACCTCCACCTCCCGAGTGCAAACAATTCTCCTGCCTCAGCCTCCTGAGTAGCTTGGACTACAGGCATGTTCCTCCATGCCTGGCTAATTTTTGTATTTTTAGTAGAGATGGGTTTTCTCCATGTTGACCAGGCTGGTCTTGAACTCCTGACCTTAGATGATCCACCCACCTCGGTCTCCCAAAATGCTGGGATTATAGGCATGAGCCACTGTGCCCAGCCTGTTTCTTAAATAATAAAATTTGAAAGTCAAAATTACTCTTTGGCCATGGACAGCAGAATTCATGTGCAGGAATGAAAACAACATTAATCTTGTTCATCCCCATCAGAGCCCTTGCATGACCATGTGCATTGTCAATGAGCAGTAATATTTTGAAAGGAATACATTTTTTTTCGGGGAAGTAAGTCTCAATAATGGGCTTAAAAATATTCAATAAACTTGTAAAAGCTGTAAACAGATATGCTGTCTTCCAAGCTTTGTTGTTCCATTTCTAGTGCACAGGCAGTGTAAAGTTAATGGAACTCATAAGGATCCTAGGATTTTCAGAAGAGTAAATGAGCACTGGCTTCAACATCAAGTAACTAGCTGCATTAGCCCCTAGCAAGGGGCTGTCCTTTGAAGGTTCGAAGCCAGGCTTTCACTTTTCTTCTCTAGCTGTGAAAGTCCTAAAGTCCTCTTCCGATAGATAAATGTTTCATCTAGATTGAAAATCTGTTGTTTAGTATAGCCGCCTTCATCAATCACCTTAGCTAGACCTTCTAGGTAACTTGCTGTAGCTTCTGCATCAGCATTTGCTATTTCACCTTGCACTGCCACGTTATGAAGAAGGCTTCTTTCCTAAATCTCATGAACCAACTTCTGCTAGCTGCTGATTTTTCTTCTGCAGCTTTCTCCCCTCTCTGAGCCTTCATACAATTGAAGAGAGTTAGGGCCTTGCTCTGGATTAGGATGTGGCTTAAGGGAATGTTGTGGTTGGTTCTATGCAGACCACTAAAGCTTTCTCCGTGTCAGCAGTAAAGCTGTTTCACTTTTCTATCATTCATGTGTTCACTGAAGTAGCACTTTCAATTTCCTTTAAAAACCTTTTCATTGCAGTCACAACTTTGCTAGCTGTTTGGTGCAAGAGAGTTAGCTTTGAGCCTCTCTTGGCTTTTGACATATCTTCCTCACTAAGCTTAATGATTTTTAGCTTTTGATTTAAAGTGAGAAATGTGTGACTTTCTTTCACTTGAACACTTAGAGGCCATTGTATAGTTATTAGTTGGCCTAATCTCAATATCGTTTTGTCTCAAGGAATAAGAAGGCCTGAGGTGAAGGCAAAAGATGAGGGATCAGCTGGTCAGTAGAGCAGTTAGAACTCACATAATTATCAATTAAGGTTGTCATCGGCTATGGGCACAGTTTACGGTACTCCAAGAGAATTACAACAGTTATGTCAAAGATCACTGATCACAGATCCCCATAACAGATGTAATAATAATGAAAATTTTTAATTATTGAAAGAATTACCAGAGTATGACAGATAGACACAAAGTGAGAGCATGCTCCTGGAAAAAGAAATACATTACCAGTAGACTTGCTCAAAGCAGGGTTGCCACAAGCTTTCAATTTATAATAAAGCATGTGACTGGTGAAGCACAATAAAACAAGTATGCCGGTATATATCTGAAGTCACCCATTGAAGGATGTATAAGTGCATATGTCTCTGTGTGGGAACATAACATGATGTGTCTGTGTGTGTGGTTTAAATATATAAACACACACACACACACACACACACACACACACACACACACACTCTCGTGGTTTCAATAAGAAACTACTCAAGCACCATTCTTCTACCTCAAAATGTCCCTGAAGTGAGACATTTGGTTCTGGTGAACTTCTATGCTATGTGAGGGAGACTTTTTGAAAATAACAATACACGGAGCTTATTTGAAATGCAAACAAATCAGATTACTGATATGCAATAGGTCTTTGCTATTAAACTTGAAAACATTTGTGGGGAGAATAATCAGGCTGTAAGTAACTAAAAGTTGACTGTGGATCACTGAATTGTTACCTACAAGTGAATCCAAGATTAAAAGTGACAGAGGCAGAAAAAAATAAAAATGATGTATAATCTCATACAGCTGAAACCAGAGTAACTTACCAAGAGCGAATACAAATTTAATGGGAGGGGTTGGGTTGGGTGAAATACGGAAGATAAAGATCTAAGGAAACATAGACTAAATGTCAATTTTAGAAAATGATTTGAGGTGAGAATGTTGTGGAAATACATAACTGCTATTTTTAAGAACTTTTTTTTTCTGTCGATTCAACATTGCCGTTATCCTGTTTATAGTTTCACCTTAATATAGGAACAATGCAATTCAGGTAAGAGATATAAAATATGTGCAGGCATGATTCAGAGGAATGGAAAAAAGAATGAATAATTTGAGATGGAAAAATATAATTAGGGTTATATATGAAAGATAAAGGTCTGTACAAAAAAGTCGTTAAAAATAATTTTGAACTGCCTTAAAAATGTTATTTTTAATGAGAAAGTAGATTAATGAAGACATTGGACTTCACTTGTATTAGAAAGGATTTAGCAGAGATTTTATCTGAAGCAACTTCTTAGCATAGTGTAGATGAAATATTTGCCTGTGTACAGGGTTTAGAAGTTTCACTGAAAGGAAAAAGAAACTTGACTTGCCGCCTCAAATTCTGGTAGTTGAAATTATGTGAGGTGAAGTCTCCAGCGCTGTGTCTTAAGATAGCCGACATTACCTTAATGAGTTTTCTACAAACCCAAGTCAGATTCTTTTGGCAGAACTTGACTTATCCATAGACTCTAGTTCAATCACAAACTTAAAGTCTGTGAGATTGAAACCTGTAATCAAAATATCATTCAATTAACCTAAAACAAGAAGGCTAACTGCTGAAGGGAGAGGAGGGTCTGCCAGCACACTGTGTAGGCAAGGCGTATGGAGAGCCAAATTGTAAAGTAGGACACCAGTGTGTAAATTTGCAATGAAAAAGTGTAATGCTGAGGGGATCGGACACTTCTGTTACCTACCCGGCCAAATCTCCCCCTGCAGGGCTACCATATGGAAAGCCAAATTAAAATCAGATGCTTGCCTCTTGGGCTTGGAATTGGGACACAAGGAGTAAATGATAGGATTGCAGGTTCAGGGTAACAGGCCATCTTTGGACTGTGGAGACCTTTCTCCTGGGCTGCTGTTGGCTTTGCATAAACTTGATCTTGTTTGCTGTCCTTTCCCCTCCAGCTTCCCACCAACCCTTTCTTATTTCTGTGTCTCTGTTAATGTATTCAATCAGGCTACAGTGGAGTCTTGCTGGCCTGGGAGCCATTTAGTTCTCTTTGTGGTAATTTTGTTTCCATCTTTCCACTGAATGTTGATATTTTAGTTTAACTCACAGAGCACAGTCTTATTTTCGAAACTCTTCAGGGAGGCCCCCCCGCCCACCCAGCCCTGACAATGTAGGACAACAGAGATGATTTCTTAAAGGTTTTCCAATCCTGCATCTCTATGGCAAAATGTTTTAAGGCTATATTATTGCACACAGATAACTGAATTTCCTTTCCAAAGAGCAGAAAAGACAAAGGAAAGGAAAATCTGGGTAGATGCAGAAGATGTGGCCTCTCTATAACTAAATCCTCAATCTTTTCTCAGTTCTAAGAAGGGGGAAAATGATGATGGTTGAGATGTTTGCATTCATTGTCAGGAAACTTGAATTGTTGCTCCCTATGGAGATGGAATATAATATGCAGATGTAGTACTTTATTTCTTTGTAGCTTTTATAGATATTTTGATCATTTTCTTCATATTAGAACTTCCAGTTTGAAATCGACTCTGAAGATGTAGAAACACTTGCTCAGCAAAAACGTCTGATGACATATTAAACCATTTCCTCCCTGGAAACTGTTGTGATAATAAATACTACCAAGATAGAGAAAGTCACTGGGCTGAATAAACCTTATTATCTATCTGCGCATTAGTGTTTAAAATACTAAAAGCAAGCTGTGTCTGTTGTATGGAATTCTACTGGAAAGCTATCATGTAGTAATACAAAGGAAGATACGAGAGAAGAAATAAAAATGGGAGTTACTGGAAAGTAATACAATTAATTTAGAGCCACATATATTATATTTGTTTAATGTTGACAGTAGATTTACCCCTGGGAAGGAGAAGAAGGAAACAGAATGGATTTTATTTTAAAGAACTCTTGAAACCTAACAGGATGTTTCCTAATGAGGTGATGTAACATAAAACATCACTTGATGCTATATTTGCATAATGCCTTTTTCCTCTAAGAGATTGTTTTGAAAGAATAACAAAGAAACTGAAATGAGGTGGAAAACAAAATAACAAAGCATAAACATTTTCTCAGTGTTTGCAAATATTCATAATTTCCTATCCTCTGATTCATTAGTTCTCTCGAGAGCCCACCTGGATGTCCTCAGAATGTAAACATACTTAAATTAATTATTATATTGGGATTTAGACTTCTTTATAACCATGCCACTCATATAAAAATATTCATATCTATTTAAGAGCTGTGCAAAGCAGTGGTGATGTGAATTATGATTGTGCTCAACACAAGACAAACTCCTAAAAACAAATGTAATGTACACACAAACTGTTTTGATAAATAAAGCTAACCCTTAACAAGATTGTTCAGAGAAGACTGTCTTTTTCTTTTTCTTTTCCTTTTTTTTTTTTTTTTTTTTTTGAGATGGAGTCTCACTCTGTCACCAGGCCGGAGTGCAGTGGCGCAATCTCGGCTCACTAAAACCTCTGCCTCCTGGGTTCAAATGATTGTCCTGGCTCAGCCTCCCGAGTAGCTGAGATTAGAGGCACTTGCCACCACACCCAGCTAATTTTTATATTTTTAGTAGAGATGGGGTTTCACCATGTTGGCCAGGATGGTCTCGATCGCTCAACCTCATGATCCACCCACCTCAGCCTCCCAAAGTGCTGGGCTTACAAAGACTGTCTTTTTCAGTGTATTCCTTTGCACCCTTTTTCTTTTAATGTAGAACCCCCTCTTCCTGCTGCTTCCTGCAACCTTTTCTTCCTACAGTTTTCTGACCAACTCCACTTATTCATACAAGAAAGGTTGTGGCACTCTGATTTTTAGATTACTCTTAGCCCAAGGTCCACATGTTTCCCTTCTTGCTCTCCCTTCCCAATTTTATAGGAGACTCAGTGCTCCCTTGTCTTCCTTTAAAATCCTCCCTGTAATATGTAGAAAAGACTCTGCCACCAGATACTTTAGATTTGTTTTCCGTTGTTTTTTTTTTTTTTTTTTTTGAGACAGAAGTTTCGGTCTTGTTATCCAGGCTGGAGTGGAATGAATGACGCGATCTCGGCTCACCACAACCTCCGCCTCCTGGGTTCAGGCAATTCTCCTGCCTCAGCCTCCTGAGTAGCTGGGATTACAGGCACACGCCACCATGCCCAGCTAATTTTTTGTATTTGTAGTAGAGACAGGGTTTCACCATGTTGACCAGGATGGTCTCGATCTGTTGACCTTGTGATCCACCCACCTCGGCCTCCCAAAGTGCTGGGATTACAGGCTTGAGCCACCGCGCCCGGCCTAGATTTGTTTTCTAACAAAATTTTAGTATAAAAACGTTTCAGTCTACTGACCTCACCTTGTATATATGGCTTTGCATTTAATACCCTTCATATTCCATTTTGAAATTGGCCATTTATTCATTCATTCTCTGAACCAATGCATACTGATCATCTGCTCTCTTTAAGGCACTAGGCTAATATCTGTGGGAGGTTAAAAAATTAATAAGACCTGGTCCCTTAAGGCCAATTAAAGACAAGGCCTATTAAAGATTTAATCTCCTATTAAAGAAGTTTTAACCAGCTTTTGCTTAAAGAGAAGTAAGATGGTAGGAGACTGGTTAGCCTCTGAAATCACATTGTGGCTAATAATGGCCCTAAAAATATAGTTTGTTGAGGTCTTTGTTAAGAGAGATAGAGGGCAGATGAAATCATAGCATACTCTTCCTCTGTCAGAATTCTCATGCCCCTACCTGCACACCCACCGACCCAGCAAACACACACGTGAAGATGTAATTACTTATACTCAGACTTCTGTTTCCCAGGAGCTGCTGTCCTCCCTATGGTGATTGAAAACCTATTTCTCCATGATGTACCTATGTACCTATCCTTTCTGGAGTCTTTACCCATAATATTCACTTCCCTCCTCTTCCAGCCAGGTCATAGGTCTAATCCTCCAGTTCACTCAGCTCCTAACTTCAGTGTTTTATTTTCTCAAAAATCCTAATGTTTCTATTGAATATTTGGCATAATTTTTAGAGAAAGCTTTGTCATCATTTTTCTGTAATTTCTTTTCTAAAATTCTTACCTTTTAATTTTAAGCTATATATTTTTATTTCTGAAAAATCAAATTTTGGCTAAGGAAATGTTTAGCCCAATCCAGTGAAGCTCACCTTCCTCTTTGAGCCACAGTCTGTGGTATGTAAAGAAGCCTCTCTGATGCGGTAGTACATGGGTAGTACAATTTTGTAGTGGTATTTCAGTAGTACCTGTAGTATGCCTTGACGAGGCTTTGAAGAAAATTCCTCTGTTCTGATTTCCAAATTCAGCTGTTTTCTCTGCTAATTGCTTCTTGATATAAGCACCGGCTGTTTTACAGCCTGCACCATGACATCGTCCTACCTAGTAGAAACTTTGACTTGGATTACAGTCGTCAAAGCCATTTGCCTTTCCTTGGTCACTAATAAAATTACTGAGGACCTCTCCTTAAGTAGTCTATCACCCTAAACTTTCAGAAGATACATCTTGGTGCTGGTTTTCTTAAAGGTTTGTAAGAAAGAGCAATCAGTTCTTTCTTAGAACACTTCATGCCACTTTTTAACCTACTTCCTATAATACCAAGATGGCACACACTTTAATTAAGAACACAACCCCTCCAGATGTGACATAATGTAAATGTGACATTATATGCTTTGCTCAAGTAAGTACCCTCCCCACCTCAAGCATCCTTTACCCTTTACAAACCATGTTCCAGGTTCTGCATCTCTATCACAGCCTGAAGGGTCATGCCCCAGCGTATTCAGGAATCATTTAAACTACTGATGGGATGGCACAGTCCCTACATCTGCTACCAAATCAAGGAGCTGATTAGCAGTGCATTGCAGCTCTTGGCAAGAGTTAGAGTAGGAAATAAAATTAAGGTGTAGGGGTTAGGCAGGAAATTCAGATAAAACTACTTGGAAAATGTAGCTAAGCAAGATATAATTATCTGACTTATAATTAGACTAGAACATCAGGCCTCCCATCCCTAAAGCCTTCTTTTTTGCAAAGAGACAAGTGATACCATCAAGTAGCAGATGGTATTCTTGTATGGGTGAGAGTGAGTAATGAACACTTTTACCTTAAGAGTAGCCTGCTCGGAATTGGTTATAGGAATTATTCCTATTGGTGCTAACTTGCTAGCTTAATAGTTCATTATTTTTATGTCTTCTATTCATTTGGGCTATTGCACTTATTAAATTAAAAAGGGGGGTTCTGGAAAATTTCAGTAACATCTCTACAGACTAGCTATTGGCCTCTGCCATTTAATCATCTAAAACTGTCCAGCAAATTAACACAACCAAGGAAAGACAGCAGACTAGATTGATTTGACTATAATGCCAACATTTTTTATTATATTTCTTAAAAGTTCTATGATACATTTTAGTTTGCAGAAAAGAGAAAGTTACTCAGGTCTAGAGTGTGATTTTTAAGTCTCACTGAATATTCCTGTTTTAAAGTTCCTTGCATGTGGGTCTGTATGTAGCCCTGTCCCTGCAAACTTGTTAGAAAAAGATAAATGAATTCAAAAGAATTGACTGTGAAGAGTGTGATATAATCTAAAAATCAGAACACCAAAACTTGTTTCCTCTTTGGATAAGTGACATTGGTCAAAGAACAGAGTTTATGACTTCTCTTTACATAAGAGATGACGTTAACTATGATGAAAGACCTAGTTCATGATTTTCCTCAGAGTCCATATGGGTATCTTACTTGCTAAAAGCAACATGGCCAAACAATTTCAGTTATGTTTCCTCATGAAGTAATATCCTAGAATTACTAGTTTGCATACTGTTTGCAATTATTGCTACAAATGCAGTTTCACTTTTGTGTAAGCAAATTTTTATTGTATATATTTAAGGTATACAACATGATGTTTTGATATACACATACATAGTGAAATGATTAGTCAAGCAGATTAACATATCCATCACCTAATATTTAGCTTTTAAAGCTTTAATTTCTAAATGTGGAATTGTTCATTTATTTACCCATTTATCCATCCTATAACTCATTCATTATTTGTATCCACATTTGTTGCCTATGTACTTTGTGTGAGTCACTTTGTTAAGTTCTCAGGAAAATGAAAACACAGTTCAATTTTCTGTATAATAAAATGTGTTTAGTCACTATGACATTAGCAGAGTACTAAATTAATATACATTTTTCATTTCATTAAGAAGATAGAAAAGCACAGTAGTGAAACAATTTAAAACATCAGTTTTTATATAATTATAATTCACACATGAATGTTTATGTGTATGTGCACATATATATAAATTCTCTCTGTGTCATTTCAGATTTAGTAAACATGGTTTGCCATAATTAGTTCTTTATTATTAACAAGTAAAGTGTCTTAGAGCTTAAAACTGACTTGCAAGATATCCATTGGTAAATTGATCAAGTAGGATAATTATTCCTTTTTGGAATATAAGAAAAACTATAGTAAGTTACCTTAATCTTTAGATTGGGGTTAATTTTTTTTTTTTACATAAAGGATGTTGCTGGATGAGAAGAAGGATGTTGTCTTTCTAGTTCACTACTATTTTATCAGCATTTAGAACTGCACCTAACAGAAAGTAATAAGCATTACTGTAATAAACTTAGTGAAAGATAAAAGGACATAGCAAAAAACTCTTTCAATGATCTGAGAAGACACATCTCTATGGGGAAATGATATAGGTTCATGCACCATTTTGCATAACTTTCAGGTAAGTGATAGCTGCTGGGTTAAGAACCCCAGCCTTAGAAGAAGAAAACGTAAAGGCCTGGTTCTTACAGAAGAGCATCACCCAAAGCAGTGGTTACAACTACTGTCACCCTACCGGGCCACCCCACCAGGCCACCCTGGAATGTCCATATGATACTTGGAGGTGGCGCTGCCTACAACAAAACTGAGGTGAAATAACTTATTTTTTAAACTCAAGTTGTAACTGATTCTCCAAGGCTTTTCCAAATACTCAGAGTAAATACAGTGAAGACAGGGCTCCTCATAAAAGGGCTGGAGTAAAAAATCATGCTTCATGTTTAACACTGTCTTCTGTAGGCATCATTTTCGGCCCTTACATAATACTACAGGAGAGAAAACTTTTCTACTAAATTCTTATTGTGTTACTTCTTAGGATTAAAATTATTTAAATCATTGAAAATGTTAAAATGATTTCCAAAGCCCCTTAGACATACGCACATTGCAATTTTGTGTACTTATGTTGGTGTATGTGCACACATACATATCCATACATGCCTCGACCTGGTTATCTGTACTGAGGTGATGGTCTACTAAGGTCTAAATTGTGTCGTTTCAGAATAAATATGTTAAAGCCCTAAATCCCAGTAACTCAGAATGCGATTGTATTTGGCTATGAGGCCCTTATATTAAGGTAATTAAGGTAAAATGAGGCCGGTAGGGTGTGCCCTAATTCAATAGGACGCCTGTTCTTATCAGAAGAGGGAGAGACAGCACAGACCACAAGGGATGCTGGAAGTGTGTGCACAGAAAAAAGACCGCATGGGCACACAGTGATAGGGCAGACATCTGCAAGCCAAGGAGAGAGGCCTCAGAAGAAACCAAACCTACTGGCCTTGATTTTGCACCTCTAGCCTCCAGAATTTTAAGGAAACAACTTTCTGTTGTTTAAGCCACCAATCTTTGGTTACGGCAGCCCTAGCAAACTCATGCACTATCTTTCATCCGACGGCATCAGTTTACTGTTTTTAACACACAAGATGACCAATTACTACCAAACTTCAAATCCAGTGATTTCAGTGTCCAGTAACTGAAGATGAAACCTAGAAGAGCAGCTACATCGATGGTATTAACGTAAATAATACCATATTATTTTAAATTTCTTTTTCAGACACAAAGGAAAAAAGAAAACTTATGTTTATATAATGTCAACTATTTGCTAGACAACTTTATATTATCTTTTTTATCATTTCTTTTATTGTTCAAAACATAATATGAGGTGTTGTTGGCCACATTATGTGACTGAGCAAATGAGGGCATGGTGGCTTTTGCCATATGCTAGCAGTGCCCTCAGATGCTAACTGGCAAAGCTACTGTTCAAATCCATATTCAGATTCTAAAATGCACACTGTCTTTTGAACACCACACCCCTAATTTCTGAGATACTGTTTTCTTTTCTTATTTTATTTTATTTTTTGAGAGAGTGTCATTCTCTGTCACCTGGTGTGATCTCTGCTCACTGCAACCTCCACTTCCCGGGTTCAAGCAATTCACCTGCCTCAGCCTCCGAAGTAGCTGGGATTACAGGCATGCACCACAACACCTAGCTAATGTTTATATTTTTTAAAGTAGATATAGGGATTCACCATGTTGGCCAGGCTGGTCTTGAACTTCTCACCTCAGGTGATCCACCCACCTTGGCCTCCCAAAGTGCTTGAATGACAGGAGTGAGCCACCACGCCTGTCCTCTGAGTCTCATTTCTAAGGTAACATCTTAGAACATCACCTAAGATGTTTGCTTGTTAAGGAAAGAGCAAATGATAGTTGTCAGCTATGAGCACTGTTTTGCTAAGGCTTCCATCACAAAGAACTGTAGACCAGATGGCTTAAACAGCAGATACTGATTTTCTCACAGTTCTGGAGGCTGGAAGTCCAAAATCAGGGTGTCAGCAGGGTGAGCTTTTTCAGAGGTGTCTCTCTTTGGCTTGTAGATGCTCAAGTTCCCCCTGAATCTTCATATGGTCTTCCCTCTGTGTATATCTATGTCCATATTTCTTCATCTTAAAAGAATCCCAGTCATATTGGATTAGGGCCCACCTTCATAACCTCACTTTACTTTACCTTAATTACCTCTTTGAAGGCTGTATCTCTAAATACAGCCACATTCACTGGTACTAACATTTAAAATTTCAATATATGGGTTTTTTGAAGAGGATACAGTTCAGCTCATAACACCTCAACATAAGAAGTAATGGCATTAGAAATGCAAAAACAGGTATTCTGTCCCATTTGTGATGGCATAAAAATGATTTTATATTTCTTTACTAAGAAAAATACACAGCAATTAGTATAGAAAGAAATAAATGTGGCTATCAGGATTCTAATCCTGTTTTTTATTTGTATTAAAAAGCAAGAGAACATATAGTGAAGATAAATGGACTAAATTGTTCATCTTGCCCTTAAGAATTAAGAGTTTTTGGTGTTGGTGGTGGTGGTGGTTTGTTTGTTTCATCTCTGACTCATACAAAGAGTGAAGAAGAGAACGCTGTTTCCTCTCAGTCCCAAACATTTCACCTGCTTCTAAAGCTGTGAGTTATGCTGGCACTTACATAAAGAGAAAAATCTGTCTCAAAAATCTGCCTCAAGATCGTAGATTCTTGCTCTCCTTGCATCCTTTTGGTTTTTCTGCCACAATTTTAAGACTTATCCTAGGAATTCAGTCCAGCCTTTTTCACTCCTTCAAAATGAGCACATTTGTCTGCTGGAATCCAAAATGATGCATTCAGAGATGTTATTGTTGTTGTTCTCTATCAGTCCAGTCCAGTTCCTTTTCTTTTATTCCTAGGAAATCTCTTTGAATCTCCTCTGTAAATAGAAATGACTTCCCATCACACTTATAATGAAAACCAAAATTCTTATCTTGACTTTACAGGGTCTTTCATGGCCTGGGCCCTGCCTGTGTATGGCCTCATTTCTCACTCTTCCTCTTGCTACATAGCCAGAAGCAACAAAACAGGAAATCTAATCTAGTTTTATCTGGCTCTAAACCCAGTGCTCTTAATCAATACACTGCCCTTGTAAGTTACTTTCCTCTCTCCCATATAGTACATGCCAGGTGGCCCATAGTTCTAGCTTCTGTCCCCAACCTGAAAGCAATGCTTTTCTTAAAGTCACATTTATAAAAGTATAACATTTATAGAGGTATGTGTAAAAGTTGTAGATGCAAGTTTGATTACTTTTCCACAAAGTAGACACTACTACATAACCAAAATCCAGACCAACACACAAATTCTTACCTGTGCCCCAGTGAACACCTTATAACCCTTTCTGGAACCTACCCCACCAAGGGTTACCACTGTCCTGACTTCTGAAACTACAGGTGTGTTTTCCTGTTTATGAACTTAATTTAAGAGTATTAGATATACTGTTTTGTGTCTCTTTTGTTTAATATTAAATTTGTCAGATTCGTCTATGAAGAAGATAGTATAGTTCATTCTCATTGCTGTGTATGTGAGCATATTACAACATGCCTTCTATTTTACTGTAGATGGATATTAGGGTTGCTTTAGTTTGGGACAAATTGAAATATTGCCACCAGAAACATTCTTGAATATGTCTTTCGGTGAATTTTTTTTTTAACTTCTATTTTAAGTTTAGTGGTACAAGCACAGAGGTTTGTTACATAGGTAAACTTGTGTCATGGGGGTTGTTGTACAGATCATTTCATCACCCAGGTATTTCATCATGCTAGTACCCATTAGTTATTTTTCCTGATCCTCTCCCTCCTCCCATCCTCCACCCTCTGAAAGGCCCCAGTGTGTATTGTTTCTCTGTGTGTCCATGTGTTCTCATCATTTAGCTTCCACTTATAAATGAGAACATGTGGTATTTGGTTTTCTGTTCCTATGTTAGTTCACTAAGAATAATGGCCTCCAGCTCCATTCATGTTCCTACAGAGGACATGACCTCATTCTTTTTTATGTCTGTATGGTATTCCATGGTGTATATGTACCACATTTCTTTATTCAGTCTATTATTGATGGGCATTTAGGTTGAGTTCATGTCTTTGTGTATTCTAACAGTTTACATCACTAACAGCAGAGGATGAGAGTATTAGAGTTCTCTGCATTCCTGCCAACACTTGGTAGTATCTGTATCATTTGAACCATTCTCATGAATATGTCATAACACTAGCTCTTTTTATAGACCTGAAAAGAGTTACTTTTTACTTAAAGTAACTAATTTATTTTAACCGTAGGACAAAAGCAGAAAACTCAGACAAAAGAGAGAGATTACGTTTAGCAAAACAATCGGAAATGTTTGTTTCTGAGATATAAAAAATAGCCTGAAACATACCACTTAAAGAAAACTAATATTTCCAGTGTCCGTCTATTAGGCCTTTCCTATGTTTGCACTTTCAGGTATAGTTATGTGCTGCATTATGACATTTCAGTCAACTACAGACAGCATATGTGATGGTGGTCTCAGGAGATTATAAGGGAACTGAAAAATTCTTAACACCTAGTAACGTCCCAGCTGTCATAGTCATAGCCCACCACATTACTCATGTGTTTGTGGTGATGCTGGCGTAAACAAACCCACTGTACTTCCAGTCATATTAAAGTTTAGCACATACATTATATACAGTATATAATGCTTGATAATGAAAATCAGCTATGTTACTGGTATGCTATGCTTTTAATTATTTTAGAGTGTATCCTTATACTTATTTTTTTTTAGGTTTGCCGTAAGACAGTGTTCAGTGTTATGCTGGCAGCAGCCTCATACAGCCCATGTTTACTGCGTCTCTTGACTGTATCTTGTTCTTGTGCTTAATTTAGTTGCACATTGTTTTATTCATCACGGTCCTTAATCATCAAAATTCATGGCTAATGTTGCCAGAAAGAGGCCATGTCCTATGATTGACCTGAAAACTAAATTCAAAGTGATTAAGAACTATAAAGGTGGAAAATCAGTAATGGTTATTGCTCACCAGTCACGTCTGTCCCATTCCACCATAGCCATGATCTTGAAGAATGAGAACAAAATGATAGAAGCTGAAAGATCTTCTTCATTGAAGGCAACAAGACTAACAAAAGTTCAGAAAGAGCCTGTATCATATATGGAGAAACTTCCAATGATCTGGATTGATGACCAGACACAGAAGTGTATTCCTCCCAGCACCATGATGATCACAGCCAAGCAAAAAGTTTGTTTGCAATGTTGAAGTAAAAGGCTGGACCCAACTACAATGTTGAATTTACTACTAGCTCTGGGTGGTTTAAATGATTCAAGAATCATTACTCATTACGTTAGTTATGTGAAAGTAAGTGGTGAGTCTGCAAGCGCTGTTGTGAGGCAGCTGAAGAATTTCTGAAAACTCTAGATAAGTTGCTTGTGAGGGGAAATTACTTGTCAGAGCAAATCTTCAATATGAAGGAAGCCACTGTATTCCGGAAACCAATGCCTGAAAGAGCTATTATCCCTAAGGGGGTGAAGTCAATCTCAGATGTCAGGCTTTTAAGACAGAATAACTGTCTCACTTGGGGGGATTGTTGTAGGCTATTAATTGAAACCTTTTGTGATTTGGCACAGTGAGAACCCCAGGGGCTCCAAGCATACCACTAAACACACGCTGCTGGTAAACTAGAGGAGCCGTAAGAAGTCATGGATGACCCAGCTCCTTTCCAAGATGCCCTCCTGAATTACTATGCCAGCAAAATGAGAAGTACTATTGGAGAATAGCCTTTCAAGATTTGCTTATTGTTGGTGATGCTCTCACACATGCTTCTTTTATTGGTGATCTCCATCCCAATATTAGAGTTTTTCTCTCCAAATGCCACCTTTTTGATTCGACCAATAGATCAAGGCATTAAAGTAGCTTTTAAGGCCTGTAACCTGGGGAGGACCTTTGCCCAGGTTGCTGCTATAACAGAGAAAGGCACTGAGAAGACACCAATGCAATTCTGGAAGGATTACAACATCATGACTGCATTATGAATCTTGCTTGGGCTTGGGGTGGTGTCACTAAGGAGTGTATAAATGGCAGCTGGAAGAAGATACTCAAAAGCTTCGATGACTTCAAAAGATTTGCTCAGGATGAGGAGGCTGGAAAAATCAACAAGGCAGTGGTTGAATTGGCAAACAACTTGAACCTGGGTAAGATTAGGATGATGCTGAGGAGCTCCTGGAGGTTCTTGAGAAATTAACTAAGGAGGAGTTGTTGGAGTAGAACACATAGCTGAAAAAGAGGCAAGAGAAAAGGAAACTGCAGGAGAATAAGAGGAAAATGCCCAAAGGAAATTCACAGTGAAGGTTTTGGAAGAAGCTTTTATAGACCTCAACAAACTCCTTAAAAAGTCTAAAAACATGGATCCCGAAACTGAAAGGTTTTCATTGATAGAGAGGAATGTTCATAGTGCATTATCTGCTAATAAGCAAATCTATAATTTAAAAAAGAAAGAAGCCCAGCAAAACTTCATAAACATATTTCCAAAAAGAGTGACATGTCTTTAAAAAGAACTTTAAGCAGGTCCTTCGGGAGCTATTCCAGAAAGTGGCATTGTTATCATAGGAGATGGCAGCTCCATGTGCGTCATTGCCTCTAAAAACATCCCAGTGAGACAAAGTGTGGAGATGGAAGACAGCGACAGTGACGTTGACCCTAACCTGTATAGGCCTAGGCTACTGTGTGTGTCTGTGTCTTAGTTTTTAACAAAAAAGTCTAAAAAGTGAAAATAAAAAAATTAAAGATTTTAGAAATATAAAAAGTCTTAAGGTAAGTATATAAAGAGAGAAAACATTTTTGTACAGTTGTTTGTGTTTCAAGCTAAGTGTTCTAAAATAACAATAATTATTAAAAAATAATTAAATTTATAAAGTAAAAACTTATAGTAAGGTAAGGTTAGTTATCAAAGAAAGAGAAAGAACTTTCTATATATTTAGTGTGGCCTAAGGATACAATGTCCATGGAGTCTATAGTAGTGTACAGTCATGTCCTAGGTATTCATATCCTGTCACTACTCACTGACTCACTCAGAGAAACTTCCAGTCCTATAAGCTCCATTTTTGTTACATGTCCTATATAGGTATGCTATTTTTTATCTTTTATATTTTTACTGTATTTTTTCTGTGTTTGGATATGGAAATACATTGTGTTACAGTTGCCCAAGGTATCTGGTACAGCAGCACACTGTACAGGTTTATAACCTAGAAATAATAGTCTATACCATATAGCCTAGCTGTGTAGGAGGCTATACCATCTGGGTTTAGGCATACTCTATGATGTTGGCACAATGATGAAATTACCTAATGACGCATTTCTCAGAACATACCCCCATTGTTAAGGGACCTATGACTAGACATAAAATAAGATTTTACACAACATCTTGTTACTTCATATAACAAAATGCAATATAAAACTTTCAAAACAAATAAATACACTTATTCCACACAGACGTTAATGTAAAAATCATATTTCATCAAAAATGTATATTGCAATGTTAAAATTAACAGCCTTATAACATATCATTGCACAGTTCCCTAAATAATTTTCTTAAAATAAAGTCCCAAAGTGGAATTCTTGTGTCAAAAAACAATGTATTTTGTTAAGGCTTTTGAAGACTATTGTTAGACAATATTGTATCCCTACCAGCCATATGCTACCATCATCCTATATCTTTACACAAGCTGGATGTGAGAATTCTTATTTAGGTCACTGTGACACTAGTTTATTGGTAGGCGTTATGGGTAGTGAAGCAATGACTCCAGTTCACTTCCCAGCCAGCTATCCTGGTGAGGCTCTGGGTATCCAAGGAAGCCCCAGCCTCTGATCTTCACCATCAATTCCACTCTTCTTTTGTTTCCTGCTGGCACCACCATTGTCCGCCTTCTGGACTCATGTCTTGGTCTTGTCCATCCTTCCAACTATCACATCATGACTGTTTCAGGCTTGGAGACTTCCCTAATATTTCTTCACTACCATAAACTAAACTATGTTTAGCATCCTAAGTACAAATATTTCACTAACATCCGTCATCTCTTTGTGAGGCAGCAGCAGGAGCAGGTAACCTAGGCTTCTGCTTTCTCTATGGTCTTCTGGAAATAGGGAAACTTATATTCTCCCTGGATCCCATCTTTTAGAGATGGCATTACTGGTCTCATATTCTGTTTTCTTTCACATATTGAAACTTTGGTTATTAATAGCTTCTGACTAAAGTGAAAATGTAAATGTGTAAAAAACATATGGGATAATGTGTTCCACAATATGCAAAGGAAAGCTCTGAAACAGTCCTCTACAATTTTCTGTTTTGAGTGAGTGTGTGTTTTTAATTTCTGGGTTCTTGAGTCTGTGTGGTCTAAGTCCTGCATCAATCCTGAACACACAGCAGCAGTGATAAAGGGGAGATCTGAGGTCCATGTTCCAGTTCACCAGGGGTTGTGAATGCCTTTGACATTCTCCTTCTGATAGGGATAGGAGGCAGGGAAATTCTAGTCAGAAAAGGGTAGATCCCCAACAAAACCCCACCTTCAAGCCTGGGACCATGGTCCAAAGTGAGAACTTACATCCCTATTTCCTGTTCAGATATTTCCTTTTCCAAAACCACCTGGGGCCCCACCCCATCCTGTGCCTATGAAAACCCCAGACTCAACCACAGAGAGAGGTGAAGCAGGTAGACCTGGGAGGCTATGGCTGGATGTCAGAGAAAAGCAGCTTGACTTCAGAGAAACAGCTTGATGGCATAACTTTGGAGAAGAATCTGGCTGGAGATAGGCTTCAGGGGAAGATTACCTTCCCGCACCAACCCCTTCAGCTCCCATTCCCACTGAGAGCCACTTCCGTCAGCAATAAAATCCCCCACATTTGCCATCCTTCAGGTTGTTCATGTGACCTTGTTTCTCCTAGATGCCAGACAAGAGCTTGGGTGCCACTAGGGTGGATACAAAAGGCTGTTATACTTGCCCTTTGCCCTTGCTGGAGGACAGCCGTTTCATGTTTAAAGGCAGAGGAACCACAGGGCTGTTAACACTCCAACCATCCACGGATGGCAGAGCTAAAAGAGCACTGTAACACTCCCTCTGGAGCTTCAGGGGTCATGGGCATCCCCCCGGACTCTGCCATGGGCCTGCATGAAATTCCCCCCTGCCAGTACCCAAAAGCACTCGCCCCCTACTCCTACCTCCACTTACCCATGTGCTCTTTCCCAGGAGAGGTGGAGCACAGTGGGTTCAAGTGAGTGGAGCTGGCTCCTCCCAGCACCAAAGCAGCTGGCTGGTTCCAGCGTTTGTGCACTCCAGTTCTCACTTCATTCACTCATGTGCTCTCTCCCACAAGGAGTTGACAGCTGTGGGTTAGGTAAACGAGGGCTGCAAGTTCCTTGAAGGAAAGATCCTGCTTCACTTCCATCTGGAGCCAGTGCTCTGTAGAGTGCACTGACAATAGGAAAGTGTGGAGAAGGAATGGGCCCAGGCTGAACTGAGCTTCTTGAAGACGCTGCAGCTCTCAGAACAACGCTGAGAAAACCGGTCCTTCAGCTATAGACAGACTCTAGGACTCCATTTTTTCAAGTTATAGCTCATGAAAAGTTGGTGTCCAGTGATGTTCATCTGAAAAAAAGAAATGCTGTGGCCAAAACAAAGGGATAGATTTCTTTTTAGACCTTATAATAAGAGTTTTGAATTTCCTGAAAGTGGGATGCAATGAAGAATGTTTCCCAAGTTGTTTCCATGGAACAGCTAATAGCATGTAGAATTTGATTCATAGTCTGGAATAGGAATCTTCTTCTATTTATGTCTCCAAATCATAAAAATCACTGTTTAGAAAAAAATCACAGAATCACAGAATCATAGAATCACAGCACTAGCATTTGCTGTGACACGATGATAAAGCTCAAGGCCAGAGATGTTTTGTGGGATTTCCAAGTACTCCAACCTCAAGGTTCATGCGCTCCACTCACTAATTTGCTCCTCTGGCTGTGATCAAGATCCGAAAGGGAAGGAGGCTGATTCAAATGGAATGGCCCCAAAATAAGAGGAATTGTGTGCATTTGTATGAGGATATGGGCTATACCTGCTTACAGGACCCTTTATGCAATCTCTAGTTCATTAACTCTGGTAGATATTGTGAAGATACTCTCAAAAGAGGTTATGTTCCCCTAAATTAGGGAAGCCCTAAGGGATTCTGTACCTTCTTTCTGTAGAGAATTTATTAGAAAACAAGATACTGGTCTGAGACAAATGCTGATTTGGACAGTCCAGAGATTGTTTTAAAGTCCTTTAAAAGATCAGACTGAAATCACTGAAGGTGGTCCTTAGCTTTATGATGTGCTGTATTCCTGGACAAGATCGTATACATTGAGATGATATGTCAAGTTTGATTTTTCTACAGGAAAAAAAAATGTAACTTAGGGAGATATAGTTCTAGCCATGTTCCTAATATCCAAATTATCAGAATTATCACAAATAGTCTACTCATTCAAATATAAATAGCCTACAAATACCATGTTAAACTTTCTAAATTTGAATTGTTTAAAAAGGAAATCAAAATAAAGTCATAAAAATTGACATTTATGACCCATTATCAGAGGCTTTTGAGCCAGTATTAGAATATTAGAGGGTTTGGTGCTAAACTCTTATCTTTCTTATAAACTGTAGCCTTTAATTATCTATTTTACGAGGCCATGTGGCAAAGCATGGCAGGGAATATTTTGAGAAGATTCGTGGAATCCAGGAAGAAAATTCCTCTGCAAACTTTGGCCTGGATTCTCAACAAACCCTTCAGAGATACTTACAGCTAGTAAAAAACCCTTTTGCAAAAGTGATCCAGGGAACCTCCACTTTGTTTCTCTGGATATATCTCTGTTGAAATATAGGTATTACACATGTCCCATTTTAGATGCTCTTCAGGCTTCAAAACATTACCTTTCTGCTTTCAGGGAGCCATTTCATCTGCTTTTGTACTATGCATTCACGTGGACCCTGCTGTTATGCAAGGTACCACCATAGCTAAAAATTCACAAGACCATTCTTATGTGCACTGATTTTTTTTTATTTGATCTTTCACAGTGTTGCTGCTTCTGTTTCAAAAATGTCTCAAAGCTTTGATTTGATTACAGCTGGATTCAAGGATACCCAAAACCAAGTTTGATCTTGAATTCCCCGAATTAAAAGTATTTCATTTCAGATGTATGTACTATATATTGTTATAATAATGAACAGGAACCATTACTAGAGCCTTTTTTTGATTTTTTCTTAACAGTCATTTTCATGATTTAGAGACATAATTAGATGAAGATTCCTGTTCCAGACTACAAATCAATGGATTTGATTCTACTACATATTTGCCAATAAAGAGCAATGTTATCCAATGAAGCAATTGGCCTGTCTAATATTTCTTTCATTCTGTAAATTCTACATGAGGTATGATTTATGTAGCCAAATGGCCACTTTGCTACATTGCTGCAGTTCGGTTGTTGGTCTTGTCTAGAAGGAAAAAACAAAGTTGTAGAAGTGCATGAGTTAGTTGGAGGTAATTACCATGTAACTGATTATCATTCATGTTCTAAAGACTGTGCTATTACATACATTATTTTATTTAATCTTTGCAACATCCTAATTCCTATTTTTCAGCTAAGTAAAAACTGAGACTCAGAATAGTGAAGTAATTATCCATCAATGGGAAGATCAGCAGTATAGATTAAATTGGAATAAATCTAAAGCTCATCCTCTTTCACTATAGCATGCTGTTTTCTAGCTATATAAGAAAAAAAAATAAACTCATTATTCTATTACCCAATTAAGAAAATACTGTTCTCTCCTGTTCAGCTGTCTGCTTTACTTAGCTCCAGTGTAATCTAAATTAAATGCTCTGCTGCTGATGATGTCAGTAACACTCTGGTGGTACTTACCACAGTTCTGGGGAGTGAGTGGGAAGAATAACCAAGACTGGAGATGGGAACATGAGATTGTGAGACACAGACCTACTGAAATGAGACTGTGTTTTCTGTTAATAATAGAGTTTAAATGGATCACTGAAAAATCAGAAGTTTTCTGAAATAGAGGAAGCAAATGCTACCTATACTTCTTTATGACTTTCGAATTAAAAGATAATTTTCAATACATGTTAAATGGTACAAAAATCAGTGGGGCTTTAATAAATTCTAGCCTTATAAGATAAAGTAATAAAGCATGTGCCAAATATGTCTGAATGCTATTAAATGTAAATGGTGTGTCATTAAATGCACTGGCTGTTTAGGAGAGGTATACTAAGCAAGAGGTATACTATACATTGTAGCTATGACTGTGACGATTTACTTTTTTTAATTCTAGAGGAAATTTCAAACTGTGGACTATATCAGTGAAAAGGAAATGAATAATGCATCTAACTAGCGTGAGATATTAAGCCTCACTCCCGTTGTGGACAGACAATATACAACAAAAGATTTTGGTGAAAAGATGTAGGTGCTATTTAAATGGAGGATATTCTTTGTTGAAAACATATCCAGCAACATCTGAATGCCAAATGAAAGACTTTACAGTTTCATCTCTCCTTAGAGAGCATATTTTTTAGTCGTTGTTTTGTTTGGGAGAAAATTGCAGTTTAAGATTTACAAACCACTTCATTTGCAAACTGCTGTTACTATAGTTTCTGCCTCTGAAAATGTTTAAAGCTGCAGGCAATGAAAAGACATAGTATTAGAGTTTTTCCTTATAAAGAAAGCCCTCATTCTATTGTAAAAAATGAGAAATATAAAAATATGATATTATTTATAGAGTTATTTATATAAGTAGCATTTCAATGTGCCTTGCTGAAGTTTTGAGATATTAGAAAGCAAAATATCTGAGAAAAAATATTTCACATCATTGTTTAAATGCAATAGAGATCAAGAGATTATCTTCATCATGATTAAGATTCAAAGAAATTTACATTGATAGTTGGAGCTTGTCCATAAATTTATTCCTTATTACAATATAAACTATAGATTGTTGCTTTTTTTCCTCGAAGGAGGTAGGTTAGATTTTTCACTATTTAGAGTTGAAATCCTTTGGTTAATAGCTGAAAATTTTATTTTAGCATTCAATTTTTGTTCTTTGAATTTTTTTTAATTTTAGTGTATCTTACTAAAAATTATGCTTGATCGGCTCTTTTTTTTTCTTTTCAATTTTCCCATCAGCTATTGATCTTAGATCTTCATTGATGGATGTGTTAGTTTCCATCCATCAGTGGAAATCTGTTTTGTTTAGGACTGCCAAAACAAATCACTACAACGTTTGTGTCTTAAAACAATAGAAGTTTATTCTCTCAGCAGTTCTAGAAGCCAGAAGTTTGATATCAAGGTATTCTTAAGGCCAAACTTCTTTCAAAGGCCCCAGGGAAAAATCCTTCCCTGCCTTTTCCATATTCTCGTGGCTCCAGGCATTTATTGGCTTGTGGTGGTATCACTCCAATCTCTACCTTCGTCTTCACAAGGTCTTCTCTTGTGTGTCTCACATCAAATCTCTTTTCTCTTATAAGAACACCCGTCACTTGACTTAGGGCCAACCAAATCCAGGATGATTAATTTTGAGATCCTTAATTTAAACGTATCTGTAAAAAGCCACCTTCTCAATTTCCAAATAAGGTCACATTTCCAGGTACTAAGGTATATTATTCAGGGTTCTCCAGAGAAACAGAACCAACAGGTTATCTAGATGACCTTTGTGGGAGACTACTAGTATCATCCTGGTTCAACTCTAAAGGCCTGACAATAATGAGGGCTGATACCTGAGGGCAAGTGCTCAAAAAGAAAAAAATTTACTTTCTCCACCTTGCTTTAAATTTAGTCCCTCAATGGATTGGATGATTCCCACCTGCATTGATGAGGTAGTCTTCTTTACGCACTGTACTGATTCAAATGCCAATCTCTTCCAGAAACACCTCACAAACACAGCCAGAAATGATGTTTTACTAGCTATCTGGGCATCCTTTAGCATAATCAAGTTGAAACATAAAATTAACCATCACGCAGGGGTTAGGGTTTGGGCTTGTGTCTTAGAGGGATACAGGTGAATGTATTACAAGATGTCAAAAATAGACTTTGGAGTTAGGCCAAACTGAGTGGAAAGCACGGCTCTGCCACACACATTGAAGAAATATGATCATGCCCATAATGCCTTAGAGCATGGGTCCCCTGTTAAAAATAATGACAGTTTAATAATTATGATGGTACTAGCTTTACACATGCTGTATTAGATAATAGATATTGTGCAATGTAATATGTATAAAGCAATTAGCTCCCTGCTTTGCCAGTAAATGACTGTTACTATTATCGAAGTCAATGGAATTACTCTAAATCAATACTGATTTCATTTTTTGATTTAGAGTAATTCCATTGACTTCAATTTCAATAGAGCTCCTCTTTTCTTTTTATGCAGCAGAAGTTACAAAAGAGAATGTGACATGAATCATGTCTGTGTTGAAAATAGAAATATGATGACTAATTTTGTTTTAAGTGAAGAATGTTTTCTTATGGAGTTGTAAGAATCAAATGGAAAAAAGTGTATGTAAAGTACTTAGCAGTTAGCGTTCAGTGTTAGCTACTGTTATCAACAATTTCCTAAAACCTTCTAGGGTTACAGTAACCATGGCAACACAAAGTCTTTTTTATTTTATGTAATTATACATTTTTTAAATTGACAAAATTATACTTATTTACTGTATACAATATATTGTTTCAAAGTCTATATACATTATGGAATGACTAGCTCTAGGTAACTGACATATGCATTGCCTCGCGTAGTTATCAGTTTTGTGGATATTTTACATTCATTCTCTTAGTGTTGTTTGATAATATAATATATTGCTAACCATAGTCTCTGTGTTATACAATAGACCTCTTTAACTTCTTCCTTCTGTCTAATTGAAATTTTCTATTATTTGACCAGTATCTTCCCAACCACCGTCCACCAACTACCCCAGTCCCTGGTAACCACCAGTCTATTCTCTACTTATACGAGATCAACTTTTTTAGATTCCATTTATGAGGGTAATCATGCAGTATTTGTCTTTCTTTGGTTGGTTTGTTTCACTTAACATAATGTCCTCCAGATTCGTCCATGTTGTCACAAGTGGCAAGATTTCCTTCTTCTTCACCGCCAAATATAGTATTCCACCGTGTATACATACCACATTTTCTTCATACATTCCCCATCCACGGATTCCATATCTCAGCTATTGTGAATAATACTGCAGTGAACATGAGACTGTAGATATCCCTTTGACATACAGATTTCATTTCCTTTGAATATATACTCAGTAGTGGGATTGCTGGATGACATAGGAGTTCTGTTTCATTAATTTTTTGAGGAACCTCCATACTGTTTTCAATACTGGCTAATTTACCTTATCACCGACAGCAGGTGAGTGTTCTCCTTTCTTCACATTCTCACAAACACTTGTTATCTTTTGTCTTTTTGACGTTCTGAGAAGTATAAGTTCATGTCACATTGTAGTTTTAATTTGTCTTTCCCTAGTGATTAGTGATGTTGAGCATTCTTTCACAGAGCTATTGACCATGTTGAATATCCTCTTTAGAGAAGTTCTGTTTAGATTCATTGCCCATTTTTAAATTGAGCTATTTGTTTTCTTTGTCATTGAGTTGATTGAGTTCCTTGTTTATTTTGGATATAAACCCCTTATCAGATGTATAGTTTGCAACTATTTTCGCCCATTCTGCAGGTTGTCTCTTTACTCTGTCGAATAACTATAGAACAGCTTTTTATTTTGATGCAATTCTATTTGTCTATCTTTGCTTTTGTCACTTCTGCTTTTGAAGTTATATCCAAAAATTTTTTCTCAGAAAAATGTCACAAAGTTTTTTCGATGGTGTTTCAAGTAGTTTCACAGTTTTGGGTCTTATAGATCAGCTTTTAATCCATTTTAAGTTGATTTTTATGTGTGGTGGGAGATAAGGATCTAATTTCATTCTTCTCTATGTGGATATCCAATTTTTCCAGCACCATATATTGAAGAAACTGTCCTTTCTCCATGGTATGTTCATAGTACTTTGTTGAAACTTATTGACTATAAGTGCACAAATTTTTTCTATAGTTCTTATTTTGTCCCATTGTTCTACATGTCTGCTTTTATGCCAGTGTCATGATATTTTGGTTACTATACCTATGTAGTATGTTTTGAAGTCAGGGAGTGTGATGCTTCCAGTTTTGTTCTTTCTGCTCAAAATCACACACTCCTTTTTAAACGTCATCATCCTTTAGGGTATATAATACAATTGACAAATGCACAGATATAATTTCATGCCTTTTCAAATAATTGAAAACCAAAACTTGATAACCAATCATAGTTTTACATACTAACTGATGATTCTTTTCTAACTTTTCCTTAATCTTATTTTATAGATATATATTTCAAGATGTTACATGAGCCTTCAGGTTAGCCCATCAATTTTCAGCTGTCCAAAAGTCTTCATTGCCTTACAGCAGTTTTTCCCAATACCAGGGCCATATTCTTAGCTGGCTTCGAAAATGTTTTGAACATGCATCTTCTCTGGAAATATTTTGAGATCAATCTCCCCAAATATAAATGTTGCTAGGATTATTTTACTAATAATTGAACTTTCTAGTGGTTTTCTCTTTGTTATTTATATCTTTCATCGCATTAATTTTTTTATTTTTTATTTTACTTTAGTTTCTGGGGTGCATGTGCAGGTCATGCAGGGTTGTTGCATAGGTGCATACATAACCAGGTGGTTTGCTGTGTGGCATTAATTTTTAAAGTGCTTGATTTATGAGTTATTTGCTATATTAATCACATGTCTTTAAAGGTCTTGGGCTTGTTAATACTGTCTTAAGTGACTACAGAATGAAGACTTCTCACTTGCAGATAGGATTCTGCATGGATTCCTCAGGACAGGGTCCCAAAAATGGCAAGGGGAATCATTTGCCTACAGGCAGTTTGGTTAAAATTCTTCTCCTTTAGTTCTCATATACACATTATAATTTGCATTTTAATTTTAATGTCTTCACAACTATGAAAGCATATTTAGCTAATTAGATCTTTGTAAACAACCATATGTTATTTTGGTTTATGAAATTTAAAGAGCAATTAAAAGCACATATATTTACTACTTATAGGTGAGAGTGGGAATGACTTTAATCTGCAAAGTGTAAGTGAGTCTTAGGAAAAAGCTAAATTAGAGAGTTGCTGAATGATTTTATGAAAGAAACGAAAAGAAGTTTGAAACTTTTCTTCAGAAAGCCATAGGGCCCAGCAATGCTACACATTGAGCCTCGCCATAATTAAACCAGAATACTTGAAAATTATATTTCAGACCTCTTTTCAACGAGTATACTTACCTTAGAGAAATCTTCAAAAGAAATCTGCGGTATGTTTATTTTTAATGAAAGCATGTCATTCTTTCTCTGGTGACTTATCTATTTTTATCAGTTTCACTGTGAAGAGTAGAGTGATATACGAGTGTGATAACTTAAGATGACATCTTACAGTGCAATCCATTATCTGAAAGATTTAAGGAAAAAGTTTGCTGAAAAACGTAATTAAAAAAATGAATGTTTTTAGAAATATCATAAAGATCTTTTATGGTTTTGGTTCAGGAACATCCATTTCTATAATATCATATACTAAGGAAATAGTCTGCCAGTCATCTAAATAATGCTTGTATTTTGATTTTTCTTGGTTTGGCTTCTCCACAAAGAAACTAAAACAAATCATTACCAAGGAATAAGAACAAAAAAGTGTCTGAAGTTTTCTTAGAAATAGATTGAGGAAGTAGATTAAAAGGAGACTCAGAGAAAAGAGACAGTGTTTTCTAAAAGTATGGCCATGTTGTAAATATGTATTTATTTTCTCACCAATAAAAATAGGCAATATATTGTTTATTGCCTGGATAGTTGGTCTTGACTTTGTTTTGGCTCCTGATTCTTGGTCCAAGTCTAAGAAACCAATAAAAGTCTTTTGTTCTGCCTCATAACTAACCCCAGGTAGACCCCATTCCAGGAGCTAAAGAATCTCATTGTTTCAACAGATTCCCTTGAACCTTGCTTTGGAATGATATTATTTATTTTCTTTTGCCTTAGTTGATTTAAGAAGTCTTTAGTATCAGGTCAGGATCATAATGTACAGATGCAGAACTCATTAAAAATAAACCCCAAATCTAAAATCAGTATTGCAAAAAGGACAGAAGTTAAATCAACCAAAGTAAATGTTTAAAATACACTTTCTTAGGTGTGCTTATTCAAATTGGTCAACTCAGAATATCCTAGTTTTTTCTTTTTTTAATTCCACTGGTTACAGATTCTAAGTTTGATCCCTTTCTTCTTGCCTTAAACTGTGATCTGTAACCTGTGCCTTTACTCAAATCCCCATTTCAGCTGCTTTCTGCAAACATCAAATAGCAATGGGTGATATGAATATTGTATTAGGCTTGCATGGATCAGAAACAAAAATGTGCCTGCAAGTTCAGGGGACTGACTATGTGCAACATTTCTGTAAGGAATGTTGCACATAGTCAGTCCCCTGAACTTGCAGGCACATTTTTGTTTCTGAAGTACATGGAGTGAAGTACAGGGAGAAAATTTCCCATCATCAAGTTCCTGGACACTATGATACTGCACTTATCCCACTATAATTCCTTAAATGTATTAGCAGCTACTTTTCACCTTTATAATAACTATGGTATTTCTAAAGGGCCGCTACAATAGCAATGAGAATATCATCTGTTTTTCTTGGTGGTGGTAGTTTTCATCAAGCATATCAAGACGTACGAGGAGCGGTATTTAAATTATTCAGCCAATAATATGTCCTGGGCATGGACCAGAATAAACACCGGCCAAAGTGCTAAAGCAATATATTGGGGTCCCGGCTGCTTCTGAGATGTGGGGACTTTTGTGAGGTCTACTCTAGGGTCCATCTGGAGTAAATTCAGAAAATGTAAGCAGTAGATGTTTACCAATTGTACAAACCTGAACTGTTGTGGCCCATACCCGGGTATGTTCACTAACTACCAGCCATGGACTTTGCAAATTTAAGCAAGCAGACATAAAACGAAGTCATACAGTCATTCTGAGGTTGTTTCCATTGCACATGGTCTCTCTTTCTCTCCCTGTCTCCCTCTTTCTATATAATTCATTATATAATACATTATCATAAATAGTATGTATAATAATAAATACCATCAACTAACATCTATAAAATATATAATAACATATTAGACATATTTGTATACCCAATTAAATTTTTATTAATAGCATAACCATACTCATAAGGCTGGAGTGCAATTAATGCATAAGTAATATACATGTTATATAACATATAACTAATGTATAAAAACAGAATATTTGCAACAACATTAGAATATTTTATTATTATATTCTTGTTTGGAATGGTTTTCAAAGTCTGTTTCTGTTCCACATAAGAAAATTCACTGCAGGTTTTCATAATCATAACTCACATGTTTAAAAGAGCAAGTTTCATGTGTATAAGATTATAGACCAAAGAGCATATTTGTACCCATCATTGGTTGTTTTTGTCTGTTTCATTTAGTTTTTATAGAAATACAAGGGATTTGGCAGCTCACTGTAAACATTGTGAAATGGTGAAGACTTAAGAAGCTTTTCTTAAATCTCCAAACTGCTGAGTTTCCTAGTATGACAGAATAGTGCCCTGTTTTAGTACTTAAATGAATATCCTTCTTCATGAAACTCTCCAGTTAAACTCAATGGGCCACATCTGTGCTTTGGGGTGTAAAGACCTTAAATATTAACCCTAGGAACCTAAAAGCACACCAGAACTTCCTGAAACTTCCTCCCCTAAATCAGATGGAGTTTGGACCAGGGAAAGTTTTACTTCTCTTCCCAGTTAGTCTTGTTTTAGAACTCTCCAGGACAATGAGCTTCTCTGGTTTATCTTCCATCTTGTTTATTGTACGTAGTCTCTGACATGCAGAAATGACTTAATAAAGGTTTTCTGAATTCATATAATTCACCTCCTGAAAGTTATCACCTGATAATCTGAAAAAACTATCTTCTTAACAGAAAGTTACTCTTATATCTGCTTCTATAGATACAGGAGTCTCCCTTAACCACAGTTTTACTTTCTGTACTTTCAAGTACTTGCAGTCAACTGTGGTCTGAAAATATCACAGTATTTTGCAAGAGAGAGAGACTACATTCATGTGACTTTTATTACAGAATATTGTTATAATTGTTCTATTTTTTATTAGATGTTGTTGTTAAGCTCTTACTGTATCTAATGTTTAATTAACCTTTATTATAAGTACATATGTATAGGAGAAAACATGGCATATGTAAGATTTAATGCTATCTGTGGTTTCAGGCATCCACTGGGGTCTTACAACGTGTCACCCATGGATAAAGGGGGACTACTACTTTGCTAGATTTGGTGAAAGGCAGGTTATTGCTATTGGAGAGATCTTCTGGAAAAAAACAGGAGATAGAAAAGGTTACTGAAAAGAAATCGAAACTATTTTATTAATTTACTAAAAGCAAATGTTACTAGAAGGCATTAAATTTTTGATATGATTAGATGAGTATGTGAGTGGGGAAAGACCTGTAACTGGAATAAGGGGATAAAATTTCCTGTCTTTTAGTCATTTCTCCAGTACATAAACTGCTAAAAAATAACGTATATCAAAGCAATGTAATAAAGGATTACCGCGAAGAATTTTATGAGATTAAGCTGCAGTTAATTTCCTTATGCATTTAAGATTAATAAACTGCTAATTAGAATATGCAAATAAGGCTTTCTGAAACCTAAAATATATTTCCCAGCACCTTACCCATAAATCTCATTCAGTAACTATTTTGTTATGTAATTGGGGAATAACAGATTGATGAGCCAATCTAATTATGTGAAATTTACATGTGTATGGTATTTTATAATAAAGGACAGGAACTAATGCTAAACTAGAGGAAAGTAGCTGTAACATTCATTATAGTTATTAATTACAAATTTTAACTTAGTTTGAAAGTACTTTGTGCCATACAAACTATCAGCCATAACAAGTACTCTTACAACACATCTGGTGCATAATTGTCGGGTGGGACTGGGCCCATCAGCAATTATAGCAGTTATTGGGACTCTTACATTTACAGCTCATACACATCATACCCAAGCACATATTTCTGGAATATTGCTGATCATCCAGGGACCTAGATAACCACTAATTGCCTCATTATGCAAAGTGGGGAAAGGTATTCATATTTCTTACATCTTCCATTCTACATTATACACATAGAAATGCCTGTTTGATAACAAGCAACACATAAAACCATATTAGAATTATTCTCGTTCCCAGTTAAGGTTTTCTGGTTTTGGATTTGATTTTTTAATAAAGTAAGCATCTTCATGAGGCTGGAGGACATAAAGCAATCTGAAAGCTATTATGACTAAAAAACATCTAAAGGGTTTACACACACAAACACAATGAAGGAATTAGGGAGGACTCTAATGATCATACTATTTACTACTTTGGCAAGATACCTAATGGAGTAAGAATTAAAATCCTATTGAAAATTAATTCAACTGAGTGGATCAGAATGCTAAGATGCATTTGGAGCATTTTCTTTCATTTAATATATAACATTTACTAATACATTCAAGTGGCAAAAGTTATCTTGATACACTTCACCTGTACTCTGTGTATTTGTCCAAAATTCCCGTGAAGAACAAATGTAATTAATCCCCATTTAAACAGGTAAAAAATGAAACTTTGATATTTGCAAACTGCAATTTATAATCAATAGTGAGAAAATGGAAACTGCAGCCTTGGCAGTCTAGTTCTGTGTTCTTTCTACAATCTTATTACCAGATCTATGTGTGTAAATAAAATTCAACAAAGAAATACCTAAGAAGATCAGTTTTGTGGGCATTTATAGCAGGCTTAGTAAAACTATGATATAACCAAGCCTGCCATATTAGACTACTTTTATCTTACTTTTCTTATTTTAAATCAATATGTTATTAAATTTTATTTAACTTTATGTATAAAGATACTGGTATCGACAACAATTACCTCGTCCATATTAGATCTCTTTCAGTCTTTTGAGAGTAGTTTGAGCAAATAAATAAAAACTTGAGGCACACAAAAGATGGCTAACTAATAAATATGGCACATGCATTGTAACATTAAAAAGGAAGAATTCTCAACTTGTATGTACACACTCAAGCTTTTTTTTTTTTGAGTATTCAATTGGCACAATAACCCTCCAGAATCCATTACTATCCTGTCCTCACTGTGAACAGAGTAGAAAATATGGCTCCTATCTCTTCTTCTTTTGTTTTTTTATGAATTCCAAAATCCATGGCACTCGGTGTTGATGCTGACTCATTATTAGTGTTTTAACAGAGTAAGTCCGATTCAAATCGTAAAGGCACAAATAAATTTAAAACATACTTTTTCATTCTTTGATAATTGCTCTGGAAATGGATGATAAAAAGAGATCATGCTGATTTGAAATTCCTGACAAAAACTTAAAACTGCTTTTACCCTGTCTGGTATACTATTATTTTATTCTAACTGTGAGAAAAGCAGTCATGAGATCATCCTATTTCAACTACATGACTTTAAAGAGAACATGACAGATACAATTTTTCAACAAATTAGGCTGTTTTCTGAAATACTAACCAAGTTTGCCATTTCAGAATAAAATGTTACAAGAGCTGCTTCTGGCCCTAATGTGCCCTTATCAGCATGTGTGTTTTTAATATGGTTAAGGTTCAACATTCATTCCAGTTTCATCTATAGATTGTCAGTATGCTTTATCGCTATGGATTTTAAACACATTGAAGAAATAATTCCTTCCCCTAAAATTATTAAAGCCCCTACAAGGAACTTTAAACTTTCAAAGAAATAGTTATTTTCAAATATAAACACCACGTTGTGTCTTGACTTTCAGATCCCTATAGAAGCCAATAAGATAAATTTGATTCAATGGGAATTCTTAGTATTGGCCAAAATATCACATCAACAATAATATAGGAGACCTTCTGTTATCTAAAATTATGCTATTTATTACTTTAGCAAGTTCCAATAGAATAAACATTGATGGCCCAGAGACGTCACATGATCCTGAATCACTTTCTAAATTGTTACATATATTCAAGGAAATAATAATGTTAACTGCATCAGGGTCTATTCTAAGTTTCAAGAAATTGGTAATACAAATATTCTGTATAATCTAGCATTCTGCCTAAATATTTGATCACTTGTGACAACTACATTGAATGAGAGTTTACCATATCTTTTTTAAGAAAAGAGGAAAACATAGCTTAGTTAGCTGTTGATGAAACCTACTAGAAGAAATTAAAATTAATAAGTTATGATTTATCACAAAGGACACTGGCTATTATTCATCGTGTTTTATGGATGGGTAGATCATTTCCTTTTCATGTAGTTTTTTAAAACACAACCAAAAGTGAGAACTGGTTGAAAGATACCTTTGAAACACATTTCAGTTTATATTGTTGACATAAGAGAATCTGAAATATCATTTCTTCACATCCTATTTCACCTGTCATTGTCATCTCAAAAATCTATTTCTTCTTGCATAAAATGGTAGTGTTTAAAGCTATAAAGGCAAACACAGCAGTAAGGAAATTTTCCCCTGGGTCTGTTTGCCATATGCTTTAAAACAGAACTATTTGAACACCAAAATTAGCATTCCTGAACTTGTGCAGAGAGACTTTTGTTTTCTTTTCCCACCTGCATAAGGGAAAAGAATTCAGGCTTGCAGAATATTCTTTGAATTTGAAAACCTTGCTGAAAAATCATTTTTATACTGCAGAGTGATGACTCTTGCTACATTCTTATGATTGGAAGAGTTTCAAGAGACACAAGATGGACTTGACTTCTCTTGAAAATATAACTCAGAGTGTTCAAGAGATTTTGAAGTTATTCTTCTGTGACTTTCTAGGTATTCACTCTTCATCATAAGTAAAATATATTTCAGATCCAAACAATGGTGACACCATTCTTTCATTCATTCAAAAAAAAGAGTGTATTATGTTTTCACTCTGTGTCTCCTTCACAGATGTTCTTGGCACATCAGATAACACAGTAAACAAAACAGATGAAAAATCACCACCTTATAAATTTTATATTCTATAGGGGGAATCAAAAAACAGAAACACATACATACATGCATACATATGCACATACATAAATTTAATAGCATGACAGATGGTAATACTGCTATGGAAAAAATAAAGCAACAAAAAGGAATAGTGAGTTTAAGATGAGGTTTGGAGGGTTAAAATTTGAACAAAAATTAGAAGGAGATGAGAGTACAGATCTAATATTATCTGGGGGGAAGATTGCTCCAGGTTCTGGAACTAGCAGGTATAAAAGCCCTGAAACTGGAATTTGCTGAGGAAGAGCAAGGAGGACCATGTGGCCAGAAAGAGAAGCTAAGTAACCAGGAGTGGGGGTGGGCAGACTTATTGAGCCTGTGTGCAATTAAAGGAGACATTGGCTTTAAGTGAGAGGGAATGCCATTGGCAGCATTTGAGCAAAGCAAGGAAATGTTCTACTTAAAAAAAAAAACAAAACTTTAGCTGCTGTACACAAAAAAGCAGAGGTGCCAGTTAGGAGATTACTGAGTATTTTAGGAAGAGATGAGCATGTCTTAGAGCTGGACGATAGTGATATAGGTCGTGACAATCAGACAGATTCTAGATATATTCCAAAGTTTGAGGCATTTAGCTTTTGTATTAAATATGAAATATGACAGAAAGGATGAGTTGAAGATATTCCATTTGAGCAAGGAAGAAGTTGCCATTTACTAAGATACTAAAGAATGTAGAAAAAGAAGGCTTGGGGAAAATGTCAGAAGTTAGGTCTAGAATCTTGAAGTTTTAAATTCAAAGTAAATATCCAAGTGGGAACATTGAGTAAGTGATTGCATATTTAAGTGTGAATTTCAGAGAAGAGGTATATACTAGAGATATACATGTGGATTTTGTCAGTGTGGAATTGGTATTTAAATCCAGGGGTCCAATTAAAATCAACAAGAAAGTAATGTAGATAGAGAAAGGGAAATGTTTGAAGACTGACTCCAAGGCTTATAGTTTGTAGAGATGAGAAAAAAACACAAAAGAAGACTGAGAAGGAACATCCAGTGGAGTGGAAGTAAAATCAGAAGAGTTAAACTGTCCTGGAAGGAGGATGGATGTCTCTGCTAAAGTGAAGCAATGATATTGTCAACGTAATATATTTGAAAGACACCAAGAGGAGAGATATTGGAGACAGTAATGTTTTGCTTAACAAAAAAGCAAGGAAAGGGACAGTAGATAGGGATAGGGTAAAACAAAAGCCGTATGATTTTTAAAGAGAGGGTTATTAATGGATACAAATTTACAGTTAGATAAAACCTTAAATAAGATCCATTCAATAGCTCAGTAGGGTGACCACAGTTAACATGTATCTATTGTACATTTCAAAGTAACTAGGAGAGAATAATTCAAATGTTGCTAGCATAAATAAAAGATAAATATTTAAGGCAATTGATATTCTGATTAACCTAATTTGACCTTTACAGATTACATAAATGTGTCAAATTATCACTTGTATCCCAAAAATATGAACATCTATTATGTATCAATTTAAACATTTGGCTAAAATAGCAGTACTTTTGTTGGAATGAATTCACAGGGAGAAAAATAAATGACGATGTATGAGAAAGGAGAACTTGTGGAGAATTCAACTTGTGCATGTAATTATGGAATATAGTGTACAAATGGGTGCATTGCCTTGTATAAAAGTAAGGATCATTTATCCAGAGTGGTAGCAGAGGTCTACAGGCTCATTCACAGTCAGTTTATGAATACTGTGATGAATGCTTTGTGATGTTTTTTCTGATTCTTCTATTTTCTTAGTGAAGTAAGAAGCTGAGAATGAGAAAGTGTAGAAGCTTAGCAATAGCAATCAAGGAAGGAGGGAGAATGAAGGAAGGAAAGAGATACGGGAGATCGGATGGCCAGATGGCAACAGAGGCTCCCATGGGTTTAAGGGTCGTGAAGGCCATGCTTCATATTCTTATTCTTTTTCTAGAGCCATATTTGCCATGGGTAAGAGGAGTACTTTAACTATTGTACAGAGATTCTCCAACTATATATAAGATAGCAACTGGACGAGCGCAGTGGCTCACGCCTGTAATCCCAGCACTTTGGGAGGCCGAGGTGGGTGGATCACGAGGTCAAGAAATCGAGACCATCCTGGTCAACATGGTGAAACCCCATCTCTACTAAAAATACAAAAACTTAGCTGGGCATGGTGGTGCGTGCCTGTAATCCCAGCTACTCGGGAGGCTGAGGCAAGAGAATTGCCTGAACCCAGGAGGAGGAGGTTGCGATGAGCCGAGATCGCACCATTGCACTCCAGCCTGGGTAACGAGCGAAACTCAGTCTCAAAAAAAAAAGATAGCAACAGAGTAGCAAACACAAGTAAATAAATGTAATGACTAATTACGGGAGAGGAACAAATTAAGAGCATGAGGAAGAGAGAGAAGAAAAGAGGCAGAATCCATACATTGTAAGTTCTAATGCTGAAGGTAGGGTACTAAGAGCAAACTCTCATCTTCTCTGTGATAACATCCATATTTAAGCAAAATCTGTGTACATAAACATTATGATGAGTATAGCATCTTCCGTTTTCCACTGAGAATGATTCTCATCCATTTGTGCTACTCCTTATTTTGCAAGGAGGACATGCTTATGTTGGGAAATCTTAATGATTATAAATGCTCTGCATATAGTCCCTGCTGACAGAAGCTATGTTTCACTGATGGAAGAATATACTCAATGGTAATGTGGAGAAAGGGCTACGTGGCATCCTCCACCAACTATTTTTCTATTCCTCTCTCTTTAAATATTTTTCCTTTAAAAAATATATCATCTTACTATTAGACCTATTCCTGAGAAGGCTGTTCTTATCAGCAGACATTTCTGGAGATAAAGAGATAAATTGTAGAAGAGAGACCAGTTATTAAAGAATAAAATGTCAATAGCTCAAAAGATAGACTTAATTTTTAAAAGCAAAGCTAAAAATAACAAAAATAGAAAAAACACAACAAAACCTCTAAAACTATAAAACACCTGAAAGAGTACTTTTCAAACGAAAGCATGCATACTAACTTTGCATTTCCACCCCTATTTATCTCTCCTACACTGGAGCCTCACAGCTCACATGGCTGCCTTTATCCTGAGTATGACAGCTCAATTTCCAGAACAGCCTATCAGGTGGCAAACCATAATTGATCGTTTTTGTGTGCTTCTTAGATTCTGTTTGCCTGGAAGCAGCTTTCCTTTTAACATTATTTTTCGCCTCAAGATGGAAGTGGAAAAGAGGAGAATAAAAATGCTAGTCTTAATACTGAGAGGTTTCATACCAGTGAGCCTGGCACCAGGTTGGGCGTGAATCTTTGGGAAGTTAGAGGCCACACAAGTTTCTGTGGTTATACTATATGGCAGAGAAGAGGACAGATTAAATCGGAGGGTGACCTTACAGGAATTCTGTGAACAGCTGAATGTTATAACTGTTGTGAATACCTGGATCACCTAACTTAACCAAATGAAACTCACTCATGAATTCCTAACTACATACATGTCAGCATTTTTAGGTTTTAGTGATTTTCTTAAACAACAGAATACTATCAAGGGGTCACTCAAAATGCAGTGCTGGGAATATTGTAAGAAACAGCTATTCCCCTTATTTAACCAAATTTTCCACCACAGACTGCATAATTCCAAGTTTCTGGATCTTATTCAATCCTTGGTGAAAAACCAGTACTTAAATGTAACATTACTCCTCAATTATTACAGGATATTCATTTTTTATTTCTTGAAAGCAGAGTGTTTCTTTCTTTCTTTTTTTTTTTTTTTTTTTTTCTTTTTTTTTGAGACTGAGTCTTGCTCTGTCACCTAAGCTGGAGTTCAGTGGTGCAATCTCAGCTCACTGCAACCTCCACCTCCCAGGTTCAAGTCATTTTCCTGCCTCAGCCTCCTGAGTAGCTGGGATTGCAGTTATGTACCACCACATCCAGCTAAATTTTGTGTTTTTAGTAGCAACAGGGTTTCACCAAGTTGTCTAAGCTTGTCTTGACCTCCTGACCTCAACTGATCTACCCACTTCAGCCTCCCAAAGTGCTGAAATTACAGGACTGAGTCACCAAGCCTGGTCTCATAATTAGTTTGATCTACCTCTCATATAATTAAAGAAATCATCCTATCATCTTATCTATCAAGTTATTCTCTTTACACATTTGTTTGATTTCTTTCTGCTCCTGTGTAGTGACCTTTTAAAATCTTCATTTGTTATTGCATTATTGTATACTGATCAAAACACTTACCAAAATATATTTTGTGCTAAACATTTCATTGTGCACTATGGATGATTACAAATAAACTAAAAACACAGCTTCGGCTCTGAAGGTATGACACAGATAAATATGACTGAAATTTTTGTGTGATTAAAGATAAGTGAGATTATTGAAAGTAAGTTTTCCTAGAGTCAGGATTTACATTACGGGATATTCACAGAAAGAATGAAAAACAAATTTCAAATTGGAGGAGAAGGGAGTAGGCAGAAAAGCTGCATTTGACCACTATGACTTGCCCCCACCCCTTTTATTTCAGCAATATTTTCCTTTAAACTAAAGCAAGTGCTTGACTGAGTCAAGCAAATTGTGCCAGTTATGCATAATTATGCAAATTATGCCGGTTTTTTCTCTCTGTAGATTGTGTGGCCTAGGGAACCACAGTGTAGGAACCAATGAGTGCCAAGCATCCCTCACCAAATTCCCCTTCCAGTTTTCCTTCCTTCCCTTCTTCTTCATGGTCTACAGAGGGTGCTCAGAAAAGAATCGTATTGCTCCCCACTTTTCCAATGACTTACAGGATAAATTCCACATCCTTAGCATGGCCCACACTTTTCTCTGTGTTGTGACCCTGTTTCATTAAGGTTTTCTTGTTCTGCTGGCAGTTTCCTTTCTCCAAAATGACTTTTTCCCCTGTCTACCAGGCAAACTGCCGAATATTTCAAGACACAACTCAGATACTACTGTCTTCATAAACTTCCCTTAGGCAAAATGACTAACATTTTCTCTGCTTCTTTAAAACTAAACAGGCTCCTTTCATCTTATTGAATTTATGTGTAGCTTTCCTTCTCCTGTGAGATTTTTGAAGTCAGGGGCTCTTCACTCATCATTACATCAGTACATCATTACCGACCAATCATTGCCACTCGGACATTGCACCAGGTGTTTATGATGATGGTGACCAAAACCATATATAGACCTTTGCTCCATGAAGTTTATCAAGTAATAAAAAAGGTATCCATAAATGATACAAATAATTAATCTTAATATATCACAAAGGAAAATTTTACAGGAATATGAAAACAGATCAAGGAGATCAAATAGATTCTGGGCTGCTGGGTGGGAGGCAACATTAGGAGTCAGGATTTGTATGTATATATGCTTTTCTTTGGATAAATTGGAATCATTTAAAGTTTTTCTTTTGGTTATCATGTTATATTCGAATAATGCAGTTAATCATCCACTTTGATTTGTTAATGTTAAATTGAATAGTTTGACTCTCCACTGTAGACATGAAAAAACTAAATTGTATTTGCCATGTAATTATTATTTACTGTACCTCCCCCTACTCTGTCTCAAAATTTTGGTTAGTTACATTACTATTTAAGTTGTTTTTAGCAGTTATCTTTATATAGTGCTATACTTGTGACTGGCTTTTAAGTCCAATTCCAAAATAAATTTTGGTTGATAATTTTTGTTTGTTAATGAGTATAACAAAGGGAAAATGGTGAAGATGAATGTCAGAACTGTACTCGTTCATCAAAGATGTAAATGACTTAATCATAGGTCACATTATTTCAATCAGAAAAATTTGATTGATTAATTTAATTATGATTGCTTGATCATAGATTGGGTTTTAAGTTCTGAAAAAGATTTTCTCAATTTATCTGTGCTATTCTATATGTAATGACCATAGACACAGCACACTTTTAAGTTTCATCTGTATTATTAACATTTTCTTCCTTTCTCGCTTCAGTTTGACAGTCAAAAAGCAATAAGTTAAACCCTGACTTGCAGCATTTGTCAATTTTCATGGTATAAATATTCCCAGTGTGGCTTATTTAAAGCTTCCAGCCTATCCTCTTGGAATGCAGAAAAAGAAACGTATGGGCACCAGCAGCATACCACAATGTAGGATTTCCCCCACACATTTGCAGTGTCGAGAGCACAGATAATGGTAAAGTGTAGTCAAATGCATAACTTACTTAACTGCAAATGTGTATGCTTAATGTTTTCAATTAATAAACTATTTTATTTTTAGATAAGTTTTAGGTTTATAGCAAAATTAAGTGGAAAATACAGAGTTTCCATATTCCCTCTTCCTCACACATACAGCCTCCCCTACTATCAACATCCCACACCAGAATGGTTTGATTTGGTACAATCAATAAACCTTCACTGGCACATCATTATCAATCCAACACCACAGTTTACATTAGGGTTCACCCTTGGTGTTGTACATGCATGGGTTTTGACAAATGTAAAATGACATGTGTCTACTATTGTAGAATTACACAGAATACTTTCAGTGCCCTAAAAATTCTCTGCTCTACTTGTTTATCACTCCACTTTTCCAAACTCTGACAACTATTGATCTTTTCACTGTCTCTATGGTTTTGCCCTTTCCAGAATGTCATATAGTCAGAATCATACAGTATTGCCTTTTCAAATTGACTTCTTTCATGCAATAATATGCATTTAAGCTTCCTTTGTGTCTTTTCAAGGCTCAATATCTCATTTCACTTTAGCATTGAATAATTTGCTATTGCAATGTACCACAATTTCCTTATCCACTTACCTACTGAAGGACATCTTGATTGCTTCCACTGGTAATTATGAATGGATTTATTATAAACATCCCTGCACAGGCTTTTGTGTGAACATAAGTTTTCAACTCCTTTGGGTAAATAGTAAACAACATAATTGCTGTATCCTATGGTAAGAGGAAGTTCAGGTTTGTAACACACACACTACCAAAAACTATCTTCCAAAGTGGCCATACCATTTTGCATTTTCACCAGTAGTAAGAGTTCCTGTTGCTTCACATTCTTGGCAGCACTAGGTGTTGTCAGTGTTCTAAATTTTGGCCATTCTAATAGACATGCAGTAGTATCTAATTGTTGTTTTAATCTTCATTTCTTTGATGACATGAGCATTTATTCTTATGCTTATTTGCCATCTGTATATCTTCTTTAATGAAGTATCTGTTAAGATATATGGAGCATTTTAATTGAGTTGTTTTCTTTTGTGGTTGAAGGCTTTTTTTGGTATACTTTGGATGACACTCCTCTATCAGATATATTATATATATATATATATATATATATATATATATATATATATACACACACACACACACTATACTTATAATATTAATTATATATATTTATTATATACTATATAATATATATTATTATATCTGATACATTATATATAAATATATATAATATATTTGTATAATTGTATTATACTTTAGGTTCTGAGGTATATGTGCAGAACCTGCAGGATTGTTGCATAGGTACATACATGACAATGTGGTTTGCAGCCCCCATGCCCATCACCTATATCTGGCATTTCGCCACATGTTATCCCTCCCCAACTCCTTACCACCCACTGTCCCTCCCCTAGTCCCCCACAACAGACCCCAGTATGTGATGCTCCCCTCCCCGTGTCCATGTGTTCTCACTGTTCAACACCTGCCTGTAAGTGAGAACATGCGGTGTTTTTCTGTTCTTGTGTCAGTTTGCTGAGAATGATGCTTTTCAGATTCATCCATGTCCCTACAAAGGACATGAACTCATCATTTGTTATGGCTGCATAATATTCCTTGGTGTATATGTGCCACATTTTCCATGTCCAGTATATCATCAATGGGTATTTGGGTTGGTTCCAGGTCTTTGCTATTGTAAACAGTGCTGCAGTGAACATTCGTGTGCATATGTCCTTATAGTAGAACGATTTATAGTCCTTTGGATATATACCCAGTAATGGGATTGCTGGGTCAAATGGAATTTTTATTTCTAGGTCCTTGAGGAACTGCCACACTGTCTTCCACCGTGTTTGAATTAATTTATGCTCCCATCCACAGTGTAAAAGTGTTCCTATTTCTCCGCATCCTCTCCAGCATCTGTTGTCTCCAGATTTTTTAATGATTGCCATTCTAATTGGCATGAGATGGTATCTCAATGTGGTTTTGATTTGCATTTTTCTAATGACCAGTGATGATGAGCATTTTTTTCATACATTTGTTGGCCTCATAGATGTCTTCTTTTGAAAAGTGTCTGTTCTTTTGATCTTGCTCCTCTAGCTCTTTCAATTTTGATGATAGGGTGTTGATTTTAGATCTTTCCTTGCTTCTCATTTGGGCATTTATTGCTATATATTTTCCTCTAGACACTGCTTTACATGTGTCCCAGAGATTCTGGTATGTTTTGTCTTCATTCTAGTTGGTTTCAAAGAACATCTTTACTTCTGCCTTCATTTCATTGTTTATCCAGTCAACATTCAAGAGCCAGTTGTTCAGTTTCCATGATGTTGTGCAGTTCTGAGTTTGTTTTTTAATCCTGAGTTCATTTCTTAATCCTGAATTCTGGCCAGGCACGGTGGCTCAAGCCTGTAATCCCAGCACTTTGGGAGGCCAGGACGGGTGGATCACGAGGTCAAGAGATCGGGACAATCCTGGTCAACATGGTGAAACCCCGTCTCTACTAAAAATACAAAAAATTAGCTGGGCCTGGTGGCGCGTGCCTGTAGTCCCAGCTAATGGGGAGGCTGAGGCAGGAGAATTGCCTGAACCCAGGAGATGGAGGTTGCGGTGAGCTGAGATCGTGCCATTGCACTCTAGCCTGGGTAACAAGAGCGAAACTCCGTCTCAAAAAAAAAAAATTCTGAATTCTAATTTGATTGCACCATGGCCTGAGAGACTGTTATGATTTCCATTCTTTTGCATTTGCTAAGGAGTGATTTACTTCCAATTATGTGGTCAATTTTAGAGTAGCTGTGATGTGGTGCTGAGAAGAATGTGTATTCTGTGGATTTGGGGTAGAGTTCTGTAAATGTATATTAGGTTTGCTTGGTCCAGATCTGAGTTCAAGTCCTGGATATCCTTGTTAATTTTCTGTCTCATTGAACTGTCTAATATTGACAGTGGAGTGTTAAAGTCTCCCACTATTATTGTGTGGGAGTCTAAGTCTCTTTGTAGGTCTTTAAGAACTTGCTTTATGTATCTGGATGCTCCTGTATTGGATGCATATATATTTAGGATCATTAGCTCTTTTTGTTGTATTGATCCTTTTACCATTATGTAATACCCTTCTTTGTCTCTTTTGATCTTTATTGGTTTAAAGTCTATTTTATCAGATACTAGGATTGCCATCTCTGCTTTTTTTTTTTTTTTTTTTTTTTTGCTCTCCATCTGCTTGGTAAATCTTCCTCCATCCCTTTATTTTGAGCCTATGTGTGTCCTTGATGTGTTTCCCAGATACAGCACACTGATGGGTTTTGACTTTTAATCCAATTTGCCAGTCTGTTCTTTTGATTGGGGTATTTAGTCCACTTACATTTAAGGTTCATATTGTTATGTGTGAATTTTATCCTGCCATTTTGATGCTAGCTGGTTATTTTGCCTGTTAGTTGATGCAGTTTCTTCATTGTGTTGATGCTCTTTACCATTTGGTACATTTTTGGAGTGGCTGGTACTGGTTGTTCCTTTCTATCTTTAGTGCTTCTTTCAGGAGCTCTTGTAAGGCAGGCCTGGTGGTGATGAAATCTCTGAGCAATTGCATATCTGTAAAGGATTTTATTTCTCCTTCGCTTATGAAGCTTCATTTGGCTGGATGTGAAATTCTAGTTTGAAAGTTCTTTTCTTAAAGGATATTGAATATTGGCCCCCACTCTCTTCTGGCTTGTAGGGTTTCTGCCAAGAGATCTGCTATGAGTCTGATGGGCTTCCCTTTGTGAGTAACCCAACCTTTCTCTCTGGCTGCCCTCAGCATTTTCTCCTTCATTTCAACCCTGGTGAATCTGATGATTATGTGCCTTGGGGTTGCTCTTCTTGTGGAATATCTTTGTGGTGTTCTCTGTATTTCCTGGACTTGAATATTGGCCTGTCTTGCTAGCTTAGGGAAGTTCTCCTGGATAATATCCTGAAGGGTGATTACCAGCTTGGATTCATTCTCTCCATAACATTCAGGTACACCTATCAAACGTAGATTAGGTCTTTTCACATAATCCCATATTTCTTGAAGGTTTTGTTGATTTCTTTTTAGTCTTTTTTCTCTAATCTTGCCTTCTCATTTTATTTCATTGATTTGATCTTTAATCTCTGATATCCTTTCTTCTGCTTGGTAGATTTGGCTATTGAATCTCATCTATACTTCTCAAAGTTCTTGTGTTGTTTTTGGATTCATTTATATTCTTCTCTAAGCTGTTTATTCTTGTTAGCATTTCATCAAACCTTTTTTCAAGGTTCTTAGTTTATTTGCATTGGGTTAAAACACATTCTTTTAGCTCAGAGAAGTTAGGTATTACCCAGTTTCTAAAGCCTGTTTCTGTCAATTCATCAGACTCATTCTCCATCCAGCCTTGTTCCCTTGCTGGTGAGGAGTTGTTACCCCTTGAAGGAGGAGATGTGTTCTGTTGTAGGACTGCTGGAGTTCCACTCCAGACCCTGCTTGCCTGGAGATCACCTGCAGTGGTGCAGAACAGTAAGGATTGCTGCTAGTTTCTTCTTCTGTTACCTTTATTCCAGAAGGATATCTGCCAGATGTCAACCTGAGCTATCCTTTAAGAGGTGTCTCTTTGGATATACGGGGGTTAGGGAGTTGCTTGAGGAGACAGTCTGCCCCTTATAGGATCTCAAGTGCTGAGCTGTGAGCTCCATTATTCTGTTCAGAGCTGCTGGGCAGGTACGTTTAAGTCTGCTGCAGCCAAACTCATAACTGCCTTTTTATCCCCAGATGCTAGGCCCTGGGAAGATGGGGCTTTATTTATAAGTTCCTGACATGCTGCTGCCTTTTTTCAGAGATGCCCTGCCCAGCAAGGAGGTAACTTAGTCACAATCTGCCAGCAGAGGCGTTGCTGAGCTGCCATGGGATCTGCCCAGCTGCTGTGTGAACTTCTTTGTGGTTTTGTTTATAGAGGTATAGTTAGAACTGCCTCGGTAATGGTGGCCTGCCTCAGTAATGGTGGACACCCTTCCCCCCACAGAGCTGGACCATCCCAGGTCCAGCTGTGCTTGCTGTGAAACTCTCAGAGTGTTTCAGATTGCTGGTCTTTATGGTGATGGGACCCACCAAGCCAGATTTCCTGGCTCCTGTTTCAGCCCCCTTTTTTTAAGTTGAATGGGTGACTCTGTCTCTCAGGCATTCCAGTTGCCAGTTGAAACAGTGCCCAGATTTGTGTGAATTTGTGTGCAGAGACCCGCTACAGTGGCTAAAACTCATGGTGCTTTTTTGCCCAGGAGTCTCCTGGTCTGTGGTCAGTAAAAAATCACTTGGAAATGCAGTGATCACTCACCCTCTGCATTCTCACTGGGAGCTGCACTCTGTAGCTGTTCCTATTTGGCCATCTTGAGTCATCTCCTCAGATACCTTTTGCATATATTTTATTCTAGTCTGTGAATTATCTTTTTATTCTTTTGACATGCTCTTTCACAAAACAGAAAATTTTTATTTTAAAAAAGTCTAGCTTACCGTTATTTTCCATAAAGTGTGCCTTAGATGTTGTATCCAAAAAGTCATTGTGAATCCATAGGTCATCTAGATTTTCTCCCTTGACATTTCTAGCATTGTATAGTTTTACATTTTACATTCAGGTCTATAATTCATTTAGAGTTAATTTTTGTGAAGGGTTCAAGGTCTGTTATAGATTATTTATTTATTTATTTTGCCTGTGGATACCCAGTTATTCCAGCATCCTTTGTTGAAAAAAAAACAATCTTTTCTTCATTTTAGTGCCTTTGCTCTTTTGTCAAGTTCACTTGGCTGTATTTACACAAACGTATTCCTGGACTCTTTGTGCTGTTTACCTGATCTATTTGTCTAATCTTTTACCAACACCACACTGTCTTATTTATTACTTTAGTTTTATAGTAAGTCTTAAGCTTGGGTAGTATCAGTCCTCCACCTTTAATATTGTTGGCTATTTTGAGTAGTTTTCCCTTCCACATAATCTTTAAACATCACTTTGTCATCATTTACAAAATAGCTTACCGAGATTTTGGTTGGGATTGCACTGAATCTGTAGATCAAGTTAGGAAGAGTAAATATTGTGATAATGTTGAGTCTTTTAAACAACATATATTATCTCTCTATTTATTTAGTTCTTTTATTTCTTTCATCAGAATTTTGTAGTTTTCCTGTTATAGCTCTTTTGCATGTTTTGTTAATTTATTTCTAGGTATGTCATTTTTCAGGGTGCTGATATAAATGGTGTTGTGCTTTGAATTTCAAATCTTACTTATTTATTGCTGGTATAAGGGAAAGTTGGCTTTTGTATTTTGACCTTGTATCTTACAACCCTACTACAGTTTCTTATTAGCTCTGATAGTTTTTCTTGTTGTTGTTGTTGTTGTTGATTCTGTCAGATCTTCTTACATAGACAATGATGTCATCCATGAACAAGCACAGTTTTATTTCTTCCTCTCCGATACATATACCTTTTCTGTTATTTCCTTGTCTTATTCCATTAGCTAGGACTTCCAGTACAATATTGAAAAGCAGTGGTGAGAGGGGACATCCTTGCCTGTTCCTGATCTTAGTGGGAGCCCTTCAAATTTCTCACTGTTAAATACATTAGCCAAAGATTATTTGTGTGTGAATATATTTGATCAAGTAGAAAGTTCCCATTTATTCCTAGTTTACTGAGTGTTTTGTTTTTTAATCATGAGTGGGTATTGGATTTTGTCAAATGCTTATTCTTCATCTCTTGATAAGATCAAGTGATTTCTTTAACCTATTGATAAGATGGATTACATTAATTGATTTTTAAATGTTGAACCAGTCTTGCCCATCTTGAATACATCACACTTGTTCATAGTATAGAGTTCTTTCTATACATTGCTGGATTGGATATGCTAATATTTTGTTGAAGATTTTTAAATCTATATTCATGAGAGATAATGATCTGTAGTTTTCTTTTCTTATGATGTCTTTGTCTGGTTTTAGTGTTCCTCATAGTACAAGTTGGGATATATTCCCTCTGCTTCTACCTTCTACATGAGATTCTAGAAAATTGATATAAATTCCTTCCTTAAATTACTTGGTAAAATTTACCAGCAAGTTGATCTGGGCCTGCTGTTTCCTGATTTAGAATATTATTAATTATTGATTCAGTTTCTTTAATAGACATAGGCATATTCAGATTGTCAATTTATTCTTATGTGAGTGTTGGCATGCTGTGTTTTTCAAAGACTTGGCCCATTTCATCCGGGTCATCAAAACAGTGAATTTAGAATTTTTCACAGAATTCCTTTGTTATCCCTTTAATGTACATAGGATCTGTAGTGATGGTACCTCTTTCATTTCTGATATTAGTAGTTGATGCCTTCTCTCTCCTTTTTTCTCAGTTATCTTGGCAAGAGGCTTATCAATGTTATTGATCTTTCTGAAGAACCTGTTTTCAGTTTTGTTGATCTCCTCTATCAATTTCATGTTTTCAGTTGTATTACTTTCTGCTCTAATTGTCATTATTTCTTTTCCTTTGTCTACTTTAGAATTAATTTACTCTTCTTTCTTTAGCTTTTAAAAAAAACTTTTCCAAGGCAGAAGTTTAGATGGCTCATTTTAGATCCTTCTTTTTTACTTATATTTGTATTTAATGTTACAGTTTTCCTCTAAGCACTCCTTTCAATGCATCTCACACATTTTGATAGCTGGGTTTTCATTTTCATTTAGTGCAAAATTTTTTTCAATTTTTCTTGAGATTTATTTTTTTATAAATACACATATCTTATTTAGAAGTGTGTTATGTGATCTCCAAATATTTTGAAATTTTCCAACTATCTTTCTGTTACTGATTTCTCATTTAATTCTATTTTGGTCTGAGAGCAGACACTGTGTGATTTGAATACTTTTAGATTTGTTAAGGTGTGTGTTATTGCCCAGAATGTAATCTATCTTGGTGAATATTTTATGTGAGCCTGAGAAGAACGTGACTTTTGTGTTGACATCTATTTACATCCATTCTGTTGAATGAAGTAGTCTATAGATGTCAACTGTACCTAGCTGACCAATAGTGTTTTGTGTTCAACTATGGCCTTACTGATTTTTCTACCTGCTGGATTTGTTAATTTATGGATGAAGAGTGTTGAAGTCACCAACCATAGTGAGACTTAATCTAATTCTCTGGGCAGTTCTATAAATTTTTGCTTTAAGTATTTTTATGTTCTGTTGTTAGAAAACAAACATATATATTAAGGACTGTTATGTCTTTTGGCAGAGGGGATTGACCCCTTTATCATTATGTAATGCTCCACTTTTCTGACAACTTTTCTTGCTGTGAAATCTGCTCTGTCTGAAATTAATAGAGCTACTTCCACTTCCTTTTGATTCATGTTAGCATGGTCTATCTACCTCCATCTATTTATTTTAATCCATATTTGTCTTTACATTTAAAGTAAATTTCATGTATAACACATATTGTTAGGTTTTGTTGTTATTGTTGTTGTTTTTAAAGGTTTTGGTTTTTTACTTCGTCTGACAATCTCTGTCTTTTAATTGGGGGAATTTAGACTGTTGGCATTTAAGGTAAATATTGATGTAGTTCAATTAATATCTATGATACCTGGGTTTGGTTTTGAAGTTTTGTCCATGTTCTTTGTTCCTGTTTTTATCTTTCATTTCGTTTTGTTTTGGTTAGGTTTGGTTTTGAAGTTTTGTCCATGTTCTTTGTTCCTGTTTTTATCTTTCATTTCGTTTTGTTTTGTTTTGGTTTGGTTTTTGAGGCAGAGATTTCCTCTTGTTGCCCAGTCTGGAGTGCAATGGCGCAATCTCAGCTCACCTCAACCTCTGCCTCCTGGGTTCAAGCAATTCTCCTGCCTCAGCCTCCCAAGTAGCTGGGATTACAGGCATGGACCACCACACCTGGCTAATTTTGTATTTTTAGTAGATGTGGGGTTTCTGCATTGTGATCAGGTTGGTCTCGAACTCCTGACCTCAGGTGATACACCTCCCTTGGCTTCCCAAAGTGCTGGGATTATAGGCTTGAGCCCCTGTGCCCAACTTCTGTTTTTAATCTTTCACACATTGTCTGCTTTTTGTGGTTTCAAGGATTTTATATGACTCTATCCTCTCTCTTTTCTTAGTGTATCAATTGTACTTCTTTATTTTAACTTTTTAAGAGATTGCCCTAGAGTTTTCAATAAACATTTACAACTAATTGAAATCTATTTTCAAATAACTGTCACAAGTAGTGCAAGTATTTTATAATAACAAAATATTTTAAATTCCTCCTCCATATACATAAACATACAGTACATTGTTATTATCATGAACAACCCATTAGATAAATTAAGAATAAGAAAAATTAAAGGTTTTTTTTGTATCTTCTCTTATTCATTCTTTAGTGGTCTTCTTTTATGTAGTTCTAGTTTCTGACCTATATCATTTTTGTTTTCTCTGAATAATGTGAGCACACCACCACTACCTTTATCCCATTACATAACTTAATTTGACATTTTTTTTTGCAAGTCAGATCTACTGACAGCAAATTTCCTCAATCTTTATTTGTCTGAGAAAGTCCTTATTTTTTTCTTCACTTTTGAAAGATAGTTGTGCAGAGTACAGAATTCCAGATTGATTGATTTTTTTCTCTCAACATATTAAATATTTAACTCCACTCTCTTCTTGCCTGCATAGTTTCTGAGGAGATGTCAGACGTACTTTTATAAGTGACATGATTTTCCCTCCCTCTGGCTTACTTCAACATTTTTTCTTTGTCTTTGACTTTATAAGATTTGAATATGATGTGCCTAAATATAGTTTTTTAATTTTCATTTTTTGGTATTTATCCTGCTTATTTTTTTTTGAGCTTCCTATTTCTGTAGTTTGATGTCTTCAGTTATGACTGAGAATTTTTCCAAATTGATGTGTGGTTTGGAAATTTCTGCTATCACATCCTCACACTCAGAGATTCTTTCTTCAGCCGTGTTCAGTCTACTAATTAAATGTCAGTCACCAAAGCCATTCTTCCTTTCATTATAGCGTTTTTATTCATTAGCATTTCTTTTCTATTCTTTCTTAGAATAGCCGTCTCTCTGCTGACATTGTTTATTTCTTAAATGTTGTCTACTTTTTTCTATTAAAGCTTTTATTAATCACAGTTTTAAAAAATCCTTTTCTGATAATTCCAACATCCCTACCATATCTGACTCTGGTTCTGATGCTAATTCAGTCTCTCCAACTGCAGTTTTCTGGGTTTTTTTTTTTTTTTTGACTTTATTAATGTAGTGATAAGTTTTGTGGAGATGAGAAGCATTCAATGATTAGGTCTCAGTCTTTTGGTGAGCCTGTGCCTCTGGGCTATGAACGTCACAAGTCTTCTCCCATGCCTTTCCATAGGGCAGGATGACTGGAGGGGACAACAGTTGTTCATTTCCCCTCCCCTAGGTAAGTGAGGCTCTGAGACAACCTCAGAAGATTCAGCTCTGGTAAAATAGTGTCTCCTGTGGGTAGGTCTTGTTAAGAAGAACATAATGCTCTGATATATTTCAAAATAGTAATATTTCCTCTTTCCCTACTGGAAGCAACATGGGACTCTTTTCCAATATTTACTGTGAGAATCTAGTAGAACTCTGGGAGGGAAAACTTATACCAGTATGAGGACCTCCTACAACTGAATACCCTGAAGTTTTCATCTTTCCAGCTTGTTCACACTGAATCTCCAGAAATTTGTTAATTACAGCTTAGAGTTTCCTATCCTGGTACTTGCTCATAATGAGATTTCTGATCATGGGTTTCTGTTTGGATTGTTAAGTTGTCATTTTCCATGTCTACCTATCTATCTCTCCAATGTTGCCCTGTGGTTTGCTATATAAGTGCACTTCTCTGATGGATCCAAGAAGAGTTGTAGTTTTTCATTTTGCTCAGGTTTTTACTTATGGTTAGGAAAGACTGAGGATTTCTAAGCTCCTTACATGCCAGACTGCAAATCAGGAGTTTATACTTTTATTTTGAATTATGGCTTTATTTAACAACTGCTTTGCAAATTTCCTAAAAATTTAACAACTTGCTCTTGTGAGTTTGGGGTGGGAAAGATAAGGGGATCCAATCCACCATTTCCTTTATACCATTACATAACATACTTAAACATCTATTATTGATAGATTTGTTCTCAAATAGTGTCAGTTACAAATTATTAAATATGAAAAAAATTACTGTTTCTTCTTTCTTCTTCCCCTATCCACACTTAAGCTTTTCAATTCACTGCTGCATTTTATTATTTAATTTCCCATGAAAACCAATGACAGGACATTTTTTTAAGACAGGGTCTCGCTCTTTTGTCAAGGCTAGAGCACAGCAGCACAATCATGTCACTGCCGTCTCTAACCCCTGGCTCAAGTGATCCACCCACCTCAGCCTCCCAATTATCTGGGACTACAGGTGTGCACCACCACACCCAGCTAATTCTTGTATCTTATTTTGCAGATATGGGGTTTTGCCATATTATCCAGGCTGGCCTGGTGCTCCTGAGCTCAAGCAGTACCCTGCCTTGGCCTCCCAAAGTGCTGGGATTACGGGCATGAGCACATTATTGCATATTATCAGAAATACTAACTAAAAATAATTAGAAAAAATAAATACATAAATACAAATATATCTTAGAGGAAAAAAATCAACAACAAACTTACCAAGTGGAGGAGTGGGACAGATCTTTCTAAGAAGGAAGCAGAAATCAGATACTGTAAAGCAAAGATTGACCAACAGAACTACAGAAGTACTTGATAAACTTGACTACATGTAAACACTAATGCATATGAGAGGAAGCAGGTAGTAGTAACCTTAATACATGCTTTTAACTTAATGTTTAGACTATCCCTTGATTAAGGAAAAGGATAAATATGTAAAGGGTTATCTATGGTGACTTAAGTAAGCCAAATGGGTTGGAGTTCATGCCTCGTCCCCACTAAAATTCTATATTTTAAAAAATAGCTTTTTATTTATTTCATTTTATTTATTTATTTTTTTGAGAACATAGGGTTTTTTTTTTAATTTTTTATTGAATTTTAGGTTTTGGGGTACATGAGCAGAGCGTGCAAGACAGTTGCGTAGGTACGCACATGGCAGTGTGCTTTGCTTTGCTTCTCCCCTTCACCCACGTTTGGCATTTCTCCCCAGGCTATCCATCCCCACCTCCCCCTCCCACTGGCCCTCCCCTTTTCCCCCCAATAGACCCCAGTGTTTAGTACTCCCCTTTCTGTGTCCGTGTGTTCTCATTTTTCATCACCCGCCTATGAGTGAGAATATGCGGTGTTTCATTTTCCGTTCTTGTGTCAGTTTGCTGAGGATGATCTTCTCCAGATTCATCCATGTCCCTACAAACGACACGAACTCATCATTTCTGATTGCTGCATAATATTCCATGGTGTATATGTGCCACATTTTTCCAATCCAGTCTATTATCAATGGGCATTTGGGTTGATTCCAGGTCTTTGCTATTGTAAACAGTGCTGCAGTGAACATTCATGTACATGTGTCCTTATAGTAGAACGACTTATAGTCTTTTGGATATATACCCAGTAATGGGATTGCTGGGTCAAATGGAATTTCTATTTCTAAGGCCTTAAGGAATCGCCACACTGTCTTCCACAATGGTTGAACTAATTTACACTCCCTCCAACAGTGTAAAAGTGTTCCTTTTTCTCCACATCCTCTCCAGTATCTGTTGTCTCCAGATTTTTTAATGATGGCCATTCTAACGGGCGTGAGATGGTATCTCAATGTGGTTTTGATTTGCATCTCTCTGATGACCAGTGATGATGAGCATTATTTCACATGATTGTTGGCCTCATATATGTCTTCTTTCGTAAAGTGTCTGTTCATATCCTTTGCCCACTTTTGAATGGGCTTGTTTGTTTTTTTTCATGTAAATCTGCTTGAGTTCCTTGTAAATTCTGGATATCAGCCCTTTGTCAGATGGGTAAACTGCAAAAATTTTTTCCCATTCTGTTGGTTGCCGATCCGCTCTAGTGACTGTTTCTTTTGCCTTGCAGAAGCTGTGGAGTTTCATTAGGTCCCATTTGTCTATTTTGGCTTTTGTTGCCAATGCTTTTGGTGTTTTGTTCATGAAGTCATTGCCTACTCCTATGTCCTGGATGGTTTTGCCTAGATTTCCTTCTAGGGATTTTATCGTGCCAGGTCCTATGTTTAAGTCTTTAATCCATCTAGAGTTAATTTTAGTGTAAGGTGTCAGGAAGGGGTCCAGTTTCTGCTTTCTGCACATGGCTAGCCAGTTTTTCCAACACCATTTGTTAAACAGGGAATCCTTTCCCCATTGCTTGTTTTTGTCAGGTTTATCAAAGATTGTATAGTTGTAGATATGTTGTGTTGCCTCCGGTGCCTCTGTTTTGTTCCATTGGTCTATATCTCTGTTTTGGTACCAGTACCATGCTGTTTTGATTACTGTAGCCTTGTAGTATAGTTTGAAATCCGGGAGTGTGATGCCCCCCACTGTGTTCTTTTTGCTTAGAATTGACTTGGCTATGCAGGCTCTCTTTTGGTTCCATATGAAGTTCATGGTGGTTTTTTCCAGTTCTGTGAAGAAAGTCAATGGTAGCTTGATGGGGATAGCATTGATTCTGTAAATTACTTTGGGCAGTATAGCCATTTTCACAATATTAATTCTTCCTAACCATGAACATGGAATGTTTCTCCATCTGTTTGTGTCCTCTCTGATTTCGTTGAGCAGTGGTTTGTAGTTCTCCTTGAAGAGGTCCCTTACGTTCCTTGTGAGTTGTATTCCAAGGTATTTTATTCTTTTTGTAGCAATTGTGAATGGCCGTTCGTTCTTGATTTGGCTTTCTTTAAGTCTGTTATTGGTGTATAAGAATGCTTGTGATTTTTGCACATTGATTTTATATCCTGAGACTTTGCTGAAGCTGCTTATCGGTTTCATGAGTTTTTGGGCTGAGGTGATGGGGTCTTCTAGGTATATTATCATGTCGTCTGCAAATAGAGACAATTTGGCTTCCACCTTTCCTATTTGAATACCCTTTATTTCTTTTTCTTGCCTGATTGCTCTGGCTAGAACTTCCAGTACTATATTGAATAGGAGTGGTGAGAGAGGGCATCCTTGTCTAGTGCCAGATTTCAAAGGGAATGCTTCCAGTTTTTGCCCATTCAGTATGATATTGGCTGTTGGTTTGTCATAAATAGCTTTTATTACTTTGAGTTACGTTCCATCGATACTGAGTTTATTGAGGGTTTTTAGCATAAAGGGCTGTTGAATTTTGTCAAATGCCTTCTCTGCATCAATTGAGATAATCATGTGGTTTTTGTTTTTGGTTCTGTTTATGTGGTGAATTACATTGATAGACTTGCGTATGTTGAACCAGTCTTGCATCCCTGGGATGAATCCTACTTGATCATGATGAATAAGTTTTTTGATTTGCTGTTGCATTCGGCTTGCCAATATTTTATTGAAGATTTTCACATCTATGTTCATCATGGATATTGGCCTGAAGTTTTCTTTTCTTGTTGGGTCTCTGCCGGGTTTTGGTATCAGAATAATGTTGGTCTCGTAAAATGATTTGGGAAGGATTCCCTCTTTTTGGATTGTTTGAAATAGTTTTAGAAGGAATGGTACCAGCTCCTCTTTGTGTGTCTGGTAGAATTCGGCTGTGAATCCGTCTGGACCTGGGCTTTTTTTGCGTGGTAGGCTCTTAATTGCTGCCTCGACTTCTGACCTTGTTATTGGTCTATTCATAGTTTCAGCTTCATCCTGGTTTAGGCTTGGGAGGACACAGGAGTCCAGGAATTTATCCATTTCTTCCAGGTTTACTAGTTTATGTGCATAGAGTTGTTTGTAATATTCTCTGATGATGGTTTGAATTTCTGTGAAGTCTGTGGTGATTTCCCCTTTATCATTTTTATTGCATCTATTTGGTTGTTCCCTCTTTTATTTTTAATCAATCTGGCTAGTGGTCTGTCTATTTTGTTGATCTTTTCAAAAAACCAGCTCTTGGATTTATTGATTTTTTGAAGGGTTTTTCATGTCTCAATCTCCTTCAGTTCAGCTCTGATCTTAGTTATTTCTTGTCTTCTGCTGGGTTTTGAGTTTTTTTGATCTTGCTCCTCTAGCTCTTTCAATTTTGAAGATAGGGTGTCAATTTTGGATCTCTGCATTCTCCTCATATGGGCACTTATTGCTATGTACTTTCCTCTAGAGACTGCTTTAAATGTGTCCCAGAGGTTCTGGCTTGTTGTGTCTTCGTTCTCATTGGTTTCGAAGAACTTCTTTATTTCTGTCTTCATTTCATTGTTTACCCAGTCAACATTCAAGAGCCAGTTGTTCAGTTTCCATGAAGCTGTGCGGTTCTGGGTTGGTTTCTGTATTCTGAGTTCTAACTTGATTGCACTATGGTCTGAGAGGCTGTTTGTTATGATTTCAGTTGTTTTGCATTTGTTGAGCAGTGCTTTACTTCCAATTATGTGGTCAATTTTAGAGTAGGTGTGATGTGGTGCTGAGAAGAATGTGTATTCTGTGGATTTGGGGTGGAGAGTCCTGTAAATGTCTATCAGATTTGCTTGCTCCAGGTCTGAATTCAAGCCCTGGATATCCTTGTTGATTTTCTGTCCGGTTGATCTGTCTAATATTGACAGTGGAGTGTTAAAGTCTCCCACTATTATTGTGTGGGAGTCTAAGTCTCTTTGTAAGTCATTAAGAACTTGCCTTATGTATCTGGGTGCTCCTGCATTGGGTCCATATATGTTCTGGATCGTTCGCTCTTCTTGTTGTATCGATCCTTTTACCATTATGTAATGGCCTTCTTTGTCTCTTTTGATCTTTGTTGCTTTAAAGTCTATTTTATCAGAGATGACAGTTGCAACTCCTGCTTTCTTTTGCTCTCCATTTGCTTGGTAAATCTTCCTCCATCCCTTTATTTTGAGCCTTTGTGTATCCTTGCATGTGAGATGGGTTTCCTGGATACAGCACACTGATGGGTTTTGGATTTTAATCCAATTTGCCAGTCTGTGTCTTCTTATTGGTGCATTTAGTCCATTTACATTTAGGGTTAATATTGTTATGTGTGAATTTGATACTGCCATTTTGGTGCTGAATGGCTGTTTTGCCTGTTAGTTGTTATAGATTCTTCATTAAGCTGATGCTCTTTAGCATTTAGTGTGATTTTGGAATGGCTGGTACTGGTTGTTCCTTTCTATGTGTAGTGCCTCTTTTAGGAGCTCTTGTAAAGCAGGCCTGGTGGTGACAAAATCTCTGAGTACTTGCTTGTTCGCAAAGGATTTTATTTTTCCTTCACTTCTGAAGCTCAGTTTGGCTGGATATGAGATTCTGGGTTGAAAGTTCTTTTCTTTAAGAATGTTGAATATTGGCCCCCACTCTCTTCTGGCTTGTAGTGTTTCTGCCCAGAGATCTGCTGTGAGTCTGATGGGCTTCCCTTTGTGGGTGACCCAACCTTTCTCTCTGGCTGCCTTTAGTATTTTCTTCTTTATTTCAACCCTGTTGAATCTGACGATTATGTGCCTTGGGGTTGCTCTTCTTGCGGAATATGTTTGTGGTGTTCTCTGTATTTCCTGTATTTGAGTGTTGGCCCGTCTTGCTAGGTGGGGGAAATTTTTCTGGATGATGTCCTGAAGAGTATTTTCCAGCTTGGATTCATTCTCTTCGTCCCCTTCTGGTACACCTATCAAACGTAGGTTAGGTCTTTTCACATAGTCCCACATTTCTTGGAGACTTTATTCATTCCTTTTTGTGCTTTTTTCTCTAATCTTGGTTTCTCGTTTTATTTCATTGAGTCGGTCTTCGACTTCAGATATTCTTTCTTCTGCTTGGTCAATTCGGCTATTGAAACTTGTGCATGCTTCGCGAAGTTCTCGTATTGTGTTTTTCAGCTCCTTTAATTCATTCATATTCCTCTCTAAGTTATCCATTCTTGTTATCATTTCCTCATATATTTTTTTAAGTTCCTTAGTTTCTTTGCATTGATTTAATACATGTTCTTTTAGCTCACAAAAGTTTCTCATTATCCACCTTCTGAAGTCTAATTCCGTCATTTCGTCACAGTCATTCTCCGTCCAGCTTTGTTCCCTTGCTGGTGAGGAGTTTTGGTCCTTTCTAGGAGGCGAGGTGTTCTGGTTTCGGGTGTTTTCCTCCTTTTTTCGCTGGTTTCTTCCCATCTTTGTGGATTTATCCGCTTGTTGCCTGCATAGTTGCTGACTTTTCGATTGGGTCTCTGAGTGGACACCCAGATTGTTGATGATAAAGTATTTCTGTTACTTGGTTTTCCTTCTACCAGCCAAGCCCCTTCACTGTACGACTGCTGAGGTCCACTCCAGGCCCTGCTTGTCTGGGGTGCACCTCTAGCAGCTGTGGCACAGTGAGGGATGCTACCAGTTTCTTTTTCTGCTATCTTTGTCCCAGGATGATGCCTGCCAAATGTCAGTCTTTTGGATATAGAGTGGTCAGAGAGCTGCTTGAGGAGACAGTCTGTACTTTATAGGGGCTCAATTGCTGAGCTGTGATCTCTGTTGTTCATTCAGGGCTGTTAGGCTGCTATGTTTGATTCTGCTGAAACAGAGCTCATTAAAAAAACCCTTTTTTTTTTTCTCAAATGCTATGTGTTCGGGGGTTTGGGCTTTAATTTTGGATGTTCGTTGAGGTGTCCTGCCCAGCTAGGAGGCAGACTAGTCACTGTTTGCCTGCCGAGGCTCCGCCCTGCTGTTGTGAGGCTCGCCCTGATGGGGCCAGCTCTGTTGTTCTGCTGTGGACTCCGCCATGCCCTGAGGCGGAGTCTCTCTGTTGTAGCGGGTTGCTTCGGCAACGGCAGGCTGCGTCAGCAGTGGGCGTGTATCTCAGTGGGGACGGGTTGCCTCAGCAACGGCTGGTTGCGTCAGCAGTGGGAGTGTATCTCAGTTGGGGCGGGTTGCCTCGGTAATGGTGGATGCCCCTCCCCCTCAGAGCGTCTCAGACCGACTGCACAGGGATCGTTTGAAATCGCAGTTTTGTCCGTCCCACTGGGCTAGCCCCAACGCTCTGTCCCTGCAATCCCCTGGGCTGGCCCACTGTTCTAGTCTCATTCAGTCTGAAGTCCAGCCCTCTCAAGTCTCAGGTTTTCGGTTCAACAGGGCACCCGGACAAGCGCGCCCTTTGGGGAGCAATGGGTAGGGCCAGCCGCTGCCACCCCAGCTGCCAGCTTTGCCAGGCAGAGGTACTGCCAGGCGTCCACGTCTTTTTTATACTTGGGAATTTCCCCATTCTGTGGGCAACAAAAATCAGTCTGGAAATGCAGCTCCGACTCACCTCTCTGTGGATTCAAGGAGAGCTCCAATCCTGGGTTGTTCTCACAGTGCCATCTTGAGTCCCCCCCCCCAAAAATAGCTTTTTAAAACATGGATTTCATAAAAAAGAACGAGTTCATGTCCTTTGCAGGGACATGGATAAAGTGAGAAACCATCATTCTCAGCAAACTAATGCAGGAACAGAAAACCAAACACTGCATGTTCCCACTCAAGTGGGAGTTGAACCATGAGAACACATGGACACAGGGAGGGAACATCACACACCAGGGCCTGTCAGTGAGTGGGGGACAAGGGGAGGGACAGCATCAGGAGAAATATCTAATGTAGATGATGAGTTGTTGGATACAGCAAACACCAGGGCACATGTCTAACTATGTAACAAACCTGCACATTCTGCACATGTACCCCAGAACTTAAAGTAAAATAAATGAGTAAATAAATAGCTTTAATATTAAAGAAAAATCATGAAGATAGTTTTTTATTTTACTTTTAATTTTTTATTGATGTGAAAGTCACAAAATATAAAATTAACCATTTTTAAATGACCAATACTGTGGCAATTAGTGCATTTATAATGCTGTACAACAACCACCTGTCTAGTTCTAAACATTTCATCACTCCACCAAAAATTTCTAGACCCATCAGTCAATTACTCCCCATTCCCAGTTCCTTCGGTTCCTAGCAACTATCAGTCTGTCTTCCTCTCTCTGGATTTACCTATTCTGAATATTTTATGTAAGTGAAACCATACAATATGTGGCTCTTTATATCTGGCTTCTTGTACTCAGCACAATGTTTTTCAGGTTCATCCACCTACTCTTCCTAAAGGTTTTTCAAGTTCTGACACTGACAATGTGGAGAATGTGTTCTTTTTCTGCTTTATTCACAGTCTTTCTTTGCTTTTCACTCTGTGTTGGTAATGACCAGAACCATACTTAGTCCTAAATGGGGCTGACACTTTTCCCTCCAAAGGCTTTTCCTTTCAGTTCCCTAGTTGTATCAGAGAAGTAAATGCAGATATGTAGAGAAGGTAATGATATCAGGAAGGATATGATGGTATAATTTGCCATGGATCAAAATGATTCAGGAAAATTACCTAGGGATAAATATGAAGTATATCATATAGTACAATACAGCCTGGAGCCACCAGTGCACTGCTCCAGGAGAGTCATTCACACAGATGCTCACAGTCATAGGAGGTGACATAGGTGCGTATAACTGCAGCAGTCCATTCCCCTCATGATGACAACTATTTTACTTTATTCACCTAAATTTTATGCCTATCCACTTCAAATTCATTCCCAGAAATTGTTCTCACCATTTGCCACTTTTATTCTCAGAAGGCAAGAAGTTTTAAAGCCACAAAATGTATGCCTAAAAGATGAAAAAATGGAGTCACAGTCTTAGTGCTAAATTGAAGAAATATCAGAAGGAAGAAACAAAAGCAGAAGAAAAGTGATTGAAACTTGGAAACTTACTGGTGTTTTACAAGGAGACACAATGCTCCCACCATGCTATCCTGAAGAAACTGCCAGCCTCCAAATGAAAAGCTGAAATGAGAGTAGTGGGAAACCAGTGTTAAGTATTTTGCCTGCAAGAAATTCCTTAGAATGAGAGCAGTCCCTGAACTCTGTAGTATCATTTAGTATGTTTACTTATAACTATTACTCATCATTTGGCCCACTGGGTCTCCTTTTGTACTGGAACAGCACTGCCAAGGGACTCCCTGTCGTGGACTAATTCTGGAGAGTGGAGCACCACTGGGTGGGGGGGCTATGTGCTGTGGAATCTGAAGTGAAGAGGACGGATGACATTTATAGTACATTCCTCCGCAGATGCTCATTTAATTTTTAAAAATGTCTCTGAACTTCAGGGACGGTTCTTCCTGGATTTTGTGTAGTTCTCTTCAGTTACACACATAACACCTTAGAGATGCATTTTGATAGTGAGGTCTTTCAATATGTCAGGCTCTTTTCATTTAAGTTTAGACACTTTAGATGTTGGAGCATTATAGCTGAATATTTCTCTTCCCTTGCCTTCATGTAAAATGACCCTAGTGTAAAGTAAAAACCTCATTTGTTTGCAAGGAAAATGCACTCTTCAGTTTCATGTTTCTGTGTGAAGGAGTCTGTCAGTGTGCTGCCTTTCATTAGTAATAACTGTAGCAGGTCAGTTTGCTTTACTGTAACAGTAATTTACCATGTGACTTGTAAGTATCATATAAGTATGAGAATACAGCCAATAAAAAGCCATAAAAATAAGTCATCATCTGCTAAGAGGTATTTCAGTGTTTTTAGAAATTCCCTGGGTGACTTGTCATGGATATATTTTATTAAATTACATGTCCAAACAAAGTACACTGTGAAAATCAGGTGAGAAATTTGTCTTCCTACAGCTTTTTGCATAATTCCCATTAATCCATAGTGAACTTGGTTTCTTATTGGAGGCTATTTTAAGTAGTCTTTTATCAGAATCAGAGATTTTATACTAATCTGACCTTTTAATTAAGAACATTTAGAATATTTATTAACAGGAGTTGTAAGTTCTCACAACTAAACAGACATGGTACATTCAGTTTAACACAAAATGCACATCAGAAAACTCATTCTAGTTATAAGGCTGAACATTCCTGAAACCTCAACATCATTTAATCCTCAAACTGAAATCTTTTGAGACTACCAGTTACACTATACTTTCATTACAGTGTGAAAGAAACCCTGTTGAAACACAGTATGGCTGAGTTTTGGGTCCAGCTCTCTCTAACTGCCTGCTTGAACGTAAGCTTGTTATTGTACCCATTTCCTCGTCTGGGGGAAAAAAGATTTGAAATAGAACAGTAGTTTTTAACCAGGAGACCATCACATCACTTTGGGATTTTTTTTTTTTCAAAATATACTTGTCCATATTCCCCTGCTGTCCTTTAACCCCATTCTAACTTAATGAAGTTGGGGTGGTTTATTTCCAGTTAATTTTGTCTTGGAAAAATGATGTCTCTCAATGGATCCAGCTCTATAAGATATGACTGTGAAATCACAATGGCTGTGGTTGCAGCATTTACAGCAATAATTGTATCGAAAGCAGCAATAGTGTCATAAAAAGTGTTTATATCCAATGCCAGCAATGAAAGTCTTTCTGATTAAAATCAGAAAAATTATAACTTTCTGATTGAAATAAATGGGTTAGCTGTTTCTCAATCTGTTATGACAACAAACTTATTTCTGGATCAAAAATCTTGATGTGTAATGTAAGATAGGGTCCAACATACATTTCAGTCAGAATAAAGAATATTTAAAAGTATGAGGGTCCTCACTTGACTTCTCAGTGGGAGAATGGTACAGGATGGGAGTTCTGTAACCTCTGCATCCTTTAGTAACCCTACCCCAGAGCCAGAAGACCAACAGGTCAGACCAGGAAAAGTAGTAGGAGCAGAACTTTCTCAGGCTTGAAGATGGAGTGTTAATTGCTGGTCTGAGAAAAAGTGCTTCATCTTTTTTCCTTAACGTTTGGGTCTGTAGGAAAGGCTGATTTAATGAACATGTGGCCTGCACAGTCACAGAGGGCCCCAAGTTCAGAAAGACCTCGTGTTGTTCTAATGCTCCGCTGTTATAGTCTTGAAATTCTTAATGTTTTGAAAGAAGAGTCCTACATTTTTTTTTCATTTTGCACTGGACTCTGGAAATTAGGTAGCCAGTCCTGCTTGTAGCAACAAAACTAACCCCTCCGATAAAACCAGGTGGTTCCTGTCATTTTGTTTTCTGCTTTACTTTTTCCTTTAAGGGTCACTCTTTATTTACATTGTTTTTTTTTGTTTGTTTGTTTGTTTGTTTTTTGAGACGGAGTTTCGCTCTTGTTACCCAGGCTGGAGTGCAATGGCGCGATCTCGGCTCACTGCAACCTCCGCCTCCTGGGTTCAGGCAATTCTCCTGCCTCAGCCTCCCGAGTAGCTGGGATTACAGGCACACACCACCATGCCCAGCTAATTTTTTGTATTTGTAGTAGAGACGGGGTTTCACCATGTTGACCAGGATGGTCTCGATCTCTTAACCTCGTGATCCACCCGCCTCGGCCTCCCAAAGTGCTGGGATTACAGGCTTGAGCCACCGCGCCCGGCCTTATTTACACTGTTTAAGCAATGGTAACAAGTGCCACCTTCGTTGGCTGCCTCTGGCACTTGAGGTGCATAGAAAGCTTGTCCTCTTCAGTTCTAAGGACCTGCTCATTCTAACCACTGCAGCTGTTTCTCCATACACCAATCACATTACCAACCCCACCTTCCCATCTAGAGATTTTTTTCCTAATGCCCAGGTCACTCTAGTTAGAACACCTTAAAAACTGACAACTAAGGCCAATGGCCACCTACTCATTCTCATATACTGGCCTCTCTAGCAGTAGTGAATTTCTGTGATTATTTCCTTGCTACTAATAAAATACTAGCTGGAAAAGTGATCAAGTGAGGAACCACCAGAATTTTATTTCTTCTTCAAGCATTTAATAGCCAACTCTAGGGTCCTGGGCATTTACTGAAAGGCAATTTCAGTTATGTTAAGAAATTGCTATTTAGGACAACAGAACAATAAAATAACTTAAATTGTTAGATATATAGTTTAGGCATTTATGGAGTAAGGACAAAAAATATTTTTTCATTTTATATATTCAAAGCAGTTGGTCCATGATTTTTTGATACAGAATGGCTGTATGTATTTATGAGATATATTTGATATTTCGTTACATGCATAGGGTGTGTAATAATGAAGTCAGAGTATTTGGGCGTCTGTCATCTGGAGTATGTCATTGCTATGTGTTGGGAACATTTCAAGTTCTCTCTTCTAGCTGTTTTGAAATATACAAGACATTTTTGCTAACTGTAGTCACCCCACTGTGCTACTGAATATTAGCACTGATTCCTTCTATCTAAATGTATGTTTGCACTCATTAGCCAACTTCTCTTCTTCTCACTCCCCCAGGGACACACCCTTCCCAGCCTCTGGTAACCATTCATACTACTCACTCTCTACCTCCGTGAGGTCGATTTTTCAGCTCCCATGTATGAGTGAGAACATGCAATATTTGTCTTTCCATACCTGGCATATTTCTCTTAACAGAATGACTCCAGTTCCAACCATGTTGCTGCAAATGACATAATTTCATTCTTTTTTATTGCCAAATATTAGGTTGGTGCAAAAGTAATTGCAGTTTTTGCAATGATAATAGTACTCCATTGTGTATATCCATGACTTTTCTACTATTTTCCCCCATTAATCTAGGGAAACATTTATTCACTAATACATTTTGTTAGTGTTCTCTAATTTAGCATCATCTTTTTATCTTGCTTTTCCTGAAGCTAAATTGAAAATTTGTAGTTTTCTGCCAAAAAAAAAATAATTTTTTCTATAAATTACATTCTCTAATTTTCTTGTCAGCCTGCTTCAAGAAAATCCTTGTGTTCAAAACACTTGCTCTCAGTTTGCCCCGTACCAAATGGTTGTTTAATCCAAATATCTGAGCAACGAATCAAGCAATTCCTTCTGAAGAAAGAGTGCTTGTGCAGCCACACTCACTGGGTAGTGGAGGAGCTCTCACTGAGCTCCCAGTGTGGTGTGAGGCGAGGACAGCTGATCACTGAATATGCAGCACTCCCAGGCATCACTAGTCCCAAACCATTATCAGAGTAACATCGCCTTATGGAATGAGTTAGGGATCATTCCCTCTTCTTCAGTCTTTGGTAGTATTTCGAGGAGAACTCTTGTTCGTTTTTTGAACGTTTGTTAGAATTCAACATTGAAACCAGTTGAATTTGTGGACTTTGCTCTGTTGGGAGACTATGTATTACTAATTCTATCTCACTACTCATTATTGGTTCATTCAGGTTTTTTATTTCTTGCAGATTCAATCTTGGTAGGTTTTGTCCAGAATTTTAGACATTTTCTCTAGGTTTTCTAGTTTGTTAGTGTATAGTTTTTCATAATAGTCTTTAATGATGATTTTATTTCTATGGTATCAGTTGTAATATCTCTTTTCTGTTTCTCATTTTCTTTATTTGGGTCTTATTTATTTCTTGGCTTGTCTAGCCAGTCATTTATAGATTTTATCATTTTTTAAAAACAACTTTTCATTTTGTTGATCCTTTGTATTTTTTAAGTCTCTAGTTCATTTAGTTGTACTCTAATTTTTACTATGTACTTCCTTCTATTAATTGGGGGTTTGGATTGTTCCTGTTTTTCTAGTTCCTTGAGGTAAGATTGTTTATTGAAATCTTCCTACTCTTTTGGCATAGGTGTTTATTGCTATAAATTTGCCCCTTAAATACAGCTTTTGCGGTATTCCACTGGTTTTGGTATGCTACATTTTTACTTACATTTGTTTCAACATATTTTTTTATTTCTTCCTTAATTTCTTGAATCAGTGAGCATACAAGAACACATTGGTTAATTTTCATGTATTTGTGCAGTTTTTAAAGTTTCTCTTGTTATTGATTTCTAGTTTTATTCCCCTGTGATCTGAGAAGATACTTGATATAATTTTGATTTTTAAAAGTTTGTTGAAACTTGTTTTGTTTCCTAACATGTGGTCTATCCTGGAAAATGTTCCATGTACTAATGGGAAGAAGGTATATTCTGTAGCTGCTGAATGTCCATTTAGTCAAGTGTGTAATTTAAATTTAAAAAAATTTAAATCCAATTTTTTTGATAATTATCTTCTAGATGATTTGTCTCATGCTGGCTGCGGGGCCTGTTCTCAGACCCCCCAGTAGTATGAGCAGGTGCCAGGTGGTAGACAGGGGTAAGGTGATTCACATGTCCCCAATAAAATGTTTGAGAGGAGGCAGCAGCTGCTGTGCTGCAGCCCTGCTATTCAGGAAGGCAAGGTTGCTTTCAGTGGCAGCAGCTGTATACACGTGTTTAGGGAACACACATTTTGTTCAAGCGTTTACCCTGGGAACACCAGTCATCTGCAGTGACAGCAGCTGTAAGCAGCAGAGTTTGTTTTTAGGGCAGATGGAAATGCATGGCAGCTTTGCTGCTGGGGATGATGGGATCATAGCCAATGGCTTGCACTTGAACATTGGCTGGAACTAACTGCCAGCCATGGCATTCATTGGCTGCAGGTAGGAAATGTCAATGGGACTCCAGGGATGTGGAGATGCAGGTATTGTTGGGCCACCTAGGCAGGGTGATAGGGGATGGGCTCTGAATATGGTGACTTGCTGTAGCTGCTTAGGGATCGGAAGCAGAGGATATGACTCAGCTTAAACTCCTTCACTTGGTCTCCTTGCAGCTTCCTATGTTAGTCTTGGGGCCCACTAGGTTCTAGGGACTCTCCTAGGATTGCAGGAGTCTATAGTGGGAACCTAGACTGTTGGGGGTCACTCACTCAACATTTCCTGCATTGGGGAGCCTCTCCAGGTTCTCGGCCAATGCTAGCCAAACAGGCAGCCTAGCTTCCCCCTCCTTTCTTCTTTTGGTTGTGTCCTGTCTTTTATAAATGATCTATTCAAAGTGTGATCATCTATTTATCATTTTTGTTCTCCTCTGTATAAGAGGTGAGAGTAGCAGATACCTGTAGTCAGCCACCTTGAAGCCCCTCTGCGTGCAGTGAATAGATGATTTTTTCTACTTTTGGTTTGGAACAGATAAATCCAAGCTAAGAACTCAATACATCCATTTGGTAATATGATCCAGAGACAGAGATGCACTGTTCAGATCCTCCTTCAAAAATGGACTCACTGCCTAGCTGAAAGAGATATGGTCAGCTGATGCCTCTAGCTGTTAGATGCTTGAAGATCTGTCTCAGTTTTCAAACCAAGGTTACACTCTTCTCTCAGTGATCTCCAGGCAGTGACTGATGGTCAGAGGACTACCAGAAAGTTTGATGGCAAAGACTGATGGTACAAAGGCCAGGACATCATCACCCCTTACAGGACTTCTCCATCGGGTCATCTTTATTCCAGAACTCCTCTTTGAGCTGGTAAAGAATTTCAGAGCTGCTTGGGATCTGTCAGCTTCCTGTGCCCAATCCTGCATCTTACTTTTTTCTTTAATTCGTTCTACTCCTAAAAAAAACTCCTTCAATCCTAACTCCATCTCAGCGTCTGTTTCCCAGATAATCCAGCTTGCACAACATCCTTACTGTAATGCAAAAATGAATTTCACAGAGCTCCCTTTTGTAAAGATGCTGATACATGCAGTCTCAAATTTCATGGAAATGGTACAAGGAAGGCAACAGCTTGGGAAGAAAGCATGAGAAATAGCATCTAGATTGGGTTTATACTAGAAGGAAGGATACCTTATCAAACTTTCTGGTAGTCCTCTGTAAACACTATTCATCAAGACTAGGCATTTCATACACGTTGAACAGTCTTGTTTTCAAGGTTAGAGTCCCTAAAAAGTAGAAGATGTTCAGAGACAAACCCCTCTAGGTACTTAGAACTCTTTCCACTTGATGTCTGATTGCCATCTCGAACAGATTATATTTTGGATGAATTATTCATCCTTAGCACCTAAGTATTCTTATTTTTTTATTATCATTCCAAATCAGCATGATGCCCAAAAAGCCCAGTGTAGAATCATAATTTTAGTTGCTTATTTTTTTTCTTTAGCTCCTTGATGTCCAACTCATCATTGAATTCTGTTTATGTTTCTTTGAAATCTTTTGCCTTTTGCTTGTCATGAGGTGCCCAGAAGATCTCTCTTTTGGCCAAACTCCATGGCAGAGATAGGCTAGTTGTACACCAACTTTGTTTTCTTTTTCTCCTGTGCAAAATAACCAGCTAGCATCTTATAAAGCACATAGAGGCATGAATTTTAAATAGAATTTGTGAGGAGGTATTGTTTCTGCATGTTGGAGTTCCTGTAAATTACATTTACAACTGTTTACTGGTATCATAATGTTGATGGAGCAATAGACCTCCTGGGAATATGTGCACTGACCATTGAACTATCCCCTGAGCTAACATTTCGGATGCATGTTAAGCTCCTTAGCTTAGCACATAAATTCCATTATTATTTATCCTCTGTTTCCCACGATCACCACTCCTGAAACACAGCCTCACAGACTATTTACTCTCGCTATTACCAAATATAATGCTTCGTGCTTCATATATGCTATTTATCTTTTAGAAAATCTGTGGGGTTTTTTTCCCCCTTCTATTTAAAATAACTTCTACAAGCTTTCAAAGCTCATGTTAAGCATTACTGGCTATGTAAATTTTTTTGGCATCCTAATTTGACCCTCTTTTCCCGTAATGCATTTATTTCCATTAGATCTCTTTTATACTTTTATCATAGCACTGACTACACTGCTCTGTAAATGCTGCTCATTTAGAACTATAATCCTGTATTATTTGACTTCCTATATAAATGTGCTTAAGCAATGTTGAATGAATATGGTGAGTTTTCCGGTTTGATATCTTCATGCTCTCTGTCTTACCCCAGGGCCTCAAATTAGCTATCAGAACAGATGGCTTATAAGAACTGGCCTTAAGTATGCTAAAAAGTGGGTTTAATTGTGGTTGTGGACATGCTTCTTTCTCAGGGGTTCCATTTCTGAAGTGGAAATTAATTTGATGTTTCTCTAGAGTGATGTTCAGATTAATGTTATGCCATTTGTAAAGGCCTCTAGGACTCTCAGATGAAGGGCATTTGATATTAGGCTCATTGTTACTTGAAGCTGTTGTAGGGTTCATCTATTTGCTACTCAGCAAGACATTTGACATTCTCATAATACAGCATATCCCAGGATTAATTAAGAGATTTCTGGAAGTCTCAGGGATACACCTACTTTGACATCAATGTGCTGTGAATGTTGATCTTGGTAGCCTTACTTTGAATAGCTATAGGGTATTTAAATAATAACCTAACTTGCAATTAAGACTGCTTAGTCCCTGTAAGGATTCTGACTGGAATTTAGCAATAGATAATGAATATATTCTCCAGAGTCTTAAACTGAATTTGAAAATAAACCCAAATATCTGAGCGTTAGTCACTTAACTACAACATTTTTCTAAATAAAGACTATTAGCTAAGACCACAGAAGAGAGAGCTCATGCATGCATGAGGACAGATGGTTACCAAGGTAAAGATCTAAAACTGGACTCTGCTCTACTCACATTGAAGCCTTCCATGTAGGAAGGGATGCCTTCCTTCAACAGCTTTATGCAAGGGTCAAAATGTATTTGAACTCTGGGGCAGAAAAGCACCGTTCTATAGGATTTCCAAGTGTTTATTATTTATGAGGTCAGGAACGATGGGAGCATGTGGCAATCCAGACAGCTGCAGTCCCCACAGGCCTAAAAGAAAACAGCCACCAGAGCAGCCATTTCTATACAAAATGTCTTATGCCCAGAAGCTATAGAAATAAACTGCTAGAGGCAGCTGTGCTTTCCTCTTGCAAAACACTCCAAGATTCCATTTTTAACACAGGATGTCTATTATTAAGACAATCAGCTAAGATGTCAATTCCAAAGCTACAAGGCTCTGCAGCATAAATGCTGTACTGATTTCCTTCTTCTGTGGTGTCAGACCACGGCCTCTTTCCCTGTATATCGGAAACATGACTTCAGAATAATCATGTGAAACTACAGCTGTTTATGGTAGCTCTCCATTCAAGAACTTACTATAATTGTGTTATAAAATGACTGTAATCTTATCATAGGCTGTGTTGGAAATGTAAGATCCTCCGCAATCTGACTCTATCCTCTTTATCAAATCAATTTCTCATTACTCTCAGTACAAATGCTATACTTCAGGTAGTAAGATTCTTCATTCTTGCTCAGTGTTTCTTACTCATGTTCCTTCAGGCAAAAATGCCCTGTCAGTTCTCTCTGCCCATCGTTTTGATATTTGACAGTGAAGCCCAATCTTTCCTCTTCCCACACTAGTCAGTGATCTCTTTAAATTTAATTTTCACCGATCCCTAAACCTCATAATTTAGCAACCAATTACAACCTAGTACACATGGTTCACTAATCTCGAATCATCTTAATCTCATCTCCATAGTTATATCCAAAAGAACATGGTGGCAAGATCTGTGTTATTGACTTTGGGTCTGCATTCCAGTTTTTTTGTTTGTTTGTTTGTTTTTTAATTGAAGTGAAATTCGCATGTAATAAAATTCACGCTTTTCACTGTACATTTTTATGAGTTCTGAGAAATTCATGCAGTTGTATAATCACCATTATGATTAAGGGATAGAACAGTTCGATCACCCTAAATATTTTCCTTGTGGCTTTTTGTAGTCAAACCCCTCCCACCTGCAGCCCCTGATGGTCTGATCCATTTTCTGCCTCTATAGTTTTCCCTCTATGAAACCATGTAGTATACATGTCTAGCTCCTTTCACATAGCGTAATGCATTTGTGATCATTCATGTTTTCTGTATTACTAGTACATTCCTTTGTATTTGGGTATAATTCTCATACATTTAATTCTCATTAATTTTGCCTGAAGAAACATGAGTAAGAAACACTGAGCAAGAATGAAGAATCTTACTACCTGAAGTACAGCATTTGTACTGAGAGTAATGAGAAATTGATTTGATAAAGAGGATAGAGCCAGATTGCGGAGGATCTTAAATTTCAAACACAGCCTATGATAAAATTAAAGTCATTGTATGGATATAGCTAGCATGTTTATACATTTACTAGTTGGTGAACATTTGGGTAATTTCCAATGTGGGACCATAAAGCCTCTATAAACATTCTCACACAGATTTTTGTTTGAACATGCTTTTCATTTCACTTGGATAAATGCCTGGGAGTGGGATTGCTGGGTTGTATGGTAAATCAGTGTTTAAATTTATGAGAAACTGACAAACCGTTTTCTATAGTGGTATAGCATTTTGTTTTTAGATCAGCAATGAATAAAAGTTCCAGTTGCTCAGCATCTTAGTCATTCTAATAGGTGTATAGTGGTATCACATAATGGTTTTAATTAGCATTTCCCTAATGACTAATGATACTGAGCATCTTTTTAAGTGCTCCTTTATGTTCTATATTTTTTGGTTGTTTCAGAGTACTGGCAAAGTACTAAGAATGTATTAGATGCTTAATGAATATTTGTGGATTGTTACATTGCAGAACACTAATACTACTCTCTTATGTGCCACTTGCATCCCACTACTAGCTGTTACCATTTATTGAGCACCTACTGTGTGCCAAGCACTGTACTAAGTGCTTTATATATGGCACCTTATTAATACACATAATAACTCTATGAAAGTAGTGGGTGGTATTGCTCTCATTTGATCATGGAAAGGGACAAACAATGCTGACTTGTGAATCTCCAAATCCTTCTTTTTCCCCTAGGAATTCTGGGGTTTGATTGTTCAGGTTCTGGAAGGGTTTATGCTACTGCTAAGGAGGAGTGAAGAGGTGAATTTAAATAATCTAAAATAGGCTGAAATGATTCACGTGATAAAGAGATAATCTAGAGGTTAGTAGGGCCGGGGGAAGAAAGGGAAAAGTACTTGGGAGTGGCAAGAGAAGTATAGTTGTGTGGGTGGAAGAGAGAGAAAGGCTTTTTGTTTGCGTGTTTGTTTTTGTTTCCGTTTTCATTAAAAAAAGAAAAAGACAAAATAGAAAGCAAGAATTATGAAGAAGACTGAGGAGTTAGAGGGATGAACAGCGTTTAGTATGCTAAGTATGAAAGTCTCTCTTTTTGGAGTTTTTTTGAGAGAAACACAATGTTTTTAGGGAAAAGGAATTGTTTTTTATTTGTATTGATATTAATATAAGCCATAGAGCTTATTAATATTTCAATAGTTATACACACCCTTACTTGTGCATGTGTATACACATGTGGATGTATATGTAGTTTTATGCAGTTGATTAAATGTGTAGCTTCGTGTAACCACTAATCAAGGTATTTAGCTGTACCATTACCAGAGACTCCTTTGTGCTACTCATTTATAGTGGTATCTACCACCCTCATTCCTAACACCTGACAACCATTAATTTTTTTCTCCATATCTATAATAATGTTATTATACAAATTGCTGTATTTATAAAAGTATAAAGTATGTATTTTTTTAAGATTTTTTGTTTACCCAGCAAATATTTTTGAAGTTCACGCAAGATGTTGCACATATCACGTATATTGCATGTATCAAGTTATTTCTTTTTCTTCCTGAGTAGTATTCCACAGTTTAATTGTTCACCCATGAAAGCAGATTTGAGTTAATAATGGCATTTTGGGCCATTATTAACAAAACTGCTGTTAAAATTTGTTTATCAATTTCTGTATGAAAATAAGTCTTCCTTTATCTAGGATAAATGCCTCCACGTATGATTCCTGGAACATGTGATAAGTCCATTTTTCTTTTTATTTTAAAAGAAACTGTCAAACTATTTTCCAGAGTGACTAGTTTAGATTCCCCTCAGGAATGTATGAGTGATTCCACTTATTTGCATCCTTGCCAGCATTTGATGTTATCGGTTTTTATCCTACTCATTCTGATGGATGTGTATTAATATTTTAATATTTAAATGTATAATATTTTTGTGGTTTCCATTTTAATTTCTCTAATGACTAATGATGCCAAGAGGCTTGTCATATGCTAATTTGCCATCTATATGGCCTCTCTGTATAAACTTTTCATGTCTTGTGCCATGTTCATTTTAGGGGGTGGTTCAGTGTTGAAATTGAGAATCATTTGTATGTTGCAGATACTAGAACATTTATGAGGTAGAAGGTTTGCAAATATTTTCTCCCAGTCTGCAATGTGCCTTTTCATCCTTAACAGAATCTTTTACAGAATATTTGTTTATTTTGATGAGATCCAATTTTTCAACTGTTCTTTTAATCAACTACACTTTTTGGTGTTAAATCTAAGAATTCTTTTCTTGTCCTGGATCTTGAAGATTTTCTTCTATTTTTTTTCTAGATATTTTATAGTTTTATAAGCTGTACACCTACATCTAATGGTCCATTTTGAGTTGATTTTTGTATAAGATGTAAGGTTTAGATCAATGTTCATTTTTATTTTGTTAGCTATTTGCCTATAAAAGTTCAGCATTTACTGAAGACTTTTCTTCCTCCATCAGGTTGTTTTTGCTCTATTTAAAATAACTAATTGGGTATAACTGGGTTTTTATTTCTGTGAGATACAACTTGTACTAACACTGGTCACAAGAGAGCCAATTCCTTCTCTGGTTAAATATGGATTAGGAAACTGAAACTCAGTTTAAGTGAGAAAGTGAGATAGTAGAGCATGTGTCTACCTACTACTTGACTGTCTTTTTTTTTTTTTTTTTTTTGATGGAGTTATTCTCTTGTTACCCAAATAATTTCTTTCTACCTTGTGTATCAGTATTGCTTGGATCAAGAGTTGGACAGTGTGTTACACAATTTTTTAGATGTCAAAGTAGTATTTAAACACTTTATTAACACAGCAAAACTGATCCAGTGCTGAGCTTGAAGGGAACTTTACATTGATACCTTTCCCTCCTCTAATAAAGCAAGTATTCTGGGAGCTACATGCTTGGCAAATACATAAGAATCTTCTCGGTATGTTTCCAAAATATCTTGACAACAATATCAGCAGAATTCTTGGAGCTTATCACCAAAATCTGGGTGAAATAGGCTTTTTTATTTCTAAAGAAAGCAAAAAGGCAGAATCAATCACCTTTCATTCAGGTCCTATGGTATGGTTGGTATTTAAAAGGCTGAGTAACTATGATTTAAATGAAATGTGCTATGTTTAATACACTGAAAGCTGCAGTGACTACAGGCCTGGGGAGCTTCCTTCTGATTTGCTGCCCATGAGATCTGTAGAAGGCACACACTAATCCCGGAGGTGGAGCATTATAAGACTTAACATGGCCATCACTAATAATTAGGCCTGGCTGAAAAGCGGCAGAGCAATGCTCAATTTGCCAGCAGTATCCTCATCTAATTTTATATTTATTTTCTAATTTGACTTTGAGTTAGCTAATATCACATTTCATGCAAATGGAAACCAGATTCAGAGGAGAAAATAGCCAAGTAAAATGGCAGATCTGTATCTGACTCCATAGCTAATGTTTCCCCTTGGGATTTCATTTCTTCCAATTTACAATTTACTGTGAGTTATAGAACTTGCACTGCAACTTAAATTAGTATCAAATCACAGAATGTTTTTCCTGGAAGTCACTCCAGGGTCTCACTGGAGAGTCTTACTGTTAAAATATACTTTCATATTATTGATGAAATAAATGTTGAGTAGAATTTTAAAAAGCAAGCAGCCAGACATGGTAGCACATGCTTGTAGTTTTAGCTGCTCTAGAAGCGGAGATGGAGATGGGAGGATTGCTCGAGCCCAGGAGTTTATGGCTGCAGTGAGTTATGATGGTGCCACTGCACTCCAGCCTGGGCAACAGAGTGAAAACCCATCTCAAACAAATAAATAAATAGCAATGTAAAGGTGGCACAAATAGCCTAATTTCCTGTTTTCTTTCCTGAATTCATTCATATTTCTACAATAGTACCATTTATACTTTATTATATAAAAGTGTACTCATATCCCCCTTAGCTATATAGCTCCTTGAAAGCAAGGATAAATCCATGTCATCTTTGTAACCATATTGACTGATATTGTTTATGATTGTCTTGTTTATGAATGTTAATGTCAGCATGATTAATTGTAATTAAATGTGCCTAGCCAGATTAATTTATGTATTTTACTTTGACCGTGGAAGAACAGTTGTACTAGCCATGGAATACTGCCTCAAATAGCTTTCATACATAGGTAGTGCAAAAAACTACAGAGAATATTACTAAATTCCAGCTTTCATAGTCATTTGTGTGAGGACATACTACACAGGCAATTAATATAACTGTAGCTATTTTTATAAATGGAAACCCTCTTAAGGGAAATGATCAGCTTCTTAACTTGTGATACAGTGTCTGATATTGTTGGAAAATATGTATTCTGCCTGGTTTTAACCGACCCTATAACATTATTAGTTTATGAATAGTTCCCGTTTTCACTTAAGAATTACTAGTATTGGCCGGGCGCAGTGGCTCATGCCTGTAATCCCAGCACTTTGGGAGACCGAGGCAGGTGGATCATGAGGTCAAGAGATCAAGACCATCCTGGTCAACATGATGAAACCCAGTCTCTACTGAAAATACAAAAAATTAGCTGGGCATGGTGGCGCGTGCCTGTAATCCCAGCTACTCAGGAGGCGGAGGCAGGAGAATTGCCTGATCCCAGGAGGCGGAGGTTGCGGTGGGCCGAGATCACGCCGTTGCACTCCAGCCCGGGTAACAGGAGCGAGACTCCGTCTCAAAAAAAAAAAAAAGAATTACTAGTATTTTGTAAAGTGAGACTCTTACAAAATAAAATATATTTCAGTCTGTAGGAGTTAAATCATTAGGCACTGTAAGTTCAAAAAGCAGGATTTGAGATCATTTTTGGTGACACCTGTTTTGATGACTCCTTCTTATAGTCAAATGGCATTTTCTCCGTTTTCTATCCTGGGTACCATGCAAATAGATAATGATGAGGGTTGTTCACTGTTGGTTCTTGTAAAAAGTAATTACTAAAAAACATACAACATAGCCATTTACAAATATTGCAGAGCAGCACTTCCTGAGCCCAACGTACTAATGGCTTAATCTAATTATATACACATGTGCTTGTAAACACATGTAAGTTTCCAATACACAGTAATAGTGCTCTATATCTCAAGAACGTTAGTATTACTACTGCACTGAGACATAAACGTTTTTAATAACTTTCCTTTAAGGATTTTCAAAGAAAAAACACTATGAAAAACTCTTTAACAGGGAGTTCATAGGAAGAAAGTAAAGTATAATGGGCATAAAGAGATGCTAATATTTTGGGATTGTCTTAAAGCTAAATGTTATTAAAAGGGGTAAAGGTTATTATTTCATCTTCGCAAATACTAATGGGTGCTCTTGCCTCCTTCATTGAACTTTTGGGTGTCTGCAAGAATTGCAGTGGTCAGTTTGTTGCAGAGAAGCCGGGTAGCTAAGAACTGCCAAATGCCCCACCCAAGAGTTCTGCTCCAACTCCAGACAAGCTCAAGAAGGAATGTTTTTTCTCTCTCTCCCACATTTGATATAACTGCTCAAGGTGCTTCTGTCTGGTAGGCATAGCTCATAAAACCAATGACTGCTTGAACCGATTAAAGGGAATCCTGCCACTAGAATAAAAGTTAGTCTAATCTGGCTGGTGTTTTTGTTAATCATATTCTCACATAACAATTTGGCAGAATTTGAGTGAACCTGCCATCTTCTGTACACAGACCTCATTGTCTCCAAATGATTCACCTAACTACCAGTGGTCATAAACACAATAATAACAACAGCAACTGAGAAGGCGGTGCCAAGATGGCGGAGAGGAGATAACACCGGAATGCAGCTCCCAGCAAATGAGATGCAGAGGGCTAGAAGACCACGATTCCAAGTGAGGTGCCAGGTTCATGGGGGGACTGGAAGGACTCTGAAAATAGCCCAGGGAGGGAGCCAAAGCAGGGCGAGAGCTGCTCAGGGAGAGGGAACCAAGACAGGGTGGTGCGCAACCTCACCTGGAACGTGCAGCCGGCTTGGAGGGTGAGAGGACGTCACCCCCTAGGTGCTCCAATTTAGATCCTGTGCTTACCTCATCCCTCCTGCAACCCGTGGTCCACAAGAGCCCCGCCTGACTGAGGGGTGCTGTGGGTTGTCGACGCAAAGCTGAGCTACGGCTCCCGCCTGGTGCCATAAATTGTCAGCTGGACCAGGGCAGAAGATGGACTAGTGGAACAACCCGTCCCACATAAAGAGGCAGAGTTGAAAACAGGGGAACAGGCCATTAGGCCTGGCAGGCCCCAGCCCCACAAAACTCAAACTGAAGTGAGCACACCAAAGAGCTTGGCAGTGAATGCACCAGATTAACCCCGACCAGGAAAACAGAGTTCAGGGAAGGAGAGACGCCATTGGGAAAGCCGGGCTAATTTCACCTGTAAACAAACCCCAGGGAAAGACCACCCACCCAGCAACCTGACTGAATCGGAGGCAGCCCAGCAGCGCCTCTACAGGCCAAAAAATATACAGCTCCAACTGCAACAGAAAGGACAGACACTCAGAGATTCCTCTCAAAATCACCAACTTCAAAGATCAAAGGAAGATAAATCTATGAAGAAGGGGAAAAGCCAGCATAAAAAGGATGACACCTTAAAAGACCAGAACACCTCGTCCCCTCCCAGGGATCACAACTCCTCACCATCAAGGGAACAAAACAAGGCAGAAAATGAGTCTGACAAATTGACAGAAGCAGGCTTCAGAAGGTGGGTAATAACAAACTTCTCTGAGTTAAAAGACCATGTTCTAACCCAATGTAAAGAAAATAAGAACCTTGAAAAAAGGTTAGACGAAATGCTAACTAGAATAACCAGCTTAGAGAAGAACATAAATGACTTGATGTGGCTGAAAAACACAGCACGAGAACTTCGCCAGGCATGCACAAGTTTCAACAGCTGAATCAATCAAGCAGAAGAAAGGATATCAGAGATAGAAGTTCAAATGAATGACAAAATGAGAAGGCAAGATTAGAGAAAAAAGAGTGAAATGAAATGGACAAAGCCTCCAAGAAGCATGGGATTATGTGAAAAGACCTAATCTACGCTTGATTGAGGTACCTGAATGTGACAGGAAGAATGAATCTAAGTTGGAAAACACTCTTGAGGATATTATCCAAGAGCACTTCCCCAACCTAACAAAGCAGGCAAACATTAATATCCAGGAAATACAGAGAACACCACAAGATATTCCTCAAGAAGAGCAACCCCAGGCACATAATGATCAGATTCACCAGGGTTAAATGAAGGAAAAAATGCTAAGGGCAGCCAGAGAGAAAGGTTGAGTCACCCGCAAAGGAAAGATCATCAAACTCAAAGCAGATCTTTTGGGAGAAGCTCTACAAGCTAGAATGGAGTGGGGGCCAATATTCAACATCCATAAAGAAAAGAACTTTCAACCAAGAATTGCATATCCAGCCAAACTAAGCTTCATAAGTGAAGGAGAACTAAAATGCTTTAAGGACAAGCAATTGTGGAGAGATTTTGTCGCTATGAGACCTGCCTTACAAGAACTCCTGAAGGAAGTACTAAACATAGAAAGGAACAACCAGTACCAGCCACTCCAAAAACATACCAAATGGTAAAGAGCATTGACACAATAAAGAAATTGCATCGGACTCAAGATGGCGCTGTGAGAACAACCCAGGATTGGCGCTCGCGTTGAATCCGCAAACGGTGAGTCTGAGCTGCATTTCCAGACTGATCTTTGTTGCCCACAGAATGGGGAAACTCCCAAGTATAAAAAAGACACGGGAGGCCAGGCAGTAGGTCTGCCTGGCGAAACCGGCAGCCGGGGCGGCGGCGGCCCGCCCTACCCAGCAATCCCCACAGAACGCGCTTGTCCGGGTGCCTTGTTGAACCGGCAAACTGAGACTTGAGAGGGCTGGACTTGAGACTGAATGAGACTTGGACAGAAGCCCAGCCCAGGGGATTGTAGAGACAGATCGTTTGGGATACCCAGTGGGACGAACAAAACCGCGATTTCAAACTATCCCGAGCAGACGGCCCGAGACGCTTTGTGGGGGAGGGGCGTCCACCACTACCGAGGCAACCCGCCCCAACTGAGATACACGCCCACTGCTGATGCAGCCAGCTGTTGCCGAGGCAACCCGTCCCTACTGAGATACACGCCCACTGCTGACGCAGCCTGCCGTTGCTGAGGCAACACGCTACAACGAAGAGACTCCGCCGCAGGGCGTGGCAGAGACCACAGCAGAGCCTGTAGGAACAGGGCGAATCACACAACAGCAGGGCGGAGCCTCGGCAGCCAAACAGTGGCTAGTCTGCCTTCTAGCTGGGCAGGACACCTCATCGAACATCCAAAAATAAAGCCCAAACCCCTCAACACAGAGCATTTGAGGGAAAAAAAAAGGGTTTTTTAATGAGCTCTGTTGCAGCAGAATCAAACATAGCAGCCTAACAGCCCTGAAGGAACAACAGAGCACACAGCTCAGCAATTAAACCCCTATAAAGTACAAACTGTCTCCTCAAGCAGCTCCCTGACCCCTCTATATCCAAAAGACTGACATTAGGCAGGCATCATCCTGGGACAAAGATAGCAGAAAAAGAAACTGGTAGCATCCCTCGCTGTGCCACAGCTGCTAGAGGTGCACCCCACACAAGCAGGGTCTGGAGCGGACCTCAGCAGTCGTACAGCGAAGGAGCTAGACTGGTAGAAGGAAAATCAAGCAACAGAAATACTTCATCATCAACATTCTGGGTGTCCACTCAGAGACCCAATCGAAAAGTCAGCAACTACGCAGAAGACCAGCGGAAAAATCCACAAAGATGGGAAGAAACCAGCGCAAAAAGGAGGAAAACACGTGAAACCAGAACACCTCGCCTCCTAGAAAGGACCAAAACTCCTCACCAGCAAGGGAACAAAGCTGGACGGAGAATGACTGTGACGAAATGACGGAATTAGACTTCAGAAGATGGATAATGAGAAACTTTTGTGAGCTAAAAGATCATGTATTGAATCAATGCAAAGAAACTAAGAACCTTGAAAAAAGATTCGAGGAAATGATAACAAGAATGGATAGCTTAGAGAGGAATTTGAATAAATTAAAGGAGCTGAAAAACACAATACGAGAACTTCGCGAAGCAAACACAAGTTTCAATAGCCGAATTGACCAAGCAGAGGAAAGAATATCTGAAGTCGAAGACCAACTCAATGAAATAAAATGAGAAACCAAGATCAGAGAAAAAAGTGCAAAAAGGAATGAACAAAGTCTCCAAGAAATGTGGGACTATGTGAAAAGACCTAACCTACGTTTGATAGGTGTACCAGAAGGGGACAAAGAGAATGAATCCAAGCTGGAAAATACTCTTCAGGACATCATCCAGGAAAATTTCCCCCACCTAGCAAGACAGGCCAACACTCAACTGCAGGAAATACAGAGAACACCACAAAGATATTCTGCAAGAAGAGCAACCCCAAGGCATATAATCATCAGATTCAACAGGGTTGAAATAAAGGAGAGAATACTAAGGGCAGCCAGGGAGAAAGGTCGGGTCACCCAGAAAGGGAAGCCCATCAGACTCACAGCAGATCTCTCGGCAAAAACACTACAAGCCAGAAGAGAGTGGGGGCCAATATTGAACATTCTTAAAGAAAAGAACTTTCAACCCAGAATTTCATATCCAGCCAAACTGAGCTTCAGAAGTGAAGGAAAAATAAAATCCTTTGCGAACAAGCAAGTACTCAGAGATTTTGTCACCACCAGGCCTGCTTTACAAGAGCTCCTAAAAGATGCACTACACATAGAAAGGATCAGCCAGTACCAGCCATTCCAAAATCACACTGAATGCTAAAGAGCTTCAACATAATGAAGAATCTACAACAACTAACAGGCAAAACAGCCACTTAGCATCAAAATGGCAGTATCAAATTCACACATAACAATATTAACCCTAAATGTAAATGGACTAAATGCACCAATCAAAAGACACAGACTGGCAAATTGGATAAAAATCCAAAACACATCAGTGTGCTGTATCCAGGAAACCCATCTCACATGCAAGGATACACAAAGGCTCAAAATAAAGGGATGGAGGAAGATTTACCAAGCTAATGGAAAGCAAAAAAAAGCAGGAGTTGCAATTGTCATCTCTGATAACATAGACTTTAAAGCAACAAAGATCAAAAGAGACAAAGAAGGACATTACATAATGGTAAAAGGATCGATACAACAAGAAGAGCTAACGATCCTAAACATATATGGACCCAATGCAGGAGCACCCAGATACATAAGGCAAGTTCTTAATGACTTACAAAGAGACTTAGACTCCCACACAATAATAGTGGGAGACTTTAACACTCCACTGTCAATACTAGACAGATCAACCAGACAGAAAATCAACAAGGATATCCAGGGCTTGAACTCAGACCTGGAGCAAGCAAACCTGATAGACATTTACAGAACTCTCCACCCTAAATCCACAGAATACACATTCTTCTCAGCACCACATCACACCTACTCTAAAATTGACCACATAATTGGAAGTAAAGCACTGCTCAACAAATGCAAAACAACTGAAATCATAACAAACAGCCTCTCAGACCATAATGCAATCAAGTTAGAACTCAGAATTCAGAAACAGACCCAGAACCGCACAGCTTCATGGAAACTGAACAACTGGCTCTTGAATGTTGACTGGGTAAACAACGAAATGAAGGCAGAAATAAAGAAGTTCTTCGAAACCAATGAGAATGAAGACACAACGTGCCAGAACCTCTGGGACACATTTAAAGCAGTCTCTAGAGGAAAGTATATAGCAATAAGTGCCCATATGAGGAGAATGGAGAGATCAAAAATTGACACCCTATCGTCAAAATTGAAAGAGCTAGAGGAGCAAGATCAAAAAAACTCAAAACCCAGCAGAAGACAAGAAATAACTAAGATCAGAGCTGAGCTGAAGGAGATTGAGACACGAAAAACCCTTTAAAAAATCAATAAATCCAAGAGCTGGTTTTTTGAAAACATCAACAAAATAGACAGACCACTAGCCAGATTGATTAAAAATAAAAGAGAGAACAACCAAATAGATGCAATAAAAAATGATAAAGGGGAAATCACCACAGATTCCACAGAAATTCAAACCATCATCAGAGAATATTACAAACAACTCTATGCACATAAACTAGTAAACCTGGAAGAAATGGATAAATTCCTGGACTCCTGTGTCCTCCCAAGCCTAAACCAGGAGGAAGCTGAAACTATGAATAAACCAATAACAAGGTCTGAAGTTGAGGCAGCAATTAAGAGCCTACCTCACAAAAAAGCCCAGGTCCAGACGGGTTCACAGCCGAATTCTACCAGACACACAAGGAGGAGCTGGTACCATTCCTTCTAAAACTATTTCAAACAATCCAAAAAGAGGGAATCCTTCCCAAATCATTTTATGAGACCAATATCATCCTGATACCAAAACCCGGCAGAGACCCAACGAGAAAAGAAAACTTCAGGCCAATATCCATGATGAACATAGATGCAAAAATCTTCAATAAAATATTGGCAAGCCGATTGCAACAGCAAATCAAAAAACTTATTCATCATGATCAAGTAGGATTCATCCCAGGGATGCAAGGCTGGTTCAACATACGCAAGTCTATCAACGTAATTCACCACATAAACAGAACCAAAAACAGAAACCACATGATTATCTCAATTGACGCAGAGAAGGCATTTGACAAAATTCAACAGCCCTTTATGCTAAAAACCCTCAATAAACTTGGTAACGATGGAACGTATCTCAAAGTAATAAAAGCTATTTATGACAAACCAACAGCCAATATCATACTGAATGGGCAAAAACTGGAAGCATTCCCTCTAAAATCTGGCACTAGACAAGGATGCCCTCTCTCACCATTCCTATTCAATATAGTACTGGAAGTTCTAGCCAGAGCAATTAGGCAAGAAAAAGAAATAAAGGGTATTCAAATAGGAAAGGTGGAAGCCAAATTGTCTCTATTTGCAGACGACATGATAGTGTACCTAGAAGACCCCATCGCCTCAGCCCAAAAACTCCTGAAACTGATAAGCAACTTCAGCAAAGTCTCAGGATATAAAATCAATGTACAAAAATCACAAGCATTCGTCTACACCAATAACAGACTTAAAGAAAGCCAAATCAAGAGCGAACTGCCATTCGCAATTGCTACAAAAAGAATAAAATACCTTGGAATACAACTCACAAGGAACGTAAGAGACCTCTTCAAGGAGAACTACAAACCACTGCTCAACGAAATCAGAGAGGACACAAACAGATGGTGAAACATTCCATGTTCATGGTTAGGAAGAATTAATATCGTGAAAATGGCTATACTGCCCAAAGTAATTTACAGAATCAACGCTATCCCCATCAAGCTACCATTGACTTTCTTCACAGAACTGGAAAAAACCACCATGAACTTCATATGGAACCAAAAGAGAGCCCGCATAGCCAAGTCAATTCTAAGCAAAAAGAACACAGCGGGGGGCATCACACTACCGGATTTCAAACTATACTACAAGGCTACAGTAATCAAAACAGCATGGTACTGGTACCAAAACAGAGATATAGACCGATGGAACAAAACAGAGGCACCGGGGGCAACACAACATACATACAACTATACAATCTTTGATAAACCTGACAAAAACAAGCAATGGGGAAAGGATTCCATGTTTAACAAATGGTGTTGGGAAAACTGGCTAGCCTTGTGCAGAAAGCAAAAACTGGACCCCTTCCTGACACCTTACACTAAAATTAACTCCAGATGGATTAAAGACTTAAACATAAGACCTGGCACCATAAAAACCCTAGAAGGAAATCTAGGCAAAACCATCCAGGACATAGGAGTAGGCAAGGACTTCATGAACAAAACACCAAAAGCATTGGCAACAAAAGCCAAAATAGACAAATGGGACCTAATGAAACTCCACAGCTTCTGCACGGCAAAAGAAACAGTCACTAGAGTGGATCGGCAACCAACAGAATGGGAAAAAATTTTTGCAGTTTACCCATCTGACAAAGGGCTGATATCCAGAATTTACAAAGAACTCAAACAGATTTATAGGAAAAAAACAAACAAGCCCATTCAAAAGTGGGCAAAGGATATGAACAGATACTTTACGAAAGAAGACATATACGAGGCCAACAATCATAAAAAATGCTCATCATCACTGGTCATCAGAGAGATGCAAATCAAAACCACATTGAGATACCATCTCACGCCAGTTAGAATGGCGATCATTAAAAAATCTGGAGACAACAGATGCTGGAGAGGATGTGGAGAAAAAGGAACACTTTTACACTGTTGGTGGGAGTGTAAATTAGTTCAACCATTGTGGAAGACAGTGTGGCGATTCCTCAAGGCCTTAGAAATAGAAATTCCATTTGACCCAGCAATCCCATTACTGGGTATATATCCAAAAGACTATAAGTCGTTCTACTATAAGGACACATGTACACGAATGTTCATTGCAGCACTGTTTACAATAGCAAAGACCTGGAATCAACCCAAATGCCCATTGATAATAGACTGGATTGGAAAAATGTGGCACATATACACCATGGAATATTATGCAGCAATCAGAAATGATGAGTTCGTGTCGTTTGTAGGGACATGGATGAATCTGGAGAACATCATCCTCAGCAAACTGACACAAGAACAGAAAATGAAACACCGCATATCCTCACTCATAGGTGGATGATGAAAAATGAGAACACATGGACACAGAAAGGGGAGTACTAAACACTGGGGTCTATTGGGGGGAAAAGGGGAGGGCCAGTGGGAGGGGGAGGTGGGGAGGGATAGCCTGGGGAGAAATGCCAAATGTGGGTGAAGGGGAGAAGAAAAGCAAAGCACACTGCCATGTGTGTACCTACGCAACTCTCTTGCATGCTCTGCTCATGTACCCCAAAACCTAAAATCCAATAAAAATTTTAAAAAAAAAAGAAAAAGAAAAAGAAATTGCATCAACTAATGGGAAAAACATCCAGCTAGCATAAAAATGGCAGGATCAAATTCAAACATAACAATATTACCCTTAAATGTGGATGGGCTAAATGCCCCAATCAAAAGAACAGACTGGCAAATTTGTTAAAAATTCAAAACCCTTCAGTGTGCTGTATCCAGGAAACCCATCTCACATGCAAGGACATGCATGGGCTCAAAATAAAGGGATGGAGGAAGATTTACCAAGCAGATGGAGAGCAAAAAAAAAAGCAGGAGTGGCAATCCTAGTATCTGATAAAATAGACTTTAAACCAACAAAGATCAAAGAGACAAAGAAGCGCATTACATAATGGTAAAAGGATCAATGCAACAAAAAGAGCTAATGATCCTAAATATATATGCACCCAATAAAGGTGCACCCAGATACATAAAGCAAGTTCTAAAAGACCTACAAAGAGATTTAGACTCCCACACAATAACAGTGGGATACTTTAACACTCCACTGTCAATATTAGACAGATCAATGAGACAGAAAATTAACAAGGATATCCAGGACTTGAACTCAGATCTGGCCCAAGCAAACCTAACAGACATTTACAGAACTCTACCCCAAATCCACAGAATATACATTCTTCTCAGCACCACATCACAGCTGCTCTAAAATTGACCACATAATTGGAAGTAAGTCACTCCTCAGCAAATGCAAAAGAATGGAAATCATAACAAACAGTATCTCAGACCAGAGTGCAATCAAATTAGAACTCAAGATTAAGAAACTAACTCAGAACTGCACAACTTTATGGAAACTGAACAACTGGCTCTTGAATGGTGACTGGAAAAACAATGAAATGAAGGCAGAAATAAAGATGTTCTTCAAAACCAGCGAGAACAAAGACACAACATACCAGAATCTCTGGGACACATTTAAAGCAGTGTCTAGAGGAAAATATACAACTATAAATGCCCACATGAGAAGCAATGAAAGATCTAAAATCAACACCCTATCATCAAAATTGAAAGAGCTAGAGGAGTAAGATCATAAAAACTCAAGAGCTAGCAGAAGACAAGAAATAACTAAGATCAGAGCAGAACTGAAGGAGATAGAGATACAAAAAACCCTTCAAAAAGTCAGTGAATCCAGGAGCTGGTTTTTCTAAAAGATCAACAAAATAGACAGACCACTAGCCAGATTAACAAAAAAGAGAGAAGAATCAAATAGATGCAATAAAAAATGATAAAGGGGAAATCACTACAGATTCCACAGAAACACAAACTAGCATCAGAGATTATTACAAACAACTCTATGCATATAAACCAGTAAACCAGGAAGAAATGGATAAATTCCTGGTCACTTACACCCTCCAAGCCTAAATCAGGAAGAAGTTGAAACCATGGATAGACCAATAACAAGGGCTGAAGTTGAGGCAGCAATTAATAGCTGACAACCAAAAAAATCCCAGGTCCAGATGGGTTCACAGCCGAATTCTACCAGACATACAAAGAGGAGCTGGTACTACTCCTTCTAAAACTATTCCACATGATCCAAAAACAGGGAACCCTTCCCAAATTATTTTTTGAGACCAACATCATCCCAATACCAAAACCCAGCAGAGACTCAACAAAAAAAGAAAACTCCAGGCCAATATCCATGATAAACATAGATGCAAAAATCTTCAATAAAATACTGGCAAACCAATTGCAAAAGTACATCTTTATCCATCACAATCAAGTAGGCTTCAGCCTGGGGATGCAAGACTGGTTCAACATAGGCAAGTCTATAAATGTAATTCACCACATAAACAGAACCAAAGACAAAAACCACATGATTATCTCAATAGATGCAAAGAAGTCCTTTGACAACATTCAGCAGCACTTTATGCTAAAAACTCTCAATTAACTAGGTATTGACAGAACATATATCAAAATAATAAAAGCTATTTATGACAAACCCACAACCAATATCATACTAAATGAGCAAAAACTGGAAGCATTCCCTTTGAAATCTGGAACCAGACAAGGATGCCCTCTCTCACCACTCCTATTCAGTATAGTATTGAAAGTTCTAGCCAGAATAATCGGGCAAAAAAATGAAATAAAGGGTATTCAATTAGGAAAGGAGGAAGTCAAATTGTCTTTATTGGCAGATGACAAGATTGTATATTTAGAAGACCCCATTGTCTCAGCCCTAAATCTACTGAAACTGATAAGCAACTTCAGCAAAGTCTCAGGATACAAAATCAATGTGCAGAAATCACAAGCATTCCTATACAACAACAGACTTAAAGAGAGCCAAATCAAGAACGAACTGCCATTCACAATTGCTACAAAAAGAATAACATACCTAGGAATACAACTAACAAAGGATGTAAAGGACCTCTTCAAGGAGAACTACAAACCACTGCTCAACGAAATAAGAGAGGACACAAACAAATGGAAATACATTCCATGCTTATGGTTAGGAAGAATTAATATCATGAAAATGGCCATACTGCCCAAAGTAATTTATAGATTCAATGCTATCCCCATCAAGCTACCTATGACCCTCTTCACGGAACTGGAAAAAAAAACAACTTAAACTTCATATGGAACCAAAAGAGAACCCACATAGCCAAGACAATTCTAAGCAAAAAGAACAAAGCTGGAGGCATCATGCTATCTGACTTGAAAGTTTACTACAAGGCTACAGTAATAAAAACAGCATGGTATTGGTAGAAAAACAGAGATATAGACCAATTGAACAGAACAGAGGCTTCAGTGGCAACACCACATGTCTACAACCATCTCATCTTTGACAAACTGGACAAAACGAAGCAATGGGGAAAGGATTCCCTGTTTAATAAATGGTGTTTGGAAAACTGACTAGCCATATGCAGAAAGCAGAAACGGAACCTTTTCCTGACACCTTACACTAAAATTAACTCCAGATGGATTAAAGACGTAAACATAAAACCTAACACCATAAAAACCCTAGAAGAAAACCTAGGCAAAACCGTTCAGGACATAGGCATAGGCATGGACTTCATGACGGAAACACCAAAAACATTGGCAACAAAAGCCAAGATAGACAAATGGGATCTAATTAAACTTCAGAGCTTCTGTACAGCAAAAGAAACAATCATTAGAGTGAACTGGCAAACAACAGAATGGGAAAAAATTTTTGCAATCTATCCATCAGACAAAAGGCTAACATCCAGAATCTCCAAAGAACTAAAACAGATTTATAAGAAAAAAAACAAACAAACCCATTCAAAAGTGGGCAAAGGATATGAACAAACACTTTACAAAAGAAGACATACATGAGACCGACAAATGTGAAAAAATGCTCATCATTACTGGTCATTAGAGAAATGCAAATCAAAACTACATTGAGATACCATCTCATGCCAATTAGAATGGTGATCATTAAAAAATCTGGAGACAACAGATGCTGGAGAGGATGTGGAGAAATAGGAACACTTTTATACTGTTGGTGGGAGTGTAAATTAGTTCAACCACTGTGGAAGACAGTGTGGCAATTTCTCAAGGACCTAGAAATAGAAATTCCATTTGACCCAGCAATCCTATCACTGGGTATATATCCAAAGGATTATAAATTATTCTACTATAAGGACACATGCACACGAATGTTCATTGAAGCACTGTTTACAATAGCAGAGACCTGGAACCAACCCAAATGCCCATCAATGATAGACTGGACAGGGAAAATGTGGCACATATACACCATAGAATATTATGCAGCCATCAAAATGATGAGTTCGTGTCCTTCATAGGGACATGGATGAATCTGGAAACAATCATTCTCAGCAAACTGACACAGGAGCAGAAACCCAAACACCACAAGTTCTTACTCACAGGTGGATGTTGAACAATGAGAACACATGGACACAGGGAGGGGAGCATCAAACATAGGGGAGGGATAGTCGGGGGTAGGGAGGTTGGGGACAGATAACATGGGGAGAAATGCCAGATATAGGTGATGTGGGGAGGGAAGCAGCAAACCACATTGCCATGTATGTACCTATACAATAATCCTGCATGTTCTGCACATGTACCCCAGAACCTAAAGTGAAATAAAATATATATTAAAAATGTGGCATTAGACGTGTGGAAAAGAGCATAGAAATCACCTAAAAGATGATGAATTAAATAAAGTACATCTGTGATGTGGAAAAAATATAAATAAACAACAGCAACCACAGGAGTGAATTTAGATGTTTTACACTGTGTAACTGTTTGGCTGATGCTGTCACTAAAAATCTTAAACAATCTCACTAGGGATATGAAATTTCAACCCAACTAGGGAACTAAGTCTTAGCTATTTAATATTTGAATAATATTAAAAACAAGAGTAAACTGATTAACCATGCTGTAATTTCCTGCATTCCTCTTGTGGCCACCCACACTGTGACTTTTGCCCTTCTATTTTTGCACTTCCATTACCTTCTCTGTAATTGAAACACCCACCTCTTCCTATTTTCTTCAACAGTCAAGGTTTTATTTTCCATGTGCTTTACCACTACTATAATTGAAGACTTCCTACTTTCTACATTCCCATCATTCACATCAAAGTTAATATGTTCCCGCCTCCTAACACACCCACATTGTACGTTTTAATTAAGACAGAAGACACCCCTGTATTCTGTATGTTCATCACCTAAGTTTCACTCATATTCTTCTTTCTCAGTTTTTTCTCATGCTCAATGACTATTGTCATTCTTCCCTGAGATACACATATTTTACAAATTCCAATTTTCCAAATGTAAAATGACATATATGTTCCTTCTGTCTAAACTGACCTGTATGCTAATGGCTCTCAAATTTATTCTAAAAATAGAATAGAAGAGAGGAAAAAGAGCATTTATGGTATACAAACTACATAAATATGCCCACTAGACACACTAATACTATTATGTCTGTGGGAGAGAAGCAAATAATTTCTTAAAAGCAAATCGTAGACTCTGAAGAAGGCTAATGTAACATGTAGAGCATTTCCATGTTCTTTCTTATTGCTGTGCTTAGGATCACCAAACAAGCTAATAGCCCTAAAATATGGGATCTTATTAAACAAAATAGGACATTTTGATTCAGGGATGTTCCATGTTACAAAGTTTATCCTTTCAAAAGTTTAATGCTGGGTGATATGGTTAGGCTTCATGTCCCCACAAAAATCTCATCTTGGATTGTAATCCTCATAATCCCCACATGTCAAGGAAGAGACCAGGTGGAGGTCATTGAATCATGGGGACAGTTTCCCCTAGGCTGCTCTCATGATGTGAGTGAGTTCTTAGGAGATCTGATGGTTTTATAAGGGGCCTTCCCCACTTCTCAGCATGTCTCCTTTCTGCTGCCTTATGAAGAAGGTACCTTGCTTCCTTTTCACCTTCCACTATAATGAGGCCTCCCTGGCCATGCTGAACTGTGAGTCAATTAAACCTCTTTCCTTTATAAATTATGCAATCTCAGGCAGTTCTTTATAACAGTATGAAAAAAAAAAGACTAATACCCTGGGTGTCAGGGCCTTTGTGATTTTCATGATACCAAGTCCTGGCCTGCAGCCTGATTTATAGTGTTGCCTGGTAATGATGACAAACCTCAACAATTGCCAAATGTGTTGAATTTATTAATTAATGAATTAATTCAGCCAGTAATTATGCAAGCTTTGTCTATGCTCAGCATTCTGTGAAATACTGTCTAGTAAACAAAATATACCTAAGATATAGTGTCTTACCTTAAATAGAATCCTAGGGAGTTAGGTGGGCAGTCATACCTAATCTGTAATTGAGTTGGCACTAAAAGGCTGATTTTTACGTTGTTGTTATTGTTTTAGGTTTGGGCTTGGGTTTTGTTTTTTTCTGTATATTTTCACTTGAGTAGTAATGTCACAGTATGTTTATTTATTTGTTTTGTTTTGGGGTTTGTACTTCGTTGACAAAATCAGAATGTATATGTTATGGGTTTGTAGTTTTCAATCACTTTTTAACCCTCTTAACCTTTACTCACAAGTGTACACAAATTACTGAGACTTCTCTAAATCTAAGCAACGTCGGGTTCAGAAAAAGGGTGATGTTTATGGTGTTTGCCTTTCCACTCCCCTTTGCTCTGATATCTGGGGCTTTCCTGTGTTCTCCAGGCTGACATTAGTCCCATGGACACAAGATTTACAAGGAGCATTGCTCTTTTTCATTCCATTAAAATTTACCTTAACAATGTGCCATTTCTTCCAGGAGTTCCCTCTCCATATTTATGACATCTAAAAATAAATCAGTTTATCTTTAAATTATACACTCCTGGCTCCCTTGCCCCATTGAATCCTGGAGAAAAACAGAAAATGAAGTAGGAAATCCAGATGTTAATTAAACTAAATGCTCATAGTTCCCTATGGCCGCATTTTGATAGGAACATTGGTTCAAGAGTTACCCACTCTTGACTGCTGCAGTCTGTATACCTCCATCATTTCCAAGCATTTTTTTAGAAACACAGACTTCCAAACTCATAAGCAATTGTCTACCAGCATTTCAGTTTATTACTAAACATTGTAAATTATACCATACATCTTAGTCCTGGATGGGGCATGCCCTTCTGATTAGCAAGTCTGTTCACTTATAATCCAAAACACCATACATTTCAAGGAGAATGAAAACAAAGGCACCAAACCTTTTGAGGAATGGTCTTTCCCACTTTCAGCTGTTTCTCTCTAAAGAAATAGGGTTAGTCCTAAACAATCGGTGTGCTCTTTCCTCATGGACAATGTGGGAGACATACAGACCAATCCCTTCTCTTTGTGGATTTCATGCAGTCTACCACTCTTCCAATTTTATCTGTCAGTAACATGTTCCGATTTCTGCGATCATAATTAATCTTGCATTAATTACATTTTAAATTAACCGCAATATGATCTTTCAGCAGCACTTAAAATGTCATCAGCAAGACATTGCATAAATCATTGTCGAGGGTGATTTACTTGTGAGGAGATTTACGTAACTGATAATTCCTTGAAAGGCAGATGGATTTTTTTAAAATTCTTATCAAAGCATAATATTTCTGGGGTTTGACCACAGTTGCAGGAAAGTCGTAGTGTACTAGGCAGTTTGCACAGCCCTTCACCTAATTTTACCGACAGGCATATGAAGGGAAACGTATTTTCTTCTGTGATTATCCGTTTTGTGTTTTGTCGGTTTCAATAACTTCTCTTCCAGATTTATGAACTTGATATGGCACTGTTATGAGAAACCCAATCCAACTTTGCCTTTTAGTACCTCCAGACCCCTAACAAGACAATTATGAGCTTTCTGAAGTAATGTGATTGCTTAAAACTTTAAAGTCTCCAGAAGCTCGCAGCACTATTTGCAAATATGTGATATATTAAACTGCAACACCTGCTACTGTGTCACTGTGTCACAGGTCATTTCATCTCTCTGGGTATCAGTTTCCTCAAATGTCAAAATAAAGGAAAGCGAGAATCACTGTAAGATCTCCTACAAGTCTAAAATTCTGGTGTTCTCTGAACAATGCTATAGTTTACTTTTTCACTTTACCCATATCACACTGATGGATTGATGTTGATTCTTATCTCAAAAAGTAAGATTTCTAGCTCTAGAGAGACCTTCAAGATCGTCGGCTCTGACACCTTCATTCTGCAGATAAAGGAAACTTAGGGCTTGAGAAATGAAGTAACTTCTCAAACTTTCCACAGTCAGCAAGTGACTGGCACTAAATGTCAACTCTCCTGCTACTGATCAAGTTCTCTCTCCTCTATTCCATGAAAAAAAAAATCTCACATTTTTATTTAAATTGAAGATATTTCAAAGCAAACCTGATCAATGAAATTCAACTATGAACAGATATGTCAGAATGTTACAGTCAGAAAACAGGAAAAGGGAGATGAAAAACAGCCTGTGTAGTAGGACCCAGAAAGCCAAATTAGCGTTGATTCAAGGGCCAGAACTGCAGTGAAATAAGGACAGGACTAAAGAAATTCAGAGGTTTGGGGAAAGGAAAAAATTTAATAAAAATGGAAATAAGATCCAGAAAAGCACAGCTTTGCTTTTGTCATTGACATTCAGTACTATTAAGTTCATCTTCATTGGGACATTGGTGAGAAAAAGGGGTGTGATCTCTTTGCAGACTGATAGACTTTTTCACACCGTAATGGTAGACTTTGTCTTTTTCTTTAGAACTCTAGTTTCAAAACTCTACTTATACATGAAAAAAGATCAGTCTACATCTGTCCCTGTTGCTAATAGTAACCGTCTTTCAAATATTGCCGGCTTTTCATATCACAAGCATTTTGGTCCAAATTGCTTCACCTCATTCAGTCTTCACTACTCAGGAATTCCTTTGAATTGATACACATTAATTATATGTATTTTTGGAGGGCCATGTGATGTCTCAGGACACATATGCATTGCCTCATTATCAAGTCAGGGTATTTAGCAAACCCACGACCTCAAATATTTATTATTTCTTCCTGGTAAACACTTTTAGAATCCTCTCTTCTAGGAGTTCTTATCTTTCTATAGTTCAAAGGCTTCTACCCCCTCCACAGAATGCTTTTCGATTCTCTCTCTTATCTGTGCAGTGCATTGTTTTTTCATTACATCTACTACTTGTCTGATACTTTCACTTCTTCATAGCACTCCTGATGTATTTCAAAATCTTTAAAAGCATTACTGGTAATAATAATAATAATAGTTATGAGGCTATAACATATTCCATACCAGAGTCTTACAAATTATTTAGTTTATTAAATTCAAAAAATTTCCCAAAAGAAAGCCTACCAAATATATAAAATGCCCAGAAATGTGTTGGGCACTAGTTCAAAGGCTGCATACACCAATCTGATGCTCATTAAGTCACTCTAGCTATTTGTACAATACAGGTTTTCCTCTCCAGGGTTTCCATAGAGTCCTAGAGAAATTGTTAGAATCCAGAGCATGAATTAAATAGAATGAATGTTAAACTGTGATCTGGTAAATTGAGGTAAATGGTGCAAACATCTGATTATTAAAGGAAGATGTCCTCAAGCCTCTCAGTCGCAGATTCTGTTTTTTAATCTCATATCCTAGTTTTGCCTTTTTGACCATTGAAAACCAATCCAAACAGCCTCTTTAAGTGACAGCTAGATTCAACTCCTATCAAGGTGTTATTTAAACGCTCTCTCCAGAGAGCTTCAGTGGGATTGAAAAGTACTTGTTCCCTGGAAGCTATAAGAGGAATGCTCTATGATTTATGCATAATACACATGATAATCTGAACATTAAATTAATCCCTAACCTTTCTGGACAATATGCTGAAGGTAATTTCTCCTTCTTACATTATATTTCAGAAGCTAGAATTCAGAAGTGTAGTGTTGGTTACCTTTAAAGGATAATAGAGCTTCAAAACAGTATTGCAGGAAGCAAAGTGGAATAAACAGAAAACTGTCAAACTAGATGCCACTATTGTAAGTTGTTGAAAAGGTTAAATGTCAGAAGCAAATCTAAATAGATGACTGTAATGAGTAAGTGCTTTTTAAACTAACTTGTTTGTTTCTCAACACAAGTAACACATTTGCCCTGGACCCTTAGAAACAGGGCTAATTAAGTCAAAGGAACTGCTATTCTGTCTTAGCTTTCCCCTTCTCACAGCAGCAGAAAAGAAGCAGATAAACATGGTGTTGGATTGTAGTCCCTACAGATTTGGTACATGCAAAACTCTCCCACTCCAGCAAAAAGAAAGTACCCTCTCACCCCTTCCTTTTATTCTGCTCCACAGTAAAACTCTAGAGATAGATCTAGTGCAAAATATTCAGATTTTGAAGAATCGTTATCGTTTTCATGCTTAGAAAAAATCTTTAACCTATTGTTTAAAAGGATCTCAAATTAAAATATACAGCAATTTCACTAAAATTCAAGCCAAAGAAACCATTAAGAACTGATCATCTAATTGGAGGAATTAATGTTATTTTCCTTTAAAGAAATGAAGATAGGACGCATAAATACTTTAAACGCAGTTCTTAAAATAATCTTGTCTTCTTAATGTTTCAGAAATGGTTTATGATCAAAAGACGCTTCTGTGTTTTTATATTAAAGTCCTGCCTTGGGCAGGGAGCAAATGAGAATATACCATTATTAATGGGAAGCTCACATGAAAGATAAGTGCCCCTTACTCTCTCTCCTCCTCTCTGGAGTCCAACTGCAGCTGTAACTTTGTCTCTGAAATTTGAACAAGGAGGGAAGACACTGGCTCCAGTGTCAAATGTGTACGTGATTTCCTCCAAGGCAAGAGCGACCCCAAACAGGGCACAGACTTTAAATAGTTCTTCAGGTAAATGTTATAGGTTTCCATTGAACCAGTAGCCTAAAGCTGTGAACCAACGTAAGACTTCCTGTATTCCCATCCTGCTTCTACTACAAACCAGCTTTAGGAGCCTGAAAATATCACAAAGCTGCTATAGGCCTCTTTTCTCCCTTCTGTCAAATGGGGAACTCAGAGGAGGTGGCCGTTAGTCTTTTTTAGTTTCTGACTGTGTGAAAGCTACATTCTTCCTGACTGGTGAAAGCTTCGTATATTATCTCTCACAAGGGACACTTTCTTTTTAACAAGAAAACAACAGAAGATAGGTTATATCAGCAAATACTGCATGATTTTTCTTATAAAAAGGCATCTAAAATAATCAATGGTATAGCAATAGAGAATAGGAAGGTGAAAGGGAATGGGATCAGGGGATAAAGAGACCTGTTATTCAATAAGTAAATTTGTTCAAGATGAGTAAGTTCCAGAGATCTGCTGTACATGATGTCTACATCATGTTAAGGTGTTGTGTACTTAAAAACCCATTGAGCTGGGTCTTGGTAAGTATTCTTGTCACACATACAAAAAGAGGGCACAAGGAGACTTTTGGAGATGTGGACATGTTTATTACCCAGACTGTGGTGATCATAATGTAACTGAACCCGGGATCAGCCACTTGCAGTTTAAAAGCCAGACATGAGAGACAAGGGTTGGTAGGAGGAAAAGTGATTTATCCAGAGACTGAGAAGAGGATGGACTATAGTCGCAAAAACCATCTTAAATCAGCACATATGTTAGGCTCTCGTTATGGTAAGGGCAGGAAGAGAAGAGGATTCTTGATCAAGAGCTGACCAATAACTGCAGACATCTGGGTAGCAGCAAGGGTCCAAACAGGTTGGGAACTGCTTCGTCCTGGGTCAGGTCACAATCCTCCCATAAATCCTTAATAAAACATTGTTTATAGATGTCCCCCTTTAATGCCAACTTCCGTTTTAAAAACTGCATGATTGCTGTTTTTGCATATTAGTGCTCTAAAATTATCCCAGCCTATAAGCAGGAATAGGTGAAGACCCCTTAACCCATTTCCCGTTTGCCCTAAAAATACTCTTGCCTCTAATCCTAAAGTTACATCACATACATTTCTGTTACATTAGGATTAGAAACATGTTATATTTAGAAATAACTTCAACAGCAATTTTTATATTTTATTTTCACATTGAAAATCAGTCAGATTTGCTTCAGGCTCAAAGAGCATGTTTATGTAAAATTAAAGGAGCACTGGTGGTGAGCTGTAGTTTCTTTTTCTAAATGGGAAATGGGTTCAACCAAAATGAAGTGACTTATGTTAGTTCTTTTGCTGTCTCACTGTTACAATAACACTAGTGTGTAGATATACATATATGTATATGTATATGTGTGTGTATAAATATATATATATATATCCAGCCTCACCAAATTGTATGTATTATGTGCAGTTTTAGTATACCAATTATAACTCAAAAAGCCAGAAAAATAAAGAAAGAAGAAAGATAGCATCCCGAGTGCCTTCCCAACCTACCTGATCCCTAGTAGACTGGTGTGTAGGTAGAAACTTGGTCTTTCATCTCTGTCTTCCCAGTGTCCAGTACATTGGGCACTTTGTAGGTATTACATAAATGTGTGTTACTGGTCTGTTTAAATCAACAACTCGATACCTTTCTGAGAGTAGAATATGAGACCTAATTTAGGTACAAGGTAAAGAGATTCTAACCTGCTTTCTCTACATAAGACTAACCTTGCCCTGGCTGTGTTAATTCTAGCCATTAATCTTTTAATCTAATGAATTAACTATCAGTTGTATAATTTTTATCTGATTAATCCAATAAATCACATTTAATTATGTTATTGTCTCTGCCTTCCATTAGTGAGGAGGAGAAAACATTGGCTGGTAATTTTATTGTGTAGTAGAGACTGTACTAAGAGCTTTATATAACCAATCATATTTAACTTAACAGCATTCTCAAAAACACTGAGGTAGAAATTATGACGCTTATTTTATAGGTGAGGAAGCAGATGATAGCATTAGAGTAACATGTCTAGATTCTCATCACTAAGTAGCATCATAGCAGGGACTGGAAACAAGCCTGTTTCCAAAGCCCACCTCTTTTTTCCTTCCGCACTCACTGCAATGGAGTTTTGTTCTGCTACCAAATAAGGCAACATTATTTCTGAGAGTGCATAATGGGATTATGAGGGACTTGGATGGGAAGCAGAGAACTGTCTGAAATGACTTTCTCTAATAATGGTGATAGATTGCATTGGTCCAGTGAGATGAACATCTCCATCTCACCGGCCACCCCAATGGTCATCAACGTGCATCTTGTTATGTATTTTGCTGCAGCTAGTGGTAAAAATGAGACCACAGATGTTATTCTTCCGTAAGCGTCAGATTGTTTTTAGACTCGCCGTCTATGTCTTGCCTCATTAGAGCCATATTCTACCCAATCCAGTGAGAAAATTGCCATAGAAGACTTTTCAGATAACAATAACAAGCGCTACTTTATGTATATATACATACACAAATGTGTATGTATATGCATATGTGTGCATAATCAATTATTTCAGCTTAGTAAAGCAAAAGCGTTAGTTGAATTTTTGCATTCAAGTTTTCCGACAGTCATAATGGTAAATAAATAACTCTAATTCTGTTTCTCAGGTGAAGCCAAGTTCAGCAGTAGTCAGGCTACTGACCACTCTGACAGAACTAACAAGGAAATGTGTATCATATATCATTTTAGAGAAAGAGGATTTTTAAACTGAATTCTCAAAGTTGTGAAGAGCAAAACTGAAATCCATTTTCTCATCTTGGTTACAACTGTCAGTTTAGTTTCCAGAAATATAAAATGGAGATCAGAGTAGCCCCAGAGTGATGCTATAACATACCTTACAAGTTTCTTTCATTGTGAAATTTGTGAGGCTGATAATAAAGCTTTTTTTTTCATGTTTCTAGTTAGCCCCTTTATGCATGATTAATAAGAGCAAAGGGAGGAAGGACTGGGGAACTCAGTGGGCAATGTATGTTATAATACCTAATCAATTTCCTTCTGCAACTTTTATCACATTGAGATTTCTGGAGAAGAAAATTGATTGGATTTATTCATGTGGGAACCTTTCAGGAAACAAAGTGATTTCTGTTAGTTTTCTATTGCAACTAATATTATGGGCCTAGAGCCAAGGAAAAATGAATTATCCTATCCTAATCAATTACTTAATTCTGGTTTTTATACCAAGTATTTAGGAAATTGGCAAAGCATTGAATGGGTGGAAAAATGCTAAACAGGAAATAGAAAAAGACCAAATCAAATTTAAGTAAACAAGGATGAAAGGAAAATTATATGTATAATATATGTTCTATATGATATGTATAATATATAAACATATATATATATATAGAGAGAGAGAGAGAGAGAGATAGGATCTTCCTCTATTGCTAGGACTACAGGCACATACCACCATGTCTGGCTAATTTTGTTCATTTTTTGCAGAGCTGAGGTCTCACTATGTTGTACAGGCTGGTCTCAAAGTCCGGGACTCAAATGATCCTCCTGCCTCAGCCTCCCAAAGTGCTGGGATTACAGGCATGAGCCACTGCACCCAGCCTGAAAAATATGTATTAAAGGAAGTAATTCAGCCTTATCTCACCTCAATTATCCAGACATTCACTGAGTACGTTCTATATGTTTGGCATTTAACTAGATGTTAGAAATCTCAAGATGAATAAATCATCATATATCTAATATTAAAGGTCCTCCCACTCTAATAAGAAAACATGAACACACACATGCAGAGCTGTGAAACTACTGGATGGATCATTGCAAATATGAGGATAGGGAACAATTATAGCAGAAGAGGTTCCTAAGTCATAGAATTAGATAAAAAGGTATTTTCTTTGAAGCCAAAAAAAGGAAATCAGAGTTTACAAAAAACAAAAATAAAAATATATGTGGACTACAGGATTTTGTAATTGCTGAGCATGCTGTGTGAGGCATGGAAGCTTAGGACATGAGGAGTGGTGGGGGAATAGAGAAGATGGATCATAGAAAATCATAGGTGCTGCTCTTGGTGAAGCAGGTTGAACTTCAGGCAGTAGAAAACCACTGAATGTTTTTAAGTGGAGGGCAATATGGTCAAAGGGATAACTATGGCACCATTACAGAACATGACTTTTACTAGGAAAAGATGGGAGTAAAAAGATCAGCGAGGATATAGGGATTTCCCTTTTATGCTGTACATGGAATTCCTCTTTTAATTTCATTTCGAAGGATCTCCATTGGATTTAAGTAGTCAATGAATCAAAAAACAAGGAGTGAAGAGGACAGGAGGAATTATATAGCCAATACCTATGGCTATGAAGATGGAAGTTGACTTCATTTAGCAAACAGGAACAAGCTTTTAGTATTCAGGCTGATGAATTAGCACATCTCATCATTTATCTTCAATCTGCCCACAGAAGATCTTTTGAGGGGTGCTATTCTAGCTGCTTTTGGTGGAGGTAAAGAATTTCCACAGAAGTGGGCTCACTTCTAAGTTTCCAAGATATTGAACAAGCATGGTACTTTCAGAAGAGCAATAAAACCCAATCACAGGCGTACCTTGTTTTACTGGGCTTTGCTTTATTGAGCTTCTCCAGTATGGCACTTTTTACAAATTGAAGGTTTGTAACGACCCTGCTTTAAGCCAACCCCACTGGTGTCATTTTCTTGCAGCGTGTGCTCACTTCATGCCTTGGTGTCACATTTTGATAATTCTCCCAAGAATTCACAATTTCTCATCATATCTGTCATGGTCATGTGTGATCAGTGATCTTTGATGATACTGTTGTCATTGTTTTGGGGAACCATGAACTATGCCGGTACAAGACGATGAACTTAATAAATGTTGTGTGTGTTCTGACTGCTCCACTGACCAGCCATTATCCCATCTCACCCTCTCCTCAAGACTCCCTATTCCCAAGGCACGATAATGAACTTAAGCCAGTTAATAACTATACAGTGGCCTCTAAGTGTTCAAGTGAAAAAAAAGAGACACGCATCTGTCACTTCAAATCAAAAGCTAGAAATCATTAAGCTTAGTGAAGAAGGCATGTCAAAAGCAAAGACAGGCCAAAAGCTGCACTTCCTATTCCAAACAGCCAAGTTGCGAATGCAAAGAAAAGGTTCTTAAGGAAATTGAAAGTGCTACTCCAGTGAAAACGTGAATGGTAGAAAAGTGAAACAGCTTTACTGCTGACACGGAGAAAGCTTTAGTGGTCTGCATGGAACCAACCACAACATTCCCTTATGCCACACGCTATTCCAGAGCAAGGCCCTAACTCTCTTCAATTCTATGATGGCTCAGAGAGGGGAGAAAGCTGCAGAAGAAAAATCGGCAGCTAGCAGAAGTTGGTTCATGAGATTTAGGAAAGAAGCCTTCTTCATAACGTGGCAGTGCAAGGTGAAACAGCAAACGCTGATGCAGAAGCTACAGCAAGTTACCTAGAAGGTCTAGCTAAGGTGATTGATGAAGGCGGCTATACTAAACAACAGAATTTCAGTCTAGATGAAACATCTTTCTATTTGAAGAAGATGCAATCTAGGACTTTCACAGCTAGAAAGAAAGTGGATGTCTGGCTTCAGACCTTCAATGGACAGCCCCTTGTTATGGGGCAATGCAGCTGATTACTTGAAGTTGGAGCCAATACTCACCTTTCTGGAAATCCTGGGACCCTTAAGAGTTCTACTATCTCTACTCTGCCTGTGCCCTAGAAATGGAACAACAAAGCCTGTTTCTGCTTTGCTTATTAAATATTTTAAGCCCACTATTGAAACTTTCTGCTCAGAAAAAAAAAAAAATATTTATTTCAAAGTATTAGTGTTCATTCACTATGTGCCTCATCTCCCAAGAGCTCTGATGGAGATTAATTGTTTGCATGCATGCTAACACAATGTCTATTCTGCAGCCTGTAAATCAAGGAGTCATTCTGACTTTCAAATCTTATTATTTAAGAAACACATTTCATATGGCTAGAGCTGCCAAACAGAGTGATTTCTCTGGCAGGTCTGGGAAAAGTAAGTTTGAAACTACTGGAGCAGACCCACCATTTTAGATGCCATTAAGAGCATTTGTAGTTAATGAGAGGAGGTCAAAATGTCAGCATTAACATTTTGGAGCCTGGAAATAGTTGATTCCAATGCTTATGGATGACTTTGAGGGGTTCAAGACTCCGGTGGAGGAAGTAACTGCAGATGTGGTAGAAATAGCAAGAGAACTCGAATTAAATTTTGAGCCTGAAGGTGTGACTGAATTGTCATAGCTTCATGATAAAACTTCAATGGATGAGATGTCGCTTCTTCTAGGCGAGCAAAGAAATTGGTGTCCTGAGATGGAAGCTACTCCCGCTGAAATGCTATGAACATGGTTGAAAGGATAACAAAGAATTTAGAATATTACGTAAACTTAATTAATAAAGCAACAACAGGATTTGAGAGGACTGACTCCAATTGTGAAAGAAGTTCTACTCTGAGTAAAATGCTTTCAAACAGTATCACATGTCACAGAAAAATAGTTCATGAAAGGAAGAGTCCATCGATGTGGCCAACACAGCTTTCAACAGGTGGAAGCCAGCAAAATAGACCCTTCGCGAGGGAAATGTTTCCGACTTTCTGAGGGCTCAAACAATCAGTAGCATTTTTTTAAATATTTATTTATTTATTTATTTATTTATTTATTTATTTATTTATTTTAGTTAGTTTTTTTTTTTTTTTTTGAGATTTTAGTTATTGTTTTTCTCACTCTGTTCCCCAGACTGGAGTTCAGTGGCATGATCTCGGCTCACTACAACCTCCATCTCCTGGGTTCAAGCAATTCTGCCTGAGCTTTCTGAGGAGCTGGGATTACAGGCACCTGCCACCATAGCCGGCTAATCTTTGTATCTTTAGTAGAGATGGGGTTTCACCATGTTGGCCAGGCTGGTCTCGAACTCCTGACCTCAGGTGATCTACCCATCTTGGCTTCCCAAAGTGCTGGGATTACAGGCGTAAGCCACTGTGCCTGGCAATCAGTAACGTTTTTTAGCAATGTAGCATTTTAATTAAGGTACATTTTCTTGGATAATGCTTTTGCACACTTAGTAGACACAGTATAATGCAAATGTAACTTTTTTTTGAGTCAGAGTCTCTGTTGCCCAGGCTGGGGTGCAGTGGTGCAATCTTAGTTCACTGCAACCTCCATCTCCTGGGTTCAAGTGATTCTCCTGCCTCAGCCTCCTAAGTGCCACCATGCCCAGCTAATTTTTGTATTTTTAGTAGAGACAGGGTTTCACCATGATGATCAGGCTGGTCTTGAACTCCTGACCTCAAGCGATCCATCTGCCTTGGCCTCCCAAAGTGCTGGGGTTATGGGTGTGAGCCACTGCACCTGGCCAAAACATGACTTTTATATGTACTAAGAAACTAAAATATTCTTGTGACTCACTTCTTTGAATATTCACTTTATTCTGGCAGCGTGGAACCAAGCCCATGATATCTCCAAGGTATGCCTGTACCTGGCAAAGTTCTACTTTGCATTTAATTATAGCTGTTAATCTCCAGGCAAGTCATTTTGTCTCTCTGAATCTTTGTTTGTTTTCTTAAATAGAAGAATACTATTTTCCCAACTGATTTCATGGGACTGTTGTGATAGTGAAATAAGAAAAAGCCATATAATTTTACAAATCTAATTGTTTTTATTACCATTATTGTGTATGTGTGTGTTTGTGTGTTTGCTGTTAATTGCGATGCCCTTATTAGTATTTTTCATCTCTTTAAAGCAACATTATTTATTCTCACTTTCCCTTCAGATATCAGTTTTCCAATACCTTCCCCTCATCAAAGGCGAGGTAGAAAAATAAAATATAAGCTACTGACATGCAGAATAAAAACAGTGAGCTTCTTTCTACTCCTAGGAATTGCATATCTTGTCTTGGCCCCATCAGCCTTGAAACTAAAATAGGAAATTTCAGGGTTCTTATGGACAGGTGGGTCTCATGGTTTGAGGCAAGGTGCATGTATGTTCATGACATCCAGTTTGTTCATTGTGTTCTTCAGGTCCTCTATATTCTTACCCACTTTTTTTTCTGGAAACAGTTTCTGCATAAGTTTTTAGCTTGAGATTCTGGAACCAAGCAGGCAGTGGTAACTTTATGCTTTCTCTATACACTGCGTGATGCAGCATTGCCGGCCTCAGGCTGTCATGGAGAGCCCAGTGTGTTAAGGGCACGCTTCCCTGACTCTGTCCAGAGCTTACACAGGGAGCATCTCTAACCTTCCTCTTCCTTCCTTCTCAGAAGAGACAGCCTTTTCAGATCCCAGTGCTTTGAGGCCATTTCAGCTGTACTCTCTACTGGGCCTCTGTGACAGCCACGTCCTTCCAGTTGCTGTAGCCTCAGTTCCCATGGTCACTGCTTTGCTTTTGATTTCTTCTTCACTTCTGGAATCTTTCTGGAACCTGGGTCCTTTCCCTTTCTCTTCCAAGTATGTATATGTATATATATTGTTTTTGGAAGTAGCAAAATGTCAACCATATTATTAAATAATGAAACTATACTTCTTAAGTAAGGTTTCCTAGAATCCTATATATCCCCATTATATTATTTGTTTCAAAGCAAATCATCCTAAATATAGTCCCAATACAGTCAGAAGCCTTGAAAAGCTGAAAATTGGAAGGAAAATGTGGACAGTGTGGACTCCTATGAGAATTTCCATTTCACCACACAGTAAAAGCCTATGCTGGCTGTCATATGATTTTATAATAAAATGTATCATCAATATCATCAATGAAATATATATATGTATTTCATATATATATATATATTTCATATGTATAAATGCTGAATTAAATATAAAACAAGTATATGACATGTATATTTAATTTTTAATTCAGCATTTTTAGATTTGAGGCAAGCTGGGGGAGCTGTGTTGATACGATCTACCACATTGCCCAAGGCTGGCCATCCTTCACACAGTCTTACAGCTTTCTCTGCTCACAACTCCAGATGTCTGTGTAGCTGTGACTGGCATCTCTGAGAGCTGAGGGGGGCTACGAGGATGCTGTCTTTCTCCAGGCCTCCACAGAGGGGCTGGCTTCAGGTTTATTTTAGTCCCACAGCCCACTTGTGGGTCTAAAATATATTAATTAGGTTAGCTCCTATGTGAGTTATTGCTTCACAGGTTAAAATGGTCCTGATTCTATTTTGGTAATATGCAAGGAGTTTCAAAACATTTTGTAAGAGTATGATATTTGCAGCAAACATTTTCAATGTAGATTTTAAAGTGTTTTTTCTTATCAAATTTTAAACTCAAAACTGATTCTTAGTATTGCCCATTTGGAATTGGGCCAAAAAATAGTAAATAAAAATGTTTAGGTAGAGAAACACGTTGTGTAGCAATGCCTCACTCTCAACCCATTCCCTGACACTGCCCCACAAACCCAGGGAGGCTTCATGTTAGAAATGACCTCATTAAATACTCTTACAAAAAGAAATTGTCAGAAGTAACAAAGAGTGGACTCTCTGAACTTTTCTGTTTACAGAATACATTATTACATTGATCAGGATAAGCTTCAGTTAGCCCAAGGTAGTTTTCATAAATAGGAAGAAACTTGTCATTTACTTTATAGATGAGTAAAGCATATGAATTTAGGGGAAAATATTGTCAGTCACTTCCTCAAATTGTTTTTGGAAGTAGCAAAATGTCAATCATATTATTAAATAATGAAACCATACTTCTTAAATTAGTTTTCCTAGAAGCAGATCCAGAGATAAGGATTTGTGTGCAAATTGTTTACAAAAGCGAGCATGCTAAGGAAACAATGGAAGCAGGAGAGGGAAGGAGTCAAAGTAGAGTAAGAGGGAGAGCCCAGGAAGAAGTCCTCGAGATCAAGGCATAGACCTCAGCCAGTCCCTCGGGGATCTCGGTGGTGTCAGAGTTGTCCCAAGTGAAGGAGAAAAGGCTGGGCTGTCATCCTACCACCTCCAATAGTCATTGGTTACAAGCCTGTGCAGAAGATGGCAGTCCCCAGGCACTTCTGGCTCTTGGAGTCTCTGGAAAGCAAAGAGAAATCTGCCAGGGAATATCACAGATGATGATCATTGGAAGTGTTCCAAGGGTTCAGGTTTTCAGAACTGTTTAGAAGAGATATGAAGAGATTTGGGTCATTACAGCATTGATCACAGCACTGTCTGCTATGTAAGTGGATGACTAGATGGACCTTGAGTTATTCTTCAGGTCCAGGTAAGGAATCTATGTGTCATTTTAAACGCTGGCTTCATGTACTTGCCTGACCACAAAGGGCAATGTCACCAGGAATGTCATGGCAAATAAAATAAGCCCTGCAAAAGACAATTTGCTGCTGGGTTGTAGTTTAATCTGTGACCCCGTTTGCTGACATGAGATCTAGAAAGAATATTCAATTAAGAGTTATCTTCTATGCCAGCATAAGAAGCAAATAATTTCCATACTATGGAAATAGAATATGTGAAAACTGTTAAATCTCTTGAAACGAGTTTAATCAGAAGTTAATAAACAATTCTTTTGGGGGGAACCTTTGACTTGTGGTTTATACATACCGTTATATTAAGTTGTATAACATAATAATAAAATAAAACTGTAGTCATAGTATATTACCATTGGAGCATCAATCCTAAGGTGGCCAGATGTTCAATTATTTTCAAACAACCTTGCAGTGTAATAGTAAAGCTGCCCCCCAAAAAAGGTATTTTGTTATTAGAATTCACTATATTAATCTAAGTTAATCTCTCCTTTCTTTTGTGCTCCTCATAACATGTTTGAATGTCCCTACAATACTTATTCCATCCTATTTTATATTATTATTATGTTGATAGCTGTATTAGGCCATTCTCATGCTGCTGATAACCACGTACCTGAGACTGGGCAATTTACAAAGGAAGGATGTTTATTGGACTTACAGTTCCACGTGGCTGGAGAGGCCTCACAATCATGGCAGAAGGCAAGGAGGAGCAAGTCACATCTTACATGGATGGTGCAGGCAAAGAGGAGAGCTTGTGTAGGAAACTCCCCTTTATAAACCCATCAGATCTCATGAGACTTATTAACTATCATGAGAATAGCACAGGAAAGACCTGCCCCCATGATTCAATCACCTTTCGCTGGGTACCTCTCACAACATGTGGGAATTCAAGATGAGATTTGGGTAGGGACACAGCCAAACCATATCAATGGCAAAACAGTAAAAGGTTTATCTTTAGATCATCCAAAACACTTATCACTGTTCCAACTCATGATAGATGTTTGAAAACATTTGAATGCATGAATTGGCCTACAATTTCCCTTCTTTGAAACATCTTGTCATTATTTTAATAGCCAAGTACGTTTGCTTTTTGAATAATAATTCACCATACACTCTCCTAGCTGCTTGTTAATTCTTAACTTTCTCTCCCTTGTTCCTTTGGAATCTGTTATCAGTGTTTCAACAGGATGTAGGCAAGTGTCAGAGCATATGTTGTCTGCATATGTACCAGAGAAGGCATATCTTATTTCCTTTTCTCTGCAGTATTCTTCTCTTTAATGTAACTGTCAATTCCCAGAACATACCTCCTATTTTGAGACAAGAATCAGGCTTTGAATAAGGTTTTGCTCATGTAGAGTAGGATTCTGGATATTCAGCTTGCATAGTGAAGCTAAGAAGTCTGTGTAACTTTTCCCACTAGCTTGGAAAATATATCTTAAGCTAGTCCTTGGCTATGACTTTGCCCTGTCTCAGAAATAGACAGAGTGTATTTATACAAAACAAATACACAGCACTTTCAAAGATAGAGCAAGAGAAAAAAAGAGACTTTTCTAATAGGCTTGAATACACGAGTGAATTTTATGGATTTATTTTAGAGCAAATCATCCTACATGTGGTCCCAATACAGTCAGAAGCCTTGAGAAGCTGAAAATGGAGGAAAATGTGGACAGTGTGTGGTCCCATGAGAATTTCATTTTCACCACACAGTAAAAGTCTATGCTCACTGTCATACGTTTGTATAATAAAATTTATCATCAAAAATACTAAAAAAATATTGCAAACCTAACACACTCACAGTCTTATATGGTTTTAAACATAAACTAAGGTCAGAGCCAATAGGACAGTCAGCTGCTATAATTTGGGAGTAACACAAGGATGGGCCAGCCCCTAGTAGCTCCTCCATTATCTGGTCATGATTTGATGTCCACTGTGATTGCATCACAGTTACTCTCCAGGGGAAAAAAAAACACTTGTATCAGAAATCTCCCAAATAGCAAATGGTAGCTAGAATAGGGAAATAGTTGCCTATCACTGCGTGGAATTAAGATCCCTAAGTAATGTAAAGAAGCTCAACTTTGATCAGCGTCATAAAAGTTCTGGTGCTGGAAGGCAGGGATTAGGTGAGGCTGTAAAGCCAGATGCCCACAAGCAAATTTGTTTTGTCTTTCTTTCTCCTTTCAGACTCATTCCTTGTCTTCCCAGTTAATGGTATCACTGTTCTCCCCTGGTACCCAAGCTAAAGGCCTATGAGTCGTTTGGACGCTTAACTCTTACCCTGCTTGTCCAGTCACCAAGCTCTGATAATTACCTTTCTGCTTTATTCCTGCTGCCTTGATTTAGGATTTCATCTTCTTGCATTCAGTACAATGCCATTTTCTCCTTCCTGGCCTCTCATATTTTTTGTGCTTTCTTTTTTTTTCCATCTGAGCAGCTGGACTGACCTCTCCTGTGTTTTAATGCCAGTCCTCACTTCCATTGCCGCCATCTCTTCAGTCCAAGGTTTATCTACATCCCTATCTCCTCCCCCTGCTCCATGGCTTCTCCCCACTGTCTCCTCCTGTCTTTGCCATGGTGATGGCTGCTGTGGAGCAGAGTGTTGGTTGGGGCACTGGAGCCCCACCCATCTAGTTTCCAAACCCAGCTCTGCCTTATTACCTGTGTGACCTGGGGCAAGTTATATAATCTCTCCAACTCTCAATCTCCTTGTTTGAAAAATAATATTAATTAGTAACTAATTCAAAAGATTATTTTGAATATTAAATGAGATAATGCCCCTAAAGAGCTTAGCACAGGACCTGTGGTACAGTTAAGTATTCACAATTAGCCTTGCAGAAATTTGATGATGAGCATTTGGTATCACTGAGGCTACAGTGATATCAAGGAGAGGCAGCAAGAACTTCAGTGGGTATGGTATATTTCTAGGTAGACAAACAATATCAACTAAAGTAACAGGCATATTGGCCATCTGCCCTTTTTACAAACTAAAGAAAATTTAAAATTGATTCAATAAGCAGAATGCCTCGTATTATTATTAAATATCAACTTTTCAATTGACCTGGCTATAAACCATCTATTTGTTGATAAAGAAACACAACCTAAACTTACAGAAATAGCACCATTATTCAACTTTATATGCCAGTGGTTCATGTCTTTAACAAATATGTGGTGCTCTCCTTCATGCTTTGCTAGACTGAACTAATGGTTCAGCATGTCAGAGGACAAGTTTAGTTCTTGCCCTGAGAAAACGTTATCTGTATTAGTTTGCAAGGGCTCCCATAACAAAATAACACAGATTGGATGGCATAAACAACAGAAATTTATTTTGTAACAGTTCTAGAGGCTAGAAATCCAGGATCAAAGTACCCTCAAAGTTGTTTTCTGGTGAGGACTCTCTTCCTATCTTGCAGATGGCAGCCTTCTTGCTGTTCCTCATATGGCCTTTCCTCTGTGCACACTTGCAGAGAGAGAGCTCTCTTTCTCTTCTAAGGACACCAGTACTATCGGATCAGGGAGCCCCCCTTCCCAACCTCATTTAACTCTAATTACCTCCTTAAAGGCCCATCTCCAAATGCAAACCTCCAGATTGGGGGTTAGGGCTTTAACATGTGAATTTTTGGGGGGGACACAATTCTGTTCATAACACTATCTAACCAAAGAGCCAGAAAAGTAAAAACTCAAGGGACACCTAGTTCAAGTTTTTAGGTGAACCATATCATATATAAGTTAACATAATAAAAGCATTTCCAAAAGAGAAAAAAGCAGAATATTATGTTGGTACTCTAACTCAAAGATCCTGGACTAAGAATCAGGTTGTTTGGGTTCTAATCTTCCTGCTACAGTGAAATTGGAGTTTAGGCAAATCAATTTCTCAAGTCATTCTGCCTCTCTGTGACTGAATCAAATGAAGCCTAATGATGCTTATAAAGTTGTTTTGAGACATAAAAGAGCTCTATAAGGATAAGGCACTGTCATTTTCATCACTGGCTTCCAGCGAAAAGCTCAGCCTGATATATTTTTACCATTTCAGGGAAGGCAATCTTCCTCTCCAGTTCAAGTATGTAGCATAATATCAAAGAATATTGATGTTAAAATGTGGACTTCATGATCGACATATTGATTAGACACAATTTTGACTATGTTAAGAGAGAAAACTTGAACCCACACATCCCTATCACCCATCAACCAGCCCCAATTATAAGCATCTTTAACAGAACACCGAATTATCCTTTTCTTGAAATTCCATAGTGCATGTTGCTTTATTCCAATTACAAGATGTCTTAACATGAAACTGTAACATGATTTCCATTCCGTTCTTAATTTCAGATAGCCAGAGTATATTTTGTATAACTAACAGAGAAATGTAACTATAATGAAGTCAGCATTACTTGGTAAAAAGATTTTTTTTTAATGCTCTTTCTCTACTAGTTAAACTAAAACTTGTCTGCATAGTTAGAGGACATCTTTAATGTAAAAGAGTGAGGGGCATGCAATGAATCAATTCAGGAGGTTTTATCGGCATGATCACTCTTTTCTACTAAACTGAGATTATTAAGATCCTTTTCATTTTGAACATTATCACTTTTATAGTTTCCAAGTACAGGGATCTTTTAAATCTATAGCTAGAGATCTGTAGATAAGAATAATATGTTCAATGAACTTCTTTTTCATGGGGCATAATCTATATAAATAGTTTAATACAAAGAAAACCACAACAAAGAAATTATGTCCATTCTCTGGGGATACAGAATAAAAGCACACAGGGTCAAATGTGCGGGTTCTGTGTGTAAATGGCATTGATGAAGTGTGTATCTTGCATATCTTACCTTTATCTGCTCCCTTCTGTGGGAAAGTAAACTCCCTGCAAGTCTGTAGTCATGACAATGATTAAAACTTGGGATAAAGCAGAAGAGGATCTGAAATTGCTAGAAAAACTCACTGATCCCCAATCTGTTTGCTCCACTGCATGAAAGACACCAAATTTACCAACAGCTTTAACTGACACTGGGCTTGAACACAGGGGAGAATCAAACAGCAAAACTCAGCTTTTTATTTCTCGTGCCTCTTCTATTACAGTCAGTCCATAAATATTTACTGAAGGAATGAACGAATCACACAGATGGAGCACAGTTGGGCAAGCCAGTCTCACACATCTTCCGCTGGGACAAGGATGAGATATTTATAAGGTGTGATGAATGAAATCTTTCCTGCCTGTTACCTGTCTCCCTTCCACCCCATCAGAACACAAAAACCTGCTCCCAATTCCTCTGCTCGCACCACCTACAGGGTTTTCCTAGTTATCCTATGCTACTTCCCTGGGGAAGCTTTCTTGGCCACCAAAGGAAAGAATAAAGTAGGAGTTCTCATTGACACCAATGGGGCCAATTTTTTTTCCCATCACTACTGTAGTTACCACCCCTTCTAGTAAGGGTGAGAAAGCTAAGTTTTAAAAACTGTTTATAGACCAGATGTATGAAATGTGCGGTTTTACCATACTGTCTGAGAATAACATGCTAAGATGATCTTCGAAGCCTGCACTATTTTGTTTTCTTTCTAGTTAATGATGCCTTGGGCTTTGGGGCCACAGATATCTCTCTCTCTCTCTCTCTCTCTCTCTCTCTCTCTCTCTCTCTCTCTCTCTCTCTCTCTCTCTCTTCTTTTCTTTTTTGCCAGTTCACTTTAGCTTTAACCTCAGGCCCTAGCTGAGACGTAAAAGTATGCAAGTGGAGTGGTGGAGAAATGGTGTTGTATGTTCTACAACAGAGGGTCACAGTTGGCTTTTGGTTGCAAATATCCTATTTACTTCCAGCTGAAACTCAATAATACAGCATCCTATTAATTCTATTCACAGGAATTCACCGACTGCCTCTTGTCTGTCAGAAATACAAAATCCTCCTCTGTTCCTCTGAGACGAATTTCTTTACCTTGATTAGCACATCTAGGAATCTTCCTCCTTGTCTTAGTTTTGATGATTTTTCTGATCAGTCCTTTCTTTCCACTCTCCATCACATCAGACTGGCACCTCCTCTGTCTTTTTTATCTTTCTTTTTTCTTTCTGTATTTGAAACCAAAGATGTTTTTAGGATCCCAAGTTGAATCAACTCTACCCCATACATACGCCAGAGTCTTCTTACAAAATTGTATCTCTATTCTTTTTTATGGCTGAATGATATTCTCTTGTGTATATATGCTACATTTTTTTTATCAATTCATCCACTGATGGACACGTAAGTTGCTCCATCTTTGCTATTGTGAGCAGTGATGTAATAAATGTGGGAGTACAGATATCTCTTCAATATACTGATTTCCTTTCTTTTGGATATATACCCAGCAGTGAGATTGCTGGATCAAATTAGTTCTATTTTTAGTTTTTTGCGAAAATTCCATTCTGTTTTCCATAATGGCTGTACTACTTTACATTCCCACCAACAGAGTTTGATCATTTCTCTTTGCCCACATCCTCATCAGCATTTGTCTCCATACAAATTTATTTCTTATGTGATTGACAACTTAATTACAATATTGGGACCCTTCTCTAATCAGTCTGGGACAACTGAAAGTCTACAGTGGTTTTAAGGAGATTTCCTTGAGCAGTTAATTACAGTGTTGAGCCATCCTGCCCATGTTGAGATGAAGCTTATCTTGAACTGTGTGACCCTGGACTTTCCAATGCATTCCTAAAATGGAAGAACACTAAGTAAGGTGTAAGCAGTCAATCACTCGCCTAGCATGCTCCCATGCTGAATGCTTTTCCATTCAAGAGCCATAATCAGATCTAATGATTTGCGAGATAGAAAAGAACACTCTCATTTATCTTGCAGATTGCATCAGGGTATGTGGGAAGGATGGAGATATAAATGTAAATGACCTTGACAACAAGCTAAGAAGCACTAGTCAGAACTTTGAACTCAATGATGTTTAAGAAAGATTCATGGGTTAAGTTGTACATTTGCAGCTTTTTAAAGTAAAGGTATGCAAAATTGAGTCTAAGGTAAAGGAACATGTGAGAAACTTACTGAATATGAGTTAAAATTGGTTTTTTTTCTGATCATGCACACCAAGATATGATGAATGAAAAGGGTGCTGCATACCAGATGAGAATTGAAAGGTAATTCCAACATATGTCCTTTGATTGGACCCTTTATTGGCACTCTTAATAATAAGTGACAGAACTGTAACTCAAACTTTCTTAAAGAAAAAAGAAATTTTAGGGTCCACAAAATTAAGGAATCTTTAGACTGGCACTAGTTTCAGGCACAGGTGTATTCAGGGATTCACAAGATGGCATTAGGAGCATGTTTCTCTCCCTGCACCTCAGCTCTCCCTGTCTTCCTTGTCTTTATGCTACATTCATGTGCAGGCATGTTACCCGCATGCCTCCCTCAAACTCAGGGCTCCTGAACCCAAATTTCTCTACACCCAAAGGGTTCTGATGAGCCCATCTTGGGTCCCATGCCACTTCCTGGACTAAATAGTGTGTCTACAAGATGGGATATTCTGTGCCATGGCAGGCAGGCTCACCTGATGAGGAGTTCTACTAGAATTAGGCAGACTGAAACAAAAAGGAAGGGACCAGAAGAAACATTTCCTACAGACCCGCTCGTAGGGATCTTAACAAGACATAAGTCATCTACGTGGTGTATAGGACTGGCAATGAATGAGAGTTAAGGGGAACCTTTTAGGTTCTGAGAGCCGTATGGTTGATTGGACAAAGGTAAAATATGAAGTAGTTTTTTTGTTTTTGCATAAAAGAAATGCAATTGGATGTACTATATTTGGGGGGAAAGAATGATAAAAGTCAAAAGTATAAAATAAAAATATATAGTAGCCACTGTAAATATGTTGGTCAAATTTTTCTTGTATTTTATACAAATACATGTTTATGAACCAGAATTATTCAGTATCTGTACTGCATTTTTGTTTAAAATATTGAGAACACTTTGGTATAAGATTAAAGTAGACTACAAAAGTTACAGAAGTTTTAATGGCTAAATAACAGCTCATCTAATGGATGTGTCATAGTCCATAATCAATGTCTATTTTACATATTTAAGTTTCCCATTTTTACTTTCATAGCTAATATTAAGATAAATATTTTGAGAGCACATCTCTTGTCATTTTCTGAAAACTGAATCCAACTATTAAATTACTGAGTCATAGATATGAACATATAAGATTTTGGTGTATGTGTAGCATTTCTATCCATAATATTACTATTTTTACCAGCAATTTGGGGAATGCTCCTAATTCCCCAAAATGATGATTTTTTCAGGTATTATATTGTGAGATTTATGAAGCAAGCATTTTTGGTTCCCCCACAATATCTACTTTTAAGATCACTTAATAAGTATTTATTAAATTTTAAAGAATGGGTCATAGCAACTATATGTTTTTAATTCTGCATTGCAAAGCCAAAAAAGTCTGTGTTAATGAAGTAAATCTCTGCTTATTTTAATATCAATAACAATCGTTGTCAAGGATATAGAGAAATGACTATTCTATAAAATCATAGTATTTAATCTGGTAATGTGTATCAAAATTGAAGATATGTACGTTTTTTCAAGAGAACTTCTACAGTTTCATCAATCATTTTTCAGGATATGATTTTCTTTTATTTATTTATTTTATTATTATATTTTAAGTTCTGGGGTACATGTGCAGATTGTGCAGGATTGTTACATAGGTATACACATGCCATGGTGGTTTGCTGCATCCATCACCCCCTTCATAACCCAAAAATTATATTTTTGGAATTATATCAAAGGAGATGTTTGATCAAATACACATATATATATTTGATATTTATCAATGAGCTCTTTATAATATCAGAAATATTAATGCTATTTCATTACTCATTTGTGTTTATTTAAAATAAATCCTAGAAATTCATTCAGCAGATGCAATACAGCCATTATAAAGGAATGCCTTGAGCTGAAATTGGCTGCATTAAAATCTTGTTCCACCCCAGTCCCACCAAATACTAACCTTGTGCCCTTGCACAAATATCTTTTCTGTGACTTGGTTCTGTAAAATTTATTTTGAGCATTAAGTTGGATTTTACATAGAAAAAACTTACCAAGTTCTAATGTTAAATTTTTTTTTTTTGAGACAGAGTCTCGCTCTTGTTACCCAGGCTGGAGTGCAATGGTGTGATCTCGGCTCACCGCAACCTCCGCCTCCTGGGTTAAGGCAATTCTTCTGCCTCAGCCTCCTGAGTAGCTGGGATTACAGGTACGCACCACCATGCCCAGCTAATTTTTTGTGTTTTTAGTAAAGACGGGGTTTCACCATGTTGACCAGGATGGTCTAGATCTCTTGACCTCGTGATCCACCCACCTCGGCCTCCCAAAGTGCTGAGATTACAGGCTTGAGCCACCACGCCCAACCTAATGCTAAAATTTTTATAATTTTTATTAATTGGAAAAATTGTTGATGTGAACAAGCTATTAAAGAGCATGGATAAGAATAACACATTTACATAAAATTATTTATGCATATGTCTGCATAGAAATCTAGAATAACATTAATCAAAATACGCATTGGATTATTTCTTGTTTGGAGGACATTGGGTGATTTTTGCTTTCCTCTTTATATTTTTTCTCTGTTGCTTGAATTTTCCTCTATAAGTATTACTGTATGATCATTAAACAGCTAATAATTTAATTTAGTTTTTAAAGAAAAAGTAGAATTATGTAAGAACTTCTTTGGAAAGGTTTGTACTTCACAGGTGACTTTCTGAAAGCCATGTAGCCAGATTGCTTCCAGATAGCATGAGAACAAGGTCTACTAATTCTTATACATATACCAAATGTCCGCTATCGGCTAAAAGGATCCTGGGAAAAGGAACAAGCAATGAACTTAGACTACAGCAATTAGAAAATTCCAGGCTGTGGGCCGGGCGCAGTGGCTCAAGCCTGTAATTCCAGCACTTTGGGAGGCTGAGGTGGGTGGATCACAAGGTCAGATCAAGACCATACTGGTCAACATGGTGAAACCCCGTCTCTACTAAAAATACAAAAAATTAGCTGGGCGTAGTGGCGCATGCCTGTAATCCCAGCTACTCAGGAGGCTGAGGCAGGAGAATTGCTTGAACCCGGGAGGCAAAGGTTACGGTGAGCCGAGATCACGCCATTGCACTTCAGCCTGGGTAACAAGAGCAAAACTCTGCCTCAAAAAAAAAAAAAAAGAAAAGAAAATTCTAGGCTGTGAAGAAAAAGTCTAGAAGTTCTGCCACAGTTAGATGTGTGACCTTGAGCAAACCTCATGCTCTCTCAGATCCTGTCTTTTGTTTTCTTTTTAATTCCAATTATAAAATGATTATCTGAAAGCTTCTGTACTTTTAAGAACATGATGAAATGATCTGAAAACGGATATACTTGTTTATTTATGTAGTTGCTAGTAGGTGGTTTTAACCAAATTTCAAAATACTAGCCTTGGACTAAGTATTTATTCAGAGATAAGTGGAGGAGTTAGGTGGTTGACTTGAAATCTTCAAAGTATAAATTTACAAAAGAAAGAAAGGAAAGGAAGAAAGGAAGGAAGGAAGGAAGGAAGGAAGGAAGGAAGGAAGGAAGGAGAAGGAGAGAAAGGAAGGAAGGAAGGAAGGAAGGAAGGAAGGAAGGAAGGAAGGAAGGAAGGAAGGAAAGAAGGAAGGAAGGAAGGAAGGAGGGAGAAAATTAGTCTTTAAGATTATAGGGGGAGGGGAGAAGATGGCGCTGTAGGACCAACTCAGGATTGCAGCTCCCAGTGAAAACACAGAGGGTGAGTAGACGCCACATTTCCAGACAGATCTTTACTGCCCACAGACCAGGAGATTCCCAGGTGTAGGAGCCCCACAGGCTGCCAGCATGGCTGTTTGGCCAGTGCGGCTGTCTGGGCCGAGACCACAGTGCAGTAGCACTCCATACAAAATACACTGGTTTCGTTGCCCTGTTAAACTGGCAGTTGGAGATTTCGGAAGGCAGATTAGCACATTCATCTGATTAAATAGGACTTAAACAGAAAGTCAGGCCAGGAGATTCCTGGGCAGCAACGTCGTTCCAGCCAGTGCAATGGGTCGCTGCATGGGAAATCACACAGATCCCAGCACCCTTTCAGCAGGTGACTGGAACACCTGGGAGAGAGTCAACTGTTCAATGTTAAAAAAAAAAAAAAAAAAGAGCTCTGAGGCAGGGAGCCAGGTGATCAGGCTCGGCAGGTCCCACCACCACAAAAACAAACAAAACAGCAATTGGAAATGCTTGGGGTTGAGAGTTTCACGGCAAGCACAGCTGAACCCAGGATGGTGCAGCTCAGTGGGGGAGGGGCGTCCGCCATTACCGAGGCACTCCACTTCTACAGAGGTACTCTGCCTTTGCTGATGCAGCCTGCCATTGCCGAGGCAACCCACCATAACAGAGAGAGTCCGCCATTACATAGGCGGGCCATCATCACCATGGCAGCTCTAACCACACCCATATAAACAGGACTACAGGGAATTACACACGACAGCAGGGCAGAGCCCATGGCAACAGGGTGGAGCCCAGGGCAGCTCAGCATAGCCACTACAGGCAGGCAGTGACTAGACTGCCTCCTTGCTGGGCAGGACAGTGTAATGGATACTCATAAATAAAGCCCTAACTCCTGGGGACAGAGCACCTGAGGAAAAAAAGGGCTTTATGAGTACTGCTGCAGCAGACTTAAACGTACCTGCCGAGCAGCCCTGAATGAACAACGGAGCTCACAGCTTAGCAATTGAGCTCCTATAAAGTACAGACTGTCTCCTCAAGCATAAAGTACAGACAGTCTCCTCAAGCAGTTTCCTGAACCCTGTATATCCAAACAGTCACCTCACAAAGGACTGATCAGACTGACATTTGGTGGGCATCATTCAGGGACAAAGATAGCAGAAGAAACTGGTAGCAACCCTCACTGTTCCGCACCTGCTACAGGTGTACCCCAGGCAAGCAGAGCCTGAAGCGGACCTCAGCAGTCCTACAGCAGAGGGGCCAGACTGTTAGAAGGAAAACTGAGAAACAGAAATACTTCATCATCAACAATCTGGACATCCACTCAGAGACCCAATCGAAAATCAGCAACTACTAAGATGACAGGTGGATAAATCCACAAAGATGGGAAGAAACCAGTGCAAAAAGGAGGAAAACACCCAAAACCAGAACACCTTGCCTCCTACAAGAGAGCACAGCTCCTCACCAGCAAGGGAACAAAGCTGGACGGAGAATGAGTGTGATGAAATGACAGAATCAGACTTCAGACTTTAGAAGGTGGGTAATGAGAAACTTCTGTGAGCTAAAAAAACACATTCTAACTCAATGCAAAGAAACTAAGAACCTTGAAAAAAGATTTGAGGAAACGATAACAAGAATGGACAACTTAGAGAGGAATATGAATGAATTGAAGAAGCTGAAAAACACAACACAAGAACTTCGCAAAGCATGCACAAGTTTCAACAGCCAAATTGACCAAGCAGAAGAAAGAATATCAGAAGTCGAAGATCAACTCAATGAAATAAAACAAGAAGCCAAGATTAGAAAAAAAAGCACAAAAGGAATGTAAAAAGTCTCCAAGAAATGTGGGACTATGTGAAGAGACCTAATCTACGTTTGATAGGTGTACCTGAATGTGACGAAGAGAATGAATCCAAGCTGGAAAATACTCTTCAGGATATCGTCCAGAAAAATTTCCCCAACCTAGCAAGACAGGCCAATATTCAAGTCCAGGAAATACAGAGAACACCACAAAGATATTCCACAAGAAGAGCAACCCCAAGGCACATAACCGTCAGATTCACCAGGGTTGAAATGAAGGAGAAAATGCTAAGGGCAGCCAGAGAGAAAGGTCAGGTCACCCACAAAGGGAAGCCCATCAGACTCACAGCAGATCTCTCGGCAGAAACCCTACAAGCCAGAAGAGAGTGGGGGGCAATATTCAACATCCTTAAAGAAAAGAACTTTCAACCCAGAATTTAATATCCAGCCAAACTGAGCTTCATAAGTGAAGGAAAAATAAAATCCTTTGCGAACAAGCAAGTACTCAGGGATTTTTGTCACCACCAGGCCAGCTTTACAAGAGCTCCTGAAAGAGGCACTACACATAGAAAGGAACAACCAGTACCAGCCATTTCAAAAACATACCAAATGCTAAAGAGCATCAACAAAATGAAGAATCTACATCAACTAACAGGCAAAACAGTCAGTTAGCATCAAAATGGCAGTATCAAATTCACACATAACAATATTAACCCTAAATGTAAATGGGCTAAATGAAGAAATCAAAAGACACAGACTGGCAAATTGGATAAAAAGCCAAAACCCATCAGTGTGCTGTATCCAGGAAACCCATCTCACATGCAAGGATACACAAAAGCTCAAAATAAAGGGATGGAGGAAGATTTACCAAGCAAATGGAGAGCAAAAGAAAGCAGGAGTTGCAATTCTCATCTCTGATAAAATAGACTTTAAAGCAACAAAGATCAAAAGAGACAAAGAAGGTCATCATACAATGGTAAAAGGATCGATACAACAAGAAGAGCTAACGATCCTAAATATAAATGGACCCAATATAGGAGCACCCAGATATATAAAGCAAGTTCTTAATGACTTACAAAGAGACTTAGACTCCCACACAATAATAGTGGGAGACTTTAACACTCCACTGTCAATATTAGACAGATCAACCAGACAGAAAATCAACAAGGATATCCAGGACTTGAATTCAGACCTGGAACAAGCAAACCTGATAGACATTTACAGAACTCTCCACCCCAAATCCACAAAATATACATTCTTCTCAGCACCACATCACACCTACTCTAAAATTGACCACATAATTGGAAGTAAAGCACTCCTCAGCAAATGCAGAACAACTGAAATCATAACAGTCTCTCAGACCATAGGGCAATCAAGTTAGAACTCAGAATTCAGAAACTAACTCAGAACCACACAGCTGCATGAAAACTGAACAACTGGCTCTTAAATGTTGATTGGATAAACAATGAAATGAAGGCAAAAATAAAGATGTTCTTTGAAACCAATGAGAATGAAGACACAACATACCAGAATCTCTGGGACACTTTTAAAGCAGTCTCTAGAGGAAAATATATAGCAATAAGTGCCCACATGAGAAGAGTGGAGAGATCAAAAATTGACACCCTAACATCAAAATTGAAAGAGCTGGAGGAGCAAGATCAAATAAACTCAAAACCTAGCAGAAGACAAGAAATAACTAAGATCAGAGCTGAACTGAAGGAGATAGAGACACAAAAAAACCCTTCAAGAAATCAATAAATCCAAGAGCTGGTTTTTTGCAAAGATCAACAAAATAGACAGACCACTAGCCAGATTGATAAAAAAGAAAAAAGAGAATAACCAAATAGATGCAATAAAAAACAATAAAGGGAAATCACCACAGATTCCACAGAAATTCAAACCATCATCAGAGAATATTACAAACAACTCTATGCACATAAACTAGTAAACCTGGAAGAAATGGATAAATTCCTGGACACTTGTGTCCTCCCAAGCCTAAACCAGGAGGAAACTGAAACTATGAATAGACCAATAACAAGGTCTGAAGTTGAGGCAGCAATTAAGAGCCTACCACACAAAAAAAGCCCAGGCCCAGATGGGTTCACAGCCAAATTCTACCAGACACACAAAGAGGAGCTGGTACCATTCCTTCTGAAACTATTCCAAATAATCCAAAAAGAGGGAATCCTTCCCAAATCATTTTATGAGACCAACATCATCCTGATACCAAAACCCGGCAGAGACTCAACAAGAAAAGAAAACTTCAGGCCAATATCCATGATGAACATAGATGCAAAAATCTTCAATAAAATACTGGCAAGCCGATTGCAACAGCACATCAAAAAGCTTATCCACCATGATCAAGTAGGATTCATCCTGGGGTTGCAAGTCTGGTTCAACGTACGCAAGTCTGTAAATGTAATTCACCACATAAACAGAACCAAAAACAAAGACCACATGATTATCTCAATTGACACAGATAAGGCATTTGACAAAATTCAACAGCCTTTTATGCTAAAAACCCTCAATAAACTCAGTATTGATGGAACATATCTCAAAATAATAAAAGCCATTTATGACAAACCAACAGCCAGTATCATACTGAATGGGCAAAAACTGGAAGCATTCCCTTCGAAATCAGGCACTAGACAAGGATGCCCTCCCTCACCACTCCTATTCAATACAGTACTGGAAGTTCTAACCAGAGCAATCAGGCAAGAAAAAGAAATAAGGGGTATTCAAATAGGAAAGGAGGAAGCCAAATTGTCACTATTTGCAGACAACATGATAGTATATCGAGAAGACTCCATCGTCTCAGCCCAAAAACTCCTGAAACTGATAAGCAACTTCAGCAACGTCTCAGGATATAAAATCAATGTGAAAAAATCACAAGCATTCCTATACACCAATAACAGACTTAAAGAGAGCCAAATCAAGAACTAACTGCCATTCACAATTGCTACAAAGAGAATAAAATATCTAGAAATACAACTCACAAGGAATGTAAGGGACCTCTTCAAGGAGAACTACAAACCACTGCTCAACGAAATAAGAGGATACAAACAGATGGAGAAACATTCCATTTTCATGGTTAGGAAGAATCAATATCATAAAAATGGCCATACTGTCCAAAGTAATTTATAGATTCAATGCTATCCCCATCAAGCTACTATTGACCCTCTTCACAGAACTGGAAAAAAACCTTGAACTTCATATGGAACCAAAAGAGAGCCCGCATAGCCAAGTCAATTCTAAGCAAAAAGAACACAGCGGGAGGCATCACACTACCGGACTTCAAACTATACTACAAGGCTACAGTAATCAAAACAGCATGGTACTGTTACCAAAACAGAGATATAGACCAATGGAACAGAACAGAGGCACCGGAGGCAACACAACATAGCTACAACCATACAATCTTTGATAAACCTGACAAAAACAAGCAATGGGGAAAGGATTGCCTGTTTAATAAATGGTGTTGGGAAAACTGGCTAGCCATGTGCAGAAAGCAGAAACTGGACCCCTTCCTGACACCTTACACTAAAATTAACTCCAGATGGATTAAAGACTTAAACATGAGACCTGGCACCATAAAAACCCTAGAAGAAAATCTAGGCAAAACCATTCAGGACATAGGAGTAGTCAAGGACTTCATGACCAAAACACCAAAAGCATTGGCAACAAAAGCCAAAATAGACAAATGGGACCTAATCAAACTCCACAGCTTCTGCACGGCAAAAGAAACAGTCACTAGAGTGAATTGGCAACCAACAGAATGGGAAAAAAATTTTTGCAGTTTACCCATCTGACAAAGGGCTGATATCCAGAATTTACAAAGAACTCAAACAGATTTACAAGAAAAAAACAAACAAGCCGATTCAAAAATGGGCAAAGCATATGAAAAGACACTTTACAAAAGAAGACATACATGAGGCCACAAACATATGAAAAAATGCTCATCATCACTGGTCATTAGAGAAATGCAAATCAAAACTACATTGAGATACCATCTCACGTCAGTTAGAATGGCGATCATTAAAAAATCTGGAGACAGCAGATGCTGGAGAGGATGTGGAGAAATAGGAACACTTTTACACTGCTGGTGGGAGTGTAAATTAGTTCAACCATTGTGGAAGACAGTGTGGAGATTCCTTAAGGCCTTAGAAATAGAAATTCCATTTGACCCATCAATCCCATTACTGGGTATATATCCAAAAAACTATAAATCATTCTACTATAAGGACACAGGCACACGAATGTTCATTGCAGCACTGTTTACAATAGCAAAGACCTGGAAGCAACCCAAATGCCCATCGATGATAGACTGGACTGGGAAAATGTGGCACATATCCACCATGGAATATTATGCTGCAATCAAAAATGATGAGTTCGTGTCCTTGTGGGGACATGGATGAATCTGGAGAACATCATTCTCAGCAAACTGACACAAGAACAGAAAATGAAATACTGCATATTTCACTCATAGGCGGGTAATGAACAATGAGAACACATGGAAACAGGGAGAGGAGCACTACACACTGGGGTCTATTGGGGGGATTAGGGGAGGGACATTGGGCAGGGGGAGCTGGGGAGGATAGCATGGGGAGAAATGCCAGATGTGGGTGAAGGGGAGGAAGACAGAAAATCACACTGCCACATGTGTACCTATACAACTATGTTGCATGTTCTGCACATGTACCCCAAAACCTAAAATGCAATTAAAAAAAATTATACAGAATTTATGATATAGGGAAAGTTTGTTCAAGCTCAAGATATAGATTCCATGAAGTTTCAGATAAATATGCCATAAGTTACTGAGCTTTTATTGCTGTAACTCTTGAATTTGAATTATGAATGGCTCTAAGATCAAGAGCCAGAATAAAAGGGAGTGAAATGTGTGCAAATATGAGCTGTTCACTTTATCCTGAACAATAGCTGAGTATGTGTTGATTCTTTAATAAATCTGAATGATGACACCAAAAATATATCGAGCCTATGATAATCACAGGCCCGAAATTAGATATTTCTCTAATTATTTTTCCTTTTCTTATTTTACTACGTAAATACTAAGAAAAATACATCCTCTTAAGTGCCTTCATTATAGTGGTCACTATGCTCAGCAGTTACCTGTATTGCCTCATTTAATCCTCACACTTGACTGCTGGAATGACATTATTCCCATTTACTTGTAGGAGAAAATCAAGGCTAGAGAGGTTAAGTACATATGCAAATCCACAGTCAGAGGCAATCGATCTGGAATCTACACACAGGTTCTTCTGATTAGCAACACATCATCCCCAGTTCCTGACATATTGTGTTATTGCTGCATAATGAAGGTCACAGTGACTACTGTGGAGCATGTGAGAAAATATAAAATTACTCATCTAACTGATGAGTCTAATGAACACCAGAAGATGTTTTCTACAATTGGTTTCTTTGAATCAGATACGTAACTGACTTCCTTTTTAATGGGACAACAGGAACATATTGACTCATGTAACAAAGGATATGTTCAAAATGTACAGTAATCTGTTCTGCTCAAGAGAACCAGTTTGGGGCCACACTTTTTTCTGAAGGGTAACCTTCAAGGTATTTTCCCTGAACCATTTTTTTTTCTCTGCAGATTATAGAGGATCTGAAAGACTAAGATAAAGCACTTTCATTAGAAGTTATGACAGACAAACGAGTTTAATAGAGACAGGCAGTGTTTGGTCCCTTTCCTATTTCTTTCATGAAAATGGAACCGTCATTCATTCAGCTGGGAGCCTGGTCAATAGGGTGAGCTCCTGTGTGTGTACAGGAAGGGGCCTCTGATAATTGCATGAGGCAGACAATTCATCTGGAAGCTCTAGAAAATCAGAGGTGGAAAAATGAGCTCTCAGTGTCCACCTGGGTTTTGAAAAGTAGATATTTGAAGTTGTGGCAGGCTGCTTTGTAATTAAATTGGTAGCTGAGGTCAGTTTTCATAGCAGTCCAATTCCAGATGTGATCATAGCGTAATGAGCCATGCTTTTGTAAATGTTACATTTCCTGGGATCAAACTATTTGCCAGAATTTTCCTCCTAATTTAAAGGGTTTAAATGCTACATTATTTTGAATAGTATTTTGCTATACTGGTGTGTTTGTGTCATGGAAAACAGTTAGAGGGCATGGCATGGAACAACAGAAAAAGGAAAAAAACTCCTTCCAGTTTCTATAGAGCAGAATTCACTGTATTCATATCCTGCTGTCCAGGCTTGATTCAACTGGACCAATTTCTCTTTTAGCTACTAAGATAAATGTAGTGTTTACTGAATAAAGGTAATCATATTTTCCACTCTGTTATATATCAGTCTTGAAGCATCAGAATGCTCTTGTTCTCTGGAAACATAATCTGTGATATGTAGAGTTTCTTTCTCTTCTGTGATTGGAACCTATTCTTTAATTTATTTCTATTTTGAACTGAATTTAAAAGCTGATTACCCATCAGAGAAGGAGACTGGCATAATCAGGTAAGACAAGGGCAGACTCCTTGGAATTCTTCTTGGGTAGCTTTTCTAATAGACTGAAACTAATTCTGAGACCACCTGTCACTAGGCACAGTGTCTAATTCCCATGCAGCTGAATTAGTTTGTGTGAAATACTCTCTTTCTGAGGCCCCAGACACATAGAATTTATCTCAGTTCTGAAGCAACGACTGTTAATAACCTGAATAATTGTGGAGGCATTCCCCTGTACTAAAAATTATATGCAGACTAAATCACCACAATTTGATTATGATGGATGCAATTAAAATAAATTATGTAAATGCACCATAAGAATAATTAGAACTAGAAATGTTGATGAGTTAATCGCCATGTCTATGTACTTATGACACAGAAATCAAAGAAATTTGGAAAAAATTTAGATTATCTTAAAGATAAAACAGATTGAAAAAGCACTAAAAAATAATTCAGTAATGGGGATGAAAGAAGCCTCTTCTTGACATTCATTCAGGACTTTGCAAAAGAGATGAAAGTCATACAACTCACTGCATGGAATGTAGGGACTTGACAACCTGAAAGGTGAGTGACAAAGAGAAGCACAAGTTTCGTATAAACTAAAGGGTGAATTAGGGGTCACAAGAGAAGTGGCTTTATGGCTCAGTAATTAACTGTGAGGGAAATCTAAGGTCGAAAAGTAATAGTTAAAGTGGGTTAGAATGTATTCAAAAAGCAAACTTTCAAACAGAGGAAACGTAGCATCAGTGTGAACTCAGGCTTTTGTTCCTCACTTTTAAGCTGTGTCCGTTACCTGGAAGCATCAGCACCCCGGCGGCCATGAGCACCACTGCAGCCCTCATTTGAGTTCTAAATACTAAGAATAATGGTGTCATCTAAAAACAAACAAACAAATAAAACGTAGAAGACAGACTAAAGATGCTTCTGCAGACAAAGAATGAGAAAACACCAAAAAGAATAGCAGGGCCAGGCACAGTGGCTCACTCCTGTAATCCCAGCACAAAAAATTAGCAGGGTGTGGGGCACGTGCCTGTAGTTCCAGCTACTCAGGAGGCTGAGGCTGGAGAATCGCTTGAACCCAGGAGGCGGAGGTTGCAGTGAGCCAAGATTGTGTCCCTGCACTGCAGCCTAGGTGACAGAATGAGACTCCATCTCAAAAACAAAAATTAAATAAATAATGGCTGCAACTGATTTTAACAAATTATGGCTCCATGAGTTCATAATAACACTCAAAAAAGATTTTAAAAGTTTGGAGAAACAAAACAAAATGTACTAGACACTATTGTAAGCTGCTTGCTAAGGCACCAATTCACCTTCTTAAAATTCTTCCCTTTTAGTAGGACCTGTTCCCTCAGACTAACCCAAAGCATATAAGATATCAGTGAAGTCTTCTAAACAGAAGAAATGGTAGAAATAGAAAAGCATCATTTTGTGACTTACAGTGAAACAAACTTTTTAAAACAAATTAAAAGGTAAAGGCATGGTACTGTTACTGCTAAAAAGAAACAAGGGATATGTAAAAACTAATGCGATCTGGAAAACATTGTTGGATCCTGATTCAAACAAACTATTAAAAACTATTGTTTAGACATTGGAGAAGTTTGAATATGAACTATGTATTAGCTGACATTGGGTTTTTTTAATTAATTTTAGTAGAAAAAATAATGCATTATATGACCTAAAAAATGTTTTAAATTCATATTGAAGAATTTGGGTAAATGACTTGATACTTGAAATCTTGTTGAAAGCAACCCAGTCAAAATAAAATGGGAGCAGGGAGAATAGATGGGAATAAATAAAAATGACAGAATAAGTAATGGTCATGAGACTTAGTGATAGATCCAGGGGGACTATATTTTCAACTCTTTCACATGCTTAGAAATTTTCATAATAAAGCTAAAAAAATCAAAATATTGTTTAGGTATAAACACAGAAAGACAGACAAGAGAAGGTAATAAATTAACATCAATTACAATTATCTATCCATTTATGTGTTCCCTGAGATCTTTACATAAAATTCAAGATTGTAAACTCTAAATAGATGCCCATGCATGGAGTCAATGGGATAAAAAATGAGAAGTATGGGGAGCTGTGATCTCAGGCAGAAAAATTAACCCTGATTGATTGGATGATGACAGCTTACATTTATGAGTGATGAGAAGTGTCAGGGAGACGTTAGTACAGTGACTTGAGGCACTGATCTTCCTAGGCACCATCTCTGTAGGTATGTCGGACATGAGGTAGATTTGAAGAACAAAAACAAAAAGGCATATTCCTAGATAATTTGCCACATTTCAAATGCTTACTGTTAGAGATTGGTTTTATTCTCAAAAGATCCACCAGCGTTAATTTAACAGCAGCCAGGCGCAGTGGCTCACACCTGTAATCCCGGAACTTGGGAGGCTGAGTGGGTGGATCACTTGAAGCCAGGAGTTTGAGACCAGCCTGCCCAATATGGTGAAACCCATCTCTACTAAAAATACAGAAGTTAGCCGGGCGTGGCTGTACACACCTGTAGTCTCAGCTACTTGGCAGGGTAAGGCAGGAGAATAGCTTGAACCCGGTAGACAGAGGTTGCAGAGAGCCAAGATGGCACCACTGCACTCCAGCCTGGGTGACAGAGAGATACAGAGAGGGACCCTGTCTCAAAATAATAATAATAGCAAACAGTAGTATTACAGTGAAAGCCAGGGCCAGCTCCGTAGCCATCCAGTCTGCACTGTTCTGTGCTTAGGAAGATCCCACAATTGCTTTAGTGCTGTGCTGTTACCATCTTGGAATTTCTAAAACTTTTTAAACAAGGAGCTTCGCATTTTCAATTTTCACTTGACCCTGCAAATTATGTTACATGTCCTGGTTAGAGTGGCCTCTATACAGTTTGTGGGAAGCAGATTTAGTGGACTTGATGAAGTTTTATAATTCATTCTGTGGAAGGAGACTTGTTAGCCACTGCAGACTCGCTTCACAGTGTTTTTTTTTTCTTTTTAACTTCTCCACTCTTTTGGGGACAGCAAAGTAAACACAGCCTCTAGCAGTATGATATTACCTAGGACAATATTAACTTCATAAAAATGACACCCAAAAGCGAAATTCAATTTCAAACATGGTTGTTCTCTAGATCAAGAATTTTGTTTTGAAATATAATTTTCAGATACAGGTGTGCTTGCTGATATTTCTACAATATTGAGCTTGATAAAAGGCAATCCTGACTAAACATATGGAATTCTGTTGATAGTTTTACCCATGCTAACAAATACATTTTTCCCATTGATAAAGGAAAATTTTCAATAAAGAAGTGATAGCAAGTCTTGTAGGCTTACTATTTGGTACTTGCAATGTAATAACCAGTTAACAGCAATGTATCAATGATTACATTTGCATAAAAGTCTTGACTAAAGTCACACAGAAAGTAGTAGAAAGTCACTTGTCACTGTGCAGCCGATATTCTTGCATAACAGGGATTAGGATAGCTGATGTTTTGTTACAGTGACAAAGTTAATCATGGTCTAAGGACACTGAAAAATGGTGAGAAGTAAGTGAATTAATCACCATTAAAAAGTAATCCTGAAGGGCAACTTTTAAGAAAAAAATGCTGCTTTGAATAATCCAAAGTTCTTTCAATGTCAAAAAAAAAATGAAAATGCTTCTAGAAGGGACTCCCTTCTCTAAAACATTAGTATTATAACTGTAGGCAGGAAATCATTTTCTAGAAATTAACCTTTCAGAGAAACTCCATCAAATCTCGAGTTTTTATTGCTCCAAAGAAATAAACGCTTCATCAGAATTGTATTCTGGATCCAAGTCTCTTTGGCATCCTTCCTTCAGTATCTTCATCAGAATATTAAATTTCCAGGATATTTAAATGAGTCTATCTGTTAGACTTGGAGGAAGATGATTATTTAAGCAGTCAGATTGTTGTGGCATGAAAACAAGTTATTAAACCCCTGGTTGAATAACTTCTGAACAAATGCACAAATTGACTTAGAGACCTATAGAATAACGTCACCCCACCTGTTTTTAATATTTTAGAAAGGACACAAGCAAGGGGACACAAGGATACCTTCCTCTTACCCGCTGCAAACTGATGCCAGGGGATTTGTAATTATGGCACGTGCTTCAGGACAGTCAGGCAGCAATCCTCTGCCTACATATTTCTTTGTTCTTCCACTCCTAACTCTTTGCTGACCTGATATTTTCTGAGAGATTGCACTATTTTTGTCTTCCTTTGTCTCTATTTTCCTCCATTTTAAAAAATGCTTTTTTTTCTGAATAAGCCATTTCCTTAAAGTATTCAAAGAAACAAAATTCCAGGCAGAAGGAAATCTGCATACTGATGTTGTTTAGAGTTCCAACACCTGATGGATGGCCGCCTTCTCTGTAGCTTTTCCAGGTCATTTCAGACCTATGAGTGTTTTATGGCCTGTCATAGGAGGATTCACTTGAAGTCTTGTAGGTTTGACTTGTACCTTAATTTTGACCTCCCTCCATGTAAATAAAACAGAAAACTAACTTGGCACAAGATAATCATGCATTGTTGTTTTTGTTCTTTCTTTGAATGGAATCAAACTTAATTTTCTACTTTTATTTTTCTCTTAACTGGCTCTTTCCCATAATTATTTTCCTTAGAGCTTCAGATAAAAATCTTAGTCTGGATCTTAATAATTAGACCTGATGGACTAAGAGCTAAGTTCAGTCACATATTGGAAACAATCAAAAGTTAACCTATGAACATATGGCAAATGCAATTCTTTAATAAGAAACAAGACAGCAAGTTGCCATCTTGATTCAATAGATAAAAAATGATTATTGTCTTTAGCTATCTATTCTTGAAGTACATATGTAGCACTTTATTAGGAAGGTTCACTGAAAAACTTGTAACTCTGGAAAGGTAAATTTGCTTCAAATAATTAGGAAAGAGAAAAAGTATAATTAAAGAAAAAAGAGAATTTATATACATCTTTCATAATCTCTTAGAATATGACAAGTAAAACAGAAAATGAACCAAACATATACAAGAAGCAGAATTCTTCTGCATAAGATTTCAGGAAATATCTCGCTGTGAAGATTCAGCAATTTAATTAGAAAACTGGCACAAAGGCACAATATAGTCGTGATGAAATTTAATTCTAACATCAGCTAAAAGTGTATTTCTTGAAAAATGGGGACATCCGATAACCGTTTTACTTATCTCACTGAAAATTTATCTCTGAAAAGATTACTGATAATGTTACTCTTTCTTTAGTGCCAGGAGTTTGTGGCAGGGTTCATGCCAGGTGAGGAGAGGGCATTCCTACTGCTTTCTCTCCTCTAAGCTCTGGTTTAGTTTCTGATGACTTGAACATCGAGGAAGAGCCAACTGTCCTGGCCAGAGCTAGTTCATCTGTGAGAGTTGGGGTGGGGGAGATGGCATAGTGGGGATCCTTGAACTTGCTTTTCAGTAAGTTAGTTAAATAAATATCTTTATAGCTGGACATAGTGACTCAGGACCGTAATTTCAGCACTTTGGGAGGTTGAGGCAGGCAGATAGTTTGAGCTCATGAGCTGGAGACCAGCCTGGGCATCATTGTGAAACCCCATCTCTCCAAAAAATGAACATACAAAAATTATCTAGGCATGGTGGTATATGCCTGTGGTCCCAGCTACTTGGGGTGCTGAGGTGAAAGGATCGCTTGAGCCCAGGAGGCAGAGATTGCAGTGAGCCCAGATTGCACCACTGTACTCCAGGCTGGGTGACAGAGTGAGACCCTGTCTCAAAAAATAAGAAAGTAAATAAATAAGTAAAATTTTACTTCTAGCAGCCATAGGCATTTGGTTCAAGTTATTCTGAAGAACGATGCTATCCTTTTTCTTTAAATTTCCTTCTAGAAAGAAATTCTTCTTCGTTTCCAGTTCAAACTCTCAAGGTAATAGGGTATATTTTATCACCTTATTTATTGCTTTTTATATAATAAGCTTTTCATGAAGGCTTAAAGAGAAAGTATAAATTATTACTGTTTTTCTTTGACATTCACACCCACTTACTATTCCTAAGGACAATTCAGTCTCTCCTCCCATACATAAACCTTCCTATCTGATTAGATCCAGCTTGTTACTAATAGACATAAAATTATTTTATAAAAAGAAATTATGTTCAATGTAAAAATAGCAACTCATTTTAAATTCCCTTCGTTTCTCCACCCTGTTTGTCTGGACAACTCAACTTGAATCCCATAAGACAGTTTCTCTGAGTACATTTTTTAATGAGAGAAACTTTAGACATTTTGAATAAAACAAGGGAATTGCTGATGTCCCAATGCTCTTTGCAATGAGTACCTACAGTTTACCCTTGTGGAGGAAATATTACATTTACTTTCTACTAAAATCTATGTCTTATCAGGAAAAATGCCTATTAATTCATTTAAAATCATTTTCTGAGCTCAGACAACACGAAGAGCCAGACTGCCAAATCAGACTCACAAAGAGATCTTACCAAGTATCAAGCTTTGCTAATAATTCAACAGATGCAGGTGGCAATAAAGGACATTCACAGGCCAGGTGTGGTGGCTCACGCCTGTAATCCCAGCACTTTGGGAGGCCCAGGCAGGCAGATCACGAGGTCAAGAGATTGATACCATCCTGGCCAACATAGTGAAACCCTGTCTCTACTAAAAAAATACAAAACTCAGCTGAGCATAGTGGCACATGCCTGTTTCATGTCAAGCAATGCAGGTAATTTTTCCAAGCCTTCTGGTCCTTTAGAATGACCAAGTCCTGTGAGGCTGAATGTCAAGGCAAATGGAAAAATTTCTTGGTTGAAATCAAACCAGCTGACTTAGATAATTCTTGTTCATCAATCCATTAATTCAACAAATTGCTAGTAAAGCTAGTGCTCTGTGGACAGTATTATCTCAGATGTTGGGGATGCAGAAGGAAGGCAATCATGGTTCCTGACCTCATGGTCCTGAACTCTTTATAAAGAGCTATAGAAGAAATCAAGAAAACTAATTCAACTGAAGTAATGATAAATTGTGATAAGCGAAATGATCTTTGAACTGGGATTTTATAGCAGTTATATTCTTATGGAGTTATTCAACAAAGATAACTAGCAAACAGAAGATTGTGTTATGGATTCCAGCTGCTGGCATTATTGTCTATGGCTTCGATTGATTTTCACAAAATTCCTTAAAAATGAACTTAATCATCCAGTAACAGAGAAAATCAATAAACTTCAAGCTGCCTTGAAAATACTAACATAAGAAGGTTAATATCTTGATTATAAAGTTTTCTGAAATGACATAAATGACAAATGTCTTGTCTCTAAGAATATACACTGGAAACTTCCTGGATGCTGCTGAAACTGACATGAATCTCTTCCTTTGCATAATTTAATCTCTAGTTAGTATACTCCAATCAAGATTTTCTCTTCAAGGCACACCCTTAAGCCTAATCACTTTCCTCTTTCCTGCTTTCCTCTTCCCAACTCCAAGCATATGCACTTCCCTGTCACTGGGGCCTGTGCTTATAAACATGGCATTCAGCTTCTGTGTTGAATAGGATAAGGCTTTAGAGGTTTCCTTGAAAATGTAAAGCCCTCAAAGTGCCTGTGTCTAGGCATCCTCCTGTTTTTCAACAGTCTCCATTTTAAGTACCTGCCAATAATTCATCCAGTCCTTAGGCATCAAGCCCAGTGCTGTGGAAGGCTCAAGCTAAATGGTTGGGAGATTATGGTCACAGACGCTAGATTCAAGGAGGATATAACTTCCTGGGGGATATATAAACAATAATAGCACCATAAAGTCACATCTTATCAGGCATTGAGTTACAAGACTGGAGAGGGTGGTAATAATTGTGTATATTCAAAGTAACACCTGAAGGTCTTTTAATTAATCTGCAAAACACAGAATATACAGTTCTACTCACAGGCCAGGTTAATGATGATCTAATGAATTCAGTATAGCCAGATTTTCCTCTGTCATTGGAACAAAGAACAGATTCTTCAGTCAAGCACTAAATAGAATGGGTGGCTATGTTTATGGGCTATGATGTATGAAAAAAAAATACATGCATCTTAATGCAAAAGTCAGTCTTTGTATATTAATAGAGTCTTAGTATATTCATATACCCACCACATGAGGGACACAGGGAACTATTTGGAAGGAAAAGGTAAACAGAATTTCCATCTCGGTGTCAGTAATATGTGGAGTGTATACTCACTGAATAGATGATGAGCAAATTTATTTTTCTCTAACATATCTCTCTCTCTCTCTCTCTCTCTCTCTCTTACACACACACACACACACACACACACACACACACACATACATCCCATTCTGGTCAATGGAAACAATATAAACAAAGCTTTAGAACACATAAATTAAGTGACACTAATGGAGTGAGGAATATATGCAATTAGCAATAGAAAATAGTAACAAAGGCTGGCACGGTGGTTCACACCTGTAATCTCAGAGCTTTGGGAGGCCAAGGTGGGTGGATCACGAGGTCAGGGGTTTGAGACCAGCCTGGCCAGTGTAATGAAACCTCGTTTCTACTAAAAATACAAAAATTACCCGGGTGTGGTGGCACGCACCTATAGTCCCAACTACTCAGGAGGCTGAGGCAGGAGAATGACTTGAACCCAGTGAGCCAAGACTGTGCCATTGCACTCACCATGGGTGACAGAATAAGACTCTGTCTCAAAAAAAAGAGAAAATATTAAAAATTATGGCTGAAAGTTCATATAGAAGACCATCAATATTAGGCAAAAAGGGCTATATTCAGTAATTTCTGTAAAGCCACTGAAGATTTTTGAAACACATGGTGAAATTATGATTTTGCTGAAAGGCAAACAGGAGGAGTTCAGTTGTGAGCCTACTGAATCTGAGCTGTTGCAGAGGCATTTAGATGCACTCATATCTAGCTACTGGGAAGTCCTAACTAGAGATGAAGACTGATGAGCTATTTCCAGAGACCTTTTTTTTTCTATCTCTTCATCACTTAGAACAGTTCCAGGAAATGTATATGCCAGGAAAAAAACTACTGAATTAATAGTATTTTATGATATTAAGGATATGATGCATACATAGCTATTTAAACACTGAATGGAATAATAAATGGATGTATAAGTGGGAGGGAGGGAAGGAAGGAGGGAGGGAAGGAAGGAAGGAAGGAAGGAAGGAAGGAAGGAAGGAAGGAAGGAAGGAAGGGAGGAGGGAAGGAGGGAAGGAGGGAAGGAGGGAGGGAGGGAGGGAGGGAGGGAGGGAAGGAAGGAAGGAAGGAAGGAAGGAAGGAAGGAAGGAAGGAAGGAAGGAAGGAAGGAAGGAAATAAGTTCACCTCTTGAATTTTTCTAATCTGAATGGTTCTACTAAATATCTACTGTATTGTTTGACAGTTATTTGTAGACATGAAATCAGATTCTGGGAAACTTTAGGCATCTCAGAAGTTTGTTGTATGTGCTGTTAAGAGTAAAGATCCATGAGCAGCCAATGATTGCAGCTGTAATTAAATCCCTTTAGTTATGAGATGCAAGCTGTTTGGTTGTGAAGGCTGTGATGATGGGAGAAATGAGGAGAGGGAGAATACAGTACTTTGCTCCTTTGCTCCTTTTTCTTCTTTTTCTGAGACGAAAGTGGAAGTAGGAATTAGAAGAGCATCTTAGCAGGGCATGCCTTCTGACAGTGGCAAATAAGAGAGGCAGCTAAAAGAAGACCAAAGGTAGATCGGCTCTCCTCTCTGGGGAGGCAAAGAGCCATTAAAAGTGTCAGTTGCTTCTAAGACTGGCATTGTGTTTGTGTTTCTCTGAAGACTTATCACATATGGCAAGTTCTACAGACTGGAAAGGGGGTCAGAAAGGCACTGACTATAAGAGCAAGTCAAGCCCTTTTTGCTTCAGTAGTTTCCTGGGGCATGACTGTTTTGAGACAGCTGAACACTTCACTCTTCACTCGCACTACCCAACACAGTGTGGGGAGCTAAGTCCAGCTCAGAAGAACATTCTTGCTTGCTGGACTGGGGGCACAAGCCTCAAAACAGCCTTCAAGAGGATGTTAGCAAGTATCTTTCATCCTTGACTTCTAACCTGCAGCTAATCTTGATGATAAGGTCCATGCCATTCCAGTTCCTGGGATCAGTCCAGTGCTGAGTCAAAACAGAAGGAGCTCAAATTTGCTCTTGGTTGCACCCTGACACTGTGATTTCTGGGTCCCAGCCTTTTTTCTGTGACCTTACCTTGTACTTTAGCTTTGCTACATCCATAGCTTTTTCCCTTGTTCTCAAACCTCTGCCTCATTTATTCCAAGTCTGTTTGCTATGGGTTATTTTTTTGGGTACTTGGTGTCTTGCCCCACGCCATAGCACACAGATGGTTCTTCACACCTGTCGCCTCGGCCACCAGAGGCCAGCCTCTACCGTGTAGAATCCCTCCATGTGGGAGGGTCAACAGCTCCTCACTGACCCTTTTATTTGGCCATTCTATTGCTCCAACAAAACTTCTGCTCAGCTACACCTCATGTCTAATTTTGCTTCCACTCATAGCTGAACATACACTCCAAATACCTAATTTTACTCTTGAGGTAATTTTAATCCTTGATTTTATCTTCTCTATTATCTCCTGGATTCCCAGATTGACATGGAGAAAGCTATGATATGGCTCCCTCCAGTTTCCTAGTGGAAGGCAAAGGGTGCCTGAATCACAAAGTTATGTTAACCTTAAAGTTGAACATAAAAGTGTCTATGTAAATTCAAAAGGTTGAATGTAGGAAAACATTGATGGGTCAATATAATCTTGGTTTATCATCTCTTTAATATGCCATTAAGACTCACTGAGAAAGATCACTAGTTAAACATATGGTAAATTCTGGAAATGAAAGCTGCTGGGTTCTGCTGAAATAGCCCATGAGTAAATAACAGCACCTCGAAGATGTTTTATGACTAACTTCATTTTTTTTTTAAATCAGAGATCATCATATCTCTGCTTGGTGCTAACTAAAAACCTGAAAGTTCTGGTCAGAACAAATGTAGTTCACAAACACTAAGGTTTTGGTGGCTCAAAATAAATCACAACGCCAGAAACTTAGAAATAATAAACACAGGGCCCTCTTCCGTGGCTTTAGTAAACAACGTATTTCAATAACTTCATAATGAGGCTGAAGCTGGATGAATTTATGCCTGAAAAGTCTATTCATTTGCACACTGGTGAGTCCAACACTCTGGTTTTAAACAGAGCAAAAATCGTTTTCTAAAATATGTAGTCAGTCATGTCATACCTCTGGCTAAAGTACTGTTATTTTGGTGCACATATTCTGAGTTTCCATGAAACAAAACATTTGACAACCATAATCTTTTGTCATATTCAGCAGTTCACAAGTCCCATTCACTTCCATAGAGCTTGCAGAGTATAAATACGCTTCATGAGAGAGCGCTTCAAGGTATACTCCCTCTGTACCCTTAGCAGGTTCACAGTGCCCATCTAGAAGACATTCAGTAATCACAAGCTGAATAAATATACGAAAATGAAGTTTCACATCAGTTAATCGCAAGAGAATGTTTTGTGGCTGCTTCGTCAATTTTTAAATCTACTATGAGGCGTTTAAAGGTAACAGTTAAGATGAGGCCCACGAAAGCCCTCAGTGTCATGAGTTAGCAGGGGAATGTTTCTGAAAACCACAGTGATATGTACCATGATGCATCCCAGAATACCTAAAATTTAACATATCAACAGTGCTCGCCAGGGTGAGGAACAGGAATTCACACATCGCTGTTTGGGATGTAAAATGTTATGAACACTTTGAAAAACTGTTTATGATTGCTTATAAAGTAAAACATATGGTTATCATTATGATCCATCTATTTTATTTTCAGGTATTTACCCAAAAGAAATGAAGACATATAGCCACATGAGAACTTGCTTAGTTTAAAATATCTCCTAATTAAAGCTAATTCAAAAGTTTATTCCAAATCAACATGGAAATGGATAAACAAAGGTGTTCCACTCATACAGTGGAACACCACCCAGCCAAAAAAGGAGGAAAGGACAAACTACTGGCAGAGGTTCCCATATGAATGAATCTCTACAACACCATGAATGAAAGAAGCAAACTCAATAGAGTTGATACCACGATTTTATTTATATAAAATTCTAGAAGTGAGCCTCATTTAGAGTGATGAAAATGAGATCAGTGGTAGGCTGGGGCCAGGGGTAGACAGAACTGACCACAAAAAGGCACAGGCACTTTTTGAGTGATGGCAATATTAAATATCTTGATTAAGGAGGTGACACAGATGCATGCATTTATCAAAACGAATTGAACTGTACACTAAATGAGTGCATCTTAACGGTATGTAATTTACACTTAAAGCCAATTATACACTAAATAAAACTAAGAAAATTTGGAAAGTTGGTGGCTGTTTTTATAATTACAGATTTTTTTATATTCTATTAATTATGAATAATGCGTTTAGCCTATGGAATCAATTCTTTATAGAAACTCATTACATCATTGTTTGATATTGCTTGTGAAATCATTCCTTTAGACCTCTTGGGTAATATTGGTATAGGTGAAGTAGACTTTTTCCCCAAAAATGCTATATCTTGTTCTTTCTGTTGTATCTCTCATCTGTTCTAGGTAATCAACTAATAGTTTTTTTATGAATAAGAATTAAATGTTTCTACTTTTTACTGAAAGATTTCAGACTACTGAAAATGTGACAAAAAAATTCTAAAATAAGCGTAGATATTCGTTCTATGAAAAAAGTACTAACAATTTATCTGTTGCTAAATCATCAATATATTGTACCAGATACCATTATTTACTCCCTATTGAATTGTTGAAGTTTAACTAAATTAACTACTTAATTCATTCCTACCCTAAATATTTATTCAAAATTATTACTATGTTTTAAAATGATCGTTTGATACAAAAATATTTTCTCCATATAAAATAAATAAGGGATACATTTAAATTGTTTACATTTGTAAAGTACAATACATAAATAGAATTTTGAGTAAATTAAGAATATTTTGACTGCACTACCTAAAAAAAAAAAGGAACAAAAAAAACTCACATCTTAGACTTGCAATTGGAGCTAAATCAACCCCTTATTTTGGTCTATCACTAACAGCTCTGAGTTGACGCCAGGATAATTACAAAGAAATTTCCATAGTATGTATACTTTCCAAAGGTACGAATTTTGAAGTAAATAATGTATGCCACAAATAAGTTGGTCACTTATTTCTTTTTTCTCTTCTCCATTATCTTCAGATGTATAACCGTTTGAGAATATATTTACTTTCGAGGAAAGCCCTTTTTATTTCACTGCTTATTATTACTGCCACTAAGTAATATTATTGTTTGTAGGGCTGTGTTATATGCTTTAAATGCATTGTTATACTTAACTTTACAAACACACTGTATGACAGGTGGAGGAGATGGGAGTACCCAGGGAACGAAAGGTGAGGCTGAATCCACGGCATCTGCAGTACCCAGATAGGTGAAGTAAGAGGTGAAGTGTCTTCATGTGAGAAAGAATGGGTGTACTTTTCAGAGAAACAAAGGCTTTCTTACAGGAAAAATAAGCCATAGTTATAATTACATCATTTGTCATGAGATTTCTAAAGAAACTTTCAAGATAGGAAATGAGAGAAAGAGAAAGAAAGGAGATTATGGTTTTTTTCTATGGGAGCCTGTAAATTGAACTGAAATGAACAGTCCATAAACAGAATGGAATATCTAGGGTATGGATCCTAGTTCCAGGCAGCTTATCACCTGCTCCCCGGCAGGAGAAGAACCTGAACTATTCCAGTGAGGACACAATGCTTTCACTCTTGACAGTCTTTCCTAAACAGCAGCAAAAACTTCCTTTAAGAAATTTACCATGATAGCCTCGAAGTTTTAGAATCAAAAGGTTTTAATCTACAGTCTCATCTGAAAAGGTCGAAGACCACAGAAAAATTTGAGTACAGAAATATGTTTACAATATTGGTCATCAGAAAACATATCTATAGGGGCTAAGGGGTTGTGTTCTGCTGTTTTGCAGTACTCAAAGAAACCGAGTGGGAAGGTGAAGAATTCACATCCTAAATGGAAATTAGTAAATTAGGAGGCAGTGTGTGGTTGAACAATCCATATTAAAATGTATCATGAAGCCAAACTCTTTAATAGTAATCTATTCATGTCCTATATGTAAACTCTTTACTACATTAGTGCTTAGAGCATAATTTGGGCTTAATACACAGAGATTGATTGAGCGAGTGATAAGATAAATGGGGAAAACAGAAGAATACTGTTTTATCTTCTCTGACTTTCTGAACTTTTGTCATTCAAATGTGTATTTAGGTCTTATCTTCCCACTGTCTTTAAAATAGCATTTCTTTAAAGATGATTAATTTGAGGCTACTTATAATAGGCCAAAACAAGCAACTGATGAATGATGTGCTTATTAAATGGCATAGGGTGTCACAGAAAACAACTGAGGCTTCAGGCAACTCATTTTTAATGGCATTAATGATACCTTTTGAAGGTGTGATTACCACTGTAAACCACAGTCAGTTGCTTATTTCAGTTTATTCTTCAGTATGAGCTACAAAAACATTATGAACTGAAAACAATATTTTAGAAAGGCAGATACTCTTAAAATTAGCAAACAGTTTTTGCTAAATTATAATATAGGTCATCATTGGAAAATACAGATGTAGAATTCCACCTCAAAAAAGGCACTTTCTTTATTTTCCTTTTAGTTTAACAGGAGAAATAAGAGATTTTTGCAGCTTTTTAAAAAATCAAAATGCAATTATTCATAGAAGAAAAACAACATGTTAATCTTTCTTAAACTTCTTAAATGAGTACTTTTGGAAATGAAAATGAAATTATATTAGCAAAAATTTAATTAGCACATGTGGTGAAAGATTTTATATGATTCTGTTAGTGGATTTGATCAATTTATGCTAATTGCTAAATAATATAGAATCAAATTATGTATCACCAGAAGAAAAAGGAATAAACATTCTAATAACATTTTTCAAGTATACTTTCCAAAAGGTTATCTTTAAAATATTCACCCCTTCTGAAGAGCACATACTGTGTTCCTTATGAGCTGAGAGAGAGAGTCTTAGAAATATCTGCGACTTAAACACTAGCCAGGTGTCTGGAATAACTTTCTCACAAGAACACAATGTAAATATCATTTTTCTTCTGTTTGATTATTTTGAATAACATGCATACTTCATGTGAACTATCGTGGAGTGTTTGATTACCCAAAGAAAAAGCCAATATTTGAAAAGGTGTTATTCACAATGGAGCTAAAATAGAGACAGGGTAAAATTTTGATGGGATAAGTGGTAGGGAGGGACATTCTTTGCTATTAAAGGAAGAGTAGAGAGACTATGCTTTGCATTTAGAGGTGGAGTTCCCAATAATTATTACGATTCCTTTTCCTAGGTGAAGAAGCTGTGGATGACTAATATTTTTTGCTCCACAGGATATCTGTAAAGACCATTGTTTGGTTTGTATTAACGTTTTTATTTTCATAATCTAACTTAGGCAAGATGTGTATGAGAAATGCTTAGCTATAAAAGAGTAACACTGGGAAGGTATGGGTGATGGAGTCCTCTGGATCACATGGCATGTTGTGGCATAGTGCCCTCAGCTGCAAATTAGAGATAACAATCATAACCAATTTCTAGCAGTGTTGATATTAAATGAGCTAGTACATGTAAATCACTTAGCATGTACTCAGGAAATGTTAGCTGTTAGTATTTTGACTCTATTGACTTTTTTTATTTATTTCTCCTTAACAAAGAGGAAATCTTTAAAAATTTGTTCACTACTGTTATGTGTGTGAGAGACACTACATATACCTGTCCTTTTGAGCAAGAGTCAAATTGTCATTAAGGTCAAGGTGTAATTCCCAGTTCAATTCCTTATTCGTAGCCATCGAATGTGGCTCTTCCATACCAAGATGAACCTCTCGCTGTCTCCATTATGTGCTTGGGTTACAGGATGATTGTACATGATCTATGACAATCTATCATCTATAGTCTACATACTACTACAATGCTATTGTTTTTAAATTATTTCCCTTCCTAAAAGTTCTATTTCAGAGTTTCACTACCGCACCATAGGTTTCTCTCTACTCCCTGTGTAACAGAATGAGACAAGAAACAAAAGAGGGAGGAGTGGGGAAATGGATATGATAAACAAGGATTTTTAGTAAACTAAAAATGTCATTATAGAATTAAAATACACACTCATGGTGATAAAGAGTACAAGGGAACTGTTTGTATATTTGCTTTGTAGCTTTCTATATTCTCCAGATTTTTTTATTTACTATCTCAGAAGAGACTTAGAAATATAATAAAAGTTGCAAAGAGAAAATGAGAATTTTTGAAAATATCTTCACAATGGTATAAAAAACATCAAGTAATTCTGCATAATCTAATGGATGTGTTAGTTCTCTAAAGGAAAAAGTATAAAACTTAATGAGAGGTATAAAAGATCAAAATAAATGGATATATGAAGTATGATCATGGATTGGAAGAGACTGAATATTTTAATGATGTTACTCTTCCAAAATTGATCTGTAGAGTAAATGAAATAGCAATCTAAATTCCAACAGGCTTTTCTTTGGTGACAATAAATAAGCTGATTTTAAACTGTACATGGAGAAGCCTAGGGCCAGGACTAGCCAAAACATTCAAAAAGAAGAACATGGAAGAAATTTTTCTATCACACAGAAAGACTTATGGAAAGGAAAAAATCATGATGAAAGTGTAATTTTGGCATAAGAATAAACAAATAAATTAATGGAAAAGAATAGAGGACTCAAAAACAGTTATATGCATTTATGAATGCTAGATTTATAACCAACATAGTGATAGAAAGTAGCTACAGCAAAAATAACTATATTTTAATAAATGAGGTGTACATATGAAAAAATGAAGTTAGCCTGTTGCATCACACCACATTCAAAAATCAGTTCTTGGCTGATGACAGATTAATGTGAAAAGTGAAACTATAAGGCTTTCTGAAGATAATACAGGAGAAACCTTAATAACCTCAGGTTAGAACATACTTTTACAGAAAAAAAAAGCACACATTGTAAAGAAAAGAATTAAAGAACTTCTGTGCATGAAAACATGCTATAAATAAAGTAGAGAAGAAAGCCATAGAATTAAAAATATTAGCAATATATAACTCCGACAAAGAACTCTCATCCCTAACGGGGCTGAATGAGCCTTTGTGGTTGATTCGGGGGTGACATTTCTAAGGCAGGAAGGCTATAGCTACAAGAACAAAGTGCCTTTCTATTTTGTTAAGCTGGTGGATTTGCTTTGTTTCTTGTTGGCCTTCCACACAGAGGCCACAGGGGCATTGTACATAGTCGAAATTTTGTTCACATTCTGACATTATATAGGGTTTCGTTTCTCCTTTTCAATGCTGTGGTTTTCCGTTTTTCTTTGTGTCTTCATATGCGTTGTAGGCAGGATTTAAAGTTGTTTGATTCAAACTTCAAGTTAGATGCTGTCTTAAACATTTTTTCTGTTCCTAAAATCTTTTTGTAATCTTTACTGCAGAATTCTTAATGTTGATATAAATTTATGAATTTTATATATTTTGTGTTTTCCTATATTCTCTGAAAATTATATCACAATGGTTTTCTGTATTGAAATATCATCTTATATAGTAGTTCTAATTGAATAATTACATTTTATTTGTTCAGGTTGTAAGCTAACTAATTTATCATTCCCTTTTCCTAGGGCATTTCAGATTCCCTTTTGCATAAAGACACAAAAAATTCAGTGAAAGACTTCTTCAATAAAATTTACAAGCCATAAAACTATATTTTAGATAAATTCTCTGGAGTAAGATAACTAGGTCAATGTGTATAAGTAATTGTATACTTTGAAAATATATTGTAACATTTTTATTGCTAGCAACAATACGTGAAAGTACCAACAATCTTGAAATTTTGGAATCAGAAGTATCACCTCTTGATTAGCAATGAGATTTAATAATATAGGACTCTGGCCTGTGTGTCTCAAACTAGACATGATTTTTCTTTTCTCGAAGCAAAACAAAACAACAAAACAAAAAAGCGGTGATTTTTTTTTATTTTGCCTTCTGTTTCTCAACACACAAAGTTGCACAGCTGCACCGTTCCAGTATCTGAATTGAGTTCTACTTTAATTTCTCATACCTGATTCACTAGGTGATTCTGTCACTTTTCCTTTCAAACAGCTCTGACACCATTCCCTTCTTTCTTCCCCATTGTCACCTTCCTCTCCGATGAACAGAGGCGGCAGTAACCTAACTGGACTCTAGCCTTGCACTGAATCCTTCTCCTAGCCTCACACTACTCCACATTGCTTTTAGAGGCATCTCCCACATACAGTCATACCCATCCCATTCCACAACCTAAAACCTCCAACATCCCTCACACAAAATAGAGCCAGTTCTTAGAATGTCAGAACTTCCCCACTGATTCAGCCACCTTCCTAGAGTCGTATCCATACCCTCTTTGACCTGTGATCACACAAGTCAATTAGCCATTTCCCTAAAACAACTTAATTACAAACCACATCCCACCACTTACAAGATTGTGTGCAGTCTCTACCACATTTTTAGCCTTTCTTTGAGAAAGTTATATCTTTATCATATATGAATACTCTCACCTTTACCGCTACCCCATCCTGAAGACCTACTATGCTTAGGAGCTTTTTAGCTCTACTAGAGAACTGAGTTGAATTCAACTGCATTGATGGATAAACAATCCTTACTCCAAAGATATTGAATGTTCAGTATTTTTTAAATGGAAGTAATTTATGCTGATACAGAGGTCTATTTATGACAGGAGCCCATCTGATATTTTGTAGGAACACTTAGAAAAGGATAGAAGTCATGTTCATTACAGAAACTGATAACACAAACTAGTGAGTTATAACTAGGAGCGGTGGCTTACGCCTGTAATCTTAGCGCTTTGGGACGTCAAGGTGGTCCATCACCTGAGGTCAGGAGTTCGAGACAAGCCTGGCTAACATTGCAAAACCCTGTCTCTACTAAAAAAAAAAATATATATATATATATACACACACACACACACACACACACACACACACACACACACACTTGGAATTAAAGATAAACTTGCTAGAACTAATCATCAATATATAGTCCAAAACAACAACTAATTCTGCTCTTTCCATTTTCAAATTATAAGGGAATTGGACTACCTTCTAGAAACCTCCACTCCCACATAAAATTAAGCCCTAATCTCTTACCTGGACCATGGCGGTAGCCTCTTAACTGGTCCCCTTCCTTCTCTGTACTCTCCAAAGTGTTTTCAATGCCCCACTCATAATGATACTGTTAAAATATTAGCCAGATCTTGCCCCACTTTCTACCAGTCTAAACTTCCTAATAGCTTCCCATTACACTCAGAGTAATAAAGAAAAATCTTTTCTTAGAAAATAATCAACCAGAATCTAAATGGCCTGGTTCTCACACCTCTCGAACTTCATCTCCTACTACCTTGTTTCATTTACTCTGTTCCAATGATATTGACCTCTTTGCTGTTCCCTGAACAATCAACCACTTCCCTATCTCAGCCTCTTTGATTCTTGTTGTTTTCTCTGCTTGGTGTGTTCTCCTCTCAGATATACACACAGCCACTTCCTCACTTCCTTTTCCATCTAAAATTTCAACTCCCCCTGCCGCAATAGTTAATACTGCCCTTTCCTGCTTTATTTTGGTCTCTTTGCACTTAATGCTATCTGTCCGGTATAGATTTTACTCTTAGGCATTGTCTGCCTCACCAATGGAGAGTAAGCTCAATGTAGAAATGAATTCTTGTCATTTTTGCTTATTAATGACTTCCTGAAACCTAGAACAGTACCTAAGGAATAGCAGGCAATTAATCGTGAGCAAGAAAGAAATGCCATGGGGAAGAATTTACTTTTAGGTTCACATAGAATAAGATAGATATGACAACATGGTTTAAAATTTTAAAAAGTGTGTGAGGGGGGTTAAAACAACAGAATTTATTGATGGAAATTTTTATGGACTGAAATTTGTCCCACCCTACCTCCAAATTCATACATTAAAGCCCAGCAGTGTATCTGGAGATAGGGCCTTTATGGAGGCAGTTAAGGTTAAATGAGGTCATAAGGGTGGGGATCTGATCTGCTAGGATTAGTCCTCAGAAGAAGAAATGCCAGAGAGCTCACTGGCTCCCTGACATGTGAGGGCATAGCAAGAAGGCAGCTGTCTCACATCAGGGAGAAGAGCCCTCACCAGGAGCCAAACTGGCTGACACCTGGATGTCGGACTTTACAGCCTCCAGAACTATAAGAAACATTTCTGGGCCGGGCACGGTGGCTCAAGCCTATAATCCCAGCACTTTAGGAGGCCGAGGCGGGTGGATCACAAGGTCAAGAGGTCGAGACCATCATGGTCAACAAGGTGAAACCCCATCTCTACTAAAGATACAAAAAATTAGCTGGGCATGGTGGTGCGTGCCTGTAATCCCAGCTACTCAGGAGGCTGAGGCAGGAGAATTGCCTGAACCCAGGAGGCAGAGGTTGCGGTGAGCCGAGATCGCGCCATTGCACTCCAGCCTGGGTAACGGGAGCAAAACTCCATTTCAAAAAAAAAAAAAAGAAAGAACGAAAGAAAGAAACATTTCTGTTAAGACACCCAGGTTGTGGTATCTTGTTATGATACCTGAAGGGGACTAAAATAGAAATGTACCTTAAATATCATCTAACCTAAGTTTCTTATTTAAAAGATAAGGAAACTGAAGCCAGAGAAGTTAAATGACTTTCTAAAGGTCACAGAGTCAGTATATAGCAGAATTAAACCCATTAGCCACATGGCAGTTCAGTGCTTTCCTCACTTTGCTGACTCTCATACCAGTCTATGTAGTATATGATTAACGTAAGGCAGACATTCTTCAACCTTATTCTCAGGGAACTCTGTTTTTCAGAAGGCTATAGCAGACATTTTGCCATTAAAAGTTATTCATGATGATCTTTTCACTACATCTCTGGGGGTATTTAATTGATTCTTTTTTTCCTACAATTTTTTTTTTTTTGCCAATAGATTTTCCTTCTCCTATAAATTATATATATATATATATATATATATATATATATATATATATATCTGAAAAAAGTAATTCTGTCCTTTGGAGATGTAGCAGTATAGATATATTAAATATGGGTAAATTTTCTGCTGGTACAGTTGATCCTGGTTCAAATGATAGAATTAATGCTCTTCAGAATTTTATTGTATTCCAGAAAGAGTCCCATGACTTTTCAGAGCCCTGCTTCCTGGACACGTTTGAAAGGCACTGATGTAACAGCATGACACAGCTGCTCAAAAGCTATTATGAGCCTAGGCTGAATCAATAGAAGAAAAGTGTCCAAATCACAGAGATCTCAGTCCCTCTGAACTTGGCACCATTAGAACATGTGCACGGTATTATATGTGTTGTCTATTCCTGGATCCTATCTTGAAGGTGTTATTGACTGGCATCCGTGGGTAATGTTAAAGGAATAGTTTGGGAAGTGATGACTTAGGGGAATAAGAAGCTGTTTTCAGAACTTTGAAGGGCTGAAATAATGGAGGAATGGTTTTGTTTTGTATTACTTCATATGCAGAATCAAGCTCTGTGTATAAACACTGCAGGGAAGTAAGTTTTTTACTCAATATAAGAACAATTAGAGTTGTTATCCCTGAAAACATTCTCTAATAAAAGTACTGAAATGTGTTGAAAGTGCTAGAAATGTACCAGCCATCAATCCAGAATATGCAGAAAAAATCCTATTTAGGAAGTGATTTAAAACAGTTGATCTCAAAGGCTGTTACAACACAAACATTCTGCCATTCTATGAATACAAAGAACTAGATCATTTACTATAATGAACATGTTACAAGCAAGTGCAATGGCTGGGTTTTCTGGGTCTTTTTTTTCATGCTTTGTAAAAGGGAAGAAGGATAAAGGTGGAAAGGCCCTGGATGGCTAAAATGAATGTAAAAGGAAAAAGAAAAAATGAATGTAGAGGAAGAAGGAAAAGAAACTCAAAATGCACAATTTGCTTAAGTCTTGGCCTGTTTTTCAATGAGAAACTCTGCACTGAGATGAAGTATATTCCTGGTGGCTGCCGATGCATGCATGTGGTTTAATGCCTTGGCTGTCTTAAAAAGTCAGTCTCTGAGACCCTCAATTTTTACTTAACTGCTAAGATATTCAAGAATGCTATATAAAAGGAGAAAGAAACCCATTAGAATAAACACTTTCAAGGATATTTCAAATTGTTGCTTATTTAAATAAATATTGCTACCTTACATTAAAGAGATAATAAGATATTAAAGGCTTGAGAGCAGGTAAAACATAGTTATCCTTAAATAACACCTTTCCTTTTAATAACATCACCTAAACAATGGGATTTTTACCTTTGTTTCTTGACGGTTTCTTCTTTAGTCATCTTTGTTTCTTATTTGTTTACTGAGTTCTTTCTAATGGTATTTTTTTCACACTTTTATCTGTTGAGTTTTCTCTTTTTATTAATGCTTATAGTACTCATTTTTATTTTTGTAGTACATTTTATTCTTCTGAAAAGTCATACTTGAATAAAGTACATGTCTTTTAAAAAGACAAGGAATTTTCTGCATTTTATATTTGACTCCTTAATTTTTTAATTTTTAGGTTAAGAATAATTCTGTGTTTTACATAAATATTGCTTTCTAACGACTAGGCTTCAGTTGTTGATATATGTTAGAATATAGCATTTCAGCCTCCAATACAGATTTCTGTTCTATAATCTTGGGAATTTGTGGAGGAGGAGAAGATAAATATTTATCTTCTTCAAGTCTAAAAATTATCACATGGGGACACATAAATCCCCATGTATCTCTTTAAGGACAACATATTATTTTTAAAATTGGAATATAAGTTTCTAAAGTAGAGAAAAAAATAAGGTCATCTTGTCCTTGTATGAAAATCCAAGGATGGTTGTTTAAAGAATAATTTAGAATGGCAAATGTCTAAAGGTTTGCTATAAATTCCGTGAGATCTTCTATGATATCCACACTCACTCAGACACACATAAATGTCATCTCTACAGAATGGCCCTGAAAAATGCAATCCTGGGAGCCCAGTTCCCCTGCGCAAGTCCCGACCTGGGTCAGCCCTACAGGGCAGCAGCTGGTACACTAGGCCTTGCTCCCCATGCCCTCCCACTGACTTCAATAAATTCCATTGTTTTTTTCAAAGCGTTTCTAAGTGACAAAAATAAAACTGATAATTTAATCTGTACCATGACATTAATGATGAATAGTGGCTCCATGTGTTTTCTCTTATATTTAATGTTTGTATTATAAGAGCTTTTTATGCCTTAGTTGAAAGTGGTAGGAATTCTAGGCCTACATCGTACACACATCTGCCTATAACCAATCTTTTCTCATAGCTATAATTATGCATTGACATTTTATTTACTTCCTACAATTTCTCTAAGTGCATCATTTTGTTCTATATACAGTGTTTTAAATAAAACATCTTCGGCCTGATGTATTTTTGAAATATTTGCGGATGCTAATCCTATCTCTGTCATAGAGCTTATTTATACACACACATCTTTTTCCTCCTGCCTTAATCCCCTTGGTTTATTTTTCCCTTGTTCGAATTTACTCTTTCATGGAACTTTTTACCATTTGATGAGATTAGATATTTTTAAGAAATTTTCAGGGCTGGGCGCGGTGGCTCACGCCTCTAATCCCAGCACTTTGGGAGGCCAAGGTGGGTGGATCACGAGGTCAAGAGATCGAGACTATCCTGGTCAACATGGTGAAACCCCGTCTCTACTAAAAATACAAAAAATTAGCTGGGCATGGTGGCGCGTGCCTGTAATCCCAGCTACTCAGGAGCCTGAGGCAGGAGAATTGCCTGAACCCAGGAGGTGGAGGTTGAGGTGAGCCGAGATCGCGCCATTGCACTCCAGCCTGGGTAACAAGAGCGAAACTCCGTCTCAAAAAAAAAGAAAAAGAAAAAGAAATTTTCAGATAATAGAGCTTCCAGAATACCTGAGTATTGCTTTACCTGAGTCGTGCTTCAGCATAAAGTCCCCATGCTATTCCAAAACTCATCTAACATATTTAATTTTTAACTTTCTTATAGCCTTTTGATTAGAGTGACACTGAAAATGTATAATATTTATTGCTTTCTCCAGCGCTTTCTGAACATAGTGATACTATAATATTTTTCTAATAGTTTGGAATAAAAAGAAGATAGATTATTTGTCAAACAAATACATAAATACTCAAACACAATTTACGTTCTTGTCGTCATACCACATCAGATACTTTATGCAAAGTATGATCTGGGGTGAATTCAATTAAAGCTGAGGAACATATAAAATGTTCAGAAATCACATTCTGGAATAACTGTTTAATATTTACGCCATGCTAAAAGAGTTAGGACTATAATCTGTGGAATTAAAATTTGGAGAAAAGAAGTGGTAAGATTAGTCCACTGATTGATAAACCAAAGGTAGCACCTTTAGTTCCATTGAGGCCATAGCAACATCAGTGATACCTCAGTCTATGAATAGGAAAATTAAGCTATGCTTCGATTTGCAGATATTCCAGAAAGAATTAAATTTTATGAAATCAAAGGAGCTGCTATATCTTTTTCTTTTGTAACAAACATAGGAATTTTCTTACTGGAACAGACCCATAGTTTACCTCTCATAGTACTCTATGTGTAGAAGGGAGAAAACATTTGTGCCTCTACAAATGGATTTCACCATCTTTCATAATATTCACAAAAATAGCTAAAAATCAGGCCAGCAGGAGAAATAGACAAATTACTCTTACCCTATTATGAAATTAGCATGCAATATTTTTTTTTTGCAAACAATCCAACCATTTCAAAGAGGATGTACCCTCCAGATAATAGTAAATAAAAAGTTCAGCGAAAGTAAGTAAGCTTATAGCTGCTGTAATTTTCAGAACCATTATGCATCCTCTTGCAGCTGGTTTTGGTGGTGCTGCTAAGTGCATTCTCCTGGGCCCATCCACTTAGTATTTATAGGCATCAAATAAGAATTGAAGAAAGGAGATGAGAATAAATGTAAATCTTAGTGAATATAAGATTTTGATGAAATGTCAAAACAGTACATGTATGCCTTGTAAGACCAATGGCAATTTTCATGTTGGTCATAAATGTTTATAAATTTAGGTGTATAAATGAACAAGTAACACAGAGTAGAAAAAAGAATCTCTGTCTTTGCATATAGAAGGGCTGAAACAAATAATTAGTCCTTATGCTTTGTCTGATGGTTTGTAGTTTATCTTGATAAATGTAACCTCATTTTTTTCAAGTCTTTTTTTTAGCAATCCCCAAATGTAGGAAGATACACTCTATCACAAAACTGTTAAATGACTGAATCAGGACTCCAGGCCATCTTTCTGACTTCAAGACCTGTATTTAAATTGCTGCAGTATTCTTGGAAAATACTAGACTCAGGGATGTTTTCACAGAGTAAAATGTTTTGAAAAATTTATCTGTGAAGGTGCCTTAAAACTTGCTGTCTCCTGCAAGTCATCTGGAGTTCACCAAAAGTCTACCTCTTCAACTACTTTCCTTATATAGGAACTTTTTAAAGTGAGAAGAAAAGCATCACATTTTACTTTTGAGAAATTTGAGACCTCCTTGAAAGCATAATCTATTCCCTTTTAACAAGTACATATCTCGTAACAGTGCAGAGTATGAGACTAGGTAGAGTGATTGTAGATGTAGTTACTTTTCCTATTTCCTTATGCCACAGAATCATTTTTTCACATACCTTGCGTAATTCCTCTGAATGATTTTCAAGGGATCTTTTGGCATGTACAATTATTTGCCATCAAATATTTGTAAATGAAAGTGCTAGAGTATGAGACAGAATATAGACAGCTAATCTTATGACTGCTCTGAATGACAGGCACAGAGGCAACACAGACATTCCTGAAGGAGCAAGATGTCAGTCTTCAAAATTGCCTTTCCTAGTTTGATATTGGTCCTCACTGTTCCGAAATGAAGATGGAAAACATTCACAAGGCATTCTATATTGGCAGTGGGCTACTTCACTATATACAATTAATTAGTATATGCATCTGTACTCTTAGAAACTAGCAATGGAAACTACTTAAAAATTAACAGGTTTATTTTAAAGTTTAATATAAAAGTATTTCTGAGGTCAATATTGTACCTCTACAGATCTACATCTAGCCACAGAAAATCTAAATATAATTTACTTTGGAAATAATGTTTCCTGTCTGCTGGTCCTTAATAGCTGGTTTCACTTTGAATTATCAAAATGATACTGAGGACCAAAAAAATAAGATGCATGAAAATACTTTCATTGTAACTGTCAGCAGGTGAATGATTCACTTTGAATTTGCCTCAACTTGTCTTACAGAACACCTGTCCAGTCTCTTTCCACTTTCCCTTTTGAGGCTTTTCTATGCTCCTCTCCTAGCAAATAAATAGGATTTCTAAGTCTAACACAAGGGATAGAAGTATAAGAAGTGGGGTCTGCTGGTAATAAGGCTTCAGGTATGTGTCATTGGATGTGTTTTCCTTGTTTGTTGAATGTGAAATACTTAGCCAGGAAGGGAGAATGCCATTTCCATCTATAATTTTCCAGGTTCTGTTTTAAAAGGGTATTCTTTTCTCCAGTTTCAAATGAAGAAACAGGCTCTTCTGAACAGAGACGTGCTGCACTCTGCTTAATGTCACTTTCTTGGACAAACTTGGTTCTTATAGTTCTCCAAATGGCTACTTTAAATGCAGCAAGGACCCTGGATCTTCAGCAACTATTGATAACTTACTAGTTTCTTCTTTTGCCAAGATAATGGCAAAATGAAAATGACATATTTTTATATTTCTGTATGACAGTACTAATATTTTCTTTTCTTAGATCATTTTTTTATATTAGAGGAGCTCTTTATGTTGCTCTATGACTGCTGCAATTTTATCTACTTAATAAAATCAAGTTGGCGGTAGTCTGTTGTAGAAAGGTAGCCGGACACTAAGTAGAAGAATTGGGCTCAAGACTCAGATTTGTCCCTTTTGCCTGTGGTAATGGCAAATAAATCACTTAACTCCCTCGGACTCACACTGCTCACCCTTGAGAGAAGGAGATTGGACTTGCAGCTTATTCTGGCAGCTTTTTCAGTGGCAGTGAACATGGCTGGGGCTTGGGTAGTGCTGATGGGGTTCAGGAAATATTGAGGAAAATGAAGCTTTGAGAACAGTAAAATTATTCATCTGGCTGGGCGCGGTGGCTCAAGCCTGTAATCCTAGCACTTTGGGAGGCCGAGGCAGGTGGATCACAAGGTCAACAGATCGAGACCATCCTGGTCAACATGGTGAAACCCCATCTCTACTAAAAATTACAAAAAATTAGCTGGGCACAGTGGCGCGTGCCTGTAATCCCAGCTACTCAGGAGGCTGAGGCAGGAGAATTGCCTGAACCCAGAGGGTGGAGGTTGCGGTGAGCCGAGATCGCGCCATTGCACCCAGCCTGGGTAAAAAGAGTGAAACTCAGTCTCAAAAAAAAAAAAATTATTCATCTATGTAATCTTCAGTTATGGCAGTACCTGAAGACTCTCAGAATCTCCAGTTCTATTTTTAATGAATGACTTTGAAGAGGAGGATCTATCAAAAGAATGGGTCCTTCCGTATATTGTTTAGAATCAGATTAGAACTTAAACTAAATCACAAGGAAACAGGACCCTTAAAAACGTAATAGTCAAGGGAAGCTTTCATGCACCTGATAGAGTCCTCCATCCAAGTCTGGATGACTATGAAGTAGAATCTCTAACAGGGGCCAGGATGTTGACTTTGTACCAGTGAATGTCTAGTACCCAATCAAAAGAGTATAGACATCTATCTCACCATGAGAGTAAATGTTAAATGAAAACAAATTACTATGAAAAATTTGAAAAATAAGTGAATAAAAGAGGTTGAATTCAGTGAGTACTAATGTCATTTCTAGGTTCAAATATATTTGCAAAATAAAGAAGGTGCAAAGGCAAAGCACAAGTATGCTAACAGCAAATGTGAAAAGCATGTCTTGCAGCTGAAGCATTCTACTTATATTTTGCCTGTGTCTTAGTCCATAAGGATTACTATAACAAAATACCTTAGAATAGTAGAAATGTATTGCTCACTGTTCTGGAGGCTGGGAAGTCCAAAAGCAAGATGCCAGCAGATTTGGTGTCTGGTGGGAAGTCACTCTCTATAGATAGTTCCTTCTTACAGCACCCTCATGTAGTGGAAGGAGTAAATCAAGCTCTCTCGGACCTCTTATATAAAATAAGCACTAATACCATTCTTGAGAGTAGAACCCTCATGACCAAATCACCTCTTAAAGATCCCAACACTTAATACCATTGCACTGGGGATTCGGTCTCAATGTACAAATTTGAGGGAACACAAAAGTTCAGACCACAGCAGGCTATTTATGTCATTTCCATTGAAATGTCATTTCCATAATCATTGCTCCACCCACTGATTTTACTCTCCCTCTCTCCTCTGCCTTCTCAGATATCTACAATCATGTTGTATAGTAGCTATGTATGAGCTAATCATCTGTGAGTGTCACCTTAGGATATAAGCAAGAAAATAATTCATAGTGTTAGGAAATAATACTTCAATTTAAATTATATCCATATATATTTTTAGGCAAATTGAGAAATTTGGGACCATGTAATTAGAAGCAATATCTTCTCATCTCTAAATATTCAAAGGATAGACAGTGCCAGCTACATTCACAGACCTTCTAACAGTTGCCAAATGAAGCAAGCTTTTTTCAAATGAAAGAACGTGCTTTTCACTTAAACAATCCCTAGTGTGAAATCAAGAAAATAATGCATAATGTTGGAAATTAATACTGAAATCTAAATTATGTCAGTATTATATATTTTAGGCAAGTTGGGAATTGTGTGCCCATGTAATTAATGAGCTCATAAAATTATATTTTAACTGCTTTACTTCAAATTCTAGGCTTTTCTGAGAGTTTAGTTGCTCTTGTTTTTTCTTGATTCATCGTTGTTTGTGAATTTGCAAGCACATTTTAAGTTTTCCTTTTAAGAATAATTTTTATAGAAATTTAATAGACTTACTTTTTTTCATTTTGTAATAAGTAGTTAGCCAGCCACATTAGGCAATAATGAGAGTTAGTAATCACTGTTTTTTTATTACAGACATCAGACCGGACTCATTTTAAAACAACACTTAATGCATATGTTGTAATGAATATGGAAAAGTATTAAGTTGCTTAAACAAAATGTGTAAGTTTTTGTACTCCTCCTACAAAAATAAATGACTAAGGATGGGGCTAAAAGCAGAGTGACTTTTCTCAACTTGTGGATCGTGGAAGTACATTCTTTTTGTATTCCTGAAGGACTGAGTCTACAAGGTGGACTGACTTTTTATTCTCTAGGATAGTTTTATTCTGGACAGAATGCATTTCATTTTCATAATACTTTGCTACCAGGAATGCAACGGAAGTTATTATCTCTCATCATTTGTGCAGAATCTTGGATCACGTAAATTATTTGCTGCATATTTAAGAAACCAATATCTAAATGCAGAGTTTCAAACATCTACTGGAGTAGAGATTGCTCTCAAGCGTTTAGTTTGATGAATCCTAAACTGTCCTAGTCACATTTTGTACTCCTCTGAAGACCTTCAAGAGGCAACCTTTTGTAAGAAGCAAAATGTATAACTTTACCTTCTGTGAAATTAGATAATTCCAATATGATATTTTCAGGTATGTAGGGTATGGCTTGAATGTTTGTTCCTTACCACTTATTCTCTAGATAAGCTGACGAATACTTAGAGGAAATCAAGAGGTTCAACCAGAGTCCCACACAGAGACTATATTTCAGTGATGTTTATGCTGTTTGTTGTTCAAAGTCATGCCATGAATATCTTCACTGTTAACGGCACTGTAGGTCCTTGTCTTTATTCCCTAGGCCTTACACACACTCCATATGCAAATGACATTAAAATGTATCTCACGCCACCCTCTTTACACTAGCATTTCATTAAGCTTTTTATACCACAATTCGTAAGAGATTTAAGTCTGATTTTTTTTCTGGTGATACATTTTTCTGGTTTTAGCATGAGAGTAATAGCCTCATAGAATGAATTGGTGCATCTCCTTTTCTATTTTAGGAGTTTGTTTTGTAGAATTCATCAGTGAAGCTTGTATTTTTCTTTACGTGTAGTTTTTAAAAGTATATGTATTAGTTCAATCTTATTTGTTAAAGGCTATTAATATATTTCATTTCTTTCTGGGTCAGCTTTGGTAATTTGGCAGTTTGTATTTTTTTTTTTTTAGGAATTTGTCCTTTGTATCTTGTGTAATTTGTTGGCATATATTTGTTCATAGTCTCCCTTATAATCTTTTTTATTTCCATAAAGTTTATAGTAATACCACATATTTCATTCCTGATTTTAGTAGTTTGAGTCTTTTCCCCTTTTGTTTTCTTGGTGAGTCTAGCTCACAGTTTGTCCACTTTATTGATCTTTTCAAAATCAGTTTTGATTACGTTGATTGTCTCTATTATTGTCTCTATTATTAGTTTTGTGTATCTCCTTTCTAGTTTTTATTATTTTCTTCCTTATTGTTGTCTAGCATTTAGTTTGTTCCTCTTTTTTAATGACTTAAGGTGCTGTTTGCATGACGTATGTTTTTCCATCCTGTTACTTTCAATGTATCTGTATCTTTGAATCTAAAGTGTGTCTCCTATAAACAGCAAATAGTTGAATCTCGTTTTAGTATTTCTCCTATCTCACAATTTCTGCCTTTTAATTAGATTGCTTGATCTATTCACTTTTGCTGTTATTACTGACATATTTGAAATTACATCTGCCATTTTACTTTTTGTTTCCTAGGTCTCACGTCTTTTGTTTCTAAATTATTTCATTACTGCTTTCACTGAATTAAGCCAATGTTTTCTAGCGTTTGTTTTTTAATTTCCGATTTTCTTTGTCAGCTTTGGTTGGTTTCAGGTGCTAAGGAGAAGCAAAGAGGACATTGCTCTTCTTTTTTAAACCAAAGGTTATCTATCTAAAGCCTTTAAGAGCAAATATTTCATAATACTTTGCTATCCTCATAGTAAATATGTGTGAGTCTCATCACAAATGCTCCTCTCTCGAACATCTTTTCAGTTTGGTTCGGTGACTGAGTCACGATGTGCTAGTAAAGAAATCTGGGTTTTAATTCTAGCTCTGTTAGTAACTAGTTGAATGATCATGGAATACTCATATAACCTTTTGGACTTATTGTCTGACATATAAAACAAGAGGGTTTAATTTGGCTTTATTTAATTTTCCTTTTAGCACTGATAGGTTAAATTTCCAGTAATACTGTGGTCCTATGAATCTAAATACATAAGCACAGAAGCCAGGTAGAGTCAGGCATTTTGCCTCTTCCAGTATGCAGTCTTATCTACAACTGATTTTGAGGCATAGGATTGAACTAGATCCAGAATAGAGTAAAATAATTATTTGGTCCACACCACTCACTGGCCAATAGCCCACAGATTATTCTCTTATGTGTAAGTGACCATGATTTGAGGATAGGAGGAAATACAGACTTTGAAGTGATTACAAATATAAGCTAGTCCAAGATGCCTTATGAGAATAAAAGCTTTATTTGACGTCCTATATCTATGTCCAGTAATTTGTTTGAAGGTATTTTTTCAGCAAATCCATTATCCATTGACTGTCTACAGTGTGCGTACCTCTCAGGCGTGGCTTATGTACTATAACGAAAAGTCAGGAGCCTTGCTCTAATTGGCCTCATTTTAAAATAAAAAGGAGAATAAACACAGAGTGGCACCTTTAATTATTAAAGACAATTGAAGGAAGCCTTAGCACAAACAATCCCAAGACATTTCTATTTGGTTTGGAATTTTAATATTATTTTTGACAGATCTATTTACCTAATTATATTTTATCTAGGATAGCGTTAAAGTGAACTTCTGTTTGCTAAGCACTTACCAGCAGAGCAGTAGAAGACATGGCTACAAAGAGTGTTGGTTACAGCAGGAAGCTGGTCCAGGATTTTAACAAAGCAAAACAACAACAAAAAAAAGCATGTTTTGTGAATTATCCATAACAAGGAATACCCTCATGCAGATAATCAACAATTGAATATACATAAAACACAGATGACAAAAAACAAGCAAACTCCTTGATAACTGAGCACAGCTGGGCAAAGATGCACAGAGATGCTGCAGGGGATTCGTGGAGTGACTGGAGTTGAGACAATTAGTCTGTAAAATCTTCGTGCTGTTGCCCTCCTGCAGCACATTTCTTTAACAACTTTAAAAATGCCCCTGGTCCAGCTGTTTCATGGAACGACTCAGGCTTTTATGACCTCCCTTTTTTTGTCTCCTTCATTCTCTTTATTACCATTGATGAAGAGTGGGTCTTAGACAATCGAATGTTCTACTTACTTGATGATCAAGATCACAGAGATAGTTTCCATAATTTAATGGATAAGGAATCAGAAATATCTTCAAGTTTGTGTTTGCTGGCTTATTCTCTGAGTGTCAGTCCCGCTCAACTACTTCTTACTTAGTCCCACCCTGATACCATGCTGCCAAATCACTTGCTATTAAGTTGCAAATTGCAATCTCCTATTAAAATTCTTGTTGAGGGAACATCAGTGTCCTCCCTGCCTCAGTTTCACCTACATGGTTAATTTTGTAAAAAAATGTCTGAATGAGACACCTGTGCTTATTCATGATCGTGTATTATATTGAATGGTTTTAGACTTTAGTCTCCCTTTAGAACAAATTTGCAACTTACCTTTCTATTTCATATCTGTTCAATTCCATATGTTGCATTTTAGATTCCCTTAGAGCCAACTAAATATGTTCTTATTGATTACCAAAGGGAAAAAAAGTATCTAAAAATAGAAGATATTTGATTTAACACTTGTACTCAGTACAACCCTACATTTGGAGAGGTAGCCTTCTATTTTTAAGCTGTTCAATAACAACCATCCTGTGCCAGCATCCCCCCGATATGTTTCACAAACTATTACTTACATGGAATTTTAATAGATACTTTGTCAAAATAGGTTTTGGAAAACACCAGGTAAAATAATTTTTTTTACACTTCTTGGAGCTCTGGATAGAATAATATGCCTTATGAATCTTGAATAGAGGAATGTGATATAATGCGATCTCCTGACATTTTTAATGCATGTCCAACGAAACTTCTATTCTGAGAAATATCTTTTGTGTGATATTCCAGCATAAACTTGTAAAGATGAAAAGATACGTGCTTGAGCTATGAACACTAGATCTTTTTTCCTACTTTCATTTCCAAATAGTACCAAAACTATTCATCAAAATGTTAGCACGAAAACAAATGGATTAAGAATTTCAATAAAAACTGAAGAATATGATAACGACACTAAGAAGTTATTTAAATCTTAAGTATCTATAATTACCCTTTAAATAACACTATGTTGCTACTCTGAGTACTTTTATATTTCTACCTCTATCCTGGTAATATAGCTGTAACTTGTCTTCCTACTTAGACCAAAGAAAATTAAACTAAAAATGTATTAGTAGGATATATAGATAATGAATAATGTTTTCCTTTAGAAAATATTAACCATACTTCTGCCAAATAGATTCTCATAGTGCACAGAGAACTTAATTTTGCAAAACTTTTTCCAAGGTTGATGGTGTAACTTGAGTAGGTTTGGCAAAAGGACCATGTAAATTTCAGCAATATAATTACATCATTTTCCCTTACAGATACCAACCAACTGAGAAATAGATCCAAGAATCAGATGAGAAATTAAATACAGTACCAGCTTTATTAGTAAGTCAATTAGCATAGTTTTGGCTACAAGGAACAAAAATCACCAAATAAAACTGGCATACAAATAAGGTGATTTCTCATCTCACATAAAAAGCTGTTCAGAGGTAGGTTCACTCCAGGATGTCAGGGCTCTAGAGATACAGCTCAGTGATTCTCTGCTTTTTTGTCCTCTATGTATTGGCTTCATCCTTGAGCTGGAAGTAAGAGGGCTGTGTAAGCTACAGATGTAACATCTAGACATATAAACATTCAGAGGAAAAAGAGAAACTCCACTCTTACTTAGGGGTAAGCAAAGAAGACCTTTCCTGGAAGCCTTTCATGACTTTTTCTCTCATTTTATTGGCCAGAGTTGGGTTATGTGCCCATTCCTAAATCCTGACAAGGGAAATGGATTTACCATGATTGATTTAGGCAAATCAGAATATCTTGGAGGTGGGGATAATGGTATCCTCTTTTCAGCTACTTTGGAGTAATCAATTTTGGGGGAAGGAAAAAGTACAACAGAGAATGAACATTGAACATAATAACTGAGAGTATCCACACTATTACCCAGCATACAGAGTCCCTGATGAAGTCTAACTGTGTTTTCTCCTTGTTTCTTTCTATATTGAATTTATACAACTTGATTGCAGGCAAATAGATGGACGATGGTAAGCTTGCTTAAGCTCATCTTGTCTCACCTCCCTATACATGCAAAAGCAGCCAATATAAAACCCTGGGTCTTCCCATAACTCATGTGCTACACAGCAAGACAAAGAAGGAGACATTCAGGTGTCAGAATAGTAAAATAACTCTGCTCTTATCTCAGCAGTTCTGTAAGTCACTTCTCCTCAGGGAAGAGCAATTAGGATAGAAAGAATCATAAGACATTTACTTCCCAGAATATATTGGCAGAGTTTCTGTTTTCTTTGTGGAAACTCCAGGAGGAAAGATGAAGCTTTCCTTTTGGATAAAGGATGAGGTGACGGGTAGAGGGGAAGGCACACTAGTTTTAGGTGCCATCAACAATCTTGTAGGTATTTATTCTGTAATCCCATAGTAAATCATAGCATTTTTCATGCAGGGAGATAGGTACTGGATGAGCATTGAGAAGACAAAGTGGTCCCAGCCATGGAACTCCAAATTCTGTGTCTCCAGTGTGATATGAGAAGTAATTATAATATATGAGCTATTTATTTTATCTACAAAGTATTGTAAAAATGTCTATTAAATTTTAAAAAAACAAGGCAAGAATCTTTTCCTGTGCAGTAGTTCCAAAAAGACCTTTAGCAAATAAATGAAATTAGTGCCTGATTTAGGAAAATGTATAGATTGTCATTAGTGAGGCTACAGGAGGGAAAGAATTTCAGGCAAAGACAAGATCCTGAGTAAAGGCTCAGGTGCATGAGGGCAGAAATTATCTTCCGGAAGCTATGGGTAAAGCGCTGTGGTTCAAATATGGTGTCTAGACTGAGACACATTACTAAGGCAGAAAATCAGCCTGAGAGGGAGATTGGGTCAGGTTATCAAGGTTTTTACACACTGCTCAATGTTATAGTTGAGGCAGAATACTATTTTCCTCTCTCCTTTCTGATGTTTGCAGTTAAATCTTTCAGTGGAAATTATACACAGTGTGGTATATGCAGTAAGAGAACTTGCTTAACAGACCTCAGCCATGGGCATTTGTGGATGAATACAAAAGAAATAGAAGACATAAATTCTTCACACAATAAATATATAATATGTGTCAAAATGAAATAAGATAATAATATAAGACAATGAGGCAATAGTGCCATTGCTTGTGGCCATTTTTAAACTCCATTTTTTGAGCCAATAGTACCTAATTTTGACTATACTCCCAAGTGTCAAATTCAATCATTCTGTCATCAAATATTTATTATATGCTATGTGCTGGATAAAAATCTTCATCGTTGAGGACAGATTTGATTTTGGGAGCCCTCTCAAAGTTATTTGTATCAAAGTCAGTTGAATAAGGTGGCCGATCATGATAAGGAATGCCATTAGAGTAAGACCCAAATGCAAGTATGAAATGAGATTTTTTTTTTGACCCATACACTGTGAAGCATAAAATAAGAACCGTAAACTTAAGGCCATTTAAAAAGAAAATTACAGAAAAGCATTTTAGGCAAAGGCAGCTCACTTTAAAAAATCGGGGGGGGGGGCTAACTTCCCACAAAGACTCCTTCGAAGACACACTTCATTTGCATGTATACATCTCCCTACATTTGTTGCCATGAACGTTTGTTTTTCATCATCATTACACTTCAACTTAGCAAGGTCTACAGCACACGCAGGAGACAGAATTACTCCAGCCATTTAGACAAGACTGAAATCATTGTGGGCTTCGGTGGTCAGAAAAGGTCTTTAAAGAGTTTCCAACCCAGCATGGACATTCACAGCAAAAACAGTCATGTGCTGGATAGTGATATTTCAGTCAATGATGTACCAATAAATGGTAGTATCAAAATATTATACTGCTGTATTATGACTGTACCTTTTCTATGTTTGGATACACAAATAGTTACTATTTCACCACTGTATCTAGTACAGTAACATACTGTACAGGTTTGCAGCCTAGAAGCAATGGGCTCTACCAGGTAGCCTAGGAGGCTAGTAGGCTCTCCCATCTAGGTTTGTGTAAGTATGCACTATGATGGTCACACAATGACAAAATCAACTAACAACACATTTCTCAGAACATATCCCTACTGGGATATGTTTGGAAGTGACAAATGACTGTACTGGAAAACAAATCATTTAGTACAGAGTCTGGGATGTGTGCTCTATTCATCATCACCTCAAAGAAGTGTTACAAATTGGGAGAACTAAGATTTGTAAAAATAGTTCCCAAATATATTAGAGACTATTATGCATCATTACTATATTATATTATATATTATTTATACATTAGTGTATATTTACTTCTTATAAACATATATGATGTATTTGCATGTTAAATAGGCATACAGTCTTTGGCAACTTCTATGAAGTTTTATCAACCTCCGCTTGTAAAGTAACATATAAGTTACTTTTCATTTCTCAAAACCCTTATTTCAGGTGGAAAGAATAACTATTTGGAAACAGCAATAATAGTAGGCATAATTATAATAAATAGTCTAAATAATTGAAATGAAACCTAATAAAGAGACAAAGGAAAGTACACAAATGGAATAATAATGAACAAGAGAAAAATCAACACTTGTGAAAATTAGATTGTAAAATGGCTTTAGTGGAAAAGTACTATAAGTCACATCTCTACAGTTATTTGAGAGAAAGGGACCAAACCAGCTTAAAAATGTTTTTACTGAGAATTTAAAATGAAAACACCCATTAGAAATAAAAATTCAGTTTTTTGCTTTATTTAGCAAAACTTAGCCAGCACAAAATTCTATGTCCCCCAAAATGGACCTGTTTCGCTGTGGTTAGTACAGTTTTTTCAACATGAAACCTAATTCTGCTCTTGGGGGACAGAGGCCATGCAGCACAACCCTTTGTTTTATATTTATAGAAATGTAGCCAGCAAATGGGTATTGGATGGACCGGGCATTGTGGGTCACTCTGCCTGTGGACCCGCTGGTAGCACCTCAGGGAAAAGCTTAGAAACTTCATGGTCTGTGCTGGGCAAAGGCTCCACTCATATTCTTCTAGGGAGTCTTGCCTTGTCATTTCTACCAGTCATAGACTTGGAGACTTGCTGACCTTAGAGATAATAATGTATTTCAAACCTCAAAAGGCAAGAATGACATGAAACAAAGGGCAGCCCTGCCTTTCCTCTGGGGCTGTGAAAGGGAGTCTCCACCTGGCTCTGGAAGGCTATGTCTTGTTTCCATCCACTCCATTTAACTCCCACTTCTTGGCCTGCTTTGAGACTGTCATCTGGGAGCCAATTACTGCCATTTAGAGAAGTGGAAGTTTTAATGTGAATACTTGTCTGCAGGAACCGCACGGAGACAGCTGCCTTATCTCACAAGAACTCTGTGTTGTTTATACTCAGTAAACTGCCACAGAACTTTCTCCACAATAGGGAAACGAATCAAATTTATTCTCCCTATTTCCTGCACTTAATTTCTTTGACTCATTTACATGTCTGTCTTTTTGAGTTTAAGAAATAATATGAATGTGAGTTCCTCTGTGGCTCACAGCAGCTTTGACTGTGTTCTTAATAATCTAAGACAATGGAGCAATAGCGTCATTGCCCGAGGCAACCTTTCTGAATTTTTCAATTTGTTACCAAATTGTTAGATGGATTATGATCTAGTCTAATTCCAGATTGTGCATCTAGACCTTTGTAAATACCAGAAGCACTCACTTGAAAAGCTGCCAGATCCATAAAGGCATCTACTGATATGACTTGGTGTTTTTCCATATATTATGGTCTGTTTTCATAAATTGATAATTAATAGGTTCTCTAAAAGCCAAGCTGTTCATGGTTGAAAAACACCTGTTAGCCATGGAAAGTGTGGTGACCTCTATTTATCAAGGCATTTCCACAGAGAAGTGTAGAATCACACTGGAAATTCTACAGCATTGCCTGGTGCTCTCTTGGACAGGGAGAGTTTGCTCCACAGTGTCACAAAATCTTATCAGATTACCCTCCTTTTGAAACCTTCCAAAGACTTCACACTGCATCTAAGAAAAAACTCAGAGAGGCCTTGAGCATGACCTTCCAGGTGCTGCCCACTCTCCTGCTTCAGTTTTTACTCACCACCTCCCACACCAAGCTATCAACCTGCACTTTTAAGGTAATGTATGTTACTTTTCACGTCTCAAAACCCTCACTTCAGATAGAAAAAATAACTATTTTGAAACGGCAATAATAATAATGGTAATAATTATAATAAATAGTCCAAATTATTGAAATGAAAACTAATAAGAGACAAAGGAAATGATACAAATGAAATAATGAACAAGAGAAAAATCTGTGATTGTGAAAATTAGATTGTAAAACGGACTTAGAGGAAAAGTACTATAAGTCACATCTTTATAGTTATTTGAGAGAAAGGAACAAAACCAGCTTAAAAATGTTTTTACTGAGAATTTAAATAGAAAACACCCATTAGACATAGAAATTCTGTTTTTGACTTTAGCAAAAATTAGCCAGCACAAAACCCTGTGTCCCCAAAACTATGACCTATTTCCCTGTGGTCAGTACAGTGTTCAAGTTTAAGAAAGAATATGAATGTAGGTTCCTCTGTGGCTAACAGCAGCTTGTCCACAGTTGTCTTTTCTCTGTTCTTAGAATCCTACATTGATGAGCATCAGAGCACTTGTCTTACCTCATAATCCAGTTATCCTCTGAAGCAGAATAGAAATCCAGACCTGGGCTGGGAGCAGTGGCTCACGCCTGTAATCCCATTACTTTGGGAGGATAAGGTGGGCAGATCACAAGGTCAAGAGTTCAAGACCATCATGGCCAATACGGTGAAACCCTGTCTCTAGTAAAAATACAAAAATTAACCAGGTGTGATAGTGCACACCTGTAGTCTTGGGAGGCTGAGGCAAGAGAATTGCTTGAACTTGGGAGGCAGAGGTTGCAGTAAGCCAAGACCGTGGCATTGCACTCCAGCCTGGGTGACTAGAGTGAAACTACATCTCAAAAAAAAAAAGAAAGAAAGAAAGAAAAATAAATCCAGACTTGGAATCTCCTCTTGTTCCTGTGCTCTTGCTTTCCAACAGCTTCCTCTCAATCATAATGATAAATGATTCGATATTATTCTTTGTTTTGTTTTGTTTTTGTCTCCCAGGCTGGAGCTCAGTGCACAATCTCAGCTCACTGCCACCTCCACCTCTGGGTTTCAAGTAATTCTTTTCCTCAGTCTCCTGAGTAGCTGGGATTATAGGCACCCACCACCATGCCCAGCCAATTTTTTTTTTTTTTTTTTGTATTTTTAGTAGAGATGGGGTTTCACCATGTTGGCCAGGCTGGTCTTGAACTCTTAACCTCGTGATCCACCTGCCTCAGCCTCCCAAAGTAGCACTTAGTCATTCTATCCATCCACCAATGAGGTGCCTATTACTTAACCTTAAAGTGTTTATACTAAAGATAGAAAGTTTATACTAAAGATAAAAGTTATTGGTATCTGTGCATATGTGGTTGAGTTTAGCAGATAAGGCAGACCAACAAACAGATCAATATATGATGGGGGAATGTATCGGGTTTTCTAGAAACATGATTGAGGAGTTTCTAATATGCCTTGGCTGGTAATGTGAGCATCAGGACAGTTTCTCTAAGAGCTGGTTTGAGTTAAGCATGAAATCATCAATCAAAGATAGTTTGGGTTCTAACTTCTCTTTTATTTTATGTATGTTGTATATTATTGTCTTTTCACTTACCTTTTAAACAAATGTTTTCCTCTTTCTGTGGTCATGGCTTCTCTCATTCTCTAAGAATATGTTGCCAGGTCTAATCCTTAGACACCTATTTCACATCTACATATTTGTGGTTCTGTCCAACTATATCCTTTCCTGCACCTGCTGCTATCACCTTTAGGCCGATGACATCTCCATGTGTATGTTTCCAGCGTCAAATACTTAAAATCAAAGCTTTTAAAATTATATACCTGAAAACATGATCACTGTAAAAACTCAAACAATATACATATATGTGGAGTAAAACTTGAAAATTCTTCTCCTTAACATCCAGTTTACAATATCTGCTATTTCTCTGGAGCTTTTGCTGATGTCCTCTTAACACTTGCCAGTCATATGGGAAGTACTCAAAAGATGTTTGAGATTCATTCTTTAGGATTTGTTCACTTTTTTGTTTTAATCATAGAAACTAGTTTTAGGCTTCTGTCATTATTAATAAATTTTGACTTGACATGTCTGGGAGCTTGGCACTGAGTCTCCTGGGCTACCTCAGTTCTCCTCTCCCCTCTCCTCTCTCTTTATATATGATGTCCCATTGTCCTGGCCTTTCCATAAGGTCTCTTTCTGTAGGATACTACAGGATATTCTGGACCTCTTTGCAGCTTTGTTAGCTGAGATCCAGTAAAGTGAAAGCAGAAACGTCTGGGACCCATAACATCCAGGCCCAGAAAGGGCAGCATCACTCTGCAGCATCATATTGATCAAAGAAAGTCACAGACCAGCCAAGATTCTGGGGAAGAGAAATTAATTCCATCTGTCATGCACGTAGTGGAAAAGGGATTGCTGGTGGCTATCTTTGGCAACTATCTACTGCATTTTCTCCTCCTCAAATTACCTTATTTTTTCTATTCTCCCAAAAACTACTATGTGTATATTTGCACTCATTCTCTAAATTTGACACAAATTGGTTGATACTAATGATGCTTCCCTGTGTCTAACCCCTGTCCCCATCATTCAGTTTTTTCTGCCCTTACCTGGCATCTGTAATTAATCTCTGTGCCTCCAATGTTACTTCTCTGTTTGGTAGTGCTATTTAAGACCGCATAAAAATGTTGCTAGAAAGCATCTCTTTGTTAACAGATTTAACACTCTACTGTGAAATTCCTTCTCATCCTATAAACCCCAGTTAAATCTGACTTCTATAAAGTCCTTATTGACTATCCCAAAGAAGGTGGGATTTCTCTTTCTGAAATGTATAGTAATGTGTTTCTGGGACTTATTCTGATTTTGACTATAGTTAGGAATACACATGCTTTATCTTTCTAATAATACTGAAAACTCAAAGGCAGGCAATAGGACATACTCCTTTTTTAATTTTCTAAAGCACCAAGATGAGTCCATGACATAGAATAAATTGAGCTTTTGTTGAGTTGGCAGGGATCTGGGAAGAATGGTTTGGCTTTTAGGAGAGGCTCCCAGCCAACCAGAAGGGACAGGAAAATGATTCAGCAGTTAGTGAGAACAGCTTTACTGCTGGAACCCTACCGCCCACTACAGGCAGCATGAGCAGGCAGCTTGCCTTCCTGGATGAGCCTAGATGAAGTACTGGAAAGCTCTCTAGTATTGATCTGATGTGGCATATTTCGGATTGATCTGTTTTCTCTCATTTCCAATTTCAGCACACACTAATGCCATCTTGGAGCTTACATTTCCTCTCTGGCCCTCAGCTTACCCATCTGTAAATAACACAGGCTAGTACGTACTGAGAACCTGCATCAGTGCCAGGCACAGTGCTGGGAACTAGTGCTAATCCTCATAGTAATAGTGAAAGGTGCATTTTCTTTCATTTCCTCCTTTCAAATGAATATCAGATATGGAAAGAAAAACAACTTGCCCAAGTCCTCTCAGCAGAACTGGACTGAAATTCATCTCTCTCGATGCAGCAAACCACCATGGCACATGTATACCTATGTAACAAACCTGCATCTTCTTCTGCACATGTACCCTAGACTTAAAGTATAATGAATACATTTTTAAAAAAGAAATTTATTTCCCATGGGTAGCATCAGGGTCAGGCCAGATAAGCTCTAAATTCCCTCAGCCTTTCCTATGCATCTCCACCAGGATGTAAAATACAATCTGCCGTTTGTCTTCCCCTTCTCCTGGACCAGCTTTTCTGCATCATTATTTTTCTTTTTTGTCTTCAGCTGCAGTTTCTCTTATCAGTTATTGGCTTTACAGCTAGCAAATTTATTTTGCTCCATATTGTATTCTGGTATGTTATGCTACAATTTGTATAGAGAATGAGACACAATCTGGTTTGCTAACAAGAAAATCTACATCGCAGAGACAGAACCTATTTGTTCTCAGTTACTTGAAACGTACGTTAGAATGTAGAATCTCTTCTTCGCTCCCATGTGAGGTGCTAAGAAAGGCTGGAGAGGGTCTGATTCAGCTCAGTCACATTTGATTTTTGAGTCAAGGTCTTAGCTTCAAAGCACAATGAGTTTTACTGGAAACTGCCAGCTTTGTTTTGGGTAGACATTTGTAAATGTGACGGAACAGATGACTCATCTGAAGCAGCTCTAAGCTTTCATTCAATGTATGCTTCAAAACAGTAAAAGTGGATGTTGGAAAGTATTTTCTTATAAGTATTTTGTGTGGCAAATGCCAAGTACTGCTAAACCTAATTATTTATTTAATAGACATTATTTAGTTTTAATTTTTAAAAACCTTCAACTATATAATTGATATATATATAATTGATATATATATATCATATACACATATGATATATCAATAATATAATTTTATTTTTCAGCACACCAGAAGCATATTATTTTGGAAGATCATAGGACTCAGAGCAGTAGATGGGCAAAGTAGACTTGGATTTACAATCTCTGTGATCTTAAGAAATCTATTTTCTTCCTTATCTTCACTTTTCTGTATTAAAAAAAAAAAGCTATAATAATATGTACCTCATAGGGTTCATGTTGAGGACAGAATTGTTAATAGATAATATGTCAAAGAGCTTGCCATATAATCAGTAGGTTCTTTCCTGCCATTGAAATACTTTTTTTAGTCAGAATATGTCTCAGCCAACCTCTTGCATGTGCCGGAATTTAATGCATACTTGCTGATTCAATGCAGATAGAAAGTTTAATATTAATTTTTATTTTGTTGGCATTCTAAGAAGCATCTTTCCACTTTAGAATAAGTGAATGGCAGATATCACTAAAATCAAAAGTTGATGCAAATGTAATTCTGATTGTTATAATTTCAAATGCCATTTTATCCTATTACAAAGTTAAATATCCAATTTTGTTTCTAATTTATTTGGAAACAATAATGTGACTGGTTGAACACTCTGTCTCAAGTAATCTCTAACAAAGAATGAAGTTCTACTCTATTAATGAAAAGCAAGATAGGGGTTTCTCCTTCCCCTTTTTGTGGTAGGGGAGCTCCCTAAAGGCAGAATGAAAGAGTCAGACCAGGCTGGGAATCCTGATCAAGAGAGGCACTCAGTTATGGTGTACATGTTCAGAACTGATTGATAAAATTACAAGCAAGTAGGCATGTACACTGAATTGGTCTTGTTCTCTGTTCTCTAGTTTTCAATACAATGTGGACTATAATTTTGGATGTGTGGGTTTTCTTCTTTTTTCTTTTTTTGAAACAGAGTCTCAGTCACCCAGCCTGGAGTGAAGTGACACAATCTCAGCTCCCTGCAACCTCCACCTCCCAGGTTCAAGCAATTCTCCTGCCTCAGCATCCTGAGTAGCTGAGACTATAGGTACCCGCCACCACACTCGGCTAAATTTTGTATTTTTAGTAGAGACAGAGTTTCACCATGTTGCCCAGGCTGGTCTTGAACTCATGAGCTCAGGCGATCTGCCCATCTAGGCCTTGCAAAGTGCTAGGATTACAGGTATGAGCCACCATGCCCAGCAGACTATAGTATTTTTACAGAGCAGCTTCACAGTGTCATCAAATCATGACTTTCAGATCCAGTTTCAAATTACCTCCTAACTCAGCAATTCTTGAAAATATAATATTAATGATGTTTGGCTCATGAAGACTCCCTAGAAGCCCAGTGTCCCCTAGGGAAGAAGTGCCAAATTGAACATTTTAAATAATCATTACTGTATTTTATAGTACATAAATATATGATTATCTATGCTTAAACCCTTTGGGAAAGAGGAGTTTGAAAACAGTCTCCATCCTGTGATATATCCATTTAGCCTAATTATTCAATGATCCTCATACATCTTACTTGCAATCTTGATCCACACAAGTCAGATTATATTGAGATCCTTTGTAAAAAAAAAAAAAAAATCCTGATTATTCTTCTCATTCATTCAACAAAATTTGTTGAGTGAAGACCATGTTATACATGAGCGAATAAGTAGAAGATTCTCCATGTAGGGCCTACCATCTACTGGAAGGAAAAAAATCAAGTAATAGCAATGTTAGGGGATGAAGGAGGCTGGGGTTGTGAGGATGGCTTATAATTTTAAATAGAGTTGTGGGAATTGGCCTCAGGAAGAAGGTGACATTTATCAAAGACTTGGAAGAGGTGCAGGCATTCACCATGTGACCATCTGGGGGAAGAACTTCCAGATAGGGGGAGCGGCCAGTCCAGAGACTGAAGACTAGCCTGTGTCTGAGATGTCCCAGCCAGAGGAAGGAGGCCGGTGTTCTGGAGTAAACTTTGTCATTTAGTCTTTGTTTCCTCACGCTAAACTTTTTGTTTGTTTGTTTTACTTTAAGGAAATTTACTTCTGCAAAAATATGAACTATTTGCTTTGTTAAAATAACATCTATCTTTTAAAAGATCATTTACCTTGATAGAGGCATTTATCTATTCTGTTAGTAAGGAGCACAGGTTAGCCTGAAAATGTTTAAAGGGGAGAGTTCTTACATAAGTAGGAAAAAAATATGTAATAATTTAAAAAGTGGAAAAAAAAAACAGTCAATATGGGACCTTCTCCTTCCTAGACAATCACAATGTGTTCCCTCATTGTACTTTCAGCTGTCCCCATTCCACCCCATCCTTTCAATCCCCTGCCACTCTGGCACCATCCCAGGTACGAGGCCACAGGTCTTTGCTCTGCTCTCGCTGGTTCTCAGAGAGAAGCTCCTGAGAGAGAGTCTTTAGCACTAAAGGATAAGTGATTATTAGGGCAATATACTTCTTTATAAAAAAAAAATGCTTGTTTCATAGGAGAATTTCAGCTGACTATGAGTAATGGAAGAGATTTTACATTTAAGTTTGGTTCGCTTCTCACAAAGCAAATAATGAGTACGTGATGAATCAAGCTGCTCTGCTGGCATAGACTAACGTATATTCATAATACACAGACACAAATATATTAAGAGATCCATGTCAAGGAATATACGTGTAGTATATATTAAAGACCTCAAAATATAAGACCATAAATTAAATTATATTATAGTCACCTGGCTTCTGTGGAACAAGGAGAATATAATTAAACCACCGGATCTAAAGGAACATTCAATCCTTGGTTGATGCCAAAAAAAAATTGTTTCACTATTTGAAAATAGTTTCACATCATTTCACTCTTTGAAAAAAGAAAAGCAAGTTCAGACGGGAAATAGACTTTTAGCTTATACTCTGTCAAAATGCATTAGGAAAGATTAGTTTGAGATTTTGTACTAATAAAATAACTTTACCAAAAACTACCTTAAGGAGTGCTGGTATCAGCAAGGGAAGTCCAAAACATCACATTTTTTACCAGGTAGTTGATGCAGTCCCTTGGCAAGTCAATGGGACGGTTATGCCTAGAATCTCTGAGAACATGAAAGCCTTTAAGAAGAAAAAGATAGTCATATGTCTCTAAACCCTCATGTGTATTTATGTAACAGAGAGGAAACTAATTGAAGCAGAAGGTAGCTAGATTTTTTTAATGTAATCATTAATAGTCTCACAGTTGTGTTGATAGCATCCAACAGAGCTACCTTCTGGGCAGAAACACAGATTGCTTCTACTGTTCTGGAGAAAGACAAAGGAGGAAATGAACACATGCTCACATGCTCACTGAACCTCTGAGCAAAAAAATGGCTCTCTAGTAATACATGGTCCACTCCCAAGCTCCCCCTTCAATTCTCCAACGTTAGTTCTGTAAAATAGCAGTCCTGTGATATTACTCATTGAACGGATGAAATTAAAATATTTATATTCTGCACATGCATGCAGAGAGAAGAATCTCACTTCAATTATAGCAGTTAAGAAGTCTGAAGTAATTTTCCCAGCTAGCATTTGGCCATTCCATTGAGATTGAAGGAATCTAGTACGATAATGGTTCTCATTAATTCACCCTCTCTCCATTTTAAAAGAATATTATAGTTCCTTTGTGATGTAAATTGTTTGGCTAATAAGATGGTGCAGTGCCTTGTGACTAAAAAGTCGACAAGCTCAAAGGACAAAGTATTCAGGAACAATCGCTAACTAACATGTGCTGTTTGGTACTTTTTAAATGTTCTCTGTAAGATAATTTTTATTTCTGATTCACTTTTCTTTTTGCCTTTCCCAAAAGGGATTTAAGTTAATTACTTTTTCTAATGAGACTTTGATATTTCGGTCTCCCCCAAATCTTCCGAGGAATTTGCAGGCAAAATACCATTCTAGTTCTTTTACTTTTCTAGAAACTCTGATATTAAATATAGGTGGCACACTGGAAAATTCCACCAGAAGAAAAAGCTAAACAAGGCATAAAATTTACATTAGTAACATCCCATTAACCCATCATCTAGAAAGCTTTTCTTACATGATTTTCATCATTTATGAAATCATTTTGGTGTCTTTTCTGGTCGTTTTTTGCCTGTAGGACTGAACCTTATTATGCATTTATCTCCATCAAAATGGTGTAGCTGCATTTGGCATGATTCCTTCAACATTCTCCTTTTTTTTCCCACAAAAAGATGAAATTAGCTTGGTTTAATAATAATCATTCCTGATTACTCTCTGTGGAAAACAGCTTAAGGGGCACATTATTCAAAAAAAAGAAAGTATTTGCCTTGCCCTTAAAAACCTTCATTTTATATAACCTATTGATTGTGAAACCAATTAGTCTTATATGTTAACATGTTATTACTTTTAGTATAGCACTTTTGCATGCCATTGGGAAACTCATCGCTGTGTAAAACGCGTGTAGTTCCTAACTTTCAAACAAGAGATATTCCAGAAGATCACTGCTAAGTCAGTGTTTCAATTTTGAATATACATGTTCATCCCATAAATGATCTATATTCATCATATAAATGATGGTATGATTTTATATATATATGTATACATATTTATAGGATATTTATGTATACATATATGTGTGTATATATCCTATATATGTATATATATCCTATATGTGTGTGTTTATATATCCTATAAATAATTATCCTCTAAACAATGATTGGGTTCCTAGGGTAACAGGAAAGCAAAATAATTAGAACACTTTTGTTAATAATATACCTAGTAATAATAATGTGGTCAGGAAAACAATGAACAAAATAATATAGCTGAAATAGTAGCCCTATGTTTTAGGGACAAGGTTAGAAAGAAGAGAGCATCAGGGATTGGAGGGAGAGAGTAGTTTCTCATCTACACTGTGATAACTCAGTCTGCCGTCAGGAAACAATTGGTAATCCATTAATTAGAGAGTATGATGCCCTTTTAGTAAGTGCTAGTGTAGACACAATCGCAATATTAATTTGCTTTCCTGTTACTTCCATAAAAATTAGCACAGCTTAGGGACTTAAAAAAACCAAAACTTATTCTCTCACAATTCTTTAGGTCACAAGTCTGAGTTGATTCCACTGGGTTTCAGAGAAAGTTCTGGGTTTTAGAAAGATGATGTCAATGTGATGACCAGTTGGGTTGTAGAAAGCATCTGCTTCCAGGCTCATTCAGTTGATTGACAGAATCCATTTCCATGTGACTGTAGGACTGAAATTCCTGTTTCCTTGCTGGCTGTCAACAGGGAACCAGCCTCTGCTTCTTGCCTGTGGGCTCTAACATCTCAGAGCCAGCAAACAGGGAATCCTTCTCAAGCTTGGAATCTCTTTGACTTTATCTTCTCCTACATCCTTCTTTTGCTTCCAGCCAGAGAATATTCTCTGCTTTAAAAGGCTCATATGATTCAGTATGTCCCACCCAGATAATCCAGAATCATCTGTAACCACAATAACATCTGCAGAGTCCATTTTCCCATGGAATACAACATATTCACATATCCAGGGATTCAGGTGTGCTGTTTGTCACAAATATAACATGCTTTGAATCATTCTTCAAGAGTTCAATCCATAAATAGCTTGTATGCGCAAAGGCACTTTTACAAAAGATGACTACCAGGGCTGAGCCGGCTGCCTGTGTCACAGAATCAAGTGCTGCCTGATGGTCTCACAGCTCAGACCTCACCAGTACTCTCTTTTAGCAGTTCTTAATCTTATTTCCAAAGATACACCCCAGATATCATTTCCTTGTGTTTACATAGTCTCAGACTCTGACTGCTGTGTTACCAAGTGGTGTTATGGCTATTGCTTCATACACAGTGAAGGAGTTAAAGCGATTTTATGTAAAAATGCAATGATCTGTTTGACTACCATTGTCTCCAGCATCAGAATAAGCAGTAGTTTTGTTATTGTTGTTGTTGTTTGTAGAACTCAGGGGATTTATTTTTCATTCTATTGCCCAAAGCATGAACCCATGAGAAATAGATGCCAGGTCATCTAGCTGTAATATTGCCAGTAAAGGAAGTTCACTGTCTCCTAAATTGTACCTTTGACTCTTTGTAATTACAGTTGGGTATATCTATACATCTTGGATTGAAATTGAAGAGCCAAGGATTCTACTAAGCCTGACAGTACTCTATTATCTGTCTTCACTCTTTGCTGGGGATGTTAGTTATGCTTCTCTTTTACGAATTGACTGATTGATTTATATTCACTCAACTCACTTTCACTGAGTGCCAGGAGATAGCCTAGGCCCTGGAGACCCAAAAGAAGAGACAGCCATTCTGATGTTTGAAAACAGTGACTATATCCCCAGAACTCTTCTCTGGGTAAAACTCCCCCAGCGTCTTGCAGTCCTGACCCAGAGAATGTGGTAATCAGTTATCCCACAGTCACCTTCTTCTTTTTTTTTTTTTATTTAAGCTCTGGAGTACATGTGCAGGTCATGTAGGTTTGTTACATAGGTATACATGTGTCATGGTGGTTTCTTACGTTACTTTAATAGAATTTCCCACCCACACAAGAGAAGTTCATCTTCTCCATTTCCTTTAGAGAATGTCTTTGGCATCTCTGAAGGTTTCTGTGGATCACCAGGGGCCCTGCCTTGGAGAGGCTCCAGTACACAGGTATACTGGGGTGGAGGGCTGGGAGAGGGGAACATTTTGAGGATGGGGGAGGGAGAAAGAATGTTACCAAGGTGAACTGAAAGGTAGGAAAGAAGAGTCTATGTGGGAAGGTCTGAGACTGCCATTTGGAATTGATTTTTTAATAATTTTTTCATGTACTGATATAATGAAAAAATGACAGGACACATTAATCTTATGGAAATTTAGGGTAAAAAAGAAGATTTGAGATTGGAATTATTCTGGAAACCTGGGTCTTGAGCTAGAATTTAAAAAATAATGGAGATGGTTAGCCTATAGTCTGGCTTCTGCTTAGGAACTCTTTTTCAAAATTTCTCTGGAAATTATTAAGGCGCCAACCACTTGCTCTGAAAATTGATAATTAAAGGGGAAAAAAATTTAATATTTATTCTGACTTTAAAAGGAGCTGTATTTTTCAGTAATCAAAATAATCACTTGATGAAATGCCCTTTTTATAGAAAGATTGCAGTTCATTACCATATAAGAATGATAAAAGTCACCATTTCACAATGTTAATGGAATAACTGATCAAAGCAATGTCCATCAGTGATTAAATCCATGGGATAAAATATGGAAGGAGAGCTAGACAATAGAAGGACCAGGTTTGCATTATAACTAGAATTTGGAACAAGAACACTAGGACGTATTCTTCCTCTTAATATAATGTAACATAAAGCAGACTGCACCATCTGTGATTCATTTCTGTCAAAAGTTGAAACTGAATCTAATTGAGCCTTTATCACTAACTCCCAGCCATCAGGAAATAGTGGGGCGAGGGAAGCAGTTAAATGACATCACAATGAAACAAACAGAGAAATCTAGAATGAAGAACATTTTATAGGACGACTGACACAGTTTCTGCCAAAAGTTAATGGCATGGGAAAAAAGGAGAAGGGGAGGAGGAGGAGACTGGCTATAAATTTAAAAAAGAAAGAAAGAAAAATGACTTGGGAGATTTACCAAATACAGTATTTGAATTTTAATTTGAGCATATCAACTAAGAAAAGACATTTTTGAAACCATTAGAAAACTTTTCATATGCACTAGACATGATACCAAGACATTATTGTTAATATGTAGGTGAGATAATGTCACTATTATTTTGTAGTAAAATGTTTGTGCTTCTAGAGGTGGATACTGAACTATTTTAGGTAGGATGTTACATGTTGCTGGGATTTGCTTTAAATTTTTTTTTTTTTTTTTTCTTGAGACGGAGTTTCGCTCCTGTTACCCAGGCTGGAGTGCAATGGCGCAATCTCGGCTCACCGCAACCTCCGCCTCCTGGGTTCAGGCAATTCTCCTGCCTCAGCCTCCTGAGTAGCTGGGATTACAGGCATGCGCCACCATGCCCAGCTAATTTTTTGTATTTTTAGTAGAGATGGGGTTTCACTATGTTGATCAGGATGGTCTCGATCTCTTGACCTCATGATCCACCCGCCTCGGCCTCACAAAGTGCTGGGATTACAGGCTTGAGCTACCGCGCCCGGCCTGCTTTAAAATTTTTAGCAAAGACAACATATATGGTTCAGTGTATATTGCTCAGTTGGTGGTTGCATCAGGATCTCATAAATCATCACTAAGAACTTACGTAACCAAATACCACCTGTACCCTAATAACTTATGGAAAAACTTTTTTAAATTTGCAAAGAAAAAAATAATAAACAGATGTGGCTTATTTTTACTGGAAAATTAATGAATCTAAATGATGAGTTTATAGGGAATCATTATATCATCTCCTTTTCTGTATACAATTGGTAGTTATAGAATTTTTCATTATTTTTTTAAATCAGTTATTTCCATATAGCTGTATACCTTAAAACCATTGTTTTTCACAAAGAGGAATAATATTATTGTGTTGCTGCTCTGTGATGGTATCAGTAGGTATCCCTATTTCATCAAATATTGCCCCCTTAAAGTGCTTGATTTCTTATCATGCTTGTCTAATTTCCTCGTGGTTCTGTAGCCCAGGGACTACGTTTATTGATAAAGTTTTCTTCTCTTTGAAATTCCCATTAATAGACAGTCTTCAATCAAGAGCATATTAGTTCTGCTAATACCATTTATAAGAAACTTCATAATTTTACCCTACTTCATAATTTGCAGAAGCTAATACTGTACTAACAAGGGAGCAGGAGCAATAATTGATCACATTTGCTTTGCTTGCTTTGGAGAGAAGGGCAGTCATCAGTCTTAGAAGACCGAAGTAATGAATGCAAAGTGATGGATGCCCCATGCAGTCACGATTGCTAGACCTTCCATGGCTGTCCTGAAAGAAAGCACATGGTCTGTTGGGAGATGCGGGCAGCAGAATTATTTGGAAATAGGTGGAGCCACTGTCAATGAGAGATGTTTCCCCTATCTCTATTAAAAACATGCAATTCTATCTTAATTATTTCCCTTTTTCCTCAGAAATTTAACAATGCTAATTCTAAACTTGTGTGCACCTTTCCCAGTGGTTAATTATAATCCTTTTCTTTATTAAGTTTTATTTTGCAGCCTTAAAAAATAAAAAGCAATTAACAAAATGGCTTAAAGGCTAAATTAGAGCAAATCTCATTTTCTTAGGAGACTGCATTTTATTTATTGTTATAATTCTTATTTCAGAGACAAGGAAGGAAGAGAAGGTAGCTTGATAGTAAAATAATATCCTTCAAGGTAAATTCCATAAATGTTAAGTCAAGCAGAACTTCTATTTTTCCAGCATTCTAGAGACATTGAATCCAGTTTCTTCATGTTTCTTGCTGCATTTCTCCCTCTGTTCTACAGAGAAATTTGGTTTACAGGTAATTTAAGCTTTGGATAAAGCTCTGGTTAATTCAATTTCTGGATAAAAGAAAGAGTAATTCGACTTAAAGGTCACAATAGAATTTTAATCATAGAGGTGAGAAAGCAAGAAAAGGCATAAACCTCGTTAGTGGCATAATGGGAATAGAATTGTCTCGGATAGATGGTTCTAGCTCTTGAAGTTTTGCTACAAGCTGTACAAGCACTAGAAAAAAGGTAGGATGGGAAATGCAGGACTTTGGTGTTGTCCACCCTCTTGATGGTGACTTCTCACTTCAGCTGTTCAACAATGCTGCTGAAAGGGTCTACCAGTCAGTGCCCAATATATATACCTTTATCTTCCTTTCTTCAACCCCATCTAAATAATGATTTCTGTATTTCAGGTCTTTTATTCTTGTGTTAAAAGTTCATTTTCTTTTATTTAAATGTTAGTTATGTTGTTATTATTTTATACCTTAGGAGATTTTATTTTAATTGTAGTGTTTTTATTGAAATGTAATTTTTACAACATGAAATGCAGACTCTAAGTACACAGTTGGATAAATTTTGGCAAATGCATAGACCTGTGTATCCCACACCCATAAAGATAATAGAACATCTTCATCAACCTAGAAAATTCTGTCAGGCCACTTCCTAGGTCCTCAGTGCCTCTCAGTTCAAAGGAGAAATTTTATAGAAATAGAGTAATACAGAATATACTCTTTGAGTTCTGACTTTTTTTATCAGAAAAATATTTTAGAGTTTAGTCCATGTTGTTGAATAGTATTTCATTAAATAACACACCTCAATTTATTCACCTATTTTTCAGTCTGTGGTCATTTGGGATGTTTCTAGCTTTGGAATATTGTGACTAAAACTGCTATAACTTTTTTTTAATTTTTTATTGCATTTTAGGTTTGGGGGTACATGTGCAGAACATGCAAGAGAGTTGCATAGGTACACACATGGCAGTGTGTTTTGCTTCCTTTCTCCCCTTCACCCACATTTGGCATTTCTCCCCAGGCTATCCCTCCCCAGCTCCCCACCTCCACTGGCCCTCCCCTTTTCCCCTCAATAGACCCCAACATTTTTATATAAATCTTTTTATAGACCAATTTTTTTAAATTCTATCCAGAAGTAAAATTGCTAGGTCATAAGATAGGTATGTGTTCAAATTTATAAGAATCTGATAATTTACCAAAGAAATTATACCACTTTACATATCCACCAGCAAAATAATATTGTTCCAGTTGCTTTTCCCTTACCAACATTTGGTGTGGTAGTCAGAGTTGAAATTTTAATTTGGCATATTCCAGTGGGTGTACAATGGTCGGTCATTGTGGTTTTAACCTGTATTTCCCTGATAATGATTCTGGGCACTGTTTTATTAATTGGTTATTACATGTCTTTTGTTGTTTAATGTCTGTTTACTTTGTCTATTTTTTGGTTGTTACTTTATTATTGAGTTATAGAAGTACTTTATTCTGAATCTAAGTCCTTTCAGGTATATATTTGAATGATAAGTTTTCTGCCAGTCTTTGATGATCTGCCTATTTATTTTTTATTTTTTGAGATGAAGTTTCACTTTGTTGTCTAGGCTGGAGTAAAATGGCACAATCTCTTCTCACTGCAACCTCCGTCTCCCCAGTTCAAACAATTCTCATGCCTCAGCCTCCTGAGTAGCTGGGATTACAGGCACCTGCCACCACGTCCAACTAATTTTTCTATTTTTAGTAGAGGTGGGGTTTCACCATATTGGCCAGGCTGGTCTCGATCTCTTAACCTTGTAATCTGCCCACCTAAGCCTCCCAAAGTGCTAGAATTACAGGCGTGATCCACCACACCCAACCCTGTCTATTTATTTTCCTAGTGGTAATATGCTAAAAAAGAAAAGTCTTTAATTTTGATTAAGTAAAATTTCATTGTTTTCCTTTGTGGTTAGTACTTTCTGTGTGTTATCTAAAAAAGTTTTGCCTCCCCAAGTTCATAAAAAAATATTCTCCTACGGTTTATTTCAAAAGTTTCATAATTTTACCTGTTAGATTTGTTACTGATCAATTTCAAATTAATTTGTGTATATGGTGTGAGGCAAGGATCAATTTATTTCTATTAGGTTATTCAGTCATTTCAGAAACATTTGTGAAAAACTTAAAGTGGCTTTCCTTATTGATTTCCCTATGAACCTTTGTTAAAGATGAATTGACTATATAGCTGTGGGTTATTTCTAGATTATCTTTTCTGTCCCATTGATTTATTTGTCTATGTTTATGGCAGTGTTGCAGTACTGTCATTTCTGAGTTTTATAGTAAGCTCTTTAGGTACTAATGTGAAAATATCTTTAAAACAGAATGTTGAATAAGAAAAAAAAATACAGATCAATATGTCTAGCTTATTAGTATTTACCAAAAAAAGAGAGAGAAAATACCATACGTTCATATATGCTTGACTTTGCATTAGAAAGTCAAAGGACACAAAGAATACTAAAGGCATAGTTACCTAAGGTACATAGCAGTATATAGTTACTGGCCAGATATATGACATGAATATAAAGAGGAACAGGCATTTTTATTATATTTTAAAACAACATGAGCATATTAATTATTTAAAAATCTAATTTTTAAAAAGAGTAAGTAAAATAGGAAATGTATTATTTCTTAGAGTAGGAGACAACTCATTGGAATAATATTTTCTAGGTCCAATTATTTTTTAGATCTTGATTTTTTTAGTATGTTTTATTTGACAAATATTTATTGAGTGCCTATTACATATCAACCAGTGTTTCTGGCCTTGGTAATACAGCAGGCAACAAGACTGATACATTCTTGTGCCCATGGTGTGTACATTGCTGTGGAGAGAAAACACAATAGATCATAAATAAAAAAGATATTTCAGAATGTGGTAAGTGCTGTGAATAACGAACATGACAGAGAGAGGCAAGATGAATATGAAATGGAAGTCCTGGAGAAGGTCTTTCAGTGTGGTAACTTAGAAGCTGAGATTGGAATGCCAGGAAGGATTCTGAAATGTGAAGAATTTGGGTATTGGGGAGGAACCTGCAAAGGAAAAGGCCCTGAAAAAGGAAATAGCTGAAGAGAAACAGGAAGGAAGGCAAGGTAGAAGAGCATAGTGAATGCAGTGCAGAATGAAATTGTGGAGACAGACAGGGGCTCAATCAAGCTGAACTTTAGGGAAATGAGGAATTTGAGTTTTATTTTAGGTAAAATGAAAATCTACTGAAGGTTATTGGAAAGTTACTGAATGAGTAAAATGATCTGATCAAGATTTTAAAACGAAAAGCTTTCATTTTGCTGGGGGGAAAAAAAACAAATTAAGAAGAGGTTGGCAGTGCAAAAGGAAGAAATTCAGAAGTCATACCACATAAGCCAAGAAACAAAGTGTTCAAAAAAGAAGAAATGTGCCCCAGTGGTTCCAACTGAAGACAGAGAACTGTCCACTAGATTTAGTCTCATAGAAGTCTTCCATGGTTCTATGGAGTGGTGGGTACAGAAGATGGACTAGAATATGATGGAAAGTGGACAGAGTCTATTTTATGCTCATCTCCCCACCCCACTCCAAACACAAAACAGTGAATGAGAAATAAAGATGTGAAGAAAGAAGGTTTAGATGACTCTTTCCAGTGCTCTGTATAACCACAGATACGGAGAGATGTTGTGTATGTCCAGAAGACATATCTGTGTGTTGGTTTAGCAAACACATATCAAAAATTCTTACATGAAAAGCTTCTTTATAACAAGATGTTCTTACTTTTTAAGTGACAAAATCCCATGAGTAAATCCAAAAAGAGTCTATTTTATATAAAATCCTACCCTGTTGGAAGTGTTGCAAGTTTCCACTAAGATTTTTAATCTGACTTCTGGATATATTTTTGGAGTGTTGTCTAGTTTGTCAGCCTGCCAGATTATGTCAAAATTTTCATATATAGTAATGGTTTAATCTCATGTTCCTTTATCGACCATACTTACCAACATAAACTATATTAACTGTCCTTGCCTGATTCCGCTGCATCATTAATTCTGCTATAGGGAACCGTGACTTGATCATTCATACTGCTCCATAAGAGGATCCTGAGTGGGTGTTTCAAAGTTGGATGTTGATGATTATCATTGTAATGTATATGACATCGTTAAAACAACATTTTCAGTCAAAAATATGGCTGTTGTTTAAGGTGTGAGCTTTTTGCCTTGTTACCTATGAAAAAACAATGATATGTAAATTTTATTATAATTTTTACTACTCAACTCTTATTTGCTATTTGTCAACTCTGCAAGACGCAAGGGTTGGTACAGAAAATATCATTTTAGCAGAAAGAAGTCTTGTCTTCTACAGTAGGTACTACCTTCTTGAGCTGCTTCTTGATAATAAAACTTGCTTTGCAATAATCCAGAGCTTTCCAAACTGCATATTCCACTCCCTTTCTTGACATTGTCTGCTAATATGAAAAGTTGTGTTTAACTATATGGAAAACTGTGAGTCCTTTCCTTCCAAGTCTGCACACTCCACTTGCTTTTACCTCCTACTTTGAATTCATGTGCATTCCCCCTTTTCTCTACCTCCATGATGGAGGCCTCAGTTCTGCAGCCACAGTTGCAGGAAACCCAATTGTAATCAGCAGCTGCCCTGCTGCTAAAAGCTATTAGTGCCAATGTTGTTAATGACCGACCCAGTTGAATGTGCTGATTTAAGAGGTAGACTTATTTCTTGTCACTCCCTAGGGCCTTGTTCTTAAATGAGATTTCTACGTTGTTTACTCCTCTAGCATAAGGAATATTAACCACTAACCACCACCACACTTCATGTATCAGGACATTGAATTGAAATAACAGGGAGCTTAAAACATATCACTACCTTTGAGATATGAAGCCATATACCCTGAAAAAACTTGGCACCCACCCCTAATTTTGGCCTAAAGAAGTTGGATACCGCTGCAATTTGCTCTGAAGTTGTAAATACTATTTTCTTCTAGGGACTAGAGGATGAGAGGGGGACAGTTAGATTTCTTTTTGGAACTAAACACATTAGCAGTAACCTGCAAAAATCAATACCAATTACTTGCAAGCAAGAGCTTTAAAAAAAATGACTGAAGCTACAGAATGTACACATCAGTGAATGGCTTAAAACAAAGAAAATACTGGCATGGCTGGTACTCCCACAAAATAGGAGCAAAAGTAGTGAAGTTCTCTTCCATTTATTTTGACATTTTTGTATTAATCTGTAAAAATCCAACAACCATTTATTTTTTAAAAAATAAATATAGCAGCAAATAACTCAGTATAAGAAGGCTATTTTACTGTCTCCCTGGCATGACTAAGGTTTGTGTTGTCTTTCTAGCAGACATCAAGGCATTCAGAAGGTGTGCATGGGGATGGCTTATCTTTATAAACCAGCAAACCTTTCATTCAACACCCAGACATTCTGCATGCCAATATTACGTGTTTAGTGTCTCAAGATTCTATTTAGCAGAAATTCACTTTGAGGGGCTTTGTGAAGCCTTTAGAGATTTAACTGTGTATCTCTCCTTTATTCAAAAGGCTCAAATAATATTTTTCCAATTTCTGGAATTCTTAAGCTTGCATTTTAGATTAAACTATCACAGAGAGTAGAATTTCTTCCTTTCTTGTTATCTTCCAGTAGTAGAAATGGGGCACATATCTGTAAGATGTGGACCCAGAAATTCTACTCTTAAGCCTGGCTATGATAAAGAATACTTGAGAAGCTAGTACGCCTTCCTCCCTTGTTCACGTCCATGGTAGAGTTGTGTTTGAATGTATGGAGAGGTGGAGAAAATTCCAAACTCTACAGAATTTCCTCATAGTTAATAGCCCTGCTTACCAAGCAATTGAGGCCATGTGGAAATGAGGCCATATTATAAAATCTCACATCAGAGGAAACAAGTTTTGGCATGTCGGTATTGCCAATAAGTATCAAAAAAGGTAATACAGATTTTCTTGGAAATCATTTTCCTGGACTTCAGTTTGGTCCTCCCTGGTCATAAAATGATAAGATTCTTAATACTTGAAAAAAATTGTCCCACAACACAATATCACCAAAAAAAAAAAAAACAATTTTTTACTCTCTTCCTATTTTTTGTAATTGCAGGGCCTCAAATCGATGTTTAAGAAGTAAGAGAAGTGAGTGGCTGGTCACACAATGCCTGAATAAGAAAGCTCTGAGTAATTGTGTGGGGGACGCTAGAAACAAAAGTGTGCCATGTGATACCATAATGACATCCAGCCCTTTCCATAGAGGGAAGGCAGACAGGGAGAAGGAAATTTCACTTAATGTGAATTCAGGAAGTGTTGGACTCAAGTGATGGAAAGGAAATTAATTGTACAGTATTCCGAGGTACTGGCAAATTTACTTGCTACGGATTATCCTGAAGGTAAAAGGCTACTTAAATAGAGTCTAAGATTTTAGGTACCAAATAATTAGCTAATTTTTATTTTTAAAGCATTAAAAATGTTAGGATTCAATAGTTATAGTTACTTTCATCCTTTGAAACAAAAATAACTCTTGTTTCAGTTTTATATGTTGACTTGCTAAAAGAAAATTGAAAGAGTGAAACAATATATACACATTTGTCTCTGTGGGTTTGTGCAGTTTATAGATACCCTGAACAGTGCTTCTGGTGAGCGTTCTTAGTAGCACCAGGTTGATTATTAATGAAGTATTGACCCAATAATTTATTGAGGCAAGCCCTTCTGCTCTACTCAGAGTCGACGTGTTTTATATGATGATTGCATCTACTTTATTTCACAACTTAATATAGTTGGGTGGAATTTGAAGAAAGTTTGTAACAAAGCTATGAATAGAATAACTCATTATTGTAAAAGTGTTCTTTGAAAGGAGAAACTAGGATTATTGTTCCTCAGAAAGAAAACACTGAAGTATGGTAATAGTATTCTCCAATATAATTGAAAAATAACATCTAAAGAGGCATAAGATTTCTTCTGTTGGGGATAGAAACCATGCACTCACTGTCTGCAAACACTGGGATATCTTTCACAAAATGTTTACAATCCAGATGAAAAGAGAAGAAATATATGCAGAAAATCAAGAGAAACAAGAGAAGAGATGACAACCCACAAAAGAAGAGGTGGAGAGAAGTGCATCTGAGAGTCAGTGGGCAGCTGACATCTCTCTGCAATGGGGAGGCCAAGAAAGAATTTTTGTAAAGATGATATGGGGGGTGGGTGTTGAAGATAGAAGGTGGGATGTAAAATATGAGAAAAAAAGGCAAAGTTTTTGCATGAAACCTCAAGGTGGCCATTCTCACTCTGGTTCCTTGGTTTTTGTAGAGGGATAGTAGGTAGTAAGTAAGGTATGGCAAGAACTTTGAGGGTCAATTGAGAGTAGTAATTTACATCAGGCTAAGGAATCGTAGGCGTTCTACATAAGCCAGGCAATTGAAGGTCATCAGAAGTTTACAAACTGGGATATAATATGAGTTTTATAAAGAGCAATATGCCAGTTGTGTGAAGGATGAGCTTAGAGAAAGACTGAAGCCGAGAACATTAAGGAAACGGTGATAGGGAAAAATTAACTGGACATTTTGGCTGAGCTCCTAAATAGAAATAATGAAAGGAATGCAAAAGGAAAACACAAAATCTAGTTCAATTAATATTTAACATTTATAAGTCATAGTATAATTGTGTAATTTATTTAGAATTAAGAATCCATATTTCTGATTCTATAATTGGAACTATCCCAGAATTCTATGTCCTATTTGACATTAGTTTGGCTTAAAAATTGCCGTACGTCTCAATCAATCAATTTGATGGTGACCAAGAATTTCCTTTCAATTTACCATTTGATAGTGGCCAGAGAACGGAAAGTAAAAAGCCACAGCACATGCCATATATATGATCCATGGACTTATCAAATTCAAATTTAATAGAGACTCTAACACAGCCATTTGGCCTTTATACCCCAGGTTTTTCCTAATATTTTATCAGAGATACCAATGACACTTCAAACTCAGTTCATGGATATAAACAGCAAGCTATTTCAACAAATAGAGAACTCTGGGATAAATAAAAAGGGCTTGGAATTTTTGGGAAGTGAAAAAATATGTGTAAAAATGAATGTCTAATAGTCACAGGACAAAAGTGGACAGAATTTCTCATTACGGTAAAATTTAATGAATTCAGTTGGTTCTTTTAACCAACATTATGGTCTCATCAAGAAATAAGGAAGAATATCATTAAGTGGATATGACCTTTATGTAAAGGCTGAATACATTTTAAGGGCTGAAATCCCTGCTAGTAATAACTTCAGTAAGGACTTACTGTTGATGAAAAATATCCTATACCAAAAGTTTCCTCTGTTTGCCCAAGCAGATGGAGTAAGGGCTCTGAGTCAACCTGACATCTCTCTGCATGGTGTCAAGCACTCTGTGGTTTCATGGCCTTGCAATCCTGTTAACCCCTGGGAACCAAACTTACCCAAGTGGTTGTGTAAATTGTACATAGTAAATGTAAAGTGCTTAGCATAGCACATAAAAAGTACTCAAAACAATTTGTTCAGTAAATGAATATTTTGCTCTAAATATGGGCCACAAGATCTACTAAAGAAATTAGGTTGTAAACTTTGCCAAGGGGTACCCTCTGTGTATTTGGTGGAGGAAAGAGGAAAAAGATTTTTTTTAATGATTGAAATATGTTACAGGACCTTTTCTTGCCAACCTTTGGGTTTTGAGTTTGGGGATCTTAGAGTCACAGGAAGAAGAAATAGATAGCTCCTGTGATGCTGGCAATATTCTCATAGAGCCCAAAAAGGTGGGAAGGAAAGTATGAGAGGGTAGCATGTTGGGGAGGTTTCTGACCAGTTGTTTTCAAGGCCTAAGCAAGTAATCCAATGACTTCTTGCATTAAACTCATCATTGATTTAATCAAAGATAAATCATATTTCTATTATGTTTATAGTAATAGAAATTCTACAAGAGATGAAAGAAACCTTTAACCTTTAAGTTTTTCTTAAAGAAAGCCATTCTTCCTGTTCTTATTATTTCTAACATGAGCTACACTACTTTCAAAACAGGAGATTCTTTAGGGTACAGAAGAGAGAAGGAATTCGTTTAAAACATGATATTCTATGTAGATCATCAATGAATAAAGAAAGAAACTAGAAAAAAGGGGGAAGAAATGAGTGAGTGTAGAATACTTATTTCAGATATAAGATGCACTTCCAGGTACAGCACTAGATGTACAGTTTCATTCTAGAGTTTTGCTCACTGGTACTTACTATCTATGGAACTACAGTCACTACAGAACCAGGGCATTGAAGCCCAAGGTTAACACAGATTGTAGGGAGCAGACAAAACTGGATCCAAGTCCAGATTACCTTGTTTTCTAGCTGGAAAGGGCTTGAGCATTTTGTTTAATATTGCTGAGCTTCAATTTATTCTTTTGTAAAATGAGCCTCATAGAGGTGTTGTAAGGAATCATAGATTATTGTATTCTTCCATTCTATGACAAAGGCGCATTTCACATTTTAATTGGGATAATTCTTAAAATCAGTGGCACATCTTTTTTGGAAGTACCACATAAAATGATGGAGCATCACACAATAAATGGTATCTTAATTTGATAAAATATGTGAAGATAATAAAGGCAAAGTGCATCTGACAACAGCTGGCATCTAACAAGCAACAGCAAATTGTTTTGGGGTGATGCTCAGTGCTATTGCTGTTACACCATGCTACATCATGCAGAGAGGTATCTCTTTCCTCATAAATGTTCACTGATGCTCCAGCTCAAGTGAATGCAGTCCAGAGCATAGTTTGTAAAAGAGTAATTCAAGTCTTAGATGTCCTAGTTTCTCTAATCATCTAAAATATCATACTTTTAATATCAAAATAATAATAATACCTTAAAAATGAAGTGAAACATCTTTGGAATATTTATCACCTTCAAAGGACTTGCCATCCTCCTACATAATAATAGTACTATATTAATTAGTTCGTAAGTACAAATAGTGTGTGCTGCACATAGCACTCTGCTAGGCACCAGTTTTCCTTGTTTTTTCTAATATGACTTTGATCTGACCTAATTTCACCACCAAAAAACAGCACCATATGGCAAGTTCCCCATTTCCCCTAAAATAATTTATTGAGCCTTTAGTGTGTCCAAGTGACTGAACTCTTTTGCTGAATTTTTCTCAAGATTTCTTCAGGACATCAGAACATAATGCAGATTTCTTTCAGGTGGCCCTCTACCAACTGGATATGAAATTGGATCAGCTGGAGGCAAGAACAGATGGGGTTGAGCAGCAGATGGAAAGATCCTGTTTAGGATATGCAGAATCACTCTGGCAAAATCAGTCATGCCACAGGAGTTAGTTTCAGTTTGGTGAAAGAAAATGAACTCAAGTAGACAAGTGAGTTACCGGGAAATTAATACGAGCTCACATTTTAGAAAGTCTTGATTAAGTGTCAGTAAGACAGATGAGCTAATGATGTTGAATTGAAAGTCGTAAATGCAGTGTTTGTCAATGATAATAATAGCTCTCCATATTTAGCGTTTACTCTGTGCTAGGCATGTCATATATACATCTCATTCAGTCCTCACAAAAACCCTATGAGACAGGCATTTTTCCGATTCAGAAATGATCAAACTGAAGTGTTAAGTAAATTGATCAAGGTCATAGAACTCTAGGTAACAGAACCAGGATTGGAACTTGTCTGGCCAGCTGGACAGCCCTCACAAATCATGAACACTCTATTGTACTACTTTCCAGTGTTAAATGATGTGTATACAAGAACAATTGGAAGAGTACACAGTCAATTTTCAGATATCCTGAGGTCCTTTCCACAGTAACAATCGGAACAGGCCTACGATGGTCAAAGTGACCACTGGGCATCTGCCTGAATCCTGTGGGGAATACAGAACAGCTAGGGTAGCCATATGGTCCCCAGCAAAGCAGAGGTCACAGGTATCACATACAGGCTCTGGTGAATCTCACAGAATTCCTGTAGAAATTTCACATCTGCTTACCCTGAGAAGGTCTCCCAGAATCCTGGAGCTGCCTTCCTCCAGAAGTCACCCATTCTAGTCCAAACACAGTATGATGGACTTTGTTTCCATGGGGTATTCAATATATATGTGAATCTGAAATTGTGAGTGACTTGGAGTACACAGTCTCTCTGGTGTCTGGTGAGGGTGAGTTTTCTGTTCATAGATGGCTTTCTCTAGCTGTGACTTCTCTTGGCAGAGGAGAAAATGCAATCTCTGGGGCCTCTTGTATAAGGGCACTAACACCGTATGTGAAGGCTCTGCATCTCATGACCTACGTCCCCCTAAAAGGTCCCACTTCCTAAAATCATCACTTTGGGTGTTATGATTTCAACATATTAATTTGGTAGGGGTCACATAAACATTCAGTCCACTCCATCTACTTTCTTCAAAACTGTAAGCAAGCTGTAAAGAAAAGAAAATTATTTCAGCCCAAGTACATTCCCTGCTTGAACTTGGGAGCAAGAGCAGGAAATAGAAGGAACTTACTCATTGATTGCCTACTATTTGCCAAGCATGGAAAGACCATATAATTGGTTGGAGGGAAAATAAGATAAAAGTCTGAGCAACAGATGGAAACACATCTGCAAGGTGCCATGCTCTGTATGCATTGCTTTATCACATATAACATTTTCTTGTATTAGCAAGTTCCTGCTGAATGCGAGGCTACATTTTCTTCTCAGCCAAATGTCCAAGAAGCAGGTACTGCTTATGAATAAGCACAGTAAAAACCCATTTTCTAATAAACAGAAGAGATGGCAAGTGTATCCTCTCAAAGAAGTAAATTTTGCTTTCTGCCTTACATTTCTCAAACAACAGAAACTTTTGCCAATTCCATTACCGTAGCCTTCTAGCTACACATGGATATCACAGTAATCTTAATCTTTGAGTTTTCAAGTTAGAGGAATTCTTATTCAGTGTGAGAGTTAATAATCTCCTCAGACACAAATATACCTGGTAATATGAGAACAATAAATGTTCGTTGGGTGCAAACATGAATTAAAGCTGTATATGTTACGTCTTAAAGACATTAAATTAATCATAAATTATAGTGATTAACTAATTACGTTAAAACAATAGCATTCTTAACACACATGATATAAGTTTCACTTTAAGGAAAAACGATATTGTAATAATCCCCAAGTGCGCTCATATTCTGAGACACTAAAAATGATTATATGCTACCAACTGTACCTTGAAAATGCATATACTCTTAGTACAGACACAGAAATAAACAGAATAGAACCAAAACTGGAATAAATTCTGATTTTTATCATGACACATTTTTGTGTTGTAATATTTCTGAAATTGGGATGCATCTTAGATTCGGTGACATCTTCTAGTTGTCGTTAGCTGGGTAGCAGTTCTGATGTCACAGACAATGCTTGCAAGCAAGAAAACAACATCTAAGATTCATGTCAGCATCTTGCAAGAAGATCCAGAGACAGTAACAGATAACCTCTGTTATTCCTAGGAACTACTTGTTTTGAAAGATGATGGGTGAGACAGTGTATTATATATGTTTAACCTACAGGAAGCAAATGTAAAAAAGAAGTCTAATTCTATGTCATTGCCAAGTGACTTAAGAGTCTAGCACCACAGCATTTTAGTTGCTTAACTGATTTAAATGTTACATTGCACTCGCTTCAGCAGCACATATGTTAACATCGGAACATACAGGGAAGGTTAGCATGGTCCCTGAGCAAGAATGACACATAAGTTTATGAATATTCCATATTTTTTATAACGCAAAAAATAAATGCTTCAGGGGATGGATACCCAATTATCCATGATGTGATTATTACACATTGCATGCCTGCACCAAAATATCTTATGTACCCCATAAATATATACACCTACAATGCACCAACAAAATTAAATCAAATTAAAATTAAATTACAATTTTTTAAGGAAATATTACCTTATATTTTGTTGACATAGGAATTTATATTTTAAAACTTTTATACATTATATATAATTTCATAATTATGTGATTATTTTCAATTATATTTCAATATATGTTTTCAGTAAATCTATAATTTAAATATATAAACATTTAATTAAATTATATATTTAATTATTTTTTTGTATTATACTTTAAGTTCTGGGGTACATGTGCAAAATGTGCAGGTTTGTTACATAGGTATACATGTGCCATGGTGGTTTGCTGCACCCATCAACCTGTCATGTATATTAGGTATTTCTCCTTATGCAATCCCTCTCCTAAACCCCCATTCCCCAGACAGGCCACAGTGTGTGATGTTTCCCTCCCTGTGGCCACGTGTTCTCGTTGTTAAACTTCTACTTATGAGTGAGAACATGTGGTATTTGGTTTTCTGTTCTTGTGTTAGTTTGCTGAGAATGATGGTTTCCAGCTTCATCCATGTCCCTGCAAAGAACATGAATTCATCCTTTATTATGTCTGCACATATCCTTCCATGGTGTATCTGTGCCATATTTTCTTTATCCAATCTATCACTGATGGGCATTTAGGTTCATTCAAAGTCTTTGCTATTGTGAACAGTGCTGCAGTAAACATACATGTGCATGTGTCTTTATAGTAGAATGATGTATAATCCTTTAGATATATACCCAGTAATGGTATTGCTGGATCAAATGATATTTTTGGTTCTAGACCCTCAAGGAATTGCCACACTGTCTTTCACAATGGTTGAACTAATTTACACTCCCACCAACAGTGTGAAAGTGTTCCTATCTCTCCACATCCTCCCCAGCATCTGTTGTTTCCTGACTTTTTAATGATCCCCATTCTAACTGGCAATTATATAATTAAATTGCATAGTTAATTATATATTAACTATGGTGTATATGTGCCATATTTTATATTATAAATATATAGTTGTACTTAATTATATGTTGACAATGCAATTTATATATAGGTATACATGATATATATTTATCTGTATATATACATAATATATTAATATAAAATATTTATACATAATTATATATAATTAGGCTTAATAACTGAGTCAAAAACATGATTCGAAGACTCATTCAAAACATGATTCAGACTCCATGTGAAAGGAAGTTTTAGAAATATACCACCCAATTTATTTTTCTTATTTTTTATGTATATACAATAAATAACTTAAAAACCTATAATCAAGTTGAAAAGAGTTCTTTAAGTAAGTGTAAAATTTTCCAGTGATTAAAATGTACTAAGTCCATTTATTAGGTGGTATTTTTCTTAGGTTTTTTTTTCATGAAATAATGATAACTTCTGGCATCATAGATACAATGAAATAGGTGTATAAAAATATGCAGGAACATGAGGAGATACAATTCTACAGAGACATGAAAGAATAGAAATTAGCATCAGCCTGGAAGTTAGGAGACTGAGATTCTAGGCTTGGTTCCATAATTAAGGAGCTGAGTGATCTGGAGCAAGTCACTTCATCGCCCTGGACTTCATCTGTAAAATAAAGAGCTGTGATAGATGATTTCTGGGCTCTGGAGAGCAGTGATGTAAGCAATCAGGAAAACAAAACCTTCCCTAGGTGCTCCAAGGAAGATGGGATCTGATGTGAGGCACTAGGTGATTATGAGAGTGACGGAAAGGAGTCGCTGAGGTTGAGAAAGGCCAGTCACTGCTGGCTACTGAGGGATTAGACATTGTTTCCACGCAGGTCAGGAACTTAAGGAAACTTCCCCACACTTCACAGCAGCCTCCGGCATCTATTGGTGGACTTCTAGAGGCTACTAAAAACCTTCTAGGTCCCAAACTTTGCATGTCAGCGGGCCACTGCTCCCACAGGTACCACTTCTCTGCATCCAAATATCCCACAGGAACTTCTTACTGTTCGCATCCAAAACAAAGCTCTGTTTGGCAAGGGGTTCTGGGAAATGTAGTTCCTATATTGCCAGTCCCTATGCCATAGGAGAGATCATAGAATGAGGTAGGAATGGGGCTGAGTGTCACAGACAGCTGTCTGGTACCCCAGCTGGGTGAGGGACTGTGATGGCAACACAGGTGAACAAGAGGGAGGGGATGATTTGAAGACACATTCAGAAGTCGTGGAGAAGAAGGTACACATCTGAAAGATGCCTCAAAGGAAGAATTGAAAGATTAGATACGGGTTACTTTTTCTTTCCATTGACTAGTGAGTCAATATAATCTATACATCAAGTCTCTTTAGCTCCTCTACTGACTATCATGTTCTTTTTCCCTAGCTCTCCTGTAACAGGGAACAATACACCCTTTTTCTTGTAGTGCAAGAATAATGATTTGCTGGCAGAAGCTCCGTGAATCAGACTTCGCACTGAACATGTTGTATTGTTTGGGAACCTGGCTAAATTTTTCCATAACTGCTTTAAAACTGATTTCCATTTAAAGCTAGGTGGAACAAATTTCTGCTGCTGGCTAAATCTTCTTTTTCTTTTCCTGTGAACAGAATCTCATAAAAAGGACTATTGCTCTTTTGTACTTTTCTGTGATGCATTCTGTGTTAGGGTCTATGGAGGAAGCCATCTAAAAATACACTGAGTGCTATAAAAATACCCTCATAATTCTGCTAGAATTCAACTTTTTAATAGCTGTCTTTCTTCTCCCTTTATGTGTCTCCTTTTCAATTATTTCTTTCCCTTTGGTACCCTGCCAGATTAATGTTTCTGAGTCTTTCATAGACACCTACATTGACCAAATGGATCAATCTCCTACCTTTGAGATCCTCATTGAGCTCTGGCAGAATTTGGTGGCTGTATGAATTTAAACCCCAGATGTACGGAGAAAGAATCACTTTCAATAGAAAACCTAGTATCACCACTACTCACAATTGGCTATTTTTGTAATAAACAAATATAATGGGCATTATTTATGCCTGTTTTGAGCCTGTATCTCTGTTATATCAGGCTTTGCCTAATAATAATGCTGCTGTCAAGTTAATAAGGATTTTAGCTTACATAAATAACATTTCACTCCTGTTCAGTTGGGTTTATCTTAAACTGTACAGAGGTGCTTGTTTTATTATAATTCAACTGAATCAGAAACTTTCTTTCTCTTTACTTGCTCACACTGGCTTCTAATCAGCTCATGTTTCTTTAATGACAAGTGCTAAGTAAACTTCTCCTGGGGACTGAGCCTTCAATAAGGATAACAAAAGAATTGCACCAACTACCAAGTATCATTGTTTTATTTCCAATGAAACTGTCCCCTGTAAAATTGTTTCTCTCTGTGAAAAAAACTTGGAGTACAAATCCTCAGGGAGGACCCCAGCACCACCATCCCCACCGACTTAGAAAATGATTAAAATCTTTTAAAGCAGGAGGACCAGAGGCCAAAATGTCAGCATGGCCAGAAAAAGTGAGCAGAGTCCTGAATTAAGTCATGAAGTTGTAGATTCGTATAACACATGTAAAGGGAATAATATATGTAAAGGTCAAATGGCACTCCTCATTTTTAGGGTGAAGAAATGAGGCTTGCAGGAGTTAAGTTTCACGCAGCAGATAGCGGCCAAGCCAGGCTGAGTCCCATGACAGGACGAGTGTACTGCTTGCTTCTCTGTGCTGCTGTCATCTTTAGTGGTGGTAAATGGATGCGGAGTATTGATGTGAATACACTAAGAAATAACACAGCAGCCAGGCAGTGCGGTGGTTCATACCTGTAATACCTGCACTTTGGGAGGCCAAGGCACACAGATCACCTGAGGTCCAGAGTTCGAGACAGCCTAACTTTGAGAAACCCGTCTCTACTAAAAGTACAAAATTACCCAGGGGTGGTGGCGCATGCCTGTAATCCCAGTACTCGGGAGGCTGAGGCAGGAGAATCACTTGAACCTGGGAGGTGGAGGTCGGGCCACTTTATTCTAGCCTGGGCAACAAGAGCAAAACTCCATCTCAAAAAAGAAAAGAAATACAGCAATAATGCTCAAATATAATCTAATAATAATAATGATTTGAAATAAACATTATTATAGTGACTTCAATTGTGTCCCCCAAAAGATGTGTCCAAGATCTAGCCCCTGATACCTGTGAATATGACCTTACTTGGAAACGGGGTTTGTGCAGATGTAGTGCAGTTAGGGGTCTGCAGATAAGATCATCTTGGGTTTAGAAATCCACTCTAAATCCACTGACTGGTATCCTTATAAAAGAAAGGAGAGAGCGCTTTGACACACAGAGAAGAAGGTCAAGTGAAGACCTATGTGAAGAGGGAGGAAAAGATTGAAGTTCTGTGACCACAAGACCAAGAATGCCAAGAACAACCAGAAGCTGGAAGAGGCGGAAAAAAAAAAAAAAAACCTCCCCTGGAGCTGCAAAGGGAGTGCAGCCCTGCTGAGGCCTCAATTGTGGATTTCTGGCCTCCAGAGCTGCGAGGGAGTACATTTCTGGGGTTTTAAGCCATAGACTCTGTGGTCATTTGTTACAGCAGCTTTAGGAAACTAATATTATAAAAATACACAATCTAAAAAGCAATGCAGGAAGAAACTTTTATTGTCCCAGTACTTTGTTGTCATTGCTGATTTTAACAAATTATAGCTCAAATAACAGTTCTTTGAACTTTTCAGTTAAGAATAATTACACACATAATGGCTCCCCTAAATGTTTCTTAGCCTAAAGACCCTATCAACATTTATTATTATATAAAAGGCCTCAGCCCCGTGTCCTCCCAAGCCTTCCTCTTTACCCAGTATTCCAGCCGCACTGGTCTTCTCTTTGGTCCCAGAGCATGCTAGGACTCTTCTCATCTCAGGCTTCTATGTGCTTCTCCTCTGCCTGGCACACTCCTCCCTGACCCTTCACATCCTCCCCAGTCTGAAATCAGCTCCCAAAGTGCAATTCTCAAGGAAGCCCTCCTGCCCCTTTATCATAGATTAGCCCCACACATACACCCTTTCCCTCTTCTTGACAGTCATGATCACTGTTTATAATTCTTAATTTATAATATTCCTGGATTGTCTATCTTTCTTGTTGGACTGTTGCTTTCTGAGGGCAGGCACAGGATGTTTTCCTGATCATGACATTTCAGGGGTAACATGATGCCTAGGGTACGGCAGGCACTCATAAATATTTGGAAAATAAGTGAATGATAGTATTTAGACTTGGATGGTGCTCTTGTCTGTTATTCACACTTATAGCTGTTCTGTTTCCAACATCTGACATTGAAATTGTAGAAAAACCTGCACATAGTCTTAATTCCAAAAATTATTTTAGTAACATCTGAATTTTTCTCCTCTGAATTTCTTTTTTTTTTTTTTTTTTGAGATGGAGTTTCACTCTTGTTACCCAGGCTGGAGTGCAATGATGCGATCTCGGCTCACCACAACCTCCGCCTCCTTGGGCAGTTCTCCCGCCTCAGCCTCCTGAGTAGCTGGGATTACAGGCACGTGCCACCATGCCCAGCTAATTTTTTGTATTTTTAGTAGAGACGGAGTTTCACCATGTTGACCAGGATGGTCTCGATCTCTTGACCTCGTGATCCACCCACCTCGGCCTCCCAAAGTGCTGGGATTACAGGCTTGAGCCACTGCGCCCAGCCTCTCCTCTGAATTTCTAAATGAATTCTTGAAAGTTCTGCTCTGTCCCAAAGGCATTTCATAAATAAGTAAGCATAGCTAAAAGGGACTCAAACCTGTTACATGTTACCATGCCATCAGCTTTCATGGATAGGCAAATTTGCCCTAATTAGTAGTATTCATTTGTATAAACAATAAGCATGTTGGGTACTGTATTAGTCCATTTTCATGCTGCTAATAAAGACATACCTAAGACTGGGCAATTTACAAAAGAAAGAGGTTTAATGTACTCACAATTCCATGTTGCTGGGGAGGCCTCACAATCATAGTAGAAGGTGAAAGGCACATCTCACATGGTGACAGACAAAAGAAGAGAGATTGTGCAGGGAAACTCCCCTTTATAAAACCATCAAGTCTCATAAGACTTATTCACTAACACAAGACTATCACAGGAATGACCCACCCCCATGATTCAGTTATCTCCCACTGAGTCCCTCCCATAACACATGGGAATTGTGGGAGCTGTAATTCAAGTTGAGATTTGGGTGGGGACACAGCCAAACGATATCATTCCACTCCAACCCCTCCCAAATTTTGTGTACTCTCATTTCAAAACCAGTCATACCTTCCCAACTATCCCCCAAAGTCTTAACTCATTTTATCATTAACTCAAAAGTCCACAGTCCAAAGTCTCATCTGAGACAAGGCAAGCTCCTACTGCCTATGAGACAGTAAAATCAAAAACAAGTTAGTTACATCCTATATACAATAGGGGTACAGGCATTAGATAAATATGTCCATTCAAAATGGGAGAAATTGGCCAAAATGAAGATGCTAAAGGCCCAATGCAAGTCCAAAACCCAGCAGGGCAGTCAAATCTTAAAGCTCCAAAAATATCTCCTTTGACTCCAGGTCTCACATCCAAGTCATGCTGATGCAAGAGGTGGACTCCCATGGCCTTGGGCAACTCCACCCCTATGGCTTTTCAGGGTACAGCCTCTCTCCTGGTTGTTTTCACAGGCTGGTGTTGTCTATAGCTCTTCCAGGTATACGGTGCAATCTGTCAGTGGAGCAATTTTTCTGGGGTCTGGAGGATGGCAGCCCTCTTCTCACAGCTCCACTAGGCAGCACTCTAATGGGGACACATTTTCTTTCAGCATTGCCCTAGCAGAGGTTCTCCATGAGTGTCCCACCCCTGCAGCAAACTTCTGCCTGGACATCCAGGCATTTCCATGTACCTTCTGAAATCTAGGTGGAGAATTCAAACCTCAGTTATTGACTTCTCTATAACTTCAGGCTCAACACCATGTGGAAGCTTCCAAGGCTTGGGGCTTGTACCCTCTGAAGCCATGGCCCAAGCTCTACATTGGCCCCTTTTAGTCACACCTGGAGCAGCTGGAATGCAGGACACCAAGTCCCTAGACTGCATACAGCACAGGGACCCTGGGCCGAGCTCACAAAACCATTTTTCCCTCTTAGGCCTCTGGGCCTGTGATGGGAGAGACTGCCACAAAGGTCTCTGACATGTCCTGGAGACATGTTCCCCATAGTCTTGGTGACTACATTCAGCTCCTCATTACTTACACAAATTTCTGCAACCAGCTTGAATATCTCCTCAGATAATGGGATTTTCTTTTCTATCACATTGTCAGGCTGTAAATTTTCCAAACTTTTATGCTCTGATTCCCTTTTTAAACTGAATGCCTTTAACAGCACCCAAGTCACCTCTTGAATATTTTGCTGCTTAGATATTTCTTCTGCCAGATACCCTAAATCATCTCTCTCAAGTTCAAAGTTCCACAAATCTCTATGGCAAGGGCAAAATTTTGTCACTCCCTTTGCTAAAACATAGAAAGAGTCACCTTTGCTCCAGTTCCCAACAAGTTCCTCATCCCCATCTGAGACCACCTCAGCCTAGATTTCATTGTCCATATCATTATCAGCATTTTGGTCAAAGCCACTCTACAAGTCTCTAGGGGTTTCCAAACTTTTCCACATTTTCCTCTCTTCTTTAGAGCCCTCTACACTATTCCAACCTCTGCCTGTTACCAAAGCTGCTTCCACATTTTGGGGTGTCTTTTCAGTAGGGCCCCACTCTACTTATACCAAAATCTGTGTTAGTCAGGGTTCTCTAGAGGGATGGAACTAATGGGATAAACACATCTATAAAGAGGAGTTTATTTAGGAGTATTGCCTCATAGGATCACAAGGTGAGGTCCCACCATAGGCCATCTGCAAGCTAAGGAGCAAGGAAGCAAGTCCAAGTCTCAAAGCTGAAGAACTTTGGGTCTGATATTCGAAAGCAGGAAGCATTCAGCACAGGAGAAAAATACAGACCAGAAGACTAAACCACTCTAGTCTTTCTACAATCTTCTGCCTGCTTTTATTCTGGCCATGCTAGCAGGTGATTAGATTGTATCCACCAAGATTGAGGGTGTATCTGCCTTTCCCAGTCCTCTGACTCAAATGTTAATCTCCTTTGGCAACACCCTCACATAGACATGCCCAGGAACGATACTTTGCATCCTTCAGTCTAATCAAGTTGACACTCAGTATTAACCATCACGTGTACCTAATAGATTCCAAAGATTATATTCCAAAATATGTTTTAATCTATAGAAAAGAAAAAAGGTAACAAGAACAGTAACGAGAGGTAAATCACAGTGAGGCTGGGTGGTGGTAAGGGAGCATTTCCAGAGGCAGTAACTCTTGAGCTGAGTCTTAAATAATGAGTAGGAGAGAGTAAGTAAAGAAAGACATCAAGGTTGTTTTAGGGCAGGATTTCTCATTTCTGGCATTTTTAATAGAATAATTCTTTGCTGTCTGGGGTTGTCCTGTGTGTTTTAGGATCTTAAAAGGATCCCTGGCCTCTGTCCATGAGATGCCAGTGTGGCAACAAAAAATGTCTCCTGAAGATTTCTCAATAAACTGAAAATAGAACTACAGTTTGAGACAGCAATCTTACTACTGGGTTTCTACCCAAAAGAAAAGAAATCATTATAGAAAAAATATGCAGCACTATTCACAATAGCAAAGATATGGAATCAACATTTAAGTGTCCAATGGATGACTGGATAAAGACAACGTGGAGTACGTGTGTGTGTGTGTGTGTGTGTATACACACACACACACACACACACAAATATATATATATATATAGACACACACACCATGGAATGCTACTCAGCCATAAACAAGAATGAAATCATGTCTTTTGGAGCAATATGAATGGAATAGGAGGTTATAGCTTAATGAAATAACTCAGAAACAGAAAGCCAAATAAATACATCATGGGAGCAAAATGATGTGTACATATGGTCATACAGTGTACAATAATAGACAGTGGAGACTCGGAAAGGTAGGAGGGTGGGAGGAGGGATGAGAAATTGTCTAATGGGTACAATGTACACTATTCAGGTGATAATTATATTAAAAGCCCAGACTTCACCACTATACAATATATCTAAATATCAATACTGCAGCCAGGCACAGTAGCTCACGACTGTAATCTCAGCACTCTGGTAAGCCGAGGCAGGCAGATCATTAGGTCAGGAGTTCAAGACCAGCCTGGCCAACATAATGAAACCCCATCTCCACTAAGAATACAAAAAATTAGCCAGTCCTGGTGGCAGGCACCTGTAATCTCAGCTACTCGGGAGGCTGAGGCAGAAGAATCGCTTGAACCTGGGAGACGGAGGTTGCAGAGAGCGGAGATTGCACCACTGCACTCAACAGTACAAGACTCCATATCAAAAAAAAAATTGCACTTTCACCCTCTAAATCTATAAAAATTTAAAAATTAAAAAGACAAAAACAAAATGTCTCCTGACATTGCCAAATATCCACTGGATTGCAGCATCATCCTAATTAAGAACCACTGGTGGGGGCACAGGAAGGAGCCTATCTGCAGGTGGGGGCATCTGAGTTACTGCAGCATGTCCAGGTAGCTCTAGGGAGAGTACCTGGGAGGGAGATAGGAGAGAAGGTACAACACTGCTCTTACACATGGGAGTGTTATGCTGGGGAGTTTGGAATTTCATCCCAAAAGCACTTATGCAGAATCAAAGGATCTTTAGTAGGAAAGGGACATGGGCTAATTTGTGCTTAAGAAAAAGCATTCTGGTCACGGTGGAAAGGAAGGATCAAAGGGAGATCAGAATGAATCAGAAAGAACTGAATGTAATCCAGGAGAGAAATGAGTCATGGGAATGGAAAGGAAAGGGGAGACAGAAAGGTTCTCATATCACGTCTCTAAGACATTGTCCAGGATGAGATCTAGATTCTTGGTTTGGATGATCAGAAAGTAGAATCATAAATCTGCTCCAAAATTCACTTGGAAATTAGGCCTCATGACTTTATTTTTTAAAAAATTCAAACCCTTGAATTCAGAAAAATTACTTGTAAAGTTGGTTAAGCATAATGTAGGTGAACTCATGGTGTAGTAAATAAAAATAGCACTACTTATGCCTTTAAATTCAACTAGGTCTTCAGCAAAGATTCCTTCAGCAAATTGTCAAAAAAAAGTTAGTTTTTAAAGTAATCAATATATTAGAAAACTTTAGTAAATTTTCACCCCCTGCCCCCAAGCAATGTCTAGTCAAGTGAGACAGAGAGACAAAATGAGTAATTGAGGTCATTTTTCTTGCCTGATTGTCCAGAAAATTGCCTCATTTCTTTGCTTTATTTTCTGAGTCCATATAATCATAACAGAAAAAGTTGTATGTGCGGATGCTTTTTAAAAGCTGAATCTTTGACAGTGTTGAGAGAGGTAATCGCCAACAAACACACTATCACAGCATTTACCAGAACCTCTGTTTTCTTTCAGGCAGTTGTCAGTATCTAAGGCAAGTCCTTTATGTGAGAATTGACTAGATAAAATGTTGTGAGCACCTCCTGTGAGGGAAAGAAGATTAGGACTGAGATCTCAGTCATAAAGAGACTCCCAAGCTGCAGGTGCTACAAGGTGTGCAAAGGCAATTAGCAATTTGGGGCAAAGTACAATTTTCATAGATTCTATTTTGCAAAAACATCCTGTGCTACCTATTTCACAAAGTTACTCACATTTCTTGCTCTTCAACATGAGGAACACAGGATATTCAGGCCTTGCTAAAGGATACGAATGGGCCATCCAGGTTTTGGCTAAGAGATTGTTTGAACAAGTCCCAAACAGTAATAATTCAAATTAAAGCAAGAATGTGCCAATACATCTGAATTGTTGAAGAATGCAAAACTAGTGTTTATACATAAATATGAAGTATATAGAAGTTTTATGTGTTGACAAATTATATATTTTTAAATATTTGGCTTCAATGACAATATAAGAAAAATGAAGTTCCTACTAATCCATAGAATAATGTGTACCTTCATTTAAGAAATCACCAACTTTAAATCAATGAAACTTCACACACTTAATAAAATCATCAAATTTAAATTATAAACCAAACTATAATTCAGAAAGTAAAAATTATGATACACAGTTTATATTGGTCAAAGTTACCATTAATTGTTTATTATCATGAAAAATAAACACATATTTTTCACTTCACATGTATTACACAGGTGCTTAATATTTTATATGCTAATACATTTGCTCTTCACAGCCATAAAAGGTAGATACATGATTATTCCCTTTGTGCAGATAAGGAAATTAACACCCAGGTGAAATAATTTACCAAGGGTCACATAGCTAGTAAGTAACAACCCTGTGATTAAGGGAGAGCATTATCCTAAACTTCATGAAGAACAAGACACATATAAGCAGTTAGCCACTTAAAGACTAAGAAATTTTGATGGAGACAATTTGTTACAGATGCATATGATAGTACAACCAGTTCTATAAATCACAGAGTGTTGTATTTATTTCTACACATTCTATATTAATAATGTAATTTTAATTTAATGTAATTTAAGTTTTAATAACTGCTGTAAGTATATGCAGCTCTGAGAACAAGGAAGAAGAGAATAATTTCAGCCATTTTTAAATAGCTTTTAAATTTAAATTTAAATATTTCCATTGGAGTTCAAGTATCTTTTCCTGCTAAAAATTTGACCTGTCTGAATTTTAAAAGCCATTTGGTCTTCAAACTTTAGTTAATGGTAAAAAAAAACTAAATATTTAATTTCCTGAAATAGTTCCAAATTACAGAAACAGAGAGAAAGTTTAAATACCACAGAACAAAAATTCATAGACTAGAATTTACAAATCATGATTCATACACAAAAAACCAAACCTTTCAATGAATAACTATTGTTGACAGTTTGGAAGGAATTTTAATTTTGTTTGTCTTTCTAAAATAACAAGATCAGAGTCAAAAAAGCCTTAATATCTCCATATTAGAGATTCTGTAACTCACATCAGTTATGCCCAGCTCTTGCTAAGTACTCTGAAAAGTATATTAAATCAGGATGATAATTGTTCAGTAAAATTTCTCCTAGAAGTATAGTAAATATGATTGATTTAATATATCGTTGAGATTCTACTGGAAAAATGGCATAAAACGGCAACAAAATGTTGCCGTTTTATAACTTTCATTTTTGTAAAGTGACCATTAGCATAATATAGTAATATCATTACGACAATCTGCACAGATGAAAATATCTCAAGGCCAATATTACATTTTCATCAAGTAAATGACCATGTGTTTCAATAAACACAATTATGAATGTTAATATACCAACAGATTGAGTAATTTGATTTCTCAGCATCATTGTTTATAGGGGAAAACAAATTAATCATCTTTGAGGTAACAGGAGTGTAAACTTTTAGAATATAGTAAGTTGTTTCACTACAACTATTCTTTGTTTGCTGAATTGGAGTCAGGACTGTACTTCCGACTGTCCTATCTGAGGTCTTTTTGTCTGACTGTCCCCTTCTGAAGTCATCTTGTCATTATGTAAATATCCTATGCAGCATTTTCAATGTAGAGCCAGAGAATTTAAGATGGGTCACATCTTTATTTTGATAAGTATCCACAGGACACTGAATTATACAATAGAAACACCCAAAGAAACCCATTCCTCCCACCTGTTCCATCAGTTTGGACAATTCCTGAACAAGCTGGTCTCCAGCCCTGCACCCGTGTGAGCAGGCCAGGGACTCTGTGGACCCGGCCATGCCCTTTCTGTTGCCACAGCTACATTCATGATCAGGAGGCAAGTGAGATTGTCATCTCTTTCCCTTGAATCTGCTTTAGCAATAGGCACATTGGGCATTGGAAAGGATGTGCAGATGAAATTGACACAAACCAAAAATAGAAGAGGCAACCTGTCTATGGCTTTACCATGCTGAATGTTCCCGATCTTGAAAGCTAAGCAGGGTCGGTCTGGTTAGGTAGTACTTGGATAGGAGAAGAGATAACCAGCTGAGACTTCAGTAACTAGCTAACAGGCTGCTTCAGACTTCCAGCACAGCTTAATTATCATGTATGATTGGGGAAGAGGCAACATTTTAAGACCATCCGAGATTAACCTTTACTTAAGCACAAAGAAATATTTCCATTTTCAAATGCTTTTGTTAAAAAATATTTCAAAAATAATAAATGATTTTTCTGATTTATTTTTTAAAAATCCCTGTATTCCCTGGCTGTAGCATCGCTGCAAATGTGACAGTATAAGAAGTACTTACCCTGGCATTGGTCCCAAAATATAGTTGCTTGAAAAAGTCTATATTGTGACCTTAATTTTTAGTCCTTTGCCTCTTTGGGAACTCCACGGTGAAGAGAGGTATGCACAACCTCATGGTCCTCAGGTGGTTATCACATAGCCGAAATTTTGTTTGTTTATTTGTTTTTGAGACAGAGTTTCACTCTTGTTGCCCAGGCTGGAGTGTAGTGGTGCAATCTAGGCTCACTGCAACCTCTGCCTCCCAGGTTCAAGCAATTCTCCTGCCTCAGCCTCCTGAGCAGCTGGGATGACAGGCACCCGCCACCATGCTCAGCTAATTTTTGTATTTCTAGTAAAAATGGGGTTTCACCATGTTGCTCAGGCTGGTCTCGAACTCTTGACTTTGTGATCTGCCCATCTCGGCCTCCCAAAGTGCCAGGATTACAGGCATCCACCACCACGCCCAGGTAATTTTTGTATTTCTATTAGAAATGGGGTTTCACTATGTTGGTGAGGCTGGTCTTGAGCTCCTGACCCCATGATCTGCCCAACTCGGCCTTCCAAAGTACTGGGATTACAGGTGTGAGCCACCACACCCAGCTGGCCAAACTTTTTACAACATGAATTCATGAATTATGTAGTTAATTAATATATCAAAGAAGAGCTCTCCACACTTATCACAAGTTCTCTTAGTTATAGCCCTACAGCCTTAACTTTTATTGCCAAGAATTTCTATTCACTCTCCCTATTTTGCAAACTACAGTTACAGAGGAGGTATGAATGAAAAGTTTTCTGTGTCATTTCAAAAATTTGTTAGCATGTTTTGAAAAGTTCTGATTCCTTGATCTGTGAGTGATTTAGCAACATGATTAGATGAGACAAAACCCATAGCTACGCATCTTTCTCTAGGAGTTTTCTTAATGTCAACTCTTGACAAAATTTCAGATCCATTCAAAATTTCAAACACATTAAAATTAAAAATTTAATACTCTAATATTGAGATTGAGTATCCTATGTAAGTCTTCCTTAAAGATTAAATTTTTTACATTTTCTATTTTGCATTCATTTCAAGGGTGTTCGTAATTGCTCAGTGAATGGCTAATTTCAAATCTGTTCCAGGTAATTCTCACCTCTCTGTCATCTCAGTGTTGACATCTATTGATTTGCTTTTTTTCATTCAGTTTGAGATCTTCCTGGTCCTTGATTTTGTGAGTGACTCTTGGTTGAAACCTAGACATTTTAGATATTATTTTATGAGCCTATGGATCTGCTGCTGTCGTCCTCTCTCTGCTTTTCTTTTTCTTTTTCTTCTCCCCTTACTCCTACCTCTTTAAGCCAATGCTCAGGTAGGACCAGGGAAACATGAAAACTTGGCCCAGAGATGGAAGGAACATCGTACTTCATGTGTCGCATTTAAATTCCCCAGGAAGAAATGGCTTCTCAATAAAGCATCCTTTTAAGTCACACATGGCAGTAAGGCTGTGCTACCCCCACCTTTCCTTTCTCATCACTGCCTCCTAATGTCACTTACTTTCTGAAGTACCTAGTAGCATCACCACTCTCCAAGACTGACATTCTCCATTTCTATTCAATCGTAACTCACTAGTGAAGATTAATTGGGGAGGAGACAAGTCTGAATTAGAAATCACCAAAGTAGTATTTTTTATTTATTTATTTATTTATTTATTTATTTTTGAGACGGAGTTTCACTCTTGTTACCCAGGCTGGAGTGCAAGTAGTATTTTAAAAGAAGTACAGATTTATTGCATTCATTTCTAGGCCTAATTCAGAGACATGGCTAGAACAGTTACTAAGGAAATGTCTTAAAGGGCCTATTTTAAAGCATAGAGACAACCTATTTGTACAGTAGCAGAAAGAAATGTGTTTTAAATCCTTAACAATAGTTTTCTTGAGTAGATTAAACACTGCTTTAAAAATCCTATTTATCTCCTACAAATACTAAGTAAATTTCAGCACAACTCTTTTCTGAATTTTCACAAATTCTACAGTAGTGGAATCTAAATTAGAAGCTCAGTTATATATGATATTTCTGTTTAGAAATATCATAAAAAAGCACTCATTAAGCTGCTTTGCTCTGTGAGCACTAGAATTGGGGTTGGCACAGTCATTTCATAATCTGAAATCTAACACAATTATTTCTGAATGAACCATTTGCCATAAAATTTAACAGGCTGTATTAGCTGTTGGTTTGCAATGATGATCTATAAATACTAACCTTTATCTCTTAATATTTTTTCTTGTTCTTTTTTATGGTTAATTTAGAATTTCACTGATTAAGCATCTGCTTCTATAAAGTGCTTACTGATACCAAAGACTCAAAACATCATTGAGCGTGTTTATGCTGAAAAGTGATTTCATGTTGCAAAGTTTGACTCAGTGTAGAAAGATTATAAGACTATAGAAGTTACCTTTGGAAATCCTAAACCGTCTTGTAGAAAAATTATCTTACTGTTTTAAAAATGGCATTCAAAGTCCCAAAAGAACAATTCGAGCTTGTTGCAACTGGAAAAATCAAAACTAGTTTAGATCAATGGTCCACACTGTGCAAGATGTTTACGTGCTGACAGCTTGTGTGCCCACTCCACATCAATTCGGCCATTATACCAGCTAGTTCTTACATCTAGGATTCATAACCTAAAAATGTGCTTCCTCTTTCTGAGGGAAAGTTGAATATGGGTAGAGAAGAGTTGCCCTTATTTTACCTTGAAGAATAACAACATAAGTTCATGTGCAATGAAATAGCAGACTTACTGGAAATGATTGCTAGTGTCTTGAACGCAAAGAAGTATATATTTTTTTAACTTCATAAGGATTTAAAGGTTGATCATTCATCATCCCCCTCTGCACTCTGAGTGCTGAACCAATAGAGAAAGAGATGCAAGCAAGCATCAGACAGAAATCCAAACAGCAGCTTAGACTGTGCTTCTCCAGTGGTATAGGCCCTTCAGAGCCTACTTTTTGAAAAAGTGAATAGGATACATAAAGTCAGCTGCACACCTACAACATTTAGAAAATATAAAAGTCCCCAGCCCCCACTGCAAGGTTATATTCTCAGAACCGGGAATATAGTGCAATCTTGCCCTGTACCATCCAATACAGTAGCTCCTAGCCATATGCGACTGTTTTGTTTATGTTTAGTTTATGGACTTAGAGTCCATAAACTACATGGACTCTAAGTGTAGATTAATTGTTTCCGATTAAAATAATTAATAATTCCATTAAAATAAAGGGGCCACTTGAGATATGCTCTCAGTACAAAATATGTAAGAATTTTGAAGACACAGCCCAAAAAAGATAATATAAAATAGCCCTTTTATACTTGTTTACATGTCGAAAGAATAGTATTTTGGATACACAGGGTTAAATAAAACATAAAAATTGACTTTTAAAAATGCTTCTGTTTCTTTTTACTTTTTTAATGATTACTAGAAAATGTTCAATTACATATGTGGTTCACACTGTATTTCTATTAGACTCACTCTACTAGAGTGTGATGTAGATTCACCCTCTAGTTGGTGTGTAAAAGTCATCGTGGAGATTTAATTGCATCTAGGGGAAGAAGAACAAACAAGAGAAGAGAGAAAGAGAAAATCTTCTGGCTCCTAGGAGGCCAACTGGTCTGGGCTCGTTTGTGTCTCTGCATGGCTTCTGTACCTGAACTTAAGTGGAAGAAATCTCCCGCCAAGAGGTTACTTACGTTGTCAGGTGTCTGTTTCTTCTCAAGCCTGAGACTACTGAGCTCTGAGTGTCATCTTATCTTGATGCTGCTTCTCCGATACTTATTTTTTAAAAGCTTTTACTTCTCTAGGCTTTGATTAACATTAACTATTAAAATTGCAGTGTAGGCTGGGCATGGTGGCTCACACTTAAAATCCCAGTACTTTGGAAGGGCAAGGCAGACGGATCACTTGAGATCAGGAATTCGAGACCAGCCTGGCCGACATGGTGAAACGTAGTCTCTACTAAAAAATAAATAAATACAATTGCAAAACAAATAAATAAATTTGCAGTGTAAAACTCCCCTTTACTCTCTATTTTCCTATTGCAACAGAATTCAGCTTTCCCTGGGTACCCATCCCTTAATTCCAGGTAAGAAAAAAAGTATAAAAAATGCAACATCCACTCATGCCCAGCCCTCCAAAATCTTATACTCTCAGTTCCAGTGGAGGCAACATTGAAGGTTGGCTCCCTGCTATCTAAAGAGACGTTCTGCCCATGTCAATTTGAACACCTCCCTTTTGTAAAAGGCCCCACAGAAGTGAAACTATGAAAACCCCACAGAAGTGAAACTGTGTCTCCAGTCTTAACTCTCTGGGAGAAGCTCTTCTGACCCAATAAAGAATTGCTTTTTCTGACCAAGAACAGAAACCGCTTGGTTAGTTTGAGGTCCAGGAGACCACCTGGATCACCAAGATAAATGCTCGTTCTTGCTAACCCAAGGCAGAAACAGGTACATTTCTCAGTTCTTCAACAGGCCCACACTGCTGCCTCCTGGAGCCCACGCAGGGGCCCTTGTTCAGCCATAATTCTAGACCTTGGCTGCATACTGGAGGCCAGACTCACTACATGAGTGTTTTCAGCTACTAAGGAGAACTTGAAGAAAAGAAGCTGTCCGAGCAGAGGACTCATGTGTGCCCTGACACTTTTCCTATCTCACTAATCAGGCTTCTCATCTCATAACTCACCCTTTTCATAAAAAAAAAAAAAAAAACAGAATAAATGAAAGTAGATATGGAAATGGCGAAATTCAGAATGTCCTCCAACTTCTCAAGAACTAGTCCTGGGTTTGCATTATCCTTATAAATGCCCTAAGATTATTTTTCAACCATATGTTACCAAGAAGTAGGGAAGTTTCAGCATTAACAATACATAGCTTTGTAACAATTAGCCATCTGTTTATAATGCTGTTAGGGATTGACAGCATCTCAATGGAAGCAGGGAAAACAACAGAAATATTATATCTGCCAAGTTCTAGTCATTCTTTATCTTACATAGTAATTTGTCGTCTCATGAGATCACTAAGGAAAGAAAAAAACCATGCTGTGCTACAAAATAAACTTTGTAAAGCAGGTAGTTTAATAGCAAATTAATGATGTGCTGACAAGATCAAGACCAAAAAAAATATTTAGTCATAGTTTCCGCAGTGCAGCTAGTAATGTAAGTTTTAAGATGTCTCAGGAGAAGGTAGTATTTATTTTTTCCAAGATACTATTTGAAAACCAGAGAGTAAGGTATTATAAGATGGCTTTCTCAATGCCAGTGTGTTTTAAATCTTACTAGCTTTCACATATTATCTTGCTATCACTCTTAATATTCTTCTTTTTGTTTTGTTTTTTTGTTTTGTTTTGTTTTTTTGAGACGGAGTTTCGCTCTTGTTACCCAGGCTGGAGTGCAATGGCGCGATCTTGGCTCACCGCAACCTCCGCCTCCTGGGTTCAGGCAATTCTCCTGCCTCAGCCTCCCGAGTAGCGGGGATTACAGGCACACACCACCATGCCCAGCTAATTTTTTGTATTTTTAGTAGAGACAGGGTTTCACCATGTTGACCAGGATGGTCTCGATCTGTTGACCTCGTGATCCACCCGCCTCGGCCTCCCAAAGTGCTGGGATTGCAGGCTTGAGCCACTGCGCCCGGCCAATATTCTTCTTAATTATGGATGTCCCAGTGGTAAAGTCTAATCTCTTTCAATCTCATATCTTGACTTGATGAGTCATTACACAGAATCTGTTAATACAATGGGGCTTCTTACCAAGAGCAAAGTAAATTTGAATGAAGTTTATAAAAGTAAAAGAAATAAAGCAGATGGCAAATATTGCCCACAGAATTGGTTATAGTATCATTATCCATTAAGAAATGAATTTTGTACATTAGATAATCTCTTATTTATCTATCTCTCATAACTATATATAGTTTCACTATATAACTATATAGATACATAGTTATATAGAGAGATAGATAGGTCTTATCTCCCATAACTACATATATATATATATAGTTATATATATAGAGAGAGTTATATATACATGTATAGTTATATATACATAGTTATATATACATATATAGTTATATATACATAGTTATATATATATACACATATATAGTTATGTAGAGAGAGATAAATAAGACCTAGATGCTATCTTACACATATATGTGTGTATATATATATATATACCTGTGTGTGTTTAAATATATATATGAGAGATTGTGTGTGTGTGTGTGTGTGTGTGTGTGTGTGTGTGTGTGTGTGTATGTATGTAAGATAGGTATAACGATATTGCAAATTGGCTTTCTTTTCTAATTACCAAAAGATGGCTTTAATATTTGATATGATTTGGCTCTGTGTCCCCACCCAAATCTCATATTGAATTGTAATTTCACATGTCAAGGGAGGGACCTGCTGGGAGGTGATTGGATGATGGGGTGATCATGGATAGTGAGTGAATTCTAACTTTGAAAGTATTTGGAGACTGGGCACAGTGGCTCACACCTGTAATCCCAACACTTTGGGAGGCCAAGATGGGCAGATCACCTGAGGTCAGGAGTTTGAGACCAGCCTGGCCAACATGGTAAAACTCCACCTCTACTAAAAATACAAAAATTAGCTGAGTGGCTGAGCACAGTGGCTCATGCCTATAATCCCAGCACTTTGGGAGGCCAAGGTGGGCCGATCACCTGAGGTCAGGAGTTTGAAACAAAGCTGGCCAACATGGTGAAACCCCATCTCTACTAAAAATACAAAAATTAGCTTGCATGGTGGTGTACATCTGTAATCCCAGTGCTTGGGAGGCTGAGGCAGGAGAATCATTTGGATCCAGGAGGTGGAGATTGCATTGAGCTGAGAACACACCACCACACTTCAGCCTGGGTGACAGAACGAGACTCTGTCTCAAAAAAAAAAAAAATTAGCCAGGCAAGGTGGTGGATGTCTGTAATCCCAAATAGGGAGGCTGAGGCATGAGAATCACTTGAACCCAGGATGCAGAGGTTGCAGTGAGCTGAGATCACACCACTGCACTCCAGCCTGGGTGACAGAGTGAGACTCTGTCTCAAAAAAAAAAAAAAAGTGTTTGACAGTTCCGCCTTGTGCGCTCTCTCTCTCTCTCTCTCTCTCTCTCTCTCTCTCTCTCTCTCTCTCTCTCTCCTTCCACCATGTAAGATGTGCCTTGCTTCCCCTTCTCCTTCTGCCATGATTCTAAGTTTCCTGAGGCTTCCTCAGTCATGAGGAACCGTGAGTCAATTAATCCCCTTTCTTTATAAATTACCCACTCTCAGGTCATTCTTTATGGCAGTGTGAAAATGCACAAATACAACATTTGGAAACTCTGTGCCACAATACAGGGTTCATATACTGCCCAGCCTGAATTAAAATGCTATGTGTATTATCACTAATATCAAACTGTCTTTAAGATGATGACAAAGGTGACAACTTGGATGAAAGATACAGACCCATTGTTTTCTTTCCTATAGCTTTTCCTCAAGTGGACGAAAATAATTACAGCTTTTTTTTCACCAGGCTACTAAATCGAACTCTTTCTTAATATCACCCCAGGTGCTATTCTGCTATTTTTTTTTTTTTTTGAGATGGAGTTTCGCTCTTGTTACCCAGGCTGGAGTGCAATGGTGCGATCTCGGCTCACCACAACCTCCACCTCCTGGGTTCAGGCAATTCTCCTGCCTCAGCCTCCAGAGGAGCTGGAATTACAGGCACACATCACCATGCCCAGCTAATTTTTTGTATTTTTAGTAGAGACGGGGTTTCACCATGTTCACCAAGATCATCTCAATCTCTTGACCTCGTGATCCACCTGCCTTGGACTCCCAAAGTGCTGGGATTACAGGCTTGAGCCACCGCGCCCGGCCCAGGTGCTATTCTTATAAGTGTTCTCTTCTATATCAACCACACTTCTGTTTGTGATAAGGATTTTCACCTCATCTGATGAAAAGAGCGGTCTACTGTGAAAAAGAACTAAGTTTCTATTCCCAAAGCACAGGTAGTTTCTGTCAAGGCAGGAATACAAATACGGCCCCTTGGAACCTAGCCCAGTACCTTTCCAACGCAATGGTGGTTATTGAGCCAACAGTCCACACTTTCTGTGGATACTTGAACATCTACTGTGTATGAATCATTCTATTAGTGTAATAGAGCTACAGAAATAAGACCTAGAACATGCTAATAAGTGCCTCATAACACAAAAGGACAAAGAAATTGTGCATAAATATATGCAAAACAAATGCAGATGAATCTCCATGGTTGCTCAGTTACACAGAGATCCAACACATCCATTGAGTATTTATCACATACCAACTTTGTCCTAAAGGCTGATCATACAAATTGAACCAGATTTAGGCAGCCACCAATCTCACAAAGCTGATAATTCAACTGGGGGGAAAAAAGCACTTAAACCAGCCATTGCATTATAGAATCATAAATGCAATGAAAGGAAGATTCCCAAGTACTAAGGAAAGGCAAAGCTGGGACACCTAGCCCAATCTAAAAGGTCCAAAATAAATTTCTTTAAAGTGGCATATAAATTAAGACATTACTGTATGCAGTGGCTCACATCTGTAATCCCAGCACTTTGGAAGGCTGCGGTGGGAGGATCACTTTAGGTCAGGAGTTTGAGACCAGCCTGGGCAACATGGTGAAACCCCAACTCTACTAAAATTATAAAAATTAGCTGGGTATGGTGTTGTACATCTGTAGTCCCAGCTGCTTGGGAGGCTAAGGTGGAAGAATTGTTGGAACCCAGGAGGCAGAAGTTGCAGTGAGTCGAGATCATGCCATTGCACTCCAGCTTGGGCAATAGAGTGAAATTACATCTAAAAAAAAGATATGAAGGATAGGAGTTAGCCAGTATGGTATTTTATGGTAATGTAGGTATAATGTCATCACCAATGAGACAGTCTTCCAGCAAACCACTTCAAGGAAGCTTTGAAAATAAACCTCATCCTTTTGGCCTGTCCACCATCCAAAAATATATAGCCTGACAAACCATGGGTTACAAATGCCTGATGCATAACCATGGTTACCACATTAGAGGTTTAACATGCAACTAGGAAAACTTGAAAATATAAGCATCAATTTCAAATCGCTAGTCATTTGCATCAATTTCAACCATTCCCCAGGACTCCTCCAAGCATTCTTTTTGGCTTGTATTTGATCTAAGACCATCTGAAATCACAAAATAAATTTCCTATAACATACATCTTTTGCATGCATAGTAATACATACTAACAATTTATAATTTATTATAATGTCCAATAATTTGCTCTTTTTTTTTTTTTTTGAGACGGAGTTTCGCTGTTGTTACCCAGGCTGGAGTGCAATGGCGTGACCTCGGCTCACCACAACCTCCGCCTCCTAGGTTCAGGCAATTGTCCTGCTTCAGCCTCCTGAGTAGCTGGGACTACAGGCACGCACCACCATGCCCAGCTAATTTTTGTATTTTTAGTAAGACAGGGTTTCACCATGTTGACCAGGATGGTCTCGATCTGTTGACCTCATGATCCACCCACTCGGCCTCCCAAAGTGCTGGGATTATAGGCGTGAGCCACCATGCCCGGCCTACTTTTTTATTGAATCTGTGTGACTAAAAAGGGGAATCAGGAGAAAATGTAATATAAGAACTTCCTAGGGATGGGGTTCTTCAGCTTCAAATCTTTATAACTGGGACCCCTTACATTAGCACTCAGCTTTGACTAGCATCTCTGGGACCACTCTTTAATAAAAATATATATTTTTTGGATTGTTTTATCAGGTACCTTGTAAAAAGGTATTTGCTACCAATGATAAAAGGAAGTGAACTTTAAAAAATATATGTGCTATTACTGTCATTTGGAGTATTCCTCAAACCACTGATTGTATATGATATAGCTACCTCTAGGAAGTCAAGCTCAAAGTGTTCACAATGCTAAAGATGGAAACTGATTTCCAAAGGTATTACCCAAAAAATTAACCATTTATAAGGGAAGCCAATGTCTTTCCATTTCAATACAGCCACTTTAGCAGTTCTCTTAAAGCAGAAAAAGATAAAACCTCTCAACAGCTACAGTGATCCTGGAGTAAATTACTGTGTATATGACACAGTGCATTAGCAAATTGCTGCTGCATCAGCATGTCATTTCCAAAATGAAAACAAGTCTGTTCAAGTGCACATTGAAGGTATAAAGCAGGATGATAATATACAGTTTGATCATTGCCTTCAGACTAGATCCAAAAACAGCGTAAGTTTCATAGAAGAAAAATGGTTTAAGAATATGATAAAAGGGAAAAACCTCCAAGTTGACAACAATGTGTTAGGGGATTGAGAATTTCAAAGTACAACTACTGAAAAAGCCAAATTTATGCAGACAAAGTGAAAAAGAAATGAATCAACCCTGGAGGAGGGAGAATCAACACATCCCAGTCAAGGAAAGCAAGTAGAAGAATAAATGGATGTTAATTTCAGCTCACTAGACAATGGTAATTTCAAAATAAGGAAGGGAGGTGAAAAAATGCACTGCTGTGTCAAAACTGACTCTTGATCCAGAGGGATGTACAAGTCTCCCTGAATAATGACCATAGCTATGGTTTGCTTTTCTAGTCTCCTTGCTTGAGGAAAGAGCCTGCGGAATGATGTAAAACATAAATTGAGGATAATAAGTTTGTGCAAAGGATTGGGTGGTTTAGCTCAGTTTCATATCAACTTACAATTGAACCTAGAGTATTTTACATCTCATCAGTTTATTCTTTAAATTGATCATCTTGACCTTCTTTTATTTTATTTTATTTATTTATTTATTTATTTATTTATTTTTGAGTTGGAGTTTTGCTTGTTACCCAGGCTGGAGCACAATGGCGCGATCTTGGCTCACCGCAACCTCCGCCTCCTGGGTTCAGGCAATTCTCCTGCCTCAGCCTCCTGAGTAGCTGGGATTATAGGCACGCGCCACCAGGCCCAGGTAATTTTTGTATTTTTAGTAGAGACGGGGTTTCACCATGTTGACCAGGATGGTCTCGATCTGTTGACCTCGTGATCCACCTGCCTCGGCCTCCCAAAGTGCTGGGATTACAGGCATGAGCCACCACGCCCGGCCCGACCTTCTTTTATTTTTTAATAGCATCCAGTAAATAGGTATTCAGCATTTAACCTGTGCTAAGTATTTTGCTCCATTGAGGGAGACATTTAAAAAAATATTCACAACACTCCTATAAGAGGGAGATTATTATTATTTCCATTTAACAGGTAAGATGACTAAGGAAAAGGCATATTAGATGCCCAAGGTCACACAGCTAGTAAACAGCAGAATTGTTGTGTTAGTTAGGTTTTCCATGAAGCGAATGCCAAGGCAAGATTATATGTGCAAGATTATTTACGGCATTGGCCTATGTTGAAAATTTGGTGAGGGAGTAGCAGGAGACTGACTGAGAAACTCAGGCCATAAGACTGGTTTGACCCTCTGGAGGAAATGGGGAAGGAGGGAAGATTGGGTAGGAAAATTCTTAGTCTCTGGTGCAGTTCTATAGAATTTTGGCAAGGCTGATGGGAAGTCCTTGAGCCAAAGTTGCCCATATGAGGAGTCCCACATCTTGCAGAAAAGGGCCTGCCTGAGTATCTCTGCATGCTTAGCATTGCCTGGGGCAGCCCGTGGAAAGGGTGGCCCAGAAACTGATGCGGTGTTGGATCCCAAGCAGCTGGCCATCCGTCAGTCACACCTCTGCACCAGGAAGATGAGAGGCCATGTTACTAGTCCCACAGCTGGGAACTCAATCCAAAAACCTTGTGGCAGAGAATACATGCTCAACCCCAATGCCAAGGCGATCAATATACACTCGATATACAATCAGAGAACGCAAATCTTTATATGCAGCAATTCATGAATTCTTTGCATTTCTTGAGTCTGCTTCTGCTTATATCAGAGACAAAGCATCCAAGGCAAACAATACACTTCTCTTCCTTGAGAACAGGTAGAAGTCACCTTGGAAAATGAAATGTAAGGAGGATGGGATCCTCATGTGGCTTCTCCTGTGACCCTAGGAGAGACTTTGTGGAGGTCATCAAGGAGATACAGATTCTGGATTACTCCCGTGGTCTGAGGACAGGGGAAGGCTTTCACAGGGTCCCTCCTATCCCTCAAGCTAACCAGGCATCTCCCCCTTTCTCCAACTATTACCTGGTCCCAGGTAAGAAAGAAAGGAGGCTTACAGCATAGCCTTGGTTTTTTCTGGGCTTAGCAAATAAGATGTTTGGAGTAATTATGATCCCCTGATCACCCATGAACTCAGACTCATCATCACTGGCCTCCCTGCCAGATGATCTCTGAGCCATTGGTCATGTCTTGTAAAGTACATTACACTCATTTAATGGGAAAATAATTTAAATATGCTTTAGATATTTATTGAAATAATTTACTAGATATTTTAACCATGTGATTCGTTGTTGTTGCTATTTGCATTAGGGGAAAGATGTCAGGGAGATTAACTAGTCTAAAGTCTTGCAAAAGGAGGCGGGATTTGAACTTAAGTTTATCTGACCCAAAGGCCACGTTCTTTCTCCTCTGTGGCCCCACACCCCAGGTATTTTATTGGGCTTGGGTTTTACAAACTGCTCGTACATGTGCTATTTTCATTTGAACTGTAATATTAACTTCTGTCCAGTCCAGCATTCTGGGACTTAAAGACATCAGTGCCAGAAGGTCCATTGGTTCTTTTCCCCTCCCAGGACTCCTCCTCTGCCTCAGTAGCCCTCATTGGAGTATCAGCCCCCACTGCAGCCATTACGACTGGCTTGGCATGTCCATAGGGGCCACTGCCACGGCAGTGGGTAGACTTTGCTTTTTCCACCCATTCTTCTCCATTCCTTTTTTTTCTGTTTGCCTCTTTTTTCAGCCTATCTTCATTCTTGAGTTCATTCCTGCCCCATTTCTCCTCCAAAGCACACATGCTATCGGCTCTTATTCACACTGAGACTATGTGAGTCGTGGCTGAATAGTTCACAAATTTATTTTACACAATTTGTACAGGCCGACTCCTCTCAGATCTGCTTGAGCAACCTCTGTCTTTATCCTCCCAGCTCTGGTGTTCTTCCTTCAGCTCTGGATTTCCTGCTTGGATTGAAGTGACTACCTCGACATGCTCCCGGGTGATGCTTTTTTCCCTAAGTGTTTTAACTTTTTTACTCACGTGAGCAAAACTGTTTTTTAAATTACCACTGTCCCTAGGAGAAAAAAGCCAGTGGCAGAGTGAGAAAGAGAATCTACTCCTCCTTGGCCCAGCCTACATTCTTTGATCATCACAAAGGCCCTGTGGAGAAAGAGAAACCTGCCCAGCCTGTGTGTTCCAATTTATTGAAATATCATATAAGGCATGGTTTGGTTATTTTGGTATTTCTCCGTTTATGATGTTATTATACCACATATTTTTGAACTATTTCTCTTTTGACTATTAACATATCAGATCCAACTTTGCAATTCTTTTTTTAGCAGTTGATTATATTTTTGAAGCCCACAAGCACCAATTTCAGAGAAAATATAAGCCTAAAATCATTCACTAGAAAACTACAGAACCGAATAGGAGAGTAAAGATTATTTAACTGATGCTTATGATTTGATGTCTTTGTTTCTTTTTTACTGGGAAGCACACTTGCCTTTGTCTAGAGCTCTACTGACTCATCAGTCTAACCAATCTACCCGCTAAGGGTGGCAGCAAGATGAGCAGATCTGGAGGTGAGCTCTTTCAACAAATAAATGTCATGATAAATTCCTGGAAGGGTTTTTGTGTTTTGGCTGTGACTGTCTAGTTCAAATCACTCAGGCATGAATCTTCAAAAAGTGACATTTAAAAAGAAAGTGAATCTTGATTCAATTCATTAGTTATACCATGAAGCTTTTGACTTAATTAGAAAATAATACCTTTATCTAAAAAACACTCTTTTCTTGGGCATAGATCACTTACTCAATTCCATCTTACCACGGAATCAAATATGCCCAAGTTTCCTTCTCTTGTGAAATTTTTGCCATAAATATCAAACAAGGGGAAAAAATATGAACAAATAATTAAAATGCTAATGTATGGCATACGTTAGTACACATTGTGTGCATGAAACAAATACTTCAGGTCTCTTTAGATTGATGCACAGATAAGAGATACTATTCAATACATGCACTGATCAAAGCCTAAATATGAACATTCAATGAAGTAAAAGTCCTACAGAAATTCGAGTTTGGCATTAGATTACCAAGAATGTTAACGGATTGTACTTATGACATACATGATAAAAGCTAACATTCTAAATCTATCCTGATAGGCATAGGAATCCATGTTCTAACTTGGGATCAAGAAAACTAAAATTAGTACACTAAGTGTACTTCTTATCACTAAGGGGCTCTAAGCAGAAATGTTTGTTAAAATAAAAAGATAGGGAGTGTGTACTAGTATGCATTTGGAATTAGCTAACAAAAATGTAATATATAAAATTGTATTAGTCCCTTCTCATGCTGCTAATAAGGACATACCCAAGACTGGGTAATTTATAAAGGAAAGAGGTTTAATAGACTCACAGTTCCATGTTGCTGGGGAGGCCTCACAATCATGACAGAAGACAAAGAGCAAAAGCATGTTTTACTTGGCAGCAGGCAAGAGAGCATGTGCAGGGGAACTGCCCTTTATAAAACCATCAGATCTCATGAGACTTATTCTCTATCACAGGAACTGCACAGGAAAAACCCACCCCCATGATTTAATTACCTCTCACAGTGTCCCTCCCACAACACATGAGGATTATGGGAGCTACAATTCAAGATGAGATTTGGGTGGGGACACAGCCAAACTATATCATTCTGCCCTGGCCCCTTCCAAATCACATGTTCTCACATTTCAAAGCCAATCATGCCTTTCCAACAGTCCCTCAAAGTCTTAGCTCATTCCAGCATTAATGCAAAAGTCTAAAGTCTCATCCAAGACAAGGCAAGTCCCTTTGCCTAGGAGACTGTAAAATCAAAAGCAAGTTAGTTACTTCCTAGGTGCAATGGGGATATAGGCATTGGGTAAATACACCCATTCCAAATGGGAGAAATTGGCCAAAACAAAGAGGCTATAGGCTCCATGCAAGTCCAAAATTCAACAGAGCCGTCATTAAACCTTACAGTTCCAAAATGATCTCTTTTGACTCAATGTCTCACATCCAGGTCACAGTGATGCAATAGGTGGGCTGGCACAGCATTGAGCAGCTCTGCTGCTCTGGCTTTGCAAGTATAGCACCCCTCTCAACTGCTATCATGGGCTGGCATTGAGTGTCTGCAGCTTTTCCAGGCCCACAGTGCAAGCTCTCAGTGGATCTACCATTCTTGGGTCTGGAGAAGAGTGACCCTCTTCTCACAGTTCCACTATGCAGTGCCCCAGTGGAAACTCTGTCTGGGGGCTCCAACCCCACATTTCCCTTCTGCACTGCCCTAGCAGAGGTTCTACATGAGGATCTTGCCCCTGCAGCAATCTTCTGCCTGGACATCCAGGCATTTCCATGCATTCTCTGTAATCTAAGTGGAGGTTTCCAAACCTCGATTCTTGATTTCTGTGCACCTGCAGGCTCTACACCACATGAGAGCTGCTGAGGCTTGTGGCTTGTACCCTCTGAAACCACAGCCCAAGCTGTACTTTGGCCCCTTCTAGCCATGGTGCCCTGGGACATAGGGCACCAAGTCTCAAAGCTGCACACAGCAGGCGGGCCCTGGGCCCAACCCACAAAAGCATTTTTCCTCCTAAGTCTCTGGGCCAGTGATGGGAGGGGCTGCCAAGAAAGTCTCTGACAGGTCCTGGAGACATTTTCCCTCTTGTCTTGGTGATTAACATTCATCTTTTTTGGTTTATGCAAATTACTGCAACAGGCTTGAATTTCTTCCCAGAAAATGCATTTTTCTTTTCTATCGCATTTTCAGGCTGCACATTTTCCAAACTCTTATGCTTTGCTTCATCTTGAACGCTTTGCCAGTTAGAAATTTCTTCTGCCAGATACCCTAAATTATCCCTTTCAACTTCAAAGTTCCACGGATCTCTAGGGCAGGGGCAAAATGCTGCCAGTCTCTTTGCATAACAAGAGTGACCTTTCCTCCAGCTCCTCCAAGTTCCTCGTCTCCACCTGAGACCACTTCAGCCTGGACTTTATTGTCCATATCACTGTCAGCATTTTGGTCAAAGCAATTCCACAAGTCTCCAGAAGTTCCAAACTTTCCTACATCTTCCTGTCTTCTTCTGTGCCTTCCAAACTCTTCCAACCTCTGCCTGTTACCCAGTTCCAAAGTTGCTTTCACATTTTTAGGTATCTTTACAGCAGCACCCCACTGCCTGGTACCAATTTACTGTATTAGTTTGTTCTCATGCTGCTAATAAGGACATACCCAAGACTAGGTAGTTAATTAAGGGAAGCAGTTTAATGGACTCACAGTTCCACATGACTGGGGAGACCTCACAATCTCAGTGGAAAATGAAGAAGGAGCAAAGGAATGTCTTTCCTGGGAGCAGGCAAGAGATTGTGTACAGGGAAACTGACCTTTATAAAACCATCAGATCTCATGAGACTTACTATTATGAGAACAGCCCAGGAAAAACCCACCCCTATGATTCAATTGCCTCCCATCAGGTCCCTCCCACAATATGTGGGGATTATGGGAGCTACAATTCAAGATGAGATTTGGGTGGGGATAGAGCCAAACCCTATCAGACAAAATCGCTTCTGGTGAATAGACCTGGGGAAAAATAAACAAAGTAACTTTTTAAAATGCTTAACATGACCAGGCACAGTGGCTCATACCTATAATCGCAGTATTTTGGGAGGCCAAGATAGGAGGATACCTTGAGCCCATGAGTTCAGGACCAGCCTGGGTAACATAGTGAGACTCTGTCACTACAAAAATAAAAAATAAGAAAAATAAAATAAATGAATTATTATGGTTTAAAAAATGTTTAACATAACCGTTTCTACTTCAGCAGGAGGCATAGATTTATGTTTTGAGATGTTTTCAGCATCAGATTGCTCAAGATGACCCTGCCTTCAGAAGCAGATAAAAGTGGTAACAACACAATTAAGGAGTATTCTTCATTGAACAAAATATTTGAGAGTAGAGTACAGAGGTAAAGAATAAAAGCTCTAAGCCTAAATGTCAACAGCATAAAAACCGTAATCAATCAGTCTGGTCCTATCACTGCAGAACAGGGAATTATTCCACTTATTTTATTCACACTGGGACCCAAATAGATTCCACCTTATATACAAGAATGAAAAGAAAATCCCAACAACCTACCAGAAGAGACCACTCTGTCCCATGCTTTCCATTCTTCTTCGACCACGTGAGTGTCTTTCCCTGTCTCTCTGTCCTGCTGTCCCACATCACTTCATTTTTCTCCATCTTTATTTCTCCTTTGGTGTCTCCTTTGCTACTGATACGCAGTGGGCTTTTTTCTTCTTCATTGTCCTCTCTTATTGCTTCTTCTTCTTAGTGCTGCTGTGCAAAAAGTTTTATGTTTCTTTTCTTATCATTTCAAAAGCAGAATAGAAGAACATTAAATATATATCACTCGGCCAAAGAATGTTTATTTGTATGGGAACTTCAATTTGTGCGTGTGTGTGTGTGTGTGTGCGTGTGTGTGTGTTCACGCACACACACAGAGAGTGTGGGGACAGCCTTTTTTCCTATTGTAGAATGACGAAAGGATCAGCCTCTCTTCAGTAACACCAGATAGTGGGTAAAGTGGCTGAAGTTAGTTATTAAGTGCTTTACCAAACCTTACAATCAAATTGTGATACAAATATTATTGATCTTTTTCCTTTCCCTCCACATTTATTTTTAATAGCAGTTATGAGGAGTGATATTCCCCTACTTTGCTCTGTTTGGACAGTCTCAGGCTCATCATGAGGTAGAGTCAATGTTTTCTAGGAAGGCTGAAAATAGGGTGCTTTCTATTGGTACGATGTTCAGTTTGTTGATGCCCACTAGCCTGAAACCACCAGGAGCACACCACAGGAAACTGGGTCTGCGCGCTTCCAAGAACAAGACACCAGAGGTGGGTGCGCACCGTGGGGAACTACGGGGCATCCTCATAAGGGAACCTGGGGAGGATATTAGAGGATTGGGGCTGGTGTTGGGTGATTTCAGGGAGTGAAGGTTTGTTCCTGATTGGGTGCTGTTCAGGAGTGGATGCAATTTGACAGCAGGAGGAGCAACATGGGGCTGTTTGTCATTGGGAAAAAAGTGGTAGCCACTCACGTTAGCCAGAAGAGGGAGCCTTTTGGTTATTTTTGTGGCCACACATGGTTCTTTGTGTTCAGACACTAAGAAGGCTTTTTTTGTGTTGTTTGACCATGATCATGGAGTGAACCTGTTTGATTATTGCTGATATTCTCTGGAATTGTATTATGTTCAGGAGTCTCGCTATTACCACAGTCTGGCTGGTACCTGCAAGCTGCCAGCTGTCAGAGCCTTTTCATTTTTCCTGCTTTCTCTGGTCCCAGAGTAAATGATAAGCAATCAGTCAGTCCATCCACGTATAATAGCTGCTATGCCCAGCACTGAGCTAAACATTATGAACACCATATGGAGACTTTCTCATTAATAAAACACCTAGACTTAAAAAGTAATGGAAAAGAACATAAAAGAACTAGGGAATACTTAACTAAGATTTGAAACGGAAGTAAATGTTCTATCACTCATCCATCTTGTGCCCTAGAAAGTTTTCAATGAAAAGTTTTGGTAGAACCATTCATTTATTTCATAGCTGTAAGAAATGGTACTGTTTGAAAATTAATTTTTATAAATAATTGAATTGTTCCTCCTCCTAGATAAGCTCAAGACACTTTGCTAAATGAACACCTGACAAAGGCTTTCTTTTTTTTTCCTAATTGCAAATTAGAGACACTAGCTGAGTTTTGTCTGCTTTTTTTTTTTTTTTCCTTCTTGCAGCAGTTGAAATGCATGTGGTCTTTTGTTCTGTATGTTTAAATTCTAGTTTATTACTTTTAATCTTTAAAAGACAGTCAGTCATTTTAAAAATTTACACATGGGGAGAAACGTTTAAATTGGCAGATACCAGTGTTTGGGGGCTGCGTGAATATTACGATTTAATATCCTACACTGGAGAATTAAAACACGCGGTCCTGCTCTCAGCAAAGCCTGGAAGACTCCTGACTGTCATCTTGATAGTTTCCAACACTGAGTTTTCTCATCACTATATTTTGATGGGGCAAAACTGAGCCTGCTAATGGTGTCTGTAGCTATGGCGGCAACATTTTTTCAGCCATCTTTAGGTATGGGCTTGTTTTGTTTCGTTTTGTTGTGACAGAGTCTTGCTGTGTTGTCTGTGTCGTCCAGGCTGGAGGGCAGTGGCGCAATCTCGGCTCACTGCAACCTCTGCCTCCTGAGTTCAAGCAATTCTCCTGCCTCAGCCTCCCAAGAAGCAGTAACCATAGATTCATGTCGCCACACCCAGCTAAATTTTGTATTTTAGTAGAGATGGGGATTCACCATGTTGCCCAGGTTGGTCTCAAACTCCTGAGCTTAGGTGATCCGCCTGTCTTGGCCTCCCAAAGTGCTGTGACTATAAGCATGAGCCACTGCGCACAGCCCAGGTATGTTTTCCATTGGAAGTTTAGGGATTTTTTTTTTCTTTTTCTTTTTCTTTTATTGGAGTGAGGTATTCTATTTTATTTTGAAGAATAAAATCCCTAACAAAGATGTTTTCCTTGCTTATTAAGAAAAACTAATCTCGTATGGGTTTAAAAATCACAGCAAAAAATAATCCAAATGCTCATCGACTGGTGAATGAACGAGCAAACTGGGAGGTATCCATACAATGGAATATTACTCAGTAGTAAAATGGAACTAAATATTACGTATGCTACAACATGGATGAACCAAAAAACCATTATGCTAAGGGAAAGAAGTCAGACACAAAAGCTCACATGCATGATTCCATTTATCTGAAGTGTCCAAAAAGACAAATGCTGGCCAGACATGGTGGTTCACACCTGTAATCCCAGCTCTTCGGGACGCCAAGGCAGGTGGATCACCTGAGGTTGGGAGTTCAAGACTAGCCTGACCAACATGGAGAAATCCCATCTCTACTAAAAATACAAAACTGGCTGGGTGTGGTGGCGCATGCCTGTAATCCCAGCTACTCGGGTATGGTGGCGCACGCCTGTATCCCAGCTACTCGGGAGGCTGAGGCAGGAGAATCACTTGAACCCGGGAGGCAGAGGTTGGGATGAGCCAAGATTGCACCATTGCAGTCCAGCCTGGGTGACAAGAGCAAAACTCCATCTCAAAAAAAAAAAAAAAAAGACAAATCTGTAGAAAAAGAAGTCAGATCAGTGGTTCTCTGGAGCTGGTGGATACAGGGACCTGGGGTTGACAGCAAATGGGTTGCAGGGAATTTTAGAAGTGATTAAAATGTTCAAAGACTGAATTGTGGCAGTTGTCACACAACTCTATAAACTTTCTAGGAATCATTAAATTGTATACTAAAATGGATTAATTTTATATTTGTAAGGTACATCTCAATAAAGCTACTTTTTAAAAGTCATGGCATCTGGGTATGCACATAATACCTACCTTCATGTCTTAGGTTTTTTTTTCTATTTTATGTGATTTTTTTTTTTTTTTTTGAGATGGAGTCTTGCTCGGTCACCCAGGCTGGAGTGCAGTGGCACGATCTTGGCTCACTGCAACCTCTGCCTCCTGGGTTCAAGCAATACTCCTGCCTCACCCTCCTGAGTAGCTGGGATTACAGGTGCCCACAACCACACCCAGATAATTTTTGTATTTTTAGTAGAGACAGGATTTCACCATGTTGGTGAGGCTGATCTCGAACTCCTGACCTCTTGATCTACCAGCCTCTGCCTCCCATAGTGCCGGGATTACAGGCGTGAGCCACCACGTTTGGCCTGTTTTGACTTTTTATTAAGATATAAAACACATATATGTGTATGCATATACATGTAAGCTCTTAAGAGTAATGTACTTTGTATGTACATTAATACATATATACATACTTTATATGAATATTAATATATCTACACATATGTACATTAATGTATATTAATACATATATAATTAATGTAATAGGTAATACTACATATATGTATTAATATACATTAATACATATTTGTATACATAATATATTAATGTACATATATGTGTAGATGCATTAATACTATACATGTATGTATTAATATACATATAAAGTCCATTCCTATTAACAGTCAAGCCCAATACATTTTTTCATATGCATGCATAGGTACCAACTATCCAGATCAAGTTATGAAATATTTCCAGCATTCCTATTCCCCTTCCCAGTCAACACTCCCAGAGGTATTAACTGGGAAGGGGAATAGGGTGGGAACCTCTGTGGGAACCATTCTTCTGACCTCTATAACTATGAATTACTTTTGCCTTTTCTTTAAATGCACAGAAGTAGAATCATGCAGTGTAAGTACCCTCCTTTTTGTATCTGTCCTTTTATACCCAGCATATCTGTGAGATTCATTCATGCCTGAAGTGTTGTTCTTCCTTACTGATTTGTAGAATTCACTTCTATTAACATTCCTCACTTTCTTGATGGACATTAAGACAGCTTCTAGTTTAGGGCTCTTGTGAACAAAGCTGCTATGAAAAGGTTTGTACATATTCTTACGTGGACATAGACATTCATTTATCTTGGCTATATACCCAGGAGTGGAATACTTGAATTCTTCCCAAGTATTTGGGAGAAATATGTTTAGTTTTGGTAGATACTGCCAACAGTTTTCCAGAGTGGCTGGTTCAATTTACACTCCTATCAGCAGTGTTTGAGAACTTTATCTCCTCCACATCCTCACCAACATTCAGTATTGTTAATGTTTTTAATATTACCCATTCTAGTAGAAGTCACTCATACTGTAATTTGTTTATAATTTACAGTTACCTAATGGGTAATTGAGTACCTTTGAATATGCCCGTTGGTTATTTGGATATTATGTCTAGTGAAGTGCCTATTTAAACATCTGTTTTCTTGTTTAATTGGGTGGTTCTTTTTTTCTTTTATTGGTTTATAGGAATTTTTAATATACTTTGGGTACGAATTCTTTGCCAAATACATGTAGTGGAAACATCTTCTCCCAGTCCGTTACTTGCCTTTTTTACTGTTTTACTGGTGACATTTGATAGATAGCAGTTATTAATTTTAAGAGATGTATCCATTTCTGAGTCTTTCATTCCTAAAAGTAAATTTATAAATCAGCAAATTCATAGAGCTTGTAATCATCACTACAATCTAATTTTTTATTGTTGCTTAGAAAATCTTTGCCTATCCCATTGTCTATATGAAATAATGCTTTAGGCTGTGCACGGTGGCTCACGCCTATAATCCCAGCACTTTAGGAGGCCGAGGCAGGTGGATCACAAGGTCAAGAGATCCAGACCATCCTGGTCAACATGGTGAAACCCCGTCTCTACTAAAAATACAAAAATTAGCTGGGCATGGTGGCGTGTGCCTGTAGTCCCAGCTACTTGGGAGGCTGGGGCAGGAGAATTGCTTGAACCCAGGAGGCGGAGGTTGCGGTGAGCCGAGATCGCACCATTGCACTCCAGCCTGGGTAACAAGAGCAAAACTCCGTCTCAAAAAAAAAAAAAAAGAAAGAAAGAATGCTTTAATAATATTACTCATTAGAAAACTATCGTTCCTGGTGTTTCTAGTTGACACAGTAAAAGTTATTATTCATCCCAAGCACAGATTTTGTGCAAACCTCTTTTATAGCACATATCGCATTGCATAATAATCCTTTGCTTATCTGACTACTCCACTAGCTGCGAAACTTCTTCATGGTGTTTCAGAGCTAAGACTGGAATCAGGCAAATCTCAGCTCCTCATGTTACTGAGCCCTTCTCAGTCTCAGTGTCCTCATCTTTGTGTAAAATAAAGGTCATAATATGGGACAGAAAAGATTTCTTTTCTCACCCATTGCTAAATTCATGCTTGAGACTCCTATACCAAGAAAGAGGTATACAAATTTATTTCAGTCGTCCATGACATGACAGTCTCCAGAAATGAAGATCCAAAGAAACAGGGAAAATGTGGATATTTCATGCTAAGTCTTACGAAAAAAAATAGATAGTTGTAGAAAAACAGGATCGAACAAAAAAGGGGAATGACCTAGTGGTAATAAACTGAGGGGGAAATTAACACATCCAGTTTGTTCAGATTCTTTTCTGTGTCCCTGTGTTTTCACAGATCAGGACATTCCTTTCCTCCAGGTATATGGAGGACACCTCTGGAATAAAGGTCTTAGGACCTATTTTCAGGAGAAAGTCAGCTAGCTTTTATGGCCCACTTCAGGGAAAGGGCAAAATAAATTCTTTCTAATTTCTGTACCTTGCTTCTACTGTTTCCTCAAATGCCAAGGTGCCGTATTTTGGGGTAGCATGTCCTGATTTGGTCAATAATATATAACTCCCAGGTTGTTTTTTAAAGATTATGTGAGATAATATTTGTACAGTGTCTAAAACAGCTGAGCACCTAGTAATTGTTCAATAAATGATGATGACGGTGATGATGATTTTCTCTTCAAATTAAGGACAACGTCAAATTAGTTCTTGTCCTCTAGCATCTAATCCAGTAAGTATTTGACTCAGCCTTCCTACAAGCCACTTGACCTTGCTAATCACTTATGTTTTAATCATTTGGTAGTAATTTGAATTGTTCTCTTTTTTTGACATGTCTTTGTACTCCTTGAAAGAAAGTTATTATCTGTTATTTATAACAATCTTGAGGGGGTTTTTTCTCTGAAAAACTGAAGTGTATTTTTTTGTCAGTTTAGCAAATACTTGCATAGATTTAGGAAATAACTTATTCTAGTTTATTAAATTAAACTTAGCCCATTATTGTCACTCCCTAATCTTCCTTTGTCACTGATGGGGAGAAAGGATCCTTTTAGATTCTTTTTAAGTCACTCCGATTTCATTCTGGAAAGAATAAGGCAACATACATCAAATCCTTTTGAGGATACGCAACACTAGATGGTTTTCTTTTAAGTCTGACGGTGGCAGGCCATAATACCACTGAATAAATTCTTACTGAACTGAAGCTTCTGGGCTCAGTTTCAATGTTTTATTTAGTATTATTCTCACCAGCTTTCTTATGACAGGGCTCAATCAAGATGTTAGTTAATATTCCTGCATATTGCATTCGAATGGTTTGCTCTTTTGGGCACTGAGTGTTACGGTTTTCACAATGACACACACTTCTGTTGGTTTGTTACTAACCATGGCTGTTACTGAAGAGAACCTCTCTTTCGTCTTCAGTGATGTAGTAAACGGTAATTTTGCAATCCTTACAAATTCCCTAACACAATGTATGGTCCATTTCTGAACATGGTAATTTTTAGGTGCTTTCAACTTGCAAAGTAGCAAATTGATACATGGGGGATTTCCGACAGCTTCTTCTCCAGACTGGATGTCACTCCTGGGATTGTGATTCCATGTGAAATAAGGCAACATTGGCCGGAGGAGCTGCCATCTGGACTCTGACGAGGAGGCATCATTTACACGGGGCTGGCATTCAGAGTCAGGGTCACAAAGCAGCTCTTTCCAGGAGCAAAATGAAGTTGTCAAGCAAGTATTTGCTGTGACTCTGCCAGGCACCATTCAGATATGACAAACTTGCCTTCCTCTTTTTACTACAGCTTACTAATTCTGGAGAAAGATGGAAATTTTTTTTTAATGCATGCTCATCCAAAGGTCAAAACAATTTTAAACAAGGCCAGGCACAGTCCTGCAATAAAAATGCAGCAATCTAGTTGTGCAATAAGTCTGTGTAGGGGCTGAGGAAAGTGTCATGTTTACCTCTCTGGAAAGGGCACTTTAATCAAAAGACTGATGGCAAGAGGAGCTTTGAATTTGTTGTTCTATTTCTCCCACATCTGCATGAAATTGTATCTTTGAAACTATATATTATGGAGATGAGTGATACTGGAGAGAGACACATGCTCTGAAGTAAACAGAAAAATACAGCAGCATAATAAAATGTTTTGCCCACTTTCACAGCCTCTAGGGTGGCCATGAAATAGTAGGTGCCAACTGATGGGGTATGAGTGGAGCTGTTTGAGGGCTGGATTTTTCCCCATGACCACACATAGACGTTTGCATCTTTCCCGAAGTGTGTATTTCCTTAGGTGGGTAATGTCAATTGGAGGAAAAGCCCATGCCTGCTGTTCAAACACAGTGTGAAAAAAATGAAATTGAAAACAGTGGTGATGAGATCCAATTCTCTAATATTCCTCTCCCAGATAGACTAAAACCCTTCTTCTCCCACAGCCTTAGTGCTCACTCTGGTCCTCTCAGCTCCAAAGCAGAGGGAGTTCTTTGGGAAGGGGTCAGAGTTTCCTTGGTTCAGGAGCTGGACCTCATGCCTTTCTCTAGGGCTCCATCATCACCACCATAGGCACCACGCCTGAGTCCCGTACACAGAGAGGGGTGGTCATGGACAAAAGAAACAGTGGACAAAGGTTTGTGTTTAACAATTTCTAGTGGCTCCAATAGCAAGATGCATGGATTTGGGCTATTAACAGAGGTCCAAAATCCTAAAAAGTGACCATATTTTGATGGGACAGCCATGACTTTTATGTGCATTTGAATCGGGCTTGAGATATGCAAGTGGAGATGCCTAATGAACAGCTGGATGTGTTAGTCTGAATCTGAGAGGAAAGAGCTGATTTGAACATGTAAATGAGTGAGTCCTGTGTCTACTGAAGGCCTGGGTATGGATGAGATTCCATAGAAAGCATGAGAAGAGGAAGCATAGAAAGAAGGGACATGGAGAGTGCCAACTTTTAATTGTTTGAGTAAAATAAAAGTTAAGACAAACAGAAATAGCAACCAGAGAAGTAAGAGAGATCAGGACCAGCTCTCAGGACACAGGTGAAGCATAAAGACTGTTCCAGGACAGAGGCATGACAGAGACACTATTGAGCATCAGATGCTGCTGAAAGGTCTGGTAAAATAAAATCTACAAAGGCCTTTTGGATATAATGAAATGGGAAGAGGAGTGAGTAGACCTTAATGGAGACAGTTTTCCTGTGATGATTGGAGTTGAGGTTCGTGTGTGTGTGTGTGTGTGTGTGTGTGTGTGTGTGTGTGTGTTTCCAAGTAAGATAGATTATCAGTCTTAGATGCCAGTGGGAGGAATCCTAAGATAAATAAAGAATAAATAATAGCCAGGAGTGGTGGCTCACGCCTGTAATCTCAGCACTTTGGGAGGCCGAGGCAGGCAGATCACCTGAGGTCGGGAGTTCAAGACCAGCCTGTCCTACATGGAGAAATCCCATCTCTTCTAAAACTACAAAATTAGCCAGGCATGGTGGTGCAGGCCTGTGATCCCAGCTGCTCGGGAGTCTGAGGCAGGAGAATTGCTTGAACCCAGGAGGTGGAGGTTGCAGTGGACTGAAATAGCACCAATGCACTCCAGCCTGGGACACAAAAGTGAAACTACGTCTTAAAAAAGAATAAATAATAATGTACAGCTCCTGAGAAGATAGAGAAAGGGTAGAACCCTACCATAAGACCAAGGAGTGGCCAGAGGTGGGAGGAAAAACTGCTGTAAGAGATAAGACAGGATAGTATTCCTATAGACAGAACGCTGAGGTATTTCTCTCTGATATCCTGTATTTTTCTATGAATTTTAAAATGAGATCAGTTGTTCCTGAGAGCATAGAAACAGAATGAACAGGAAGTTCCTGAGAGCATAGACATAGATAGATACATGTGTTTTGGTGAAAGGCCAAAAGGTTGGAATTGAGGATAGGTAGCACCACCAAATGCAGAAATCTATTCAACTGTTATGAATATAGAACTGGAGTTCACAGAAGAGAAAGAATGGGACGAGACTTTTGTGGTATTAGCATTACCAAGGGTGAGTGTTGGAGTCATTGGGCTGAATTCGTGAAGTCGTTTAGTATATACTGAATTACCGTTGTGAATCCTAGTAGCTGCAGAGAATATATTCTGAGTTATTGTTATGAACCTTCGTAGCTGCAAAGATTAAGTGAGACGTCTTCCAACCTCTGAGTAGTTGTCGGTCTAGAAAGAAGCTGACATTTACACAGGAAATAGGCAGTGTGACCAAGGCTCCAATAAGCAGGACAAGGTTTTATAAATGTTTGTAAGAAAATGCACCTCTCTTTGCTAGTAAGAATAGGAAAACAATGTTTCTATTTATATGTAAAGAAAAAGCAGACCAGTGCAGTGGCTCACATCTGTAATCCTTGCACTTTAGGAGACCGAGGCTGGCAGATAACTTGAGGTCAGGAGTTTGAGACCAGCCTGGCCAACAATGGTGAAACTTCATCTCTATTAAAAATACAAAACTTAGGCCTGATGGTGGGCGCCTGTAGTCTCAGTTACTCAGAAGGCTGAGGTAGGAGAATCGCCTGAACTTGGAAGGCAGAGGTTGCAGTGAGCCGAGATCACGCCACCTCACTCCAGCCTGGGCAACTGAATAAGACTCCATCCCACCTCCCCCACACAAAAAAAGAAAACAACAGTAGTAAACTTGATGAAGAAATGAGAAGAATATTTCTGGTAGTGAGAAGAGGTGTAAATAATGTTGCTACAATATATGAAATGCATAGAAAATAGGCATGTGGCAATATAAATATATTAGGTCACTTCTGAATATATAATCAGAAAAACAAATTCATAGAATCATGAAGTAATAGAGCCAGAAATCCAGATCATCAAAATCCATGCTTCATGTTAGACAGCAGGAAAGAGACCAAGAGAGGAAGAAATGGAACATAATGATAATAATGGAGGTGGAACATAATCCAGATCTCCTGGCTCCAATTTCAGTGCTCACCTCACTCACTGATCTGTTTCACAGCCACGCTTACACTGGCTGGAATATGCATGGTCTGTAATATCCTTGGAAAGGAACAGAATTCTCTGGGCTCCACTGTCAAATAGTGGGCATCTGAATCAGCTGCTTCGGGTGAGGTGCTGCTCAGCCCCCTGACTCTGTCCACAGGTAGAGAACAGTTACCTTGTGAATTTCTAGGCTGTCGACATTCCCCTTGCAGAGCTGTAGGATTATGCTATGCTGGAGATATAACTGCCAACCTAGTGGGAGCAGAGCGGAGGTAGGAGGTGGAGCAGGCTTCTGAGTCTGTCTTTGTAAAGCTTCTGACTGTGAGCCAGGCTTTAACAGAATCCTGCTTTACTCCCTTCGTGTGGGTTATGCTTTGTACCTCTAAAGTCTACCAAGAATCTGTCAAGGTATCAGCTTTTATTACACATTATTCTAAACCTAAAGAAGACAGAGAGGACGGAACCCAGGAAATCTAATAAGTAAATTTCCCAGAAATGAAAGTGGATAGAACCCAGAAATCCTCATAAGTGAATTTTCTTGTGAGTAAAAAGTGCAATAGGAAAACAATTTGTTTTGACAAATATATACAGAAATCTTTTGTTTAAGATTTGCCTGCTTTTGTAAATGTAATAAGCTACATACAATTTTTAAATTTCTCGCTTCGGTAAAATTGTCTTTCCTCGGGTCTTGATTCTGAACACTGACATAACTGTACAGCATGACAGATAGGGTAGGTGTAGAAAATTGTACTGAATTGCCATTGAGTGTTGGCCATTCCAGGGTCTCCCAGAATATAGAAAGCCTGGTGCTAGTTAGAGAATGGGCTCCTCTTCTCTGCAGGCCAATTAGTTTCAGCCAGCCTCGTGAGCAGCCTGCAGACTGGAGTCAGCCCTGACTCCTGCCCTCCCAAATCAACCTGCACTACCATATCTAAAGAGTAAACTGTCAAATCAAGTCCCCGGTTTACTCTTTTTTTAAGTCAGTGTAAGACACAAGTAGATTATTAAGCTTGCTGAAAAGCTAGACCCAGAGTAATTAAAACTTGATTTTCATGCTGCTAGGAAAGAAGAGATATGATATAAAGTCATGACACAAGGAATATAAATAAGATTATTGCTTATGGATGATGGCTGTTGGAAAGATAAGCCCAATTATGAACACCAATACAGATTCTGCAAATCCATGTTCAGAGGTGGTTACATAAGTGGCATAATTGCTGTAACTTTTACATAGAAAAATTGCAGTTCTTCGTTAATCAACTGAGGCCAGGAGAAACTGATTAGGTGTGATAAAGTCGCCTCAGGTGAAATCAAATTTCAACTGATAGACTGAGGAATAAAGAAAGGAAGAAATATCCTGAAACACCAGAAGTCAAAATGTGTGTATGATTTTTTAAATTTATTTTCTCTTTTTTCTCTTTTAAAGACGTGTTTGGATATGAAAAAGGAAATAGAAATGAAGACTAGCATTCGTGTATCTGAAAAATATAGAGTGCCTACTATATAAATGGACAGGTGCTATTTATCAGAAATCAAAACAACAGCTCAACTCCACTGGATCATAGACTCTAGTGGGAAAGGACAAAATAAACAATGAACATAACAGTATCTAATATTACAGGCGGATATATGCAAATAAAGTAGGATAAGGGGTAGGGAGTGAAGGAACGACGTTCTTTGGAGGTTATCACAAGAAAGCCAGCCTAACAAAATGGCACGCGAAGAACAGCTGAGGAAGGAGAATGAAAGGTCCTTGTGGATATTAAGAAAGAGAATTTCACGTGGCAAAAATAGCCCCTCCCAAGCCCTAAAGTGGGAATGTGCTTAAGGAGCACATTGGGTGTTTAAGGAGCAGCAAGATGGCTGGGACAGCATGAGCAGAAGCTTTGAACAAGGAAAGAGGTCAGTGATAAATAAGAAATTCATTCTTCTTAGAAAATGGGGTAATGCATCCAGGCAAGGTTATAAAGAGGATTAGCAGTTGAAATCAGAGAGGCAGGCGGTTCTGATGTTTTGGGGTTTGCTTCCTAATAGGTATCTTAATGAAATTATTCATCCAGAGCTGCAAAGCACCAATAACCAAAAATATGTCTGAATATTGTATGATTTGTCACATTCATTACAATCAAACTGAAATCAGTTGCCTTGCCAGAAAAGAAAATATGAGTAACTGACATAATGTGAAGGGCTTCGAAGAATAGCATTTAATACCAGCAGGTTAATCAACAGACTAATGAAACAAGTTTTAGTTAAATACATACGAGGAAAAATTTGTTCTGTGTTTTTGTGTCCATTTCTGTTGTCAGGGAAAAAATAATAAGGGCAAATTTTAGTGATTTCGCTGTTTAAATGTGTCCCTTTTACCCACTTGAAACATCTGCCACTTGTTATTGAATTTTTTGTCATCTTACTGCTCTTCTGTGAGATTGGAGGACTTTGAATTTGTGCCACTTTTATTAACTGCTTGTGCCATCGAGAAAGGCTTTAGCATCTTAGTTTCCTGGGAGGAAGACCGGGTAATGGATGAATAATGTGTGACTGCCAGTTTGATGTGTTATAAACAAAAAAGAATTTCTGCCCCCACTGAACAGCAGGAGTGATATGAGACCTCAGATTTCGTGCTGCATAAGCGGCGTCCTGCTCTGCTGTTAAGAATGGACATTTTTCAGAGAGCAAGTAACACATGACTGGAGAGTAACAAGTGTTGGGTTGGTGCAAAAGTCATTGCGGTTTTTACCATTAAAAAATAATGGCAAAAACCGCAATGACTTTTGCACCAACCTAATAGAGTTGAAGGTCGAGATTAAATATTTTAATGTTGTCGATTTTATTTTCTTTCTTAATGTGTTACATAGTAGAAAAGAAGAGGCCAGTTCAGAAAGTCTCAGCATTAGGGTTTATCTGTCCCTCTTGTCCTTTTCAGGACTCTCCTGGTTATGTCTTAATCAGATTGGGTTGTTTCAGAAACCAAACTCGGCTTGAGATGTTGTCCACGGCAATGTTTATGCAGGGTTGATTCTGGCCCCAGCATGCTAGGAGGAAGCAGTAAACATCAAAAAAGTGACTGTAGTTATCTATCAGTACTGGCCCAATCCTCGGAGCTTTGCTCTTTCCTTCTTTGTCAATTTCTTTTACTTGTGACTACAGGTACGTTCAGAACCCCCCCATCTTGCCGAAGCCACACTTTCTCCTTCAACACCCTTTGGCTGCTCTGTCCCTCTCTCCTCATGTTCAGAAGGCTTTTCTGTTTTCATCATTCATATTTGCTTCCTTACATCACCTTAACCTCTTAAAGCTTGATCACCTGAACACGAATCTGCCATTCAGATGATTCTAATCCCCAGATCCAATGACACGGGCCAAGCTTTACTCTTGGAACATTGGAACATTTACCTTTCTGAAACATTCACCACTCATTTACCTGCTCGAAGCTGGAGTACAGAATCAGTGTCCAGGTGGAACTCCCAGGCTGTAGGGGAGGCGAGCACATAAAATAACTGCAATACAATCCGTGAATCAAAAGAATGATTGGCGGGTGCCTGTATTCCCAGCTACTCAGGGGGCTGAGGCAGGAGAATTGCTTGAACCTGGGAGGCGGAGGTTGCAGTGAGCCAAGATCTCACCAGTGCACCCCAGCCTGGGCGGCAAAGTGAAACTCCATCTCAATAATAATAACAACACTAAGTTCTGTGTAAACTGTGGCTTAACACAAATAGGAAACGAATACAAATGGCCGTGGGGAATGAAAATGAAAGCGTATTTCAGAGAAGTAACATTCTTCAAATCACATTGTCTATACTCTTTCCAGTCTTCCTGGAGTCTTTCTTCTTCTCCTGTGTAGCAGCACCCTAAGAGGCAGGGTCTTAGCTAGCTATGTGTCCCATTCCACAGACTGTCGCATGCTCAGGTGTCAGTTGTCACTGTGAATGACTCACAGATTTAAAGATTTGGCTCCGGCTGGGCATGGTGCCTCATGCCTGTAATCCTAGCACTTTGGGAGGCTGAGATGGGTGGGTTACTTGAGGCCAGGAGTTCAAAACCAGCCTGGCCAACATGGTAAAATCCTGTCTCTACTAAAAATACGGAAAAATTAGCTGGGCCTGGTAGCAGGTGCCTGTAATTCCAGCTACTCAGGAGGCTGAGGCAAGAGAATCACTTGAACCTGGGAGGCAGAGTTTGCAGGGAGCAAAGATCACACCACCGCTCCAGCCTGAGCAGCAAGAGCAAAACTGTCTCAAAACAAAACAAAAAAAAGAGATTAGCTCTAATTTTTCTCTCTTGAAGTCAGAAGTTCCATCTCTTGTACGTTCTCATTTCCAAGTCACTATGTCAGAGAGCTTCTCAATCAGGGTGCCCCTGCATTTGGGGTGGGACAGTTATTCGTTGTGCAGAACTATCTAATACGCTGTAAGACATTCAGCATTCGTGGGACCTGAGGCACTACCTACCAGTGGCACTTTACAAATGTTTCTGAATCATACCTGAGCAGGTAGAGCCAGTCCTGGTTGAGACCCACTATCACCTCAAATTCACTCTCTATAAAATTAAACTGAAAAAGTGTTAGTTTCCCCTAAAATTAACACTCTCTTATTTACATTTCTTTTTCTTATTTTTTTTTTCTTTTTGAGATGGAGTCTCACTCTGCCACCCAGGCTGGAGTACGGTCATGACTCACTGCAACCTCCACCTCCTGGGTTCAAACAATTCTCCTGCCTCAGCCTCCTGAGTAGCTGGGATTACAGGCAGCTACCACCATGCCCAACTGATTTTTGTATTTTTAGTAGAGATCGGGTTTCACCATGTTGGCCAGGCTGGTCTAGAACTACTGACCTCATGTTCTGCACACCTCAGCATCCCAAAGTGCTGGGATTACAGGCATGAGCCACCATGCCTGGCCTTCCTATTGACATTTCTTTCAAAATGTTCAGATTTGCCTCATTGTAAAACCAAGCAGCTACCACTAGCTGATCCATCAGGTCACCAAATCTACTAATGTCCTTTTACGGTATGTTTTGCCTCTCTCTGTATTAGGCAGAATGTCATGTCCTTGATACTCCAAGTCTTTGTCACCTAATATGTGCTATTTGGTTTCTCTATTTAGTCACCTTTCCCTTATGTCACACTGTGTAATAAAACATTATTTTTTTTTTTTTTTTTTTTTGAGACAGAGTTTCACTCTTGTTACCCAGGCTAGAGTGTAATGGCACGATCTCGGCTCACCGCAACCTCTGCCTCCTGGGTTCAAGCAATTCTTCTGCCTCCGCCTCCCGGGAAGCTGGGATTACAGGCGCCACCACGCCCAGCTAATTTTTCTATTTTTAGTAGAGACGGGGTTTCACCATGTTGACCAGGATGGTCTCGATCTCTTGACCTCATGATCCACCCGCCTTGGCCTCCCAAGGGGGGGATTAAAGGCATGAGCCACCGCGCCCGGCCCTAAAACGTTATCTTGATCATGCCTCTCCCTCACTTTAAAACCCACAGTAACAGACTTTGACTATACAATTAAGGCCAAATAGATACAATAAAAACCCTCCCCCATAAACATTTTTAAAATGTATTAAAATAGATACAATAAAAACCCTCCCCCATAAACATTTTTAAAATGCACTAAAAATAATTTTCTAAATCCTTTTCAATGTATGATTGAGCATGCAAGAAAGTGACGAAGATCCTTGAGGCCTGAAATGAAGCAAAACCATGAACCAAGAGTATAAATAAATGGTAAAGCCAGAAGCTGACCTAAAGGCTGCTGCCAGTTCCATGCAGCTTGCCCCTTTCATTTCAGTGGCTAGATAAGGAAAAAGGTCCATGCAAAGTAATAAATCATATCAAATATCACTTTATGGAAAACAGAATCCAAGGGGTTAGACTCTCAATGAAAAACAAAACTAAAAACTGAAAAATACACTCTGTAAAAGAAGATAATACAAAAATTTTGATTATCCGATCTTTGGCTAAGAGTAAAAAGAAGAAGAAATTATCCTTTGAAGCTGTTTAATAGCCAGTTCTGATGCATATTTACAGGTAACTTCACAGCATTTGAATGGCTGGAAAAAATTCAAGCTGAAAATATATTTTAAAGAGGTCCCAGATTGGTAATATCTCTATGTATCTGAGAAAAGCAAATGCAGATGGTCTAAGAGAGACATACCTTCAACTGAACCTCACAGGATTCTCACAGACACATTTTCCAGGAACATGATCTCAAAAGAAAAAAATAGTCACCAAATGTATGGGGAAACAAGATACTATAATTGTGAATCGATAGAGATAACTAATAGCATTTTCAGTCCTACAAACACTTCAGGTATTGAAATTATTGGATTGAAAAAATTGTTAAAGAGAGAATTTAATATCCTGTCAAAAATAATGGGTAACATTTGAAAAAGAACCAAATAAATGTTATAGGAATAAAAACATAATAGATAGTATTAAAAGCATAATGTTAGAGATAAATAGCAGTTTCTACCCAGCTGAAGTAGGAATAGTGAAATTGAAAATAAATTCTGAAGAAATTTTTTAGAAATCTGCCCAGTGAGACAAAGAGTTGTCAAATATGAAAAATATATATATATATTCAGAGCAAGGAGATTAGATCTAGACCAAGGAGATTAGATCAGGACCAATCAATACATCTCTAATTGGAGTTGTGGAAGAAGAGATAAGAGTGGTGAGGCCTCATTTTGGTTCTAAGAATTCATCAGAACCAAAAAAATATGCAGATTCAGATTCAGATTAAGGTATCATGGTGGATGTAAACAAGAATGAAAGAAATCCCGAGCTAAACAGAAATTACAGATTGTTTGCAAAAGAATGGAAATGAAACTGACCACTGAATTCTTGACAATAAAACCCTGAAGACATTAGAATATTTTCAAACTACTGTGAGAAAATAACCATTGACCTTGAATATACTACCTAGAAAAAAACACCTAAATAAGGTCTAAATAAAGACTTTTTAGGACAAAATAGTAGGTATGTACTACCCTCTGACCCTCAATAAAAGACTGTCCAAAGATGGTATTACAGGAAAAGAGAAAAAAAGATCTCATAAGAATAGTCTGAGATAGAAAAAAGAGGGAACAAAGAAAATAGTAAAATGTCAGCAAATATATACACACATTGACAATATTGAGCAATAAAGTTTAATTTGTGATAAACAAGATGAAGCTTAAACATTAGATAAAATACCTTATATGTAAGGAAGAGAAACAAGCTATAAAATTGTTGTATTGTTTGAGAAAAGAATAAATATACTAAGTTGAAACACTGTTAAGTTAAATATGAAATTTAAGGTTTCTAGAGTATCTACTAAAGTTATGACACTTAAGAGACTGTAAAATCCTAAACCAGTAGAAAGTATATAGAACAAGGAAAAAATTATTAATTTAAAAGGAAGAAAAAAAAATACCTATTTGCTCTAACAATAAAAAGCAAACAAGAAAGAAAAAAGGTACAAATATTTGGAAATAAGTCCACATCAGTTATCACAATAAATAGATTAGGCTTTCCAGTTAAAAGATAATTTTAGACAATTAAAAAGAAAAACTATATGCTGTACACAAGAAACATTAAAAACATTAAGGACACCACAAAGTCTGAAAGAAAGATAATAAAAAACAAGGCCAGGAAATTATAGATTCAGAAAAGCTATTATGAGCCCATTAGATCAGGACCAATCAGTTGTGGAAGAAGAAATAAGAGTGATGAGGCCTTATTTTGGTGAATGATGGCTAAGAATTCACCAAAACCAAAGAAACATGCAGATTCAGATTCAGATCAAGGTCTAATAGTGGATTTTAGGATTTTACATTCTCTTAAGTGTCATTAATTTAGTAGATACCCTAGAAACTTTAAATTTTGTATTTAACTTAACAGTGTCTCAACTTAGTATATTTATTGTCTTTCCAAACGATACAATTTTATAGCCTGTTTCTCTTCCTTAATACAAATGCAAATGTAAGAGAAAAAAATCTTATAATTCATACAGCCCATCACAATAGGATGAAAATTTCCAAATTACTGAAAATACCCAATGCTAAACTCGGGAAGTTGAAAGATACAGTCTGACAGAAGAAGCTTTTAATATTGATATCTCCCGAGGCGGGCGGATCATGAGGTCAAGAGATCGAGACCATCCTGGTCAACATGGTGAAACCCCATCTCTACTAAAAATACAAAAAATTAGCTGGGCATGGTGATGTGTGCCTGTAATCCCAGCTACTCAGGAGGCTGAGGCAGGAGAATTGCCTGAACCCAGGAGGCGGAGGTTGCAGTGAGCCGAGATCACGCCATTGCACTCCAGCCTGGGTAACAAGAGTGAAACTCCGCCTCAAAAAAAAAAAATATTGATGTCTCTCAATAAGTATAGATCAAATACTTTAAAAATCATTAAGTATACAAAGCAGCCGTATTTAAAAAAACTTTCTGAGGCGATCAAAATATTTCCTGTCCAATATGGTAGCCATTAGTATATATAGCTAGTGAGGCTGAAATTCTAAATTTTAGATAGTTGCATGTAGCTATTGGTTACCTATTGGGCAACACAGATAGCATAGCAAATAAATAGCATAATTAACAACTGTGAGTCAATGGACACATAGGACAATTAGAAAATAAACATTTTTTTCAAGAACAGGTAAAATATTTTTTAATATTGACCACAGACTGGCATCTTTAAAACAAATCTCAACAAATTTCAGGTTATTGGTATCATAAATCCTGTTCTCTGATTGTATTAATTAAATTTTAAAACTCAGCTAAAAAGACACCTTTTCCATAAAAGCTAAAAAGCGAAACATAAATTAGACATTTTTTTAAAAACTTCTAAATAATCCCTGGGTCATAGAAGAAATAAGAATGAAAATTAGATAGTACATATTATCAAATAATAATGACAGCAGAATTCAAAATTTGAGGGACATTCCTACTGTGATATTTTGGTAGAATTTATAGTCTTGTATGTGTATAGTACAAGCTTAGAAAGGCTAAAATTTATTGAGCCAAGCATCCATCTTAAGATATTAGACAAAGAAGGGAATTCTTGTACACTTTTGGTGGGAATGTAAATTAGGACAGCCATTATGAGAAACAGCATGAAATTTCCTCAAAAAAAATTAAAAATAGAGCTTCCAGATGATCCAGCCATCTCTCTACCTGCTATGTATTCTTTAAAAATGAAATCAGTATGTCAAAGAGGTATCTGCGTTCCCATGTTCATCGCAGCGTTATTCACAATAACCCAGATATGGAATCAACCTAGGCGTCCATGAATGGATAAAGTGGTATTTAAACACAGTGATTTTGGGCAACATGGATGAACATAGAAGGCATTATGTTGAGTGAAATGAGCTAGGCACAGAAAGACAATACCTCATAATCTCCCTTATATGTGGACTTTTTCTAAGTTGAACTCATAGAATTAGAGAGTTGAATGGTGGTTACCAGAGGCTAGGGAATGGGACACTGCAGAGCTGTTGATCAAAGGATATAAAACTTTATATATTCTTTAGATATATAAAGGATAGAGAGAGGAATAAGTTCAGGAGGTCTATTTTACAACATGATTATAGCTAATAACAATGTATTGCATTTTGAATATTGCTGAGAGTATACAAAAAGTACTCTGTGAGGTAATGCATATGTTAATTAGCTCCACTGAGCCATTTCACAGTGTGTACATATTTCCAAACATCATAATGTACACGTTAAATATATATAATTTTTATTTGTTAATTAAATAAGAATAGACAAAAAGATTCTAGGATATTTTCAAAGAAAGTAGAACAAATGAAATAAATGTAAAAGCAGGAATAAATGAACAAGGAAATCAACCATACAGTAAATAAAAATCAACAAATTGATTTTTTGAAGAGACTAACAAAATCAATAAACTTCCAACCAGACTGGTCAGAAAAGAGCAGGAAAATATATTAGTAGAAATGAAGAAAGGGACATAAACACAACTATTTCCCAATATATTTAAATGCAATGGGCAAATTCATTTAAAACAACATCTACCTGGAATATAACATAAATTAGGACATAAACATAAAAATAGACATAAGAATAATCTTATAATGAAAGATATTAAATTATATGAGCCTCAGACAGTTTTCCAAATAATTCTAACATAGGCCCCCAACAGTTCTTTGAGGCCAATGTAAACTTGATACCAAAAACATAATGGTAGTGTAGCAAAGGGGAATGATAGGCCAAAGTCATTCCTGAATATAGTGGGAAAAATCCCAAACAAAATAGCAAAGTGAACCCAACTATATAGATGAATAATGATTTCTCACAACAAAGTTTATTTTTTTTTAATTACTATTATGAGAAAACAATCTCTAGGAAAAAAACTTTTTATCATTTTAATAAGGGAAGACAAAAGATTGAATAAAATTCAGTATTGATTCATGCAAAAAAAAAAATCTAACAAATGATAAATGTCATATAACTTCCTGGAACATAATATGAACTATTTATTCTTGACAAGTGATAGCAGCATCGAAACTCAATGGTGACACATTAAAAGCATTTTCTTTCAAGTCTGGAAGCACATGAAGACGCTCATCATCAAGTTAGTTTAAGATTGAACTAAATGGATCATAACCACTGCGTTAGGACAGGAAAGAAGATATATTTAATAAATAGAGTTTGGAAAGGAATAACTATTGTTAAGAGAATTGAGAGAAACAAAAAGAATCAAAGAAACAAACAGCATCTGGTCCCGTTCCATCACTTCGGTATTCTTAATCACACTTGTTTCTGGAGACCGTGGTACAAAGGAATGAGCCAGGGTTACTGAGCGTCCTCAGTGCCCGTGACCGCAAGAGAAACCAGAACAAGTTCACTTAGAGTGAATTGGCCTATTCTGTTCTCTTTAATACTGCTCAGGATTGCAAACTCCCATATAATCTGTTACTTCAGTTCCATTCAAATTAATGAAGTCCAATTCATTTGAATAAGACTTAAAGATTTGATTCTGCATCAAATTCTGCTCAGTGAAATCAGTCCTTGATTGAACTCTATTAAGTACAATTCAGTAAAATAAATTTAAATATTATGCAGTACAATTAATTTTTAATTAATTAACATTTCAGTTTAGGTCCATTTTGATCTGAACTTCAACTCTACATTTCTAAATTTGGTTCCTATTCAAATCAATAAAATACAGCAAAATCCAATGTAATTCCAAAAGATACAACCTGAAGCTAATCAACTGCATTTCTGTCTATTCATCCCTAATCAGATGAGTTTACTGACATCCAATCACAGAAAGATAAAACGTTCACCTTTAACCACCATTGAATGTTTATATTAGAACTTCAGAGTTAGGAGTTTTTCCCAAACTCACATCACCATCTGCAGTATGAACTCCACAGGATTTTATCTTGACTCATTCTTTGGTTTGTATGTTAACACAGAACAATGTAGAATTGGATGGGTAGGAAACAAAAGAGATTATTGCTATCCTGTTTAATAAGCTGAAATCATAGGTAACTTGAGATAATAGACTTTTGTATTTATGCAAATGTCAATACATGATTTTTAATTTTATTTTTAAAGTTCTTAATTGAAATATTAAAAGACAGGCATTTTTGGCTGAGTGCGGTAGCTCATGCCTGTAATCCCAGCACTTTAGGAGGCCAAGGCAGGTGGATAACCTGAGGTTGGGAATTCGAGACCAGCCTGACCAACATGGACAAATCCCATCTCTACTAAAAATACAAACTTAGCCAAGCATAGTGATCCTAGCTATGTCTGAAATCTCAGCATACCTGTAATTCCAGCTACTTGGGAGGCTGAGGCAGGAGAATCGCTTGAACCCAGGAGGCAGAGCTTGCAGTGAGCCAAGATCATATCATTGCACTCCAGCCTGGGCAAAAATGAGAAAAAAAAAAAAAGACAGGCATTTTTGACTCAAGTTATAAAACTGAAAAAAAAAATTACAGTGACTGTAGTATTCAGAAAAAAATAATTGGGAATTAAGTTCAGATGTTATCTAATAACACCATTATCACCTCTTTGTATCTTACCAAGAAAACAATGTCCTGAATTGGTATTCCAATGGACCCCAGTCATCTGGGCCTCCTTGTTTCTTTATAGATGTTTCAAAGTGTTCGATGAACTCTATCTACCACTGTCCTTTTTCCAGCTCAGTATATGGCAGACTGGTGTGACGATAAGGATCACAAGGAGACTGAGTCTCAAAAACTCTTCCTCTGAGATTCTTATTCTACAGGACAGGGAATCTATATTGTTTACAAGACACTTAGGGGAGTCATAGGTAAGTTGAAAACCCTTCCCTTTACTTACCTCCCACCAGAGGGTGAAGAAAAAAAATAGCAGTTATTACTCCATGGCTTCACCTCCCCGACCTCATGCTTTTCTGTGGGGATCCTGAGACTTTGGTTACCATGTCTTGGAAGTGATTCTGTAGGGACAAACTCCACATGTAAAAGAAGGGAAAGCTGCCTGTATTTAAGCCAGAGAACTCTAGGACTAGTAGCCTGTTTCCATTTCCAGTCCCTGGGGCAGGGGTTCCCGTCAGCTTTGGCTTTAAGCCCCTGTATCCCTGGAAGTATACACATCCATCCTGGGGAAATAAAGAAAATTCTAGCCTGCTTGATCTTCCAAACTACAGCTATCAGATGATTTGGAGGACTCTATAGTGGCTACGGCACCTCCAAATTTCTTCTCTGCTCCATCCCATCCTGGAGGTTATTATAAAAGCCGTTTTATCTTTCTTGTTATTTAGGACATTTGCTCTGGAAGGAAGGTTTTTCACAGGTGTAAGAATGTTTTAAATGGTCTAGAATTGCAGCAATTAAGGATGTCTATATTTAGGGTATCATCACCATTCATAACTTGATTTGGATGTTGTAATCAGATCAGAGTGGTCAGCTGAAATTTACTTACACAGTGGAGAAAAAAGATTTGGCGGTGCTAAGAAAGGAAGAGACAAGGAAGTAGGAGATTTTTCTGAGCATGAGTCACTTAGACAAAGAATCATGCACTGCAGGGGCCTTCAGACAACCAAATGCTACAGGAGAGCAGAGCCTGGGAAGGACCGCCAACAAGCTGCCAGCAAGGGGCACTAAGAACAACAGTGAAAAGTGTGTTTCTGCAGCAGTGGTACCTGTTCTATTTCCTCAGCTAAAGAGACCCCAGGGACTCTGTAACGGAATTTGTAGATAAGGTGTAATCCTAGCTATGATAAAGCCAGGTTTCATCAAGCTAAAAACATGCTTTTACATTTTCATTTTGGAGATTATATACCCTTGTGGTATTGTTTTTAATATCTGATAAAAACAGTGGGAATGAAACAAATTAAATGTCCCAGTGACTGTGCTGGGTCTTATCTCAGAGGGCACCAGGATCATATTTATTTAAGCAGCCGGTTAAGTTACTTTGTGTAGCCCAGAAGTTCCAAAGAACACATTTTGGAAATCACAGGTATGTACCACATTTTCCTCAAGTGGTCCCCAAGAATTCACCCTTGTGTTTCTGAAACAACAACTTGTTACTGGTGAAAATAACAGAAAGCTATTGATTGATTGATTGATTGATTGATTGATTTGAGACAGTCTTGTTCTGTCGTCCAGGCTGTAGTGCAGTGGTACAATCGCAGCTCACTGCAAACTCCACCTCCTGGGTTCAAGTGATTCTCCTGTCTCATCGGCCTCCTGAATAGTTGGGATTACAGACACACACCACCACACCCAGCTAATTTCTGTATTTTTAGTAGAGACAGGGTTTCACCATGTTTGACGAGGCTGATCTCGAACCCCTGACCTCAGGTGGTCCGCCCACCTCAGCCTCCCAAAGTGCTGGGATTAAACATGGCACTCTCCACCTTTGTCCTCTTTCTGTAACATGGCCAGAGATGGAATCAGCAGAGACCTAGTGTAGCTTATGGGCCAAATGACCTTAACATTTCTTTGGGTGGCTGACTTGCTATAGTTTCTACAAATGGGATTTTTCAACCCTTATTGTTGGAACTCTGGACTGCTTCAAAAGAAAAGTTTATTATTGGCAATAGGAAGCATCAGAGAGACTGGATGTTTCACCATTTATCCTGATGGAACAAGAAGGGAGAAGCAAACGTCTTAAACATAGAAAGCAAACAGAGTCCCCCGTATGCTGGAACCAGGCATGGGTAAACAGAAGACACAGCTTCAGGGTGGACCTTTATGTCAGAAAGCGGGTGTGTTTCACCCTTTGGAACAGGGTCCTGAGCTCTCCTCTTGACTGTTTACCAGATTAAGTCAAATATACTTTTTTTTAATGTGGGTGCCAAATGTGATCATGCCAAGAGACAATCATAACTTCCAAATTAAGTCAACTGCGCCTGGCTTATTGGTTTTTTTTAAGTAAATCTTAGAAAATATCTTTCCTTTCTAGCCTATTTTCTTTCTCCCTTTCCTAGTTTAATTATCCAAACCTTAATAAGCCCTTCACCATAATAAAACCTGATCTGAAGTGAGTACAAACAGTATAGTGATTATATTTAATTCAATTCATGTTTGGTTGTTTTAATACAATATGCTTTACTTTGATAATTTAGCTCTAGTTAACTTAGAATGCTGTTCCTCATTACCTAATCTCATTGCAGTGACCACACCTACTTAATATAGTTAACTACAATCTTCATATTCTGAGGTTATAGAAGTTCTTGAACTCTTGGAAATAGATAATGAAATTATTTCTTTCCTCACCACTTTTTACCCTTGTCTTTTAAAAAGGCTTTCCATTTTTATTGCCTTTAACTGCTTTTCCCCAAAGCCAATTAACAGGTAAATAATGATTTGTAAAGCAAAAAGTAGCATTTCATTAGCATAGCACTGGAATAAGGGAATTCTTTGCTCAAAGTAAATTGAATGATTCTCCTCTTGCTGAATATAAAATACACAACAAATTAATAATTTATTTTAGTTACAGTGATTTAACGGAATTAGCCAATGCTAATAACAGAGTCTACAATTTGCTTTCTCTCTGGAATATGTTTTTCTTATTGGCATTCTTTTATGGTAGATGTGGAAAGAGCTAAGGTAAGCATTTTGTGCTGTATTTAACTTATTTTCCTGGGGAAAAGAACAGAACAACATCAATTTTGCATCAACCTCCCTGGGAGCATTCACTGTATGAGGACTAAAGTATTGTGACTTGAGAAAGAGTGAGGGATGAGAGAAGCAGCTGGGAAACTAGGCTGCTCTTACCAGGTCACTAGCATGCCACCTCCTTGCACCTGCACTCCTTGCACATACAGGAATTATTGCAGATCATCCCCTCAGATCCCATCCTGGTGTCTAATAAGAGTCCCTCTCTACAATGAGCTGAGGGTCTGCCCTAGGAGATTAATGTGCAGCCTGGATCCCATGCACAGCTGAGGGCTTCTACTGGAACAACCACTATAACCACCCAAGAGGTTCACCTTGCCTGCTGCCTCGACAGAGCCAATTCATTGAGACAGGGGAATTGCAGTAGAGAAAGAGTAATTCATGCAGAGAGAGCTACGTAGGAGACCAGAGTTTTATTATTACTCAAATCAGTTTCCCCAAGCATTTGGGGATCAGAATTTTTAAGGACCACTTGGTGGGTAGTGGGGAAGCCAGTGAGCCAGGAGTACTGATTGTTCAGGGAATGAAATCATAGAGAGTCAAAGCTGTCTTCTTGTGCTCAGTCAGTTCCTGGGTGGGGACCACAAGATCAGATGAGCCAGTTTATTGATCTGAGTGGTGCCAGTTGATCCATCAAGTTCAGGGTCTGCAAAGTATCTCAAGCACTGATTTTAGATGCAGTTTAGGGAGGGTCAGAATCTTGTAGCCTCCAGCTGCCTGACTCCTAAACTATAATTTCTAATCTTATAGTCCCCCAGGCAAGAAGAAGGTCTGAATTGGGAAAGGGCTGTCATCATCTTTGTTTTAAACTATAAACTATAAACCAAGTTTCTTTCAAAGTTAATTCAGCCTATGTCCAGGAAGGAACAAGGACTACTTGGAGGTTAGATGCAAGATGGAATCGATTAAGTTAGATCTCTTTCACTGTCTCAGTCACAACTTTGCACAGGCAGCTTCACCACTGCCCAAACAATTCGACAATGAGACTGCCTTTCCTGGGCTTCTGGGCACTCCCTGAAGGTGTGGTGGAAATCAGCTGCCTCTTCTCCTTTTCCCCTACAGCATGTTTCTGGTAGTCTCCTTCTGAAGGTGAAGCTGATATCCTCTCCTTTTACCGACAATGTCCTGATTTTTACAAAGAATACTGAGCCACACACAGCTTCTCTGATTCATGCTAATTATTATTACTGTCTACAACAAAAATAGAACACAGTATTAGGTTGTTTCTACTGGTCACTAGAAGGAACAGTCATAAATTGGGTGAAAATTCTGAGATACATAATCATTCATTGGTTATTTGAGGTACAAGCAGGACGAAGGAGTTACCTGCCAAGCAAACCACTTTTACAGGTGCCTGATTTGCTTTGTCTCCTCCACCAAGTGGGTTAGTATCCTCTAGTTTCCAAAAACAGTGATATTAACCAAAAGTTCCTTTGAGAGAATTTAGCATGAGGTCAGCTTTTAAAATGCAATGCAATAAATGAATATGATAACCAGTTTTGGTAATGTTTCTACATTTTCAGAGTCAGGTTGTGACCTACCCAGACTCAAAGGCATTTCATGAGGTCAACATGGTACCCTCCACCTTCACCTCTTTCTGTAACAAGGCCAGATACGGAATCAGCAGAGACCTAGTGTAGCTTATGGGCCAAATGACCTTAACATTTCTTTGGGTGGCTGAGTTGCTATAGTTTCTATAGATGGGATTTTTCAACCCTTATTGTTGGAACTCTGGACTGCTTCAAAAGAAAAGTTTATTATTGGCAGTAGGAAGCATCAGAGAGGCTGGATGTTTCACCACTTACCCTGATGGAACAAGAAGGGTGAAGCAAACGTCTTAAACATAGAAAGCAAACAGATCCCCCATATGCTGGAACCAGGCATGGGTAAACAGAAGACACAGCTTCAGGGTGGACCTTTATGTCAGAAAGCGGGTGTGTTTCACCCTTTGGAACAGGGTCCTGAACTCTCCCTCTTGATTGTTTACCAGATTAAGTCAAATATGCTTTTTTTTAAATGTGGGTGCCAAATGTGATCATGCCAAGAGAAAATCATAACTTCCAAATTAAGTCAATACACATAAAAATCAAGCAATTTGTATGGAATGGGAGAATGCCTGAATAACTAACTCCTTTCTAAATTTAGAGGCCTTGTTCATTCATTGCATTCATCCAGTACGTTCTCAGCAACTTTAGATTGCCTGCCTGTTAACAGAATTGTTCTTAAGGAAAACTATTGCAATGGCTGAGAAAGTACCACAGTGTTTTTTTGCATAATTCCAATATGGTCCTTATTTTTGGTATTATTTGTTTAGATACTCTAACTGTTCACATGGTAGCATCATATATATGTGCATGTGTATTCTATTTATATCTATGTATATTTTACAGTTTCTTTATCCATTCATTGACTGATGGGCATTTACGTTGGTTCCACATTTTTGCAATTGTGAATTGTGCTGCCATAAACATGTAGGTACAAGTATCTTTTTTCGTATAATGACTTATTTTCCCATGGGTAGATACCCAGTAGTGGGATCGCTGGATCAAATGGTAGTTCTACTTTTAGTACTAAGGAATCTGCACACTGTTTTCCGTAGCGGTTATGCTAGCTTACATTCCCACCAGCAGTGTACAAGTGTTCCCTTTTCACCACATCCACACAGCATCTATTATTTTTTGATTTTTTGAATACAGGCTTTCTTGCGGCAGTAAGGTGGTATCGCATTGTGGTTTTGATTTGCATTTCCCTGATGATTAGTGATGTTGAGCATTTTTTCATATGTTTATTGGCCTTTTGTATATATTCTTTTGAGGATTTTCTATTCAAATCCTTAGTTCACTTTTTGATGGGATTGTTTTTTCTTGTTAATTTGTTCGAGTTCATTGTAGATTCTGGATATTAGTCCTTTGTCGGATAGATAGATTGTGAAGATTTTCTCCCACTCTGTGGGTTGTCTGTTTGAAATAAATTGACTTTTAAGAGGGTTGTGTGATGTTCAGGCTATCAGAGTACAGTCTGGGGAAGTGGGCGTAAGTGTGGCAGTATAATGACTGAACCCAGGTCTCTTTCTAAATATGCCTTTCCCTTTTCTTGTAGATGGAAGCCCTTACACTTGGTGGGTTGGCAAAGCCAATGAAAAGCACTACTACTGGGGTGGTTCGGGGCCTGGCATCCAGAAATGTGCCTGTGGCATTGAACGCAACTGCACAGACCCCAAGTACTACTGTAACTGCGACGCGGACTACAAGCAATGGTGAGTGCCTGCGGCCAGCACAGCTGGGCTCACCCCCCCACACACACACTGTGCCTTTGTGTCAAACTGATGTGAATAGAAGAAAGTTTGAAAAGTGCTATAATAATACAATCGTAGGTTAGAAAGGTTTGGAACTAACCCAGTTGACAAATGTCAGGAACATACTGAAAAATATAAAAGTAGAAAGAGGTCAGGGCGACAAGGGTATGCATTTAGAAACAGACTGACGCATAATTGATGTGTTCATATATTATTCAGAGAGGAAAATAATGAGCCATGTTGTAGACAGTGATTTGCATTATAAAATACGCTGTGTAACCATAGAGGGATGGCCATGGGTGGGAAGCCAGTGTGGATGCCTCTGAGAGGGCACACAGTGAACAGCCTCCTGCGGGAGGCACAACCAGCTCCCAAAATGTTTGCATTGGTTGCATTGGGGATCTGGACCAAAAAAAAAAAAAAAAAAAGGAAACAGAGAGAAGGGGTAAAAAAGAAACAGAAAAATATCATTCTTTCCTCTTGTCTTCAGTAATTGCTTGCCTGTCTACTTTTCTTTCATACCTGGAATTGTTTATAACTCTGATACAAATCAGTTCAAGAAAGATCTGTTTCTGGTTTCTTCCATCCCTCTGCTGGCTTTTGTTCTGCCTTGCAGTGAATGGCTGTATCGCTGTCGGTAACAGATAAAGATAAGATCAGCTGCCGTTCTTTGTGAAGAAGAGAGGCCCCAGAAGTTTAGGTGGAAGATTATAAACCTACATGTGATTCTTGGCAGAAGCACATATCGAGTTGCTGGCTTTCTACATTTTTAGAAGTGTTGAGAGGCTCCATTTCTGCTGCTGGGCAGCAGTTCACATAACCAACCATGGTCATGCATTTCCCCATATGCCCAGCCATGGTTTTCCTCAATCCACCTAGGTATTGTGCTTTTTTCAAGGACGCTTTACAAGACAAATTCATTCTACCAGTTAACCAAAAACTAATTCTGAGAATGTAACATTATATGAATTTCAGGTAGGATGTCTGTTTACTTTCTGAAAGTTACATTTCTTCTAGTAAATGAAACAAATTACAAAGGCTATTTCAATGGCTTAAAATGCGTGTGTTTATGTGTGTAAAATACTTGTAAATAGCTATCATTAATCTTTCATTATGGATTAATGTCAAGAACAGATCATTAAAATTTTTATTTCTTTGAAGGATGTATCTATACACAGACATACACACTGTAGACAAAGATTGGAAGTTGGGAATGAAGTTAAAAGGGCATGAGCTGGCCGGGCGCGGTGGCTCACGCCTGTAATCCCAGCACTTTGGGAGGCCGAGGCAGGTGGATCACGAGGGCAAGAGATCGAGACCATCCTAGTCAACATGGTGAAACCCCGTCTCTACTAAAAATACAAAAAATTAGCTGGGCACGGTGGCGCATGCTTGTAATCCTAGCTACTCAGGAGGCTGAGGCAGGAGAATTGACTGAACCCAGGAGATGGAGGTTGTGGTGAGCTGAGATCACGCCATTGCACTCCAGCCTGGGTAACAAGAGCGAAACTCCATCTCAAAAAATAAAATAAAATAAAAAGCATGAGCTTTGAAGTTAACCTTTCGTTCATTTAGTCAGTCAGTCATTCAATCAGTCATTCATTCAACAAATATTGATAAAATGCTTGTGAGTCAGGGACTCTTCTAGGCACTGGAGATAAAACAGCAAATGCAAAGAACAAGAATACCTGTCCTGAATCAAATTCTTGTTCTTGTTGCCTTTTAGTACTAGTTGTGTGTTCTTAAGCAAGCCAGGCAGACCCTCTCCCATCCATTTGTCTATCCAACATTAATTCCCTGCCTCTTCAGGAAGCTGTCTTTGGGTGCAGCCTCCCCACCTAGGAGAAGTGGGAACACACTTCCAACTGGTTCATTGTCCAGGCAGCCCAGAGTGCTCTGCCACCATCACCTTGTCCTACCACAGAGGAGAGCAGAGGGATTCAGGATGAGGAAGATCTAGCACCTACACCTAAGTGAACTTCATTTTTGTCAGACATCATGCTAAGTTCTAGGGATACAATGATGAATAGACATGCTCTTTGTCCTCAGGAGCTCCAAAACTAGTTGAAGGAAACACACACATGCACACACAAATAAATAACATAACACAGTCAGTGCTCTGAGGAAGGTGTGTGCAAGACACAACAAAAACTAATGGAAGAAATTTTTAATGTAACTGAAGGAGTGAAGGAAGGAATCCATAACATCTTGGAAGAAGAGGCATACTTTAGAGACAAGTAAGACCAAGAGCCCTAAGACACTTGCCCTTATATGGTGGTCTTGGAGAAGAAGCATGACTAAGTTGGGCCAGGCTAGGGAACTCTCTGTGCAGTTGACAGTTTTGAAAATATTAATTTTTCAGTTTTTAAAACATTAAGTTTTAAACATTAAGTTTAAAGCATGGCATCCCTGTCTAAACCTTGAAGGCTACCATGAGTAGAATTAGAGGTTGAAAAGATAGATTTTTTCTTTTCTGAGATGAAGTCTCATTCTGTCACCCAGGCTGGAGTGCAGTAGCATGATCTCAGCTTACTGCAACCTCCACCTCCAGGGTTCAAGCAATTCTCCTGCCTCTACTGGCACCTGACATTACACTCAGCTAATTTTTGTATTTTTAGTAGAGATGAGGTTTCGCCATGTTGACCAGGCTGGTCTCCAACTCCTGACCTCAAGTGATCCACCCTCAGCCTCCCAAAGTGCTAAGATTACAGGCATGAGCCACCATGCCTGGCCAAGATTTTTTTTTTAAAGATGAGGTTTCACCCATGTTGGTCAGGCTGGTCTTGAACTCTCGACCTTAGGTGATCCATCCACCTCAGTTTCCCAAAGTTCTGGGATTACAGACGTGAGCCACCACACCTGACTGATAGATTTTTTTTTTTTTTTTTTTGAGACAAAATCTTACTCTGTTGCCTAAGCTGGAGTGCAGTGGCATGATCTCAGCGATTCTCCTGCCTCAGCCTCCCAAGTAGCTGAGACTACAGGTGCCTACCACCACACCTGGCTAATTTTTGTTTTTTTAGTAGAGTTGGGGTTTCACCATATTGGCCAGGCTGGTCTTGAACTCCTAACCTCAAATGATCTACCTACTTCAGACTCCCAAAGTGCTGGGATTATAGGCACGAGTCACCACACTTGGCCCCAAAATAGATTTTTAAAGATATATTTTAGCCTCTGAAGCCATTTCGAAGAAAATATCTGAATTCAGATCACAGATTAGAAGACATTCCATTCCACCCTCACTCACAGACCTCCTCCTCCGGCAAGCTTTGATTGAGTTCTAACATTTCAGAGTTACTCAGGGACCTCGGCACTGCTGATGTTTTGCTCTCTCCTGGCTTAGCAGCAGCTAAGATATTCCACTCCTTTGTTTCTGTAAAGTTTGTCTAATATAATAATAAAGGCACTGTAGCTTGAAAAAACTGAAGAATATAATGAATATTTTTATAATAAATGGCTCCTTAAAATGATCTTCCCTTTTTAGTACATGAAAGAATGCTCTTGGGGGAGTCTTCTAGATCTTTAAATTCACCAGCACCTGGCAAAGACCCTCCCTCATATGTGGATGCTTTAGATATTTGGAAATGAATGGGGTTGCTTCTAGAAACACTTTCTAAAGCTCTCAGGAACAGTGAAGAAAGTTTAGCTTGCAGTGGGAAGATTTTACATCCAGGCCCAGATTTGCCACTTTTGGAGGAAGCTTTTAACATCTCTGAAACTTGATTTATTATCTATATAATAAAAATAAATCTTGTCAAATTTTCGTGATCATTAGGTACAGAATATAAAAACATTCTATAAAATATAAAATATGCTGCAATTCTTTTATGTACGTATGTATGTATTTTGATACAGAGTCACTCAGTCAACCAGGCTGCTGTAGTGTGATCTGGGCTCACTGCAACCTCTGCCTCCTGGGTTCAAACTAGTCTCATGCCTCAGCATCTTGAGTAGCTGTGATTACAGGCACACATTACCATGCCTAGTGTTTTTGTTTGTTTGTTTTTTGGATTTTTTTTGTGTGTGTGTATTTTTAGTAGAGATGAGGTTTCACCATGTTGGCCAGACTGGTCTTGAACTCCTGGCCTCAAGTGATCCACCCACCTCAGCCTCCCTCAGAGTGCTGGGATTACAGGAATAAGCCACCACAGCTGGCACTCATCACAATTCTTAAAGGTTCCAATTGACTCATAAATGAAAATAATAAATGAAAGCAAACTGTGGAAAGCAGGCCCCTTCACACTCTTGACCTGCTACATAGCTGGCCTCAAGTCTAATTCCACAATGCCACATGCAGATGTTCTGAAATGGGCTTTACTGGAGAAAGTTTTAAATCAGGGATCATCAAAAGAAGAGCAGGTCCAGGTCTCCAATCCCCTCATCCCTCAGGAAGACATGCTAGAGCCAGGCTATTTTGCTGAATGCACCAAGGGTGTCCATCCCCAGGAAGTCCCTGCTTCTCTCCTCCCAAAGCAAAAATGATATCAACTTTGTCAGTAGGAGAAAATCAGATGCGTGAGGCTCCAGGCAGTCTAGGTGTAGGTGCCTGCTGTTTACAAGTGTGGTCTGGGAGTCATAACCCCTCCAGGAACAGGGAGGCAGCCAGAGCTCCTTTCTGAAGCTGACTTCGGCTGTAGCCTCTCTAACTAGAAGTGAGGAGCACTGTCCAGGCAACCTGAAATGTACTGCCACGATCATTGCTGTTCGGTTATGTTGTTTATCCAAACACAGAGGAGAGGTCAGAGATTAAGGGAAATAAAAATTTAGTGCATACGTCCAAATGAAACTCACATATGGTAAACCGCATTTGTTGTTAAGTAATAAAGGTTCTATTAGATTTCATGCTTTTAGATGGTGTGTCCAGTTAAGAAAGCTATTTTCAGTCATCTTAATCACAAAGCATCATTGGATTAAGATGAACTGAGACGAAAATGAGGACAAAGTTCCTTGGCCATCTCCTCTCTGTGTGAGCTAAGTCAGAACATTTGACATCTTTGTCTTCTTATCAGTGAAATAGAGATAGATAGTATAGTACTTCCCAAGTCATGTAAGGATCTTGGTAAATTGCTGTTATAAATGGATGTTTAAAATTACAGTAATATATATTGTTTTTATTACTATTTGAATGTTGAATGGAACCTTAGCTAAAAATCATTTAAAATGTCTTAAATTACAGATGCATAAATTGGGGCCCAGAAAAATTTAAATTACTTTCTAAAAATTACATTAGAAATGATGAGTAGAGAGAAAATAAGAATAAACATCTCTAAACACCTGGGCCAGTGTTCTTCCACAATATCATGATCAAGAAAGATCTTTTATATTGTTTATCTGTCTTTCTAATGATTGGGGAAGGTAATTTTTTAACTAGCTTATACATAAGCTTTAAAGCTTAAACCACCGATCACATTATATGTTCTTTTTCTAAGAACTCTAAAGCTTAGATGGAATACTTATTCTTATTTACTAGAGTAAAATGCATAAAAATGGAGCCAGGATAAATAAGATTGTAGCTCAGAGCATGATTGGATCTCACAACGAAGCTGCAATGGCCTGTGAGTGCGATCGCCCTCTCAATAATTGCCTGATTATCTATGCTGTTAGAAGTTTTGCACAGTTATTTCTGAGATTGAATGTCATTTAACATTTATGATTTACTATTCACAGCAATAGTAAATATTCCCACCTACGGTGCCAGAATTCTAATTACAGGAGCGTTGGTCTCAGCTAAGTGCCCACTGCTGGGTAATTCCTGGTCTCTTGCAGCCTGACTCAATGAGCTAAATCATCATATCTGAAATTAGCAATTCCAAAATGAATTATCAGGGAAAGAATTGCCATTCATGGCGTGAGTACCCTTCTCTCATTGTAGAATTTCTGGATAGTTATGTCCTGGCCCACATCAGCACATCCATGGTGGGAAATAAGTGAAGTGAAAAGCCATTAGCACAGTCTTTGTGTTACAATTAGTTAGCAGTTCCCACCTCAACATTAGAAAAGCCAGTCAAATACTAGCAGTCGTGCTCCTTTCACTGACCCTAAATGGAATTGGCTTGTCTATCAGGCTGTTTCTTCCTGGGCCAAAAATAATCCATTGTTTTTTGGTTTTTGTCTTTTTTTTAAAGACAAAGTCTCACTCTGTTGCCAGGCTGGAGTGCAGTGGCATGATCTTGGCTCACCACAACCCCTGCCTCCTGGGTTCAAGCAGTTCTTCTGCCTCAGCCTCCCAAGTAGCTGGGATTATAGATGCATGCCACCATGCATGGCTAATTTTTGTGTTTTTAGTAGAGATGGGGTTTCACCATGTTGGCCATGCTGGTCTCACATTCCTGACCTCATGATCCACCCTCCTCCGCCTACCAAAGTGGTGGGATTACAGTTGTGGGCCACCGTGCCCGGCCATGGCCAACTTGAATAGCAGCCAAGGGGATTTAACTAAAGAATATCTTCAAGATTTCAAAACCAGGAACATATTTATTTGGTTGGGTCAGCTTACTATCTAACACCTAATTTTGAATATTCTAAAAAATAATCATCATGAATTTTTTTCTTTGTTTATAAGACATTTGATTGAATCTAAGTGACTTATTTTTTCATGAAGTTTTAGAGTGCCTTTTACTCAAAGTGAAATATTTATATGTGCATTGTCATTCGTCATATTGTTTAAATAATAATAATTTAAACCATGTCAGCCACTGCTCAGTATGTTTCAGGTACTATGTCATTTAAACATCTCATTGACTCTATGACAAAGATACTACATATTTTATCTTCATTTTAGAAATGAGGTAATTAAGCCCCAGAGAGATTAATTTCTCTGCCAAGGTCCTATAGTTAAAAGCAGTAGGGCAGAGATTCAAACTCTGGGAAAGCAGCTTTAGACTCATGCTTAGGTATTACACAGTAGGACTGTATTAGTCTGTTCTCGTGCTGCTAATAAAGATATACCCAAGACTAGGTAATTTATAAAGGAAAGAGATTTAATGGACTCACAGTTCCACATGGCTGGGAGGCCTCACCGTCATGGTAGAAGGCAAGGGAAAAGTAAAGACACAACTTACATGGCAGCAGGCAAGAGAGCTTGTGCAGGGGACCTCCCGTTTATAATACCATCAGATCTCATGAGACTTCTTGCTACCAGGAGAACAGTATGGGGGAAACCACCCCCGTGATTCAGTCATCTCCACCTGGTTCTGCTCTTGACATGTGGGGATTATTACACCTCAGGGTGAGCTTTGGGTGGGGACACAGCCAAACCATATCAAAGATGTAAGTGCTGCATACATTTTTAGCATGTGTACTATATACAGTACAATTTCATTTTTTTTTCCTATTTTTTATTGTGGTAAGTGCAAATAAGATAAAATGAACTATCTTAACAATTTTTAATTTTACAATTCAGTGGTATTAAACACATTCATTTTCTTGTGCAGTCATTTCCACCATCCATCTCCAGAGCTCTCTTTATCTAGCAAAACTGAAACACTATACCCATTGAACAGTAATTCCCCATTCCCTTCTCCTCCCAGCCCCTGGCCAGTTAACCTTAAATAATAAGTTCAGAAAATGTGATTAAATATAGTTTATTCCAGCTCAAAGCCTGAGGATAGCCACCAGGGAAACACCAACTCCTAGCAAATGGGGTCAGCTTTCCAAAGTGGGGAAATTAAGGTTTCACTTACATAGGCAGAGATAGAGAAGGTTAACAGGGTTGTAACATTTTCCATATAAGGCCAGCACAGATGTTACCGTAATTTGATTGGTTACAGTTTGCTAAGTTCCAGGGAAGGGGAACATTTAACATTCCAGAAGGAGGGGTAATGGTCTTGAGGGGTCTTATTTCTGGAACCATTTGGTCTTTTCTAATCGTTTACAGGACAGGAATGAGGAAGAGATTTAATCTATAATCGGAGAAGCAGAAGTTGCAGCTGCATGTCCCATGACTCCGGCCATATAACACATTTCTCTCAAGGCTCAAAATAGTTTAAAGTTCCAGTCATTTTAGGTTTGAAGTATTTAATTTCACACCACCATCATTCTGTTTTCTGTCTCTATGATTTGGGATACTTTAAGAACCTCATGCGAGTGAATCATATAGTATTTGTCTTTTTGCAGTTGGCTTATTTCCCTCAGTATAATATCCTTAAGGTTCACCTCTTGTTGCATGTATTAGAATTTTCCCCTTTTTAAGATGGATATTCCATTGTATGGGTAGAGTACATTTTGCTTCTTCCTTCATTCGTCAAGGGGCGCTTGGCTTACCTCCACATTTTAGTGACTGTGAGTAATGCTGCTAGGAACGTGGTTGTAGTTTCTTTTTTAACATCTACTTTTACTCATCTCTAGAGTGCTCCTGATTTAGTTTCTAAAAATCTCTTATTTTAATTTTATATCAAAAGTATTCCTTATCATAAGTAGATTGAAATTATTTTCTAAATGTGACCGCATTTCAAATCCTAGTTCTGTTGCTGGCTAGTTGAGTGACCTTCAGCAAGTGATGGAAACTGTCAATGACTGTTTCCTTAACCACAGCATTTAAAGGCACCCACAACTACCTCACATGGTAGTCAGGAAGTTTAAATGAGAGGATACTCATAAGGGAGAAGGCACATCCATATTTTACTAGTAAATGTTCAAGAAATATTGATTCCAATTACACACGCCCACGCCCATACAGATAAGGGTTAGCTCGTGGGTTCCGGAGGAGCAGCCTCTTAGGTATTCAAGAACAACTCATCGGGCTCCTCCGTTCTGACCTTCTTGCCCGCATGCCTTGCTGCTGCCCTGCTGCTGACACTGCCCTCCCGAGATCCTTATTCTGCCAGCTGCAGCTGTCTCAGCCTGTGACAGTCACTGATGGCCTTATGGTGGGGAGAGGGCTCCCTAGTCAACCCCAGTGCAGTGGAAACCAAGCTGTGGCTTTCAGCAAGACTTGACAAGGACTGCAGCTAACAGAAAGATTACACTGAGAGAAACCTGCAACTGCTTCCTGAAATAGTCACTCTTCAAGACCAGGCAGGAGTCCAACCCCTGAGACCCTGCCGAGCTCCCAGTGAAGCCTCCCATGGTTTTTCAACCCTACTGTCATTAATGAGGCTACTCAGGCATGACTGGGCATTTGAATACAAGCAAAACCTCCTCCAGGTCCCAGAGGAAGAAGTTCTTCATCACAAGCCCTACCTCAGCTCCTACAGGAGGAACATTTGCTTCTCAGGCCATTTGATAGTACAAACGTTAAATCCTTTAAGGAGGAAATTCCTAGCTTAAGCCCCAAAGGCCTGTGTCAATCACCTGGCCTGAACGGGAACATCGCTGTGGTCCATTCTGGGACCTGGATTTGTTGATTGCATTTCTCCAAGCTAAGGTTCCAGTCTTCAGGGGTACCTTCTGTAGGACAACAGTTTAATGCAATGTGTGCAGTGACAGTATCAGTCCCGTTTTATTGCATGATGTCTCCTCATAGAGAGGAGAAGGTAGAATCCGCAAGCTCCTGCTTCTATGATTTCATGGGAGAAGAAGCCAAGGCGAAAATGTAACACATGCCCAAAAGATAAAAAGGAGTTTCCAGGGATAAGCTAGTTTAAATCCAGATTTTTACAGGGAGGAAGGAGCATCTCTCATATTGCTAGGACAAGGTCCTGCTAAATTTACAGTATTAAACAGAAAAACACTTCACGAGGAATATTCGGATTTAATTCTGCCCCCAAATTCAAGACCAGTATGGAAGTACCTGCCAGATAGGTGTGCAGATGAAAAGCCACAGCAGTCACGTCTCAGGACATAGAAATTCTACCCTCAGTGACAACACTGGAAATCACTTTACAACCGCTGCTTCCATTCACCTGCTCCCACATCAGACAAACAAACAGAAACTGTTTTTACAGCTTCAGATTTTTAGGGCCCAATGACAGGCATTCAATGAAGGAAATAAAAAGAAACATGGACAATGGATGTTTTAAAAAGGTTTTTAACATCAGTCTGGAAAACAGAAACCTTAGTACAAGAGAGAGGCCATCTCTACCAACATTTTTTGATTGTATGTTATTTTTCATAATCAAAAGTTCAAGCTATTTCTTAATTTTTATCTCAAAACAAAATAATTATTAAAAAATTTTTTGAGCACAGCAAAAAAAAAAGAGAGAGAGAGAGAGAGAGAGGTCACTCCAGGATGGCACTTAGGGGCCTGGCTGTAGAGTCAGACAATCTAGTTTACGTTCCTTCTCCGACTCTCCGCCGGTTAGTAAGAGCCGCCTGTGCCTCAGTTTTGTCTCGGCGTGTCTCCAGGACTCAAGTAAGCTGAGCATCATTCTTTGTCCTGTCAGTGGCAATGGGGCTGGAACCATGCCCTCTAGTACACTCTTGGTAGGAATGTAAGACTGAGGCCACTTTTTGGGGTGCTATTTGGAAATTGCTGTCAAAACTCAAACACTACATTCCTTGACTGAATCCTTCACCATGTGTCATGCACCATCTCGAACAGAGACAAATGTGTTCTAAGATTGCATATTTCATTTTCTGTGGCAGACAAAACAAAACAAACCCAAATAACCTGTAGACAGCAGACATGTCCCTTAATAAGAGTTTCAGAAAATGATATTATAAGGCTGGCCAAGGAAGAAAGTAGATACATAAACACTCGCATAGAAAGATGGCCGAGATGAAAGGGAAAAAGGCAAGTTGACAAATAGCAGGCATAAGTTTGGTGTTTCTTTAAAAAAAAAATTTTTTTTTAGGCCGGGCACAGTGGTTTGCACCTGTAATCGCAGCACTTTGGGAGGCTGAGGTGGGCAGATCACAAGATCAGGGGTTCAAGAACAGCCTGGCCAACATAATGAAACCCTATCTCTACTAAAAACACAAAATTAGTCAGGGGTAGTGGTACATGTCTGTAGTTCCAGCTACTTGGGAGGCTGAGGCAAGAGAATCACTTGAACCCAGAGACAGAGGTTTCAGTGAACCAAGACTGCACCATTGCATTCCAGCCTGGGCAACAAGAGGAAAACTCCATCTTAAAAAATATATATTTTATATATAAATACATATAAACTATATATATGTCATTTTTACGTGTGTGTGTGTGTATGTGAGTGAGTTTTGAGACAAGGTCTCACTGTGTTGCCCCAGCTGGAATGCAATGGCATGATCTTGGCTCACTGCAGCCTTGACCTCCCCAGGCTCAGGTGATCCTCCCACTTGAGCCTTGCAAGCAGCTGGGTCTACAGGCAATGTGTGCTAATTTTTTGTAGAGATGGGGGTCTTGCCATTTTGTCCAAGCTAGTCTCAAACTCCTGAGCTCAAGCAATCTACCTGCCTTGGCCTCCAAAATGCTGGGATTGTAGGTGTGAGCCACTGTGCCCAGCCTGGCATTTTTCTAATGTGTATAAATCCATAACCTTTATACATGCATATATAATTTCTAGAAAACCTACAAAAGAAACTAACAATTATTATTAACACAATAGATTAAGGATGTGGGACTTTATCGAGGACCTGGCTTGTCCTATTGTACATCTTAGAAGCACTTTGAATTTTTTGCCATGAACACATTTAACCTGATCAATTAAAGTATTTCAAAGTATACTTAGCTGGCAGGGGAGATACCATGATCCTGAAGGTGGTTTTCCCAGGGTGAGGCTTATCCATTGTACTCTGGATATACTGACCCCTGAGATTTCCCCAAACGTGGGAAACTTGACTGCATCATTTGTGGTAGTGGGGGACTGCGTTCGTGCTTTTCCCTGGCTTTAAAAAAAAAAAGGAAAAAGGGAAGAAAGAAAAAAAGTATTTAAAAGTAGTTTAAAAATTAAAATTAAAAATAATCCTAGCCAGCATTGCAGTATATAACAAAACAATTCTAAATCATTATTTTAAGAAAAATCAGATCAAAGACTCATTTTCATCATCATCAACAACAAAACCGAAGAAAGCATCTGACTGGCTCTGCTGGCCCCAATATTGGAAGGAATTTCTCTGCATGCTGGAGGATTCCTCTGCTCAGTGGGTGCAGTGAAACTGAGAACGTTCATACCATTATCCTTATCACCACATGCAAAACAAAATATTTTTGTCATTGATCTGAATTCTATGGAACTCATGTTTGTGCTCTTAACCTTTTGGAATCCTGGGGAACAATCACTTTATGCTTCAATAGTCAGTGGTCTTATTCATGCGTATTATAGGAATATGACATTATGAGGAGTACCGATATCAGTTAGGAGTGACACTCTTCTACTTGCTAAACTAACCAAAAAGATTGTTGATATTTAAATAAATGTGTGTGTGCATGCCTGTGTGTGTGTATATAAAACAAAATGTTTCAATGGATAGCTATCAATATATTTCTTTTCTAGATGCATAAATGGAGATGCCCTTCTGCTCTCATGAAGGCCGTTTTCATTAAGTTAAGCTTTGTTTAAAAAAGATAATGCTTTACTGGTGATCTGGGGGGGGCAGGGGGAGAAGAAAAAAAAAGAACTCTTAATTTTAATCTTATTTAGCCTGAAAGCATGTGTCCCAGTATTAGAGCATGGCCGGAGTAGTTTTCAAAAGGGTTACATCATCGCATGTACTTTATTCCTTATTCTTACTCCACTGTGCTTTACTTGGCAGATTGGATCTGTACTGAAGTTGCATCTTAACAGGAGATTCCTAGAGAGTCTAACGCTAAACTCTTAGAAGCGTAACTACTTTTTAATATGTGGGTCAGGGTTAAGAGCCTCAGGCAAGGGCTTCTGCTCTCTTTTGTTAGGGATTTGCCTTGGGGATGAACTAGGAAACTTCAGGAGGCTCATCCAGGCAGGTCCCAGATAGCTCAAATTGCAAAGCTACCTGAAAGCCACTGTGTTTCCACAGTCCTGTGAGTAAAACACCTATTGGCAATGGGGGTAGGGAAGTGTCCTGTCTCTCCTAGTTCCCCAGAGAAGCATAAAAATGATGTATTATATACTGTCTCAGGGACATTTTGGTGCCAACCCGCTTGGCACAGCATAGAATCCTCCTGTCACCTCATGGATTGTATCATGACAGAAGGGTAATTGGGCACCGGAGAAGATGTCAGCAGAGTGTCAATACGGTTTGACCACTGCCCCCAAATAATATTGATGGCAGCAAAGAGAGAGATTAATCAGGTGTGATCCTGTCAAATGTTCAGGGTGTCCTGTGGGTTCTAGAAATAGATACAGGCTACCAACAAAATGTGAAATGGACTTAAACAAAAGAGATGATTTAGTCATTTTGAGAAAAGCCGAACTAAGATCCAAAAGAGCTTTTTATTCCTGAAAAAAGCACAGTGGATATTCTATTAGCATTTCTCTCCACGTGCTGTTATGTTTTCTGAAAAAAAAAACAAAAATGCATTCTGCCAAAAAATCAGTCATGGAGAAAAGGATCAAATTCAAAGGGATGTCACCAAATCTAAAGAAACGTGCAGATGAAGCGATTGTGCAGCATGTTCTAATTGTGGACCTGTTTGTTTACTCTGTGTCCCACTGAAAATTCCAATTCCAGACACCCGGAGCTCATCCTCACACCCTCCCTACCAGGCCAGCCACCTCCTCTTATTACCCTCTCTTGATATTAATGATGCTCCCCCACTTGAAATTTCCCATATGTAAAACTCCATTGCCTTATGTACTATCCGTTGGTCGCCGTTTTCCTTACATGGATTCTGCCTCACCTGGGCCTTTTGCAGACACCTGACCGTCTGCGACCACTGCCTTTCTCCTAGTTCTAAATCTAAGCAATGGCATTGCAACAATCTCCCAAAATAGCTTCCAGCCTTAAAAAGCTCTTATCCTACAACTTTGTCTATAACTGTGGCTATCACTGGCTTCGCATTAGAATAACCTGGAAAGCTAGAACTGTTCCTTATCATTAGTTCCTGCCTCAGACTAATTAAAGCCTCTGGGGATCACTTTTGACCGTCTTTGATTTTGCAGTTTCCTGAGGTTTCTTGTGTAGCAAACGTGAAAAACTACGGACGTCAGGCTAGGTTAAGCTGCATATCACAGACAAATAAATAAACAAGAGTGCTTAAACAAGATGAAAGTTAGTTCCCATGCATGTAAAACAAGCCAGGCACCTTCCAGCTCTCTGTTCTGGCATTATTCAGAGTTGACATCCTCCTCAGGATCCAACATGGCTTCTAGAGCTCCAGCCATTACGTTTCCATTCCAGGCAAAAGGTAGAAACGGGAGGAAAGAGAGCGTGCCTTTTCCTCCCAAAAATGACTTTACATACCACTTCCATTTATCTATCATTGGCTGGAACTTCAGTGAACCACAACTAGCAGCAAGGTTGACTGGGTTCTGTAGCCTTTAACTGGGCATGAATATGCCTTACTAAAAAGGGTACTGTTACCAAGGAAGAAGAGGAAAATGAGCATTAAGAGGCAACTAACAGCCTCTGTGGGAAGTGCTAATTCCTCAAAGGGGCCCTGCTAATATCCTGTTCACACCTACAGTAGGTCCCTGTGATCTCCAGGATAAAGGAGATCAGAACTGCCAGACTCCTGCAGTGACTAGGCAGTTCCAGAGTCCCTCCTGACCTTGCATTCTCTGCTTTACCTCACTCACACTGTGGCCGTTCTAAGAATATTTGTATTTTCTCATTGCTGGTCCTTTACCTATGCCTAAAATAACTCTTCACATATCTGTGTTTTCAACATCACCTACTTCTGCAGAACCAGCTCCAATTCTCCTTCCCAAGGAAACCTCCCTGCCTTTGCCCATACCCCTAATGTCTAGCAAAAGTCCATGCATTACAGTCTTACTTCCTGAGGGTCTCAAAGCAAATTACATTTATTTTAAAGTTATTTTCTGTCTTATCTGCAATTATATCCCTGGATATCTGACTTCTCTCTCAAATTACAGGCTTCAGGAGGTCAAGCACCATGCCTCCTGTGTATTATAAGTCATTCGTGCCTGTCACTTAGCAGCTACTCAACATCAATTTGCAATTTAAGCCAAATCTGTAGCACTTTAGAGAATCAGTTTTTGTATGTATTTATAAACTTTCTTTTTGCATTGAGTCATAAACCCACATAGATATACACTCATCTCTGCTTTTGCCTTCATAGATGGTTTTAGTTCATACAGCAAAAATTGGAAAGTTACTTTATACTCAATAGTGGGGTAAATCATCCAAGTCAGGTTTTAAAAAGATAACAGATGTGTACTAACATGTATCTCTATACTCACATAGACATTGACATGTGTATACATGTATATTACATGTACATCCTACATTACTCAATGTGATGTATAATAACTTTATTAATTTTTTTGGAAGCATGCTAGTTGTCTCAGGCTAATTTAATGCCTGGTATTAAGGTGAAATAAATTATTGTCTTTTTTCATCAGGACTAGATGAGGAGAAAACAAACAAAAAACAACTATTTTTATGCAGGAGGAAAAAATTCTGAAGGCGGAAATACAGGATGTTTGGAAAATTTTTGGAACCGAGCATCTGTGAGGATATTTACCTGCCTGTCCCCGTCAGCCCTGCGAAGGGTGTATCTCTGCCTTAGGTTAATATATTAGGCAGAATAACGGTCCCCAAGATGTTCACATTTTAATTCCCAAAACCTGTGAATGTCTTATTTCACATGGCAGAAGGGACTTCGCAGATGTAGTTCGGGGTACAGACTCTGAGAAGGGAAGATCACCCTGGACTATCAGCGTGTGCCAATCTAAGCACATGACTTCTTAAAAGTGGGAAAAGACACTTTTCTGGCTGTGATCAGAAAGAAATGTGATGACAGAAGAAGGCTCAGAGAAATGCTGTAATTGCTGGCTTTGAAGGTGGAGGAAGAAATCCACGAACTAAGACATAAAGGCATCCTATAGAGGCTGAAAGAGACAAGGAAATTGACTCTCACAGAGGCTCCAGAAAGGTACATAGCTCTGACAACACCTTGATCTTAATCAAGCCAGACCCATGGTGTGAATTCTAACATACAGAACCATGATAATACATTTGTGAGGTTTTGTTTTTGTTTTGAGATGGATCTCACTGTGTCACCCAAGCTGGAGTGCAGTGGCACACTCATAAACCGCTGCAGCCTCAACCTCCCTGGACTCAGATGATCCTCCCACATCAGCCTCCTGAGTAGCTAGGACTATAAGCATGTGCCACCATGCCTGGCTAATTTTTCTATTTTTTGTGTTTTTCTCCATGTTACTCAGGCCAGTCTGGAGCTCCTGGGCTCAAGTGATTTGCCCACCCAGCCTCCCAAACTGCTGGGATGACAGGCATGAGCCACCATGTCCTGCCACATTTGTGTTATTTTAAGCCACTTCATTGGTGATAATTTGCTAGGCAGCAATAAAAATTGTTTCCTTTCTACTGTGGTGATCAAAAAGACCCCGTAAAACTTTATTTTTCCTTTCACGATGGCATAGAGTGAAAGTTCATTGGTTGAATAGCTTTGCAGAAACCTTAAAAAATATGAGAGTTTAAAAAAAAATGAGTCTCCAGCCAGTGAGGAGGGTGTGCTCATCTTCCTTCAATGATGAGCAGCTCTACCAGTGAGCACTGGTTGTCTGTGCCTACCTCTGATCAGGTCTCCTTCAGACAGATGATTACGTAGTAGTTGGAAGGACGTTTTTAACCCTCAGAAACATTCGTATATACATCCAATCACTCAGGTCGTGTCTGAGTCCCTACTCTATATCAGGCACAGTCAGACTATCTAGCAGTCCTTGGAAACACAGCGTGGGTGAGTAGTTTTAAGTCATATGCCTCCTGATGAAAGATAGATATAAGAACATGTCTTCGTGATCCCTTCAACGTTACAATTTCACATACACCGTCCTGCTCCTGTCTTTTTTTTTTTTTTAACAGACAGGCAGAGAAATGATTAGATAATGAAGACATTTATTTTTTATTTTCATAATAACTAATGAATTAAAGAGGATCTTATGGACATTATGACCTTTCCCATTTTAACGACCTCCTCATTTATGGCAGATGCTATTCGCCTGCCTTCCACACCATACTTAATCTGGCTTCAATCTGTATCTGTGATGTGCTAATCTCCTCATGATCCAGATACCCTCTTCATTAACAGTGGGGTTTTATAGCTAGGACAGTGCCTGGAAAATTATAAGCATTATTATTTTCTATTATTATTATTATTTAGGAAATGTTTTGGCCAGCTTACTGCATTGCACAGAGCTATCTCATTTCCTAGGGACACTGACACAATAGTCAATTATAAAATAAAGTCATTTATTTCATCCATTCAATTAAACACCTAATTTTTGAGTTCATGTTATGCAAAAGGTAGTCTGCATGGACTAATGACAATAATAGATGAATTCCACCTCTGCTATTATAAGCTTTAGGGTTTCGAAAAGTTACTTTTTTGTTTATTGGTTTTTGTTTTTGTTTTTTTGAGATGGAATCTCACTCTGTTGCCCAGGTTGGAATGCAGTGGTGTGATCTAGGCTCACCACAACCTCCCCCTCCCAGGTTCAAGTGATTCTCCTGCCTCAGCCTCCTGAGTAGCTGGGACTACAGGAGCATGCCACCATGCCTGGCTAATTTTTGTATTTTTAGTAAAGATAGGGTTTCACTATGTTGGCAGCCTGGTCTGGAACTCCTGACCTCATGATCTGCCTGCCTCGGACTCCCAAAGTGCTGGGATTTCAGGCATGAGCCACCATGCCCAGAGAAGTTACTTAACTTTTCTCACCTTGGTTTCTTCATCTTTAAAATGAGAATAGTAATATTACTTACCTTGTGAAGATTCCTGTATTTATGCCATATGTGTATTGTTTTCTTAGGCTTCTGACTTCAGCAGTTTGTAAGCCTGATGAACAGGAGCAGTGGACCAAAGAGACAAGGAAAAAGGCAGATCTATTCAACAAACATTCATTGAGTGCTTACTATGCAAAGGCAGAATGTCAATATGGGAGAGGAATTCAATGGTGAGAACACAGAGTAACACAAAGACATGGGGTGGGATTTTAGAGCACACATTTTGCAAATCGAAGAGAACTTGTAAATCCCTCTAAGAGCCCCAGTGAAAATTGTTAAGAATGATTCTGGCAGGTGCCATATTAGCCATATACAAATTATCCCCTTATAGGATTCTCATAGTATATATTTCTAGTATAAAAAGCATTACAATAATCACATTTAATCCTTTTTACATTTTAAATGTGCATGTCAATGCAAATTACAAATATCGAAAGGAAAATGAAGACAGAAGGAAAATAAATTAAGAAATTCATTAAGAGAAAGAAAAATCACAATATGAAACAGCCAATCTTTCTTGATAAGAGCAGTCCTCACATTTCTAAATGTATGTCTGTGCCCCAAGCCTGCTTATAATGTGTCAGTATTGGGAGAAATCCATCATTGGCACTAACATGGCAGCCTTCTGAGGAGTCAAGCCAGAGGCATTTAGAGGGGCAATGCCCAGGCTTCACTCCCCCTCCTCTTGAAAGGCTCAGATTGCCTTATTGTCCTCCATAAAAATACTGAGGTTTTTTCCGGGACTGCTCACCGTGTGATAGGAACTTACATCTAAAGGGCATGTGGTAACATGCAAATGGAAGCTTAGACTTTTTTCTAGTGATGGGTCACATTCTATACTAGGTCCACCTTGCCATTGGTGCCCCGAAGTGCTTTGTCTAGTCCAACTTGATGCGGTTGCAGAGTCTAAAGACCTCTCAAACTACTCACAATATTTCTTGTGGCTGCCCATCCATTCCAACTCTACGAGTAGTTTAGACCATGTTCATCTCTATTAACTCTCTTATGTCTTTATGCAAAAATAGCAAGAAAAATAGGCTATAGAGGTGTGAAAAGTAGTTATGAGTTGTTAGTAAAGAAAGGATGCAAAAATCAGCTTGTTTGTTATCATTTATTCCAAGCTCAATATTAGCCATCAATGCTAGTGACTATCAACATACAAACAAAATTTTTTCAGAACACTCTTAATGTCACCTTGGTCATAGGAATTTCCAGCAAGCACCAGTTAACCACATCTGAAGAAGTATAAATAGAACTAAAAAGCTGAAACATGGGAAATGAGGCCAGGAATTTGATAAGTGTCCTATATAATGAGCAAAAAGGAAAGAAAGATAAAGGAAGGAAAGAAGGGAGGAGACAGAGAGGGAGAGAGGGAGGGAGAGAATGTGTGCAGAACTTGGGACTGGCAAGGAAGATCCAAGAAAGTTTCTAGCAAGCATAGGGAAAGTAAATAAAAATTAACCATTCAGAGGTAAACTGTGATTGAATTAATATACATATTACATTGATATGGTCTTCAATGTGTGGACACTTGTTTTAGTGAGTGTAAAAACACTTTTGATGTCTCTGTTTCCCCTATTAATACTTAAGTTCCTGCCACAGTCTTTTTCTACAATCTCCAGAGCTGTACACAGGTGGCTGCTATGAGAGGTACATACGTGGCTGCTACCCAATCTCCTAGTTATATTCATCTGGAAATTACTGAACGTCTTTGTTACCTAATTTGTCCTACACAGAATCAGCCAGGCTTTGCAATCTTTGTCTGGGATTTTTCTCCCAGGCCCTCATATTTGAGTGATCTGCCTTCCAAAACCCTTCTTCTTTGTCATTGTGAAGAGCGTGCTTTCCATTCTCCAGAGACTGTTTCTCCCTGAGTATAAGTCACAGTTGTCAGTGAAGACCCTGGAAAACAAATCTATATAACCAGCAAAGCTATCTTCCTTTACCACAATACAACAGTCACCATGTCCAGACACCAAAGACACATCAGGCCCTTTCACTGACTCTACAGAAGTTCTTGTTCACTAGAAATGCAGTGTGAGTCTTACTCTACCATGAATTTCCAGCTTTCCTTTTTTTTTTCACTGTAGATTGTATCTTTTATTGGTAACTGTTTGGAAATATAAGTGATTCTAACAATGTAATTATATCTCACATAATACTATAAATACTACAGATAAGCTAATTTTATGTTTAATAACTATTTTCTTAAGAGCAGTTTTAGGTCCACAGCAAAGTACCTCCTATCGCCTACACATATCTCACATACACACACACACAGTCTCCCCATGATCATCATCCAACATAGAGTAGTACATTTGTTATATTCATGAGCCTACATTGACACATTATCACCCAAAGTCCATTGTTTACATTGGGTTTACTCTTGCTGTTGTACAGTCTGTGGATTTTAATAAACATATAATGGCATGCATCTACCATTAGAGCATCACGCAAAAAACTCTCCGTATTCCCTCCATTCGATCCTCCCCTCCCCTCAACTCCTGGCAATGACTGATCTTACTACCTCCATAGTTTTGCTTTGTCCAGAATGTCCTATAGTTGAAATCATAAAGTATATAGCCTTTTTGGATTGAGCTATTTTATTTTAATGATAAAAAATATTAAATAGTATGTAGAATAATTTAGGGAGGCTGACATTGTGAAAACAAATATATTTAATTATCCTCTACTTGGAGTTCGTTTAAATCAGGTGCAAATGATAGTTGAGCTGATTATCCTTTCTTCAAATGGAGTCTTATTGGAAAGTCCAATATGAAGAGATATTAAAATAGAGCACGTCTGGGCAAAGGGAAAGACAGATTAGGAGTTCCACCAACTCCACACCTTTTCCCACACCTCATCCTCAGTGATGAACCTTGGAGACTTCCATGAAAGCTCCAGTGCTTTGTGAAACCCAGCATAAAAACCAGATTTCAGAGAAGGACTTTAAAAATTTAGCGCATTTATAAGAGAAGTATGATGAAAATGTCCTTTTCTTCCATAACAAAATGGGAAAGTACAGTCTATAAAACTGTCAAAGTTTACCTGATGTTTGATTTATGCTTTTAATATCTTAACATATACTTTCTTGAGTTTATTCAAGATCTGATATTATCTGTCAGCCAAAGATGTTACTAATAGTCAAACTTCAAAGAAAATTAAAGTCAACATCTTTTTACTTGTTGAACACATTAAATCACTGTGATCTACATGTAATTCTATCCTTTACAAATTAAAATTAAAGTTGGATTGACTGCTATACAGATTATAGTTCATGAAGTCTCTATAACCTTTGTACCGAAGTTTATCTTATAAGCACTTAAGATAAATGTCAAACAAAAAAAATATATTTTATAAAGGAAAACTGAATAACTGAAGGCACAGGAGAAATCTACATAAAAAAACAGTGTTTTGTAAATACTTTCTGCATTTGCATTCATGTGATAATACAATGGAGTTATTTTACTCTTAGGACAGATTGACATATTTAAAAGTAGTTTTGATGATCTGCAGATGTCTAAAGATGATATTTCCTCTCCAGTTTAAATTATTTATAATTGCATAGTCACAGAATAAAATCAAATTAATTACTAATAAATGCCAGAGAAACATATTTAAATTAACATTCACCTCCAAAGTCAGCTTCTACATAATCACCACAAATTTTCAGTGTTTACTACAATAAGACAATAAAGCAATTGTGTATATTACAAAGAGTAGAAGAAACTCCTTCAAAGATAAATATGCATTTATTATATTTAGTTGCGGAATGATAAAGACAATTTTTTTAAATGTCCACTTCCAGAGGATAACTTTTTAAGCAAAAAAGATGAAAAATATTCTGTCCCCCAGACCACTGTAAGCCTGTCAACCACACCTCTGCCTTATCACATCCAACCTGAGTAGATAACAGTTGCCACCTGTGCCATATGGAGAAAAACTCTGCAGGTCTGGTTAGATTCATTGAAATACTTCCAGTATTAGTAGCTAAATAGGTTTCTTTTTAAAGTTTGGTTTGACTTAAGGTTTGTAAAAATAATTTTAAATATTGTGGAATAAGTTGAATACTTTAGTTTCAAATGGATTGGCAAGATATCTCATGTATGCCACAATATATACACCTGTGCATCTACAAAACTCTCTGAAAAGAATTGGCAGACATAGGCTAGTAAATTGACCAATATCTTCATTTTCTTAAAATAGATTTCTAAACCCAAGTTGTTCCTTGACACATATGCAATATCTTCAGAATTTCATGCCATAAGATAAACTACATTTGATCAATAAACTTTGAAATTTTAAAATAAATAGAGAAAAGCTCTGTCTCAATTCAGAAATAATGACTGATGCTCCCTGGGTAACTTTTTTCTCAGACAAGTTACAAAACCACCAATTTGACTGGTTTTGGAAATTCCTTAAGAGGAAATTTGTCCAATGGCCAAGATCTTGGCTCTGGAATCTGCCTCCTAGGTTGGAGTCCCAGGACTACTACCAATCATTAATTAAATATGCAGTCTTGGTGATATGGTTTGGCTGTGTCCCCACCCAAATCTCATCTTGAATTGTAGCTTCCATAATTCCCACATGTTGTGGGAGGGACCCAGTGGGAGATAACTGAATCATGGGCAGTTTCTCCTATACTGTTCTCATGGCAGTGATAAGTTTCACAAGATTTGATGGTTTTATAAGAGGTTTTCCCTTTTGCTTGTCTCTCACTCTCTCTTGCCTGCCACCATGTAAGATGTGCCTTTCACCTTCCACCTTCTACCATGATTGTGAGGCCTCCCCAGCCATGTGGAACTGTCAATCCATTAAGCCTCTTTTTCTTTATAAATTACCCAGTCTTTGGTAGGTCTTTATCAGCAGCATGAGAACAGGCACTCCTAATACACTTGGGAAAATTATATAACCTCCGTAAGCCTCAGTTTCTCAAAGTGAGGGATGGTGAACAGCAGGATGAGGATGAGAAAGAAGATTCTAGTATAAGTAACAGTACCTCCTTCATAAAGCCATAATATGGATTTTATGAAATTATGTGTAAATTTCATATGACATAATCAGGAGTGCTAGATTTTATTACTACTTATGGGTAAATTTTTTTTTTTTCTCATTAAAGGAAAGCTTTGAAGCTATACATTCTCTTAGTGAAAAGTATTAAGAGACACTTGGCTATGGGTAAAAATGTCAGGAAAAAAAATCTACAGGCTAGAGCCAGTGCAAAGGAAGTTATGTTTTTGGCAGCCTGATATGAATTTAGATAGTGTTTCCTGAGGTCAGCAGCATTCTAAGAGGTGGTCAGCTACTCTCACACTTGCAACTGCTCTACCTGGCTATATAACAGGTTTTGGGAGAGTCCTACAAACCACATATTATAACATGTCTTCTACAAAACATTCTACAGAATTTTTTTAAAACCTTTAAATATTTATATGTGATCTGTTTATGTATTGAGTTCTGAGCTTATTGATCATGTGTGTCCAGAGGCAAGATAGAGCAGTCAAATATTTGATGACCAGTATGAGCTGCATTTAAAGTTCAGTTACATGGAATTTTAGTAAGGTATAGAAGAGATATTATTTATGAAAATATTTAAAGATGAATTAGACATTATAGGAACAACATGAAACATGGAGGTGGGGAGAAGGACTCCTCCCAATGCCTCAACAAGAGCGCAGCTGTGTAAATACCATCCAGTACTGCCTCTTCTTTCAGACAAGAATATCCTGCAAACTCAGGTTTTGCTATCAGTCAGTATCACAGAATAATAACATTATCATGAAATAATGTGATTTAAACAAGATTTAAATATATGAAAGATACAGTTTCAAAATACAAAGTGTTATACTGGTTCAGCCATTTAGAGATAGACTAATAATATATGTCTAATCCATTACCTACTAACTTCAGCTTTTTGCAAATAGTATAATAGAATTTATCCAATAAGGTGGTTTTTTTTTTTTTTTTTTTTTTTTGCCAATCAGTTTGAGCTTATAAGGTTGCTCAGGTTAGCCTTGAACTCATGACCTCACCTTCGCAAGCGCCACGACCTCCGGCAGGAGCCACTTTGGACCCCTATCCAATAAGTTTTATATTTTATAAATATCCAAAATGCCTGTATTTTGTCTAAAAGTGAAGCCACCCTATTTCAAATTTTTTGATCTGAATTACCACTTTTAGGTAATCCCATTGTAACCACAAAGAAGATACCAAAGGAACGGTGTTACCCAGACTTTTTAGCACCAGGGACTAATTTTATGCAAGACAATTTTTCTATGGACAGGGTTGGTAGGGGATAGTTTGGGGATGAAACTGTTCCACCTCAGATCATCAGGCATTAGATCATCATAAGGAGGACACAACCTAGATCCCTTCCACACACAGTTCACAATAGAGTTCATGCTTCTATAAGAATTCAATGCCACTGCTGATGTGACAGGAGGCGGAGCTCAGGCGGGAATGCTCACTCATCACCCCTCACCTCTGGCTGCATGGCCCGGTTCCTAACAGGCCGCAGACTGGTACCAGTCCATAGCCCAAGGGTTGGGGGGCCCTGTATAGAGCACATACAAAAAAACAAAACAACGACACATACACACACACACACAAAAAAAAAAAAAAAAACAGAAAAAAATAAAAACATATGCTACAAAAATTTTTTAAAAAGGAAAGGAAAAGTAGGACAAAAGAAATGCAAGACAACAACAAAAAAAGGTTAACAAAATGGCAATAGCAAGTCCTTCCCTGTCAATAATTACCTTAAATGACAATAGACTAGACTCCCAAATCAAAAGACAGAGTGACTGAATGGATTTAAAAGAAACAACAACAAAAGTTCCATTTACCTGATATCTACAGGAGGCTCACATTAAGTTTAAAGACACATATAGGCTGAATGTGATGGAATAAAAAAAAATAATCTATGAAAATGACAACCAAAAGAAAGCACAGTGGCTATACTTAGAATAGATTTTAGGTCAAAAACTGTCATGAGAGACAAAAAGGACATTATACAATATAATATCAACAGAAGGAAGGCTAATTCACCAAATATAACAATTATATATGCACTTAACATCAGTACATGTAAATATATAAAGCAAACACTCATGGAACTAAAGTAAGAAATACAATATTAAAAGACTTGCATATGCCACTAAATAGCAGATAGACATCCAAACAGATAAATCAATAAGAAAGTACAGACCAAGTGGACCTAACAGATATACACAGAACATCCCACCCAACAGTGACAGAAACACATCCTTCTCAAACACACAGAGAACATTCTTCAGAATAGACCTCATGTTAGGTGACAAAACAAGTTTCAATAAACTTAAGATTTAAATCATACCAGGTATCTTTTCTGATCACAATGGAATGAAATAAAAAATAAATAACAAAAAAACTGAATATTTTACAAACTTATGAAAATTAAATGAAATACTCTTAAATAATGAATACATCAAATAAATAAGAGAAATTAGAAAATGTCTCACGACAAATGAAAATGAAAACACAACATACCAAAACTAATGCAATACAGCTAAAACAATTTTGAAAGGGAAATGTGTAGTAGTAAACCGTTGCTGAGAAAAGAAAGCTCTCAAATCAACAACCTAACATTATACCTCATAAAACGAGAAAAAGAAAAACAAACTTAGCCCAAAGTCAACAGAAGGAAAGAAATAATATAGACTAGAGCAGAAATAAAATAGAGAATAGAAAAACAATAGAAAAATTGAGGAAATGAAGGTTTTATAAAAAGAAACAAAACTGACAAACTAAAAAAGAGAGAAAAAAAAAACTCAAGTAAAATAAAAAATGAAAGAAGAGACATTACAACCTAACGGCTTCAATGCTGAATTCTACCAAAAATTTAAAGAAGAACTTACACTAATTCTTCCCAAACTCTTCCAAAAAATTAAAGAGGGGATATTTTCACATTCGTTTTATGAGACCAGCATTACCCTGATACCAAAGCCAGACAAGGATATTACAAGACAAGAACACTACAGGCCAATATCCCTGATGAACATAGATGCAAAATTCCTTAGCAAAATACTAGCAAACCAAATTCAACAGCACATCAAAAGAATCATACCCCACAACCAAGATTTATCTTTTGGAAGAAGGAAGTTTCAACATAAATAAATCAATTAATGTGCTGCACTACATTGCCAGAAAGCTTAGGAATAAACTTCAGAAGGTGAAATATGTACAGGCTGCTGAAAACTATGCAATACTGATGAAAAAAATTAAAGATGAAGATAAATGGAAAGACATCCCATGTCCACATTTAATGACATTTAATATCATTAAAATGTCCATACCACCCAAAGGAATTTCGAGATTCAATGCAATCCCTATCAAAATTCCAACAACTTTTTCTTTTTTTTTTTTTGAGACAGGGTCTCATTCTATCACTCAGGCTGGAGTAAAGTGGTGCGATCTCACCTCACTGCAACCTCCATCTCCCGTGTTCAAGCAATCTTCCTACCTCAGCCTCCCAAGTAACTGGGACTACAGGTGCATGTCCCCAGGCCCAGCTAATGTTTTTTTGTTTGTAGAGATGAGGTCTTACTATTTTGCCCAGGCTGATCTTGAACTCATGGGCTCAAGTGATCCACCCACCTTGGCCTTCCAAACTGCCAAACTTACAGGTATGAGCCACCATGTCTGGCCCCAGCATTTTTTATAGATGTAGAGAAAACAATTCTAAAACTCATGTGGAACCACAAAGGATGCGAAATAGCTCAAACAATCTTGAGATAAAGAACAAAGCTGGAGGCATCACACTTTCTGATTTCAAAATATATTCTGAAGCTTCAGTAGTTAAAACACCTACAGTACTGTCATAAAGTTTTATAGACAAGTGGAAAGAAAGCCTGGAATAAACCTATGCATCTATGACCAACTTATCTTCAACAGAGATGCTAAGAACAAACAATGGGGAAAGGGTACTTTCTTCAATAAATGTGTTGGAGGATTGTATATCCACAGGCAAAAAGAACAAAATTGGACCCTTACTGTATACCATACACAAAAATCAACTCAAAATTAATTAAAGACTTAAACATAATACCTGAAACTGAAAAAAAAAAATAGGGGAAAATCTTCATGACATTCGTCTTTGCAATGATTTCTTGGATATGACACCAAAAGCACAAACAACAAAAGCAAAAATAGAGAAAGAGGTGTACTAAGTCAAACTAAAAAACTTCTGCACAGCAAAGGAATAGTCCACAGACTGAAAAGACAACCTATAGACTGAGACAAAATGTTTGCAAACCACATATCTGATAAGTTATTAATATCTAAAATATATAAGGAACTCCTCCAACTTAACAGTAAAAAAGCAGAAAAACTAATTTTTAAATGGGTAAAAAATTTGAATAGACCTTTCTCCAAAGAAGATATGCAGCTGGTCAATAGATATATAAAAGGGTTTCTCCCCATCACTAATCATAGGGAACTGAGAGTAAAAACCACAGTGAGATATTATCTCACACTGCTTAGGATGGCTATTGGTTTTATTTGTTTGGTTGGTTGGTTTTGGTTTTTTGGTTTTTTTTTTTTTTTTGAGACAGAGTCTTGCTCTGTCACCCAGGCTAGATGGCTATTGTTTTCAAAAAACAGTTACTGAGTGTTATTAAGAATATGGAGAAATTGGAACCCTCATACACTGTTGGTAAAAATTAAAAATGGTGAAGCTGTGTATAATATATATATGGAAAACTGTATAGAATTTTCTCAAAAAAATTAAAAATGGAATTGCTATATGATCCAGTAAGTCCACTTCTGGCCATTCACCCTCCAAAAATTAAAATTAAAATTAGAACCTTTAAGAGATATATGGATCCTCATGTTCACTGCAGCAATATTCACAATAGCCAAGATGTGGAAATAACCTAAATGGCTATCAAAAGATGAATGGATACAGAAAATGTGGTGTGTATGTGTATGTGTATATGTATATGTACATATACAAATATATGTATACATTATATACACATATATGTATATATATCAGAGTACTATATATGTATATTATGTATATAATACAGATATATTTGTATGTATATAAAATATACATATATGTATCAGAATATTATTCAGCCTTAAGATAAAGGAAGTCCTGCCTGGGTGCAGTGGCTCACACCTGTAATCCCAGCAGCACTCTGGAAGGCCAAGGCAGGTGGACTACCTGAGGTCAGGAGTTCGAGACCAGCCTGACCAACATGGAAAAACCCCATCTCTACTAAAATACAAAATTAGCCAGGCATAGTGGTTGGCACCTGTAATCTCAGCTATTGGAGAGACTGAGGCAGGAGAATTGCTTGAACCTGGGAGACGGAGGTTGCAGTGAGCCGAGATCATGCCATTGCACTCCAGCCTGGGCAATAGAGTGAGACTCTGTCTCAAAAAAAAAGAAAAAGAAAGTCCTGCCATATGTGACAACATGGATGAACATGAGAACATTGTGCTAAGTGAAATAAGTCAACCACAGAAGGCAAGTACTGCATGATTCCATTTATGTGAGACATCAACAATAATCAGATTCATAGAAGCAAAGAATAGAATGTTGGTTGCCAGGGGCTGGGACAGGGCGGATATAGGGAGTTGCTATTCAATGGATATAATGTTTAGTCATGCAGGACGAACATACAACATAGTGCTTATGGTTAACAATACCGTACACTTAAAGATTTGAGAGAGTAGATCTCATATTACCTGTTCTTACTACAGTTAGAGTATTAGTCTGTTTTCACACTGCTGATAAAGGCATACCCAAGACTGGGCAATTTACAAAAGAAAAGAGGTTTAATTGTACTTATAGTTCCATGTGACTGGGGAAACCTCACAATCATGGCAGAGGCTAAGGAGGAGCAAGTCTCATCTTACATGGCTGGCAGCAGGCAAAAGAGAATTTGTGCAGGGGAACTCCTCTTTTTAAAACCACTGGATCTCACGAGACTTATTTACTATCACGAGAACAGCACGGAAAAGACCTGCCCCCATGATTCAATTACCTCCCACCAAGTCCCTCCCACAACACATGGGAATTCAAGATGAAATGTAGGTGGAGACACAACCAAACGATATCAACTAGAAATAGAAATCAAGACATTATAAACAATAGAAAGGATCTGAGAACCTATACTTCAACGTGTTTTGCATAAGAGATCTGAGGAAATTACAAACATGATCACCAGCTCTGGAATCTTGAACTTGGGTCAAAGTAACCCTACATAACCACAAAATGACAGGATATAAGTCTCAGAGTCTTTTAATTAATATAACAGGTTCTTGTAGGTAGCTCATATACAAAGACCCAAAACTGAAAAGCTTTCTTTACATCCTATTCATAGTATGTGTGGTACCCTTTTCCCAAATACTTGACTGCTAAAAATACATATAGATTTTTAACTTATCCCATCTATTACAGTTTATTTGCTAAAGCTTGTTTCCCTCTTGTGCTGCATTTAAATTTACAAGATGAGTACAAAAACTTTTTGAATAACTAATCAATGAATTTTAGAGTTAACTTTGGTAGAGTTTTAATTACATCCTTTGGCCATACAGTTTAGAAATTACATTGACAGGCCGGGCACAGTGGCTAAGCCTGTAATCCCAGCACTTTTGGAGGCCAAGGCAGGTGGATCACGAGGTCAAGAGATCGAGACCTTCTTGGTCAACATGGTAAAACCCCGTCTCTACTAAAAATACAAAAAATTAGCTGGGCATGGTGGCGCGTGCCTGTAATCCCAGCTACTCAGGAGGCTGAGGCAGGAGAATTGCCTGAACCCAGGGGGCGGAGGTTGCAGTGAGCCGAGATCGAGCCATAGCACTCCAGCCTGGGTAACAAGAGCGAAACTCCATCTCAAAAAAAAAAAAAAAGAAAGAAAGAAAGAAAGAAATTACATTGACAAGTAATCTAATGAAACTTTTTTTTTTAAAGGTTTGAGTAAATCTTTCTTTAAAAATTACTGATGCTGAATTTAATATACTGTATTTATTTGCATCAACTCAAAATTGAATTTTAAGCCACCTTTTGGTCAGTTGTGAATTGAAATTGTGTAACTGAAATTGCTTACAAGATTACGTCAAAGTAGGGCTAACAGAATGTATTTCAACTAGGATTTAAGTTTACAGATTAATTTACGTTCTTATATATTTTAGCCACTTTTTGAACGATTACAAATATCTGGTGAATTTTTTTAATGCTCTGGCCCTTTAGTTCTAGTCATGTAGTTTAAGACTGAAAGGTGAGAATTTTGGAACAATATTATCTTTCATTTACATGATAGGAAAGAAATTAAGTATACTACCTTTGTTCAAAAGTGTTTAAAAAAATTAACTACTACATATTTACTCTCTCCACTTCATTATTTTCTTCCTCAGTGCAAATATGTTTATCTGAAAATCATGTATGCATTGTAGCATGCAGAATGTCATGCTATTTTAAGAGATGCTACATAATGCTTGCTATAAACTTATTTTCAGTCTCATTTCATAAAACTCCTTTTTAACTTGAAGCTGCTTTCATGTAAAAGCTCAGCTAACAGTGTGCTTGTTGGGATGATAAGAAAAAAATGCAAATAAAATAGATACACCTTTCTTGTACTCTTTAACATATATGTTATATTTAATATATATGTGGGGTTTTAAAAATAATTGCACTAAGCTAAACATAAGAACCTCTATATTAGCTCCTTATAATTAAAAGCAAGTCTTTTTTGGGAAAAAATAAAAATAAAAGAGGCGTGAGTTTAGAGTACTGATCTGAGTACACAGATCTAATCTCTTTTCCAGGGTTGTGTATACCGTACACAGCAATTTTTTTTTTTTTTTTGCCCTCACCTATTTTGGTCCAGTGAATCTTGACCTGTTACCAAGAGTGAGTGGATATTGCTAGAAGTGGTCGCTTTAGAATGACTTAATCTGAAGACAGAGAAAAACTAGTTATGAAAGATGAAATATATTAGAAAGGAGAATATTTGTGTATCTAGCAACTTGGAAGATGAATGTAAAAGAGAATAAAGAGTTCGACACAGACTGAGAAAGAGTGCTGTTGAGAGGGTTTCCTGGAGTCGGTTTTGCTTCATTCAACTATGAAATGACTACATGTATTCAGTTATCCCTCCCCTCCCTTATTTTGAGGATATAATGAATCTGTTTCTCCTTTTTCTCCTCTTTCTTCAACTCAATCTCCTTGAAAAAAGAATAAACAACTAAAAACAATGCTGCAGCCCCACTCACCTTGATAAGCAGCATAGGGCTATTAAATTAAGCATGCTTGACACTCGAACACCAATTTTAGGGACACAGTGCTCAGAATAGAAACACAATGGTGACATCCTGTTTCTGTCTCTCTGTGCCCTTGGCCTCATAAATAAAGCTCTGCAGGCTCCTGTGCTCCCTTGATACAAAATAAAGAACAGCGAATGGGTTAGAACAAGCTCTGTCAGCCATCAGGTAATGTTGCACCTTATTGCGGTACGGCAGGGGACATCAAATTATGGAGCAAGCTCTGCCTCAGTCTCTACCAGTATTTTCTCTGGTGGTCAGGAGACCCGCACCCCCTCATCACCACCATCACCGCCACCGCTGCCACCACCACAGTGATTCCCTTCTACCTGATGTTGTTCCAGGACTTCATCTTTGGATCCTTTACTGCTTGACTTAAGAGGAGGAGGATATGACAGGCCAGTCAGTCTTGCCTGGGTTGTAGGAAAAGTCAGAGGACAGAACCAGATTGGTCAGTTTGTGAATATTACGATCGGCTACTTTTAGAATTCATTTGTTCTTAAGTTTGCCCAACAAATTTCCCTCTTTTTCATGTTTTCTCACAAAGATCTTTAAATTGCCTTTCCCAACTTCCCACCTAAATACATTCAACCCTCACAACACATTCCAAAATGCAGTGGTTGCCCATGGCTTGACCAGTACTGGGCAATATGCACTCAGATCCCAGTTGGTGACCAATATACGTATGAGACACAAATCATATCTACGAAGCGCATCTGGAGGGTGCGTGCCTCCTAAGGATATTGCTTATCTGAACCCGCAGACTCTACATTCTGGTACCTTAGTTCTGTTTCTTGGTGCCCTTTCCTGCAGAAAACTCACGTTCTTATTCTCTCTCCATGCACCATGGGCACTCTCACTCTTACCTTCATAGTTCCTGGAGCAGACTCCACCCCCATGTTTCAGATTGTGTCTGAGTCCACTGAATGAAAGCAACAGCTCCTGAGTGTGTATCATAATTCCCTAGATGCTATTAAAAAGCAATCTCGCTCTCATTTCCGAAACCCCTTGGAGATATTAATGACTTCCTAGATTTTTTTTCAGGACTTAGAGATTATTTCAGGAATAATCATATATTAAGCATTTTGGAGACTCAAATTGCTCTTTGAATCATACTGTATAATCTTAATGATGATGATGATGATAGTAGCTACCATTTAACAAGTGCCTACTGTGTACTAGGTGCAGTCTATCTCAAGCCTGGTTAATTCTCATGAGCAATCCTCAAACCTAGGCTATTGCTTCCATTTCTCAGGTGGGGGAAATGAGTTTCAGCAGGGTAACTACTCATCTTAGAGCTTTAAAGTGATGGCTAGATTTTGACCCCATGTCTGACTTGAAATTTATTTTATATCCACATTACCATTTACTGGGTAGAGATAAGAACTATGAGCTGGTTTGATCATTTTCTCTTCCTGCAATGAAAGTCCTTTTCTAAAATTAGGACCGACTCTCACCACTCTTAAAAATATGCATATTTTAAAAATGAAGAAAAATATTTCCACAGAAAAATATTAAGACCTATATCCTAATGCACCGTATTTAAAGAACACAGTACTAGGACCAATTAGACAGACAATGATAAAGAGACTAAAATCTGACCCATACATAAAGTATCTTGGAATATTATAGAGGAAACATGAAGAATTAATGAAAAAAGGAAAAGAACTGATATTGCATTAATCGAATTTCAATATTTGAAAAAGTAAACTAACTTTTCCTCCTCAAACAAACAAATTCAGAGGAATATTAGACCTCAATGGAAAGAAAAGTAAATTGAAGTATATTAAAAAATAAAACTTTAAATATATGAGAAGAAAATGAAGTTAATACCTTTATGATATCTGAGTAACAAAAGGCAAACCCTGCAAATTAAGTAAAGCAGGATTTAAGTGATTACTCTAAACTGGTACAATTCATAAAGTACACATACTCCTTGAAAAAGTACGTCTCATGGGAATCTGCTCAGATTCCAGGACTGTATTCACTTTCACTAAGTACTAATGGCCTGAGGCTATTGTATGTTTCTAGTTTTCCTGTTAAAAAGAGACATGAGAGTGTTGACTCAGGTATGAGATTTTGACTGATCCCACAACTAGCCCAACTGGAGGCGTAAAGCTACTCATCTCATCTCAGGGTCCTTCTAGAGCCAAATAAATACTTGAGAATCTCCATTTTTATTCACATTTTATTTTCATTCTGTTTTTCAATATTAGATTTCATCGTTTCCTGTGCCCATTTCCCTAGCTCAAGCGTTCATTTATCTTTAATATTTATTGGCTAGACATATGTATGATAACTCACTCTCCAGCACATAAAACATACAATTTTGGCAATTGATAAAAAAGATGTTGGCATAAACTATAATCATATAATTAAATATGTATCAGAAACCTAAAAAATGGGGAAGAAGGATGCTGATAGTATTTTACTCACATTTAACTATAAAGCCATACATTTTAAATCTATGAGGTAAGGAAAAATTTCAGGAAATCTGCCTGAACCGATTAGTGACTATTCATGTAGAATTGTGTGGTCACATGCTTATAGTTCTAGCAGGGAAACTCGACACATGAAAAGGAGGCATTTAAATACATTGTCAAAAATAATGAAAGGAGCTAAGTATCATTATATTCTGATGAAAAGAATAGGCAAGTGTCCATTTCCAAGCTCTCTCTCTCACACATATGCATCACCAGATTTGTAAAGAAAGGTAAATAAACCCCCATTCAGAATGGTTTTCTTTTTTCGCCACTTGGGTCTGAGAGTTGTTCAGTTTAACCTGAGTTGCCATTAGTGTCCTTCAAAACTATAAATTTTGCTTTTCTATTCTGTTGTTTCAAAACAAAGAAAATCCGAGCTCTTGAAATGACTTTAGAGCCAAGCATGGTGGCGCATGCCTGGAGTCACAGCTACTTTGGAGGCTAAGGCAGGAGGATTTCTTTGAGCCCAGGAGTTTTGTGCTGTCGTATGCTGTGCTGATAGGGTATTTGCACTAAGTTTGGCATTAACATGGGGACTTCCTGGGAGCAGGAATCATCAGGGTGCGAAGGAGGGGTCAACCAAGCCATGTCAGAAACAGAGCAGGTCAAAATTTCCATTCTGATTGGCAGCGGGTTCCACCTGTGAATAACTACTGCATTCTAGTCTGGACACCATAGCAAGACCCTGTCTCTTTAAAAAAATAAAATAAAATGCGTTTGGCCGGGCACGGTGGCTCACACCGGTAATCCTAGCACTTTGGGAGGCCAAGGTGGGTGGATCACCTGTGGTCGGGAGTTCAAGACCAGCCTAATCAACATGGAGAAACCACATCTCTGCTAAAAAATACAAAATAAGCTGGGCATCGTGGTTCATGCCTGTAATCCCAGCTACTCAGGAGGCTGAGGCAGAATTGCTTGAACTTGAAAGGCAGAGGTTGCATGAGCCCAGATCACACCCTTGCACTCCGGCCTGGGCAACAAGAGCAAAACTCTGCCCCCGCCCCCCCGAAAAAAAAGGGAAAAGAAAAAAATGACTTTACAAGGAATTTAACACTGAAACTTACCAATATATGGAGTGGTCCAGACCTTACTGCCACAGAGGGGGAATAAAAAGCAGAGTAAAGGTTACAGATCAATGGTAGGTACAATATGATCTTCAACCCCAACTTTACTGAGCATGAGTTTCTACTCATAAAAGAGAATATTTTATTATTTATTTTTTAATTTTATATTTATTTATTTATTTTTGAGGCACAATCTTACTCTGTTGCCCAGGCTTAGAGTACAGTGGCATAAACACAATTTACCGTAGCCTTGATCCTCTGAGCTCAAGGAATGCTTCCCCCTCAGCCTCCTGAGTAGCTGGGACCACAAACAAACCCCACCACACCTGGCTAATTTTTTAATTTTATGTAGAGACAGGATCTCTCTGTTGCCCAGGATGGTCTTGAACTCCTGGGCTCAAGTGATCTTCTCACCTTGGGCTCCCAAAGTGCTGGAATCACCACCATCACACCTGACCCAAGAAAACCTTTTAGAAAACCCCATCAAACAAATTATCATACTATTTAACTGTAAGTGCAAATGATACTTTCAATGATCATATTTGAAGCAACTAGTATAAAAAGAGAAACATAAGCTAACTTACATTTCTGTTGTTGAAGAGTAATATATCCTTGCTGCAATTGGTTTTGAGGTATTAACCAGAATTATCCCAACAATATTCTGGCAAGAAACTCTACATGTACTTTCTGATGTGCTCTGATGTGCACCCACAGTCTGGCACTGAGAGTAGCTCCAATGCGAGGGACTGGAGCCAAAGTGTTTCCCAAGGAAACACTATTTCCTGGAGACTGGAAGGAGAATTTGAGGAAGACATTAGGATGAGGCATGTCATAGGTGGAAGAGAGAGATGCTGGAAGGCTTTGGGGCCATGACTTACTTATAAACTAGGAACTGCATGTGTAGAATTTACAAGGTAATCAAAATGGCAGGGTAGGGATAGTTCACATTAGTGAAGGCTTGACATGGAATCTGCCTCACACTAGGATTCCCAGTGACTTTTCTGGAAATAGCTCTCCTTCCTCTCCTGCCAGCCCTAAAATAATATTGGTAATACACACACACATTTCTAGAAAACACTCACAAAAAAAGTTGTCATGGCCAAAAGACTGCACCGCTTCTCCCTGGAGAGCTTTGCAGACAGAAAATAGCTATGTGTCTTTATAAACAAATCACTGTGAATGACAGTGGGTACACAAACACGTCGATTCTCTTCCAGAGTTCTCGCTCCATTGCCAGGTTTGCTTCTATTTTGGTTACAGAATTAAAATGTAATTAGTTATGTTTTTAATGAGTCCAAATGTGATACATTAAGATTCAGTAATTACTCTAAAATGATAAGCTGTGATTGAATGTCCCCATAAACAAGGGACATTTAAAGGCAGTACCATTTCTTGCTCAGTTGTTACTTGCTTTTAAAACCATCACTCTTTCCTGGGTGAATATAGTTTTAGGGCTTAAATGATTATGCTGGATTATGGCACATATTCACAGTCGGAGCCAGGTATATTGACATATTTAAAGTGTTTAAGTTCTTTGATCATGTGACCATGTCCACCTAAGAACCTAATAACTGACTTTGCTGAATGTTGGCTGTCCAGGTTAGTACCTCATTATGACTTATCGGCTTTTAAGGCAAGTTTATTTTATGTGGCATCAGTTTTTCTCTTCAATCTGATGCAAGACCTCACTGCTGTTTCTGGGATCCTATATATGTCCTTAGTTTCCACAGGGCTTGCATCAGGTCTAGAAAAGTGGTGCTGGAGGTTCTAGATCCAGTGCAAGAATAGCAGCATTAATTGATGCACTTGCTGCATATGGAAATCTGATCTCTCAGCCCACCTGTTTCCTAGGCTAACTGAATCAGCAGCCTGTCGGTAGCTCTCAATACTGATCAATTTCCCAGTGGACTCTGGCAACTAAAGGAACAGTGAACATGGAAATAGTTAAGTTCTTTATAGAAGTAAACCTTTCATCCTACAGCAAATCAAAAACAAAATGGATAAGTGGTTTCCGCTAACTTTTAAAACAGTTTATCTAAGAAGAGGAATTGTAAAAACTTAAGTCAAACATAAATTGAAATCATCCCACCTGATTTTTTAATCTTTGTCGGAAGCCTGTCCATAACATTCCAGCCAGCTACTCCAGGATCCTAGTTTGGTATCTCAGTATCTCGTGCAGCAATAAATAGCATTGCTCACTATGTGAGATGCTTCATGTTTCCTTAGAGTCACAACCATCATCCTAAAATTTAGATCTAATAATCCTAACACTGTCCTGTGTAGGGAAGAATACAGAAAGCATATACTTCCTATTTCCCACCCTTCAAATATGTGAAGACTACTTTCAAGTCTTCTGTAGGACATCTCTAGGTTGAACACCCCACATCCAACAGTAGTTCTCCTGGAACCTTACCTTCACCTGAATTTTGTCATATGTGTCAGTGTCTTTCTTATGGCCACCAGAAGTAAATACAGAAGTTCACGCCGGGCTGTAAATACAGTAGGACAATACATATCTCGCTTTGCTTTGGACAACCAGATGCTTCAAAACTTGCTGATAGTAGATTAACTTTTTATGTAACTTTATTTCACTGATGGCATGCATGGCATTTTTGTGTAAAGTTTTCTAATTATTTTTGCATGAGATGATGTCCAGTTATATATCTCTATTCTGTACCTTGAGTTTTCACCAATTTTTTTCACTTACTCCTGTTGTATTATGTAGTGTTGTTTTAATTATTCTAGCCTATTTAAAGCATATTAATCTCACTCTGAAAGCTGTATAAAAACCTCTAAGTTTGGGCCGGGCACAGTGGCTCACACTTGTAATCCCAGCAGTTTGGGAGGCTGAGGTGGGTGGATCACTAGAGGCCAGGAGTTCAAGACCAGCCTGGCCGACATGGTGAAGCACCATCTCTACTAAAAATACAAAAATTCACTGGGTATGGTGGCACGGCCTTGTAATCCCAGCTACTTGGGAGGCTGAGGTGGGAGAATCACCCAGGCAATGGAGGTTGCAGTGAGCTGAGATAATGTCACTGGACTCCAGCCTGAGTAACAAAGTGAGACCGCATCCCAGGAAAAAAAAAAAAAAAACCTCTAAGTTTGTTCATCTTATAAGTCCTTGCTCATAATATTGAACAAAAATCACCGAGAACAGACAAGTGATACATACATCAATAGAAGTCTCTCCCCAGCAGTTCAATAAGTGGAAGTTACACTAGCTAGTGTCTCCATCATTCAACTGTACCCCAGTATATCAACAAACACATTTTGAGTGGTTCAAGTAAATGCTTTTCGGAAATGACGTCATACTCACCGGGGAAGATTCCCAGTCTACCAATCTCCACGCAGCATAACTAGCAGAAGTCCTACCTTTCATTTCTAGATACTAATGGATCATCTATTTAATGGAACACCTAGCCTACTGCTGTCTCATTTTTATTCTTTCCACCATTTAGAAAATTAGAACAGCATAACAACTTTATTTTTAGTAAATATTAATATAAAAGTATTAAATGTTTTTATACTGCCCATATCTTTTCTGTAGAAGTCATGTGCATTCGTGTTAAATAAATACCATCTTTTAAAACATCAATAGCATAGTTACTCTACATTGACTCCTGATTTCCCAAGATGTTCAAGATACATAAAGGAGAAATATTATTGTAAAACAATTGAAATGGTAGCACACAAAGGACGCAGCATTTCCTGCTTCTAACAAGACCATCTGCCTGTATTGTGGGCAAGATTTTTTAAAAATCCTAACTGAAAAGAAAATAATGTTAAGAGACATATGCCCATGTTTACAAGCTGAGGGAAATTGACAAGTGTGTGTGTTTTGCCAGTACTTTCACAGTCAACTGTTACATAAAATGGGGAAAATTAAAATCAGTAATTACTTTTCTAGCCTGCCATTGTTTAAATGTGCTTGGAATTTTTCTTAAGCATCCATTCCAAGTAATTATTTGTAATAGGCCAGGACACTTAAAGGGTTGTAGGGATGGATACACAGCTATTTTACTAAGTGAAATACTTCGACAATAACAAATTCTTTTCCTCCTTTCTCTCCCCAGCGTTGGCGAGTTATGTTTATACCTCAATTTGTAGATAATCCTTCTAGCTACACTTTTTTTAGGCACAGCTATTATAAAAGTCTTCTTCTGTTTGGGCTTGGCACTGCTTAGAACTTGAAATTGCTATTTGCTGCCTGCCAATTACAGAATAATTTAAGGTTTGATGCTCCCAGGCACAGTTTCTTGAAATACACAGAAAAAATACATTAAGGTGGAATGTATAATATTTTCTTTGCACTGCATAGCTTCAATTGCTTACATAGAATTATATCCAAATTGCTAAACAAAGCAATGGTATAAAAATCAAGTCTTCTAGGAAAGTGTTTTGTACTTGTTTTACTACACTTTCTTTTGATAAGATCATAGCAAATATTTTACAAAAATTTTATATTATTTGCAACTGAATGATTTCAATCTATGAAATGTGATAGGCATAAATCTGGATATAATTTTAACATTTTTTAAATTTCTAGGAAACAATAGAGCAAGATGTGATTTTTAAATTAATTTGGAATAATTAAGAAGAGAAGAAAAAAATTAAGTTTCCCAGATCTTTTCAAGTCTACAATGCAGTAATTTTTCATCTTTGTATGTTCATATCTGAATTATCCATCATTTGTAGTACAAAGCAGAAAAGTGGTAAAGCAAAGTAAATTCATGATTTAAAAGGGTCAAGCACACTTTTGAAGACTCAAAAGCTTTTTGTTTGGGACAGTAGAAGGAAATGTGCTGGTTATCATGAGAATAACAAAAGAGAGAAATGAATTATTTATGTGACCCCATCATCATGCCTACAGCATCTAGAAGGGCAGTCAGGCAGAGTCTATTATCAGGAAAAGCAAGCAAACAAACAAGAGCCTTTTTTTTATAACTAATCACAAACATGCTCAGATTCCAAAAGATAGTAAAAAAATAAAATAATTTTCTTGGCTCTTTCCACCTTGTTGCACTCCCAGAAAACCCTGCTACATTCTCTACTTTTCTTAAGTCCCCCTTAACCTCACTACCCAAACACATAGCAACTGAGGTCTGCAAACCTCATTCTTAACTTCTAAGGAAGGCCACTTTTTAAAAATTTTTTAATTTTTTTATTGCATTTTAGGTTTTGGGGCACATGTGAAGACCATGCAAGATTGTTGCATAGGTACACACATGGCAGTGTGATTTGCTGCCTTCCTCCCTATCACCTATACCTGGCATTTCTCCCCCTGCTATCTCTCCCCAACTCCCCACCCCCCACCCCCCACTGTCCCTCCCCTATTTCCCCGACAGACCCCAATGTGTGATGCTCCCCTCCCTGTGTCCATTTGTTCTCATTGTTCAACACCCACCTATGAGTGAGAACATGCGGTATTTGATTTTCTATTCTTGTGTCAGTTTGCTGAGAATGATGGTTTCCAGGTTCATCCATGTCCCTACAAAGGACACAAACTCATCATTTTTGATGGCTGCATAATATTCCATGGTGTATATGTACCACATTTTCCCTGTCCATTCTATCATCGATGGGCATTTGGGTTGGTTCCAGGTCTTTGCTATTGTAAACAGTGCTGCAATGAACATTCGTGTGCATGTGTCCTTATAGTAGAATGACTATATAGTAGTATATCTATATAGTATATAGATAGATAGATATATTGTTTGGATATATACCCAGGAATGGGATTGCTGGGTCAAATGAAATTTCTATTTCTAGGTCCTTGAAGAATCGCCACACTGTCTTCCACAGTGGTTGAACTAATTTACACTCCCACCAACAGTATAAAAGTGTTCCTATTTCTCCACATCCTCTCCAGTATCTGTTGTCTCAGACACCAAGACAGGCCGGGCATGGTGGCTCACGCCTGTAATCCCAGCACTTTGGAAAGCCAGGGTGGGTGCATCACCTGAGGTCAGGCATTTGAGACCAGCCTGACCAACAAGGTGAAACCCTGTCTCTACTAAAAATACTCCATTCGTGGTGGCAGGCATCTATAGTCCCAGCTACTCAGGAGGCTGAGACAGGAGAATTACTCTAACCTGGGAGGTAGAGGTTGCAGTGAACTGAGATTACACAACTGCACTCCAGCCTGGGTGTCCAAGCGAGACTCCATCTCAAAAAAAAAAAAAAAAAATACAGCGAGACAAACAAATCCAGCTCCTAGCATAACTTCAGTGTGAAAAGGCTGGGCTTGGGGGCACAGCAGGTAGACATGCACATTTTACATTGTGCTTCCATGTTTTCTTTTTTTCATTTACTTAAATTATAGACAAAAAGCCAAGTGCATTGTCATGGAACAATGGCATGGGTAGGCTGCAGACCACGAATAACAAAATGTTAAATACCAAGATATTCCTCAAAATAAACCAGTTAGCTTGGTTTATATGGAAGAAAATCAATCAGAGTACCATTAGCATAAGCATGGCAGAAGGTTTTATAAAAAACTTTAGCAGAAGTGGGTCCAGATTTCAGCTGGTTCCAGGAACAGTCAGTCAAGGATGAGTCTCCAAAAAGGGCGGAATTGTGCTGCTGATCAGCTGCCCTCACATGAGGAATCTGCATTTTGCTGGAGAGAAACAGCTGCTATAGTCAAGCAGAAGAGTAGACAGAGAGGAATAGCAGTGAGACCAGGACAAGCGACGGCCACAGCAGGATAGTCTCAGTACTTCTGAGTCTCCAGATTTACAAAAAAAACAAAGTTGAATCTGTAGGGGCAAATGGAAAGCTCCAGCTCTACCCTCTGAAGGATAGCTGAAAATGAACAAATGATAATAGGGAGATTAATAGTAGGAAAGGACATACAGAATGTAATTAACATGCTTAGGCACAGGGGAATCACAGGAGAAGGATGACCCAATAATCCAGTGAGGGCCAGACACTTATTTATATACGCTCCTTCATAGGGACAGAGGAGACGAGGCATGTAGGAGTAAATGACTTACAGGGGAAATGAATAAGCCCAAGGAACAGTGGTCTGGGACAAACTTCCTCTGAGCTCTAAGACAGGCAGAGGGAAAGTGAATGGCTGAACTTTACTGTAATCAAAAGGTATCTTATTATGCAGATAAAGTCTCCCAGGTAACCTCTTGGAGCTATATTGAGAATAGATGAAAAGTCTTTCTGGGTGCAGTGGAGACTCCCAGCGTCTTCTCTTCTCCAGTGGTTAATCTTTCCTGGTTATTTGATGAGATTCCTAGGCAGGATGTCTTAAGACAATTGCATTTTTTTTAAAAAGAAGTTTTCCTAGTCAGATAAGAAAATTCCAGGCCTGTCACAGTAGCTCACACCTGTAATCCCAGCACTTTGGGAGGCTGAGGCAGAAGGATTGCTTGAGCCCAGGAGTTCAAGAACACCCTGGCCAACATAGGAAGACCCTGTCTCTAAAAAAGAAAAAAAAAATTAGGCATGGTAGTGTGTGCCTGTGGTCCCAGATTCTTGGGAGGCTGAGGTGGAAAGGACTGCTTAAGCCGGGGAGGTGGAGAGGCTGCACTGAGCTGTGATTGTGCAACTGCATTCCACCCTGGGTGACAGAACAAGACTCTGTCTCTAAAAAAATTAAATAAATAAAATTCCAGAGAGTGCAGCTGTCAATCCTTCATAAAAGAAAAGGGATTAGAGTAGGGCTGGAGAGGGAAGAATGGAGAGACCTTGGTTCTAAGGCTTATCTCAGATGCCTTTAATTTTCTTTAATTCAAAGCATGCCTAAGAGCCCTATTTTTGGAGTATTATTTTCTGAGCCCCCAGAACTCCTCACAATGCAAAACGGATGCCTGGCTTTCTTTTTTTTGAAATGATTTATTTATCTTAAAAATAAACTTGGATTCATTTGAGCTTCATAATCCCTGTAGATAATTTATGATTCCAAAGGAAACATGGTCTCTATTGGCTTAATTGCCAGTAACCAAGTTAAATTCCAGTTCTGTACAGAATTTTTTTTTTTAATTTACCTCACAATCTAGAAAGGAGAAAAAAACAACAGACCTTAAAAATTAACTTTTCTCAAAGCCATATGTATGCAGATTTGGTGATAGCTTATTCAGAACACATTAGAATTATTTTAAATTCTAATTATCCTCAATGATGAACTTAAAATTTTCTTCTAGGGGGTTAAGGGGGATGGTTAATGAGTTGACAGAAAGAAATGGAAAGAATGAATAAAACCTGTTTGGTAGCACAACAGGGTGACTATAGTCAGTAATAACTGAATTGTACATTTTAAGATAGCTAAGAGAGTGTCATTGGGTTGTTTGTAACTCAAAGGATAAACGCTTGAGGGGGTGGATACCCCATTTCCCATGATGTGCTTATTTCACATTACGTGCCTGTATCGAAACATCTCATGTTCCCCATAAATACATATACCTCTTGTATACCAGAAATTATTTTAATAAAATAAATGAATTAAAATTCTAGCCATTCCCAGAAAAAAAGCCCCATTTTGCCAAGATGATTATAACCATATATTGTCCGACCTACCCTCTGCGGGAAGACTGAGCTTGTTCGGAAAAAACCGGACCGCAGTCTAGAGGAAATTCCTTAAGTTCAGGCTTTATTGAGAGGAAAGAGCCTCCGGGCGGACCAGCCGGGAGGAATAGGAGAATGGCCGCCCCGCCCAGAGGGGCAGGGTTGTTTTATAGGGGGCTGAAGGGCTGGGGGGTGGGGAAGCCAAAAGCCGAGGTGGTGGGCAACTGTTGGTCAGTTTGAACTGCTGGGCGGGAAGCTGGGCGGCGGGAAGCTGGGTGGCGGGAGGGCTAGGGCCGGTATGTAAAGTGAGAGTTAAGGGAGCCTCTTTGTGGGGGAGGGAAAGAGAGAGAGAGAGAGAGAGAGCTTTTGCGGTAGGGGCAGAGTTTTCCAAACATTCCCGACTCCTTAAAGAAAAGAAAAAGAGGGGGTCAGGGGCGTCGGTTGTCTCTCTGGCTACTTCCTGCTGACAATGGTCGACGGGGGGTTCTGAAGAGGTTTCTTTTCCTAAGGAGCCTGGATGTTCGGGGAGAGGTCTGTTTCTTGCACTCGTTCAGGGTAGGGTTGGAGCAGCATCTGGTGGATGGTGACTCGAGTCAGTTCTTGAAAGCGCCGCTGTAGGAACTGTAGAAAGCAAGGAGCAATAAGTAAGATTAGGCAAACAGCTACTAGGGGCCCAAGCAACGGGGACAAGAGGGTATACATAGAGGAAGACCACCACGCTGTGGCTTCAGCTGAGAACTTCTGACTCTGCAGGTTAGTTTTGAGTTTCTGGAGGCTCTCGATTCGGGTTTAGTCCCTGGGGGAGACTTTCTGTGTATTTTCAGATGGCTGGGTGGGTTGGGGAAGAGAAGCGTTGGCGTGTTCTCGGAGAAGGCTGCGAAGGAGAGTAAAGTAGGGGAGGTAGCTGTCTAGAGGAGTAGTCTCTGGTGGTGGGGGAGTTGAAAGTAGGAAGGGGCAACCATACAGCAGCTCAAATGGGCTAAGCTGTGATGGGCCCCGGGGGCCTGCTCTTACCCTGGTGAGGGTGATAGGAAGTCAGGTTACCCAGGATTGGCGGAGCTCAAGCATCAGCTTAGTCAGATGCTCCTTTATTAGGCCATTGGCCCGTTCCACCTTACCAGAGGACTGAGGATGGTAGGTGGCGTGTAGCTTCCACTGAATTCCTAGAGAGGTAGAAACAGCATTAGTGACTTTGGAGATAAAGGCTGGGCCGTTGTCTGACTGTATGGTGGCTGGGAGTCCAAAGCGTGGGATGATGTCTTGAATGAGATGAGTGGCTACTGTCCCGGCAGACTCAGAGGCTGTGGGGTAAGCTTCAATCCAGCCTGAAAAAGTGTCAACAATGGTTAGCAGATACCGGTACTGTTTGTGCTTTGGCATATGGGTGAAATCAATTTGCCAGTCTTGGCCAGGTAGGAACCTGCGTAGCTGATGAAGCTGGCACCGGGGATGACAGGAACCCTGGGAATTAGTTTTCGTGCAGACAGTACATGAGGACTGGACTTCCTGTATGGTACTGAGGAGATGGTGAGGGTGAAAAAGTGGGTTGAGGAATTGGTATAAGGCTTTAGGCCCAATGTGGAGTGAATTATGGATGTCTTGGATTATCTGGTATCTTTGCTTTTCAGGGAGGATGAGGAGGTTATGCTTGAAGGCCCAGTCATCCTTGAACCATACCCCGGGGGTAGACTGGAGGGCCTGGAGTTCCGAGGCAGAGTATTAAGGGCTAGGAGAAAAAGGCTGTGTGGGCTGGCAGTGGGGAAGGTTATGACGGCCTTCAGCTTTGAAAGGATGTCTCGCCCCAGAAGGGGAACTGGGCAGGTGGGGATTACTAAAAAGGAGTGGGTGAATGGAGTGGAGTTATATGAGCACATGAGTGGTGGGGTTTGGTAGGGGATACTTGGGGTCCCGTCGATTCCCATGACCGAGAACTGGGAAGGGGTGAGACGGCCAGAATAAGAAGGAAGTGCGGAGTAGGTAGCCCCCATGTCTTGTGACCCTAGGCTCGGCGAGGGCAACCAGAGTCGGAAAGCCAGGGCCCCGCTAGTCGTCTAGCAGCCCTAATAGCCTGGGGAATGGAGTTCCCTCGGAGGTCGGCTCCTGGCAAGCAGGCTCCTCCCTACTGAGGGTGACCGCCGGCTGCGTAACGCCAGTGTGTCTGTTTTGAGGAACCGGCACCCTGGGGAAGCTGGGGCAGTCTGACTTCCAGTGTCCCGGGAGCCGACAGATAGGGCAAGGATTAGTTGGTGGCCATGGTTGTGGACAGGCTCGGGACCAGTGTCCTTCCTTTCCACATTTGAAACATGCCCCTGGAGGGGCACGGGTTTCGGCCTTGGGCTTCTGGTTCCCTGCCGGCCTTAGAGCCGCCACTAGGGCTTGGGTCTGGAGGGCAGCCTTCTGCTTCATGCGAGTTTGGCGGGCAGCCTCAGCCGCATCTTCCCTGGCATTGAATACTTTAAAGGCCATTTTTACCAGGTCTTGGATGGGAGTCTCTGGCCCCTCTTCTGCTTTCTTTAGTTTCTTTCTTATGTCAGGTGCTGATTGGGAGATAAAATGGGAGGCTAATACAGTGGCCCCGTTTTGGGAGGCTGGATCTAGTCGAGTGTACTGGACTAGGGCTTCTTATGTTTGAGTGAGGTATTGGAATTCTTTAATATAGGTGGACGGGTTGGCTGAGAAGGATCCTAAACATTTCTCAATTTGGGACAGGTCTTGGAGTGAGAAAGGAACATGGACCCTGATTAAACCTTCTGCGCCTGCTACTTCTCGGAGTGGGGCCAGGATAGCTGGCTGGTGGGAGCAGGTGTGGGCCGCCACCGGAGAGGCAAGAGGAAGTGCGGCCTCTGAGGGAGGGGGCTCAGAGGGAGTAGAGGGAGAGCGAGGCATGGCCTCTGAGGTAGGAGGTGCAGAGGGAGTGGGGGAAGGGCGTGCCGTTGATGGCGACTGGTTGCTGAGATTGGCAGGAGAGGACAGATGTTCAGGCAGATCCTCCGGTGAGGAGTAGGGAGGGGGAGAGGTAGTGGAGGAAGATTTACGAGGGGTTTGAGCTAAGAGGATTTGGTAGGTGGAGCAGGAAGAACATAGGTCGGGGTGGGTACGGAGGTCCCAAAAAGCCTGGACGTAAGGAATTTCTTTGTCCTTGCCTGCGCGGCGACAAAAATCATCGAGATCTCGGAGTGTGTTGAAATCAAAAGTGCCAGTCGGGGGCCAGTGTGACTGGTTACTGAGTTTGTATTGGGGCCAAGCCACCTGGGACAGGAAGATAAGCTTTTTCTTTCTGAGGGTTTGGGAATATCCCAATTTGGTAAAATTCGCAGAAAGCACCCAAGGGGGGTGCTCAGAGGTATTTTGGACTCCGAATTTCCCATGGCAGGCGCAGCTACAGACTCTCCGGCGCGGATGGGCAGATGCAACGAAAAGGCATCCCCGTTCGTTGCAAATTCCCCGGAGTACAATTAAGTATGGGAAAGGGAAGCGGTCAGAGGGGCGTCCCCCATCTGGCGGCTGTCCCTCGGAAGGCTCCTGGAGCCGGAATGGAAGACTACCTTGGCTCGGCTGAGACTAGGCAAGGAGTCCGTGCGGAACGCCGGAGAGGGAGCAACCGCACCGTGCCGTAGGAAGAGGAGATGGGAAGCGGGGGAAGGCAAAGCAAGAAAAACTTGGCTTACCTTAATTGGAACGTGGAGGTGGCAGGGCCAGTGTTGGGTAGGTCGGGAAGGGGGGCCGTGGCTGGGCCAACGGCCTCAGCTCCCGACCCGGGTTTCCGGCACCATTTGTCCGACCTACCCTCTGCGGGAAGACTGAGCTCGTTCGGAAATAACCGGACTGCAGGCTACAGGAAATTCCTTAAGTTCAGGCTTTATTGAGAGGAAAGAGCCTCCGGGCGGACCAGCCGGGAGGAAGAGGAGAATGGCCGCGCCACTCAGAGGGGCAGGGTTGTTTTATAGGGGGCTGAAGGGCTGGGAGGTGGGGAAGCCAAAAGCCGAGGTGGTGGGCAACTGTTGGTCAGTTTGAACTGCTGGGCGGGAAGCTGGGCGGCGGGAGGGCTAGGGCCGGTATGTAAAGTGAGAGATAAGGGAGCCTCTTTGTGGAGGAGGGAAAGAGAGAGAGAGAGAGAGCTTTTGCGGTAGGGGCAGAGTTTTCCAAACATATATATCATATAATTATGATCATCTTGTTTTTATAAACACACACACACACACACACACACACACACACACACACTTGAGCCTTAGATAATACAGGGGTTAGGGCTATGTCCTGCTGTCAAAAATCTGCATATAACACTTAACTCCCCAAAATCTTAACCACTAACAGCCTACTGTTGACTGGAAGCCTTACCAATAACATAAACAGTCGACTAACACATACTTTGTATGTTATGTATATTATATACTATCATTTTACAGTACGCTACAGAAAAGAAAATGTTAAGAAAAGCATAAAGAAGAGAAAATATATTTACTAGTAATTAAGTAGAAATGAATCATCATGAAAGTCTTCATCCTTGTCTTCACAATGCGTAGACTGAGGAGGAGCAAGAAGAGACAGGGCTGGTCTTGCTATCTCAGAGGTGGCAGAGGCAGAAGAAAAACCATGTATACGCGGACTCACACAGTTTAAACCTGTGCTGTTCAAGGATCAACTGTGTGTGTGTGTGTGTGTGTGTGTGTGTGTGTGTGTATTTAGGTTTATTGCAAGAGCAAAATCCTCTCTCCAAAGCTTTAATCCTAACTAGCTCAAGATATCTTCAGAAACTTACACTCAGAAGCACAGCTCTGAATAAATTATAGCCCAGGCTAGTTGGTTGTTCTCCCAGAATGAAGGAATTCCACAGGAACTTGGTTATGAATAACCAGATAAATAAGCAAGAAATAGACTCAGTGACCTCAGCTGCATTCTAATGCATGGAGAGGTCAGGGGGAGTTGGTACCACTCTGCTGGGTCAGATGGAAGCCAGAGAAGCTGTTGGAGTCTCCGTGAAGGTAGACCCTGGGCTGCAGTTCAGGAAACCCAAGTAGGATTCCAGGAACTTATTGCTAAGAAGCCTTGAGGAGAATGGCTTCCACCCATGACTGAGAATTGAACTGAGGTCCAGGTCGAATGGACAGTACCTGGTCACTGCCCATAAGAAGTAATAAGAAGCTGTGATTTGAATTGGCATTAATAACAAAGACGAAAAGCAGTATTTATTTGGGGCACAAGGCCAGCCAGCCTGTTCTCAGAAGCTAAATATATGTGACCTTTTGTCAATTCCCAATTTTTACCCATCAAAGGTTTAGGGAGGAAGGGAATCCATTGGAATGAGTTGGTTCTGTAGACACCCTGCAGAATCCTGGGTGGTTATTTCACATGCCAGAGACCAGGATGGGTTGTGGAAAGCAGCTAATCCCCAAGTATAGTTAGGGAGGCATAGTAACTTACCTGGAATTGACTTTGCAAGCTGAAGACTGTTTTCAACTGTGACTGTGCCATTAGGATTAATGCAATTCGTATAGTTGGCTAGCACATCAGATAAGTATGATGAACTGTCCTGTATCCTTAGTCCAACGTGAACTGGCTTTTTCCATCACAGCTTAAGCTATATACCTAGAGAAGCTTTTTAAAAAAAAAAAAAGCCTTTACAGTTTTGTTCATTGTGCTTATCACAAGTGCTGGAAACTTACATTTGCATTGCTAATAGTCCTCTTTGAAAGTTTGTTGACATTTCAGCTGATCTTTAATGTGCGCTAATGTTCTAACACCCTTGGGCAAAGTCAGTTCCCAACAGGAAAATAGGCAGCTTCTAGGTACCCCTGTGGAAGCTGCACAAATGCAGACTTGCACCCCAGCCTGAAACACCTGGTGAGCTCTGCTCTGCCAAAATCACAGAGGGTACCAGAATATATTACCGCAAAGGATACCATTTTGGCATAAGGATTATGTTGAGGTAAAGGCACTTGAAAAATAGCAGATACAAAAAGAGCACTTTGACCTTCCTTTTTCTTCCTAAAAGCAGGAGATAAATCTCCAGGGGCAAGTTGTATTTCTTCCTCCATACAGGGAAGAAGAAACATTCTTATCACCAGAGATAGAGAGTGAAGGTCAAGAGAAATCTGTACCAAAAACTTTGTTAAATTAACCTTATCTGCCTCATCACTTTTCTGCAATTAACTGCTCTGGCCCAAGCCTCTTTGTCTTGCCTTTTTCACAAGTACTCCTCTATCTACATCCAATTTGGGATATAAGCATTTGACTCTAACTGCTTCTTTGGGTCTTCATTTTCCTATGTGGACTCCCATGTCCATTTAAAATCTGTATGCCCCTCTCTTGGTAATTGTCTAATGTTGATTTAATTCTTAGGTCCAGCCAGGGACTCTCAGAGGACAGAGACAAAGTTGTGCCTTCCAGGATCACTGACTATACTTGGGAGCCTGGAAGATGAAGAATGGAGCCTAGTAAATAGGGAAGGAAGGAAAGACATTGACACAGGTTCCTAAAGAGAGTGAGAGGACATGTAAGGATAACGGTAAAAAAAAGTACAAAAAGAAAAACGTACAATCTGTCTGGAGAGCAACTCGAGGTATTTCTTCTGTAATAGGGAAAGAGGAAAGAGGCGATTCATGACTGACCATCAGGAGGCTGTGCAGTGGAGAGAGAATTGTCCAAACCTCCGTGTAATCAGGCACATATCCTGATCCTTAGAATATCTGCTCCAGACTAAATTAAGAAAGGGTAATGCTGGAGAGGAGCGGGTATTAAATCTGGAGTCAATAGGATAAGAATAGTCAGAAATGAACATTATGGTTTGGGAATATATCTATAAGCAGCTGAATTCAAAATAAGAATTCTCATAGAAAGCGTTAAGTCAAAGGCAATTCATAAAGTCAGCTAGACCTTGGGTGGGGGGAAAAGCAATTCAAAAATTTAGAACGGCATGTATCTTGAAAACAAATTTTGTTGAAAAATGAGAACACATGGACACAGGAGGGGAACAACACACACTGGAGCCTGTTGGGAAATGGAGGGTGAGGGGAGGGAGAGCATTAGGACAAATACTTAATGCATGTAGGGCTTAAAACCTAGACGATGGGTTGATAAGCACAGCAAACCACCACGGCACATGTATAGCTAGGTAACAAACCTGGACATTCTGCACATGTATCCCAGGACTTAAAGTAAATTAAATAAAGAAAATACATTTTGTTATGAAAACTCATAAAGGTATGGCTCCAGTTTTAGAAACTGAGCTTCATACAGTTAACAGGTAAAATTTAGATGAACACCTAAAACTGAATGTTGATGCCAAAATTAAGATCGTTCCGTGGTTCAAAATATGCAGCATGTTTATATCTTAGTTGAAAACAGGCATACTTAAATCTTTCATTTTCAGCCAGGCACGGTGGCTCATGCCTGTAATCCCACCACTTTGGGAGATCAAGGCAGATGGATCATCTGAGGTCAGGAGTTAAAGACCAGCCTGGTCAACGTGGTGAAACCTGTTTCTAGCAAAAATACAAAATTAGCCAGGTTTGGTGGCACATGCTTATAATCCCAGCTATTTAGGAGGCTGAGGTAGGAGAATTGCTTGAACCTGGGAGGCAGAGGTTGCAGAGAGTCGAGGCCGGGCCACTGCGCTCTAGCCCAGGCGACAAGAGTGAAACTGTCTCAAAAAAAATAATAATTTTTTTAAAACTTTCCTTTATTATTTATAGAAAATAGTATTTTGGCAAAAAAATTGAACATATTTCTTTAATTAAATGTTTGCCTATCATAATGTATTTCTCCTGGTACTTAACTATCATAGATTATTAGCAAGCAGTTTAGTGTTTAAAGGCAACTCAGGGCTGGGTGTTTTAAAAACTTAGACTCACAGTAAGAAAGTCATCCTATGTTGATGAAGCATAAATATGTATATACACACACCTCACATGAATGTACATAACTAAAAATAAAGCTTCCTGAAATAATACTTACCTATACTTTGTACAGAATTGAATGCAGTTTATTTCCTAGTCTTTGCATTTTTTAATACACTTTTTTTAAATGATGCTTCTGATTCCCCAAATTGAAATTACCGTCTACCAATGTATCTCAATTTACAGTTTGGAAAACACTACCTTAGGGAGTAGCTAGTCTCATTTTGCACCTGAGAAATTGAGAGATTTAGGGAATACTACCAAGGTCACGTAGTAAGTGGCAAAGCAAGCCTGTGCTGTCTTGTAAGTTCTGGCCTAACGAATTTTCCCCAATCTTACATTATTACATTGTTTTCAAGACGAATAGTCACTTATATGGTACTCTTCGCCTCTCAGATTGGTGAAGTAAGCATTATTCTATGGCTACTTGTCTTGCTCACTTTGCATTTTCTTAGTTTCCTAGGAAGCACCAATTGGGCTAGGTTTTATTTATGGGTTCCATTGTCTCTTTCCCCTAAACTGAAAGCTCCCTGAGAATAGTTTATATTCTTATCAGTATCCCCTAATCAAGGCTGCAAGGTGTAAATGATTGAATCCTTAGAAAGACGAGCGCATGTAGCCAAATGGTCTAAATTGCAAGAGTGGGACACGAATATCAGCATCAGAGTAGCTGTAGATGCTCTTCTTTCCTTCTAAGAAATATCTATTCTCATTCCATACCTAGGTGATGGGTTGATAGGTGCAGCAAACCACCATGGCACACATGTACCTATGTCACAAATCTGTATGTCCTGCACGTGGATCCTGAAACTTTAAATTAAATTTAAAAAAAAAGAAATATCGATTCTATGGGTTATGCTGATCAGAGTAATAAATGGAGAGGGAATTGAGAGGTTCTGAGACAAGCTGTTAGTGTCCTAGAGCTGCAGCAACAAAGTGCCATAAACAGAGCAGCCTAAACAGCAGAAAGTTATTCTCTTACAATTCTAGAGGCCAGAATTCTGAAATCAAGGTATCAGCAGGGTCATGATCTCTCTCCTAGCTTCTGGTGGTTGCCAGCCATCCTTGGTGTTGTTGGCTTGTAGACACGCTCCAACCTCAGCCTCTCTTGTCACGTGGCATTCTCTCTGTGTCTTCTGTGTCCAAATCTCCCCCCTTATTAAGACACAAGCCATTGGATCAGGGCCCATTTAATCAAGTATGACTTGATTACATCTGCAAAGATCATATCGAGAAGTACCAGGGGTTAGAACCTGAAAATATCTTTTTAGAAGACACAGTTCTACCCACCACAGAAGCTAAACCAATTTACATGAAAAGAACCTAGACGAGATAGAGAAGGAAATGGGATAGAAGGGAGGTGAGCAGGAAGACATGAAGCAAACAAATGAATTCTTTTCAGGGGAGATAAGTGCTTGTCCAGTGAACTATGGAAAGAGGAATGAATGAAGATGACTTTAATACATTTTGCTTTGGGTCATGCGACGTAACTTTTTTTCTTTCTTTCTTTCTTTCTTTCTTTTTTTTATGCCTCTTACAGAAAGAAAACCTCGTAAATTTTTTTTTTTTTTTTTTTTTTTTTTTTTTTTGAGACGGAGTTTCACTCTTGTTACCCAGGCTGGAGTGCAATGGCGCGATCCGGCTCACCGCAACCTCCGCCCCCTGGGTTCAGGCAATTCTCCTGCCTCAGCCTCCTGAGTAGCTGGGATTACAGGCACACGCCACTGTGCCCAGCTAATTTTTTGTAATTTTTAGTAGAGACGGGGTTTCACCATGTTGACCAGGATGGTCTCGATCTGCCGACCTCGTGATCCACCCGCCTCGGCCTCCCAAAGTGCTGGGATTACAGGCGTGAGCCACCGCGCCCGGCCTCTGTAAATCTTAAATTATCTTTTAAGCCTGTTCAAGTCAGATGTTTTAGGTTTATTTCAGATGTTATGTTGTTGCAGGAAGCAGCTCACAAGTGACGTAGCATTATTTTAAAGATAATGAAAACTAATGTTTTTATGTGAGTAGAAGATGTGTCATTGCATTTTAACTACAGTTGTACCATTATGCAGAAGGAAAAGAAGACAGTAAGCAGAAGAGACAGTAATTATATATTGATTTACTGAAAGATGATGAAATAAAGCAGTAGGATTTACCATTTTTTGTAAATTATTGAACATTCAGTGATATACATCTTATTCTTCTATATATTAAGCAATTATGTTTATTTCTAGCACTGAAAAGCATGGTTATTTTCAGCCGGTAATTGCTATTTGAATGCTATAATGGCTTTTTCTTAATTTTTAGGTGATTATTTTAATTAACTCTCTTAGAAACAATCATTTATTTATTTGCTCAGCAATATGTGTTCAGTATCCAAAGTGTGTTAGACACAATTCCATATATCTGTCCCCTGTATGGAGAGTGTAATTCGAGTGGAATTAACAAAAGATTTTATTCATGGGAATTTATAGTATAAAATAGTATAAAAGAATGAAAGATTTCTTGAGTGACTTCACTATGAAGAGCTCTCTCAAATAGTTTTCTTCCCTTTCACCTTGTCCAGTCTCCAAGGTTTTTATACAAACCGCTATTCCCACTTTCTTCTTCTTGTTGGGTGAATCTGGTTAATGCGGTGAAGTTGTGCCACTGACACTGAGTTTCCCACCACAAAGGAAGCGGCAGAATGGCTTTTCAAAGTTCACTTTAGGGAAAATAAAAGCTATGTGATATTTATTGCACAGTCAAGTATATGTATTAAGATTAATTCCTCTGGAGCAATTATTATCAAACTTTTGAAACCTTAGGACTCTTTGACAGTCATGAAAATTAAAGATCCAAAAATCTTTTATTTTTATGAGTTTTACATATATCAGTATTTAATGTATTAGGAATCAAAACTAATATGCTTTAAATATTAATTTATTTTAAGATAACATTACAAAACTCTACTTATTAGCATAACATGCTTTTTCTTTTTAAGAACTACATTATTCTTAAAAAAAAAAAAAAAAATTAATAAGAGAATGGTGGTGTTCCATTATAAGCCCATGAGAGAATGAGAGTGAAAACGGAAAATTACATCTCAAGGTTGTTATGAAAATGATTTGGTCCAATAGTTCATGGATCCCCTCAAAGGCATTCAGAACCCCCCAGTTGTCTCCTGGCCATAGTTAGAGGAATTCTGCCCTAGAATGTTCTGATATGTAGTGGAGGAAATCGATTCTATAGTACACAATCAGAGGACAGAGGGTAACTCACTAGCCTGCTCCCCAGTCAGCTATTATATGATGCACCCTCCCTGGCCAAGTGGATCAGTAATGTCTTCTGTTCTAGGACAAGGTGTCCCTGAGAACCACAAACTGAGATTTGAATAAAAGAGCAAAAGTGCTATGCACATATCTTTAGATACAGGTGAAAGAACAAAACAAGCATGCATAAATTTTATCTCAGGACACGAAGTCTCCAAAGAATGGCTTGTGATGGAGGTATAGGCTTGACCCAAGAATGACTGATTATAATCAAACCACAATTTAACAGAGGTACTATTTATAGTGAAATATTTTCCCCCAAGACAGAATTCCATAGTAAAGCAAAATCACAGTTTACACATTGCAAATCTTTAAAAGAAAATTCCAGGATTTATTGCTTACTTACCCTACTTAGCTACTTGCTTTGCTTATGTATGCCAGTTCTTTCAACTACCACAAAAATAATAACCATTTGAATATACTCAATAAGTAGACATTGTGAAATGTGACTTTTATGACATAGAATTTGGTTACTATTCATGTTAAAACACAAAATACATGAGTGAATATTTATGTGTATGTTTTTCAACATGTTTTCCAAATGACCCTTGGAGAATATCTCAAGATGATTATTTCTTTGGCAAGAAGCAAGGAAAAAAATAGCTGTCAGTGAGATAAACACATCAATGGAACTGTTTTCATTTGAGCCATGTTTAAATGAGCCAGGACGCAAATAGAAATTCTGAAAATAACCAAAAGAAAGATTTACATCTCCTCTGATTTCTCCTAAGTCTGGACGGAGTTGGCAGCAGAGGCTCTAATGAAATCTTGCAGTTAGTCTGAGAAGCTCATTCAGAGAGCTTCACTGCATTTGGCCTTCTGCCACTGATGCCCTTGTCTGAAGACACATGCCCAAACCAAAGCACATGCAGACACCCTTTCCCTATCCCCAGACCCTGAAATAACCATGGACCACAGGACTCCAATGTGAGATTTTAGTTTACTGTTGAATTTTTCATCTTGGTCAAAAATTGGATAACAATTTTAAATAGTAACACATTCACTTGGTTTAAAAACCAAAAGTTGTAGAAAGAGATATGATGAAAGTCTTCCTCTCATCCCTAATTTCCAGCTCCCCAATGATGTCTGCTATGCATTTCTTTTTCCAACCTTTTTACTAGGAGATATGACATCTAAATGAGATCATGAGATGAAATATATGATTAAGGATTTATCCTAATGGAACTCAATGATTTATCCCAAAGGAACTACTCATGTAACCCACACACAGACAAAAAAAATAACAAAAGAAATATTGCCAGCAGCTTGGAGTGCCCTCATGTGACACTGCTCCCATCTCCCCGAAGTATACACTATCCTGAATTCTAACACCATAAATTAGGTTTGCAAGTTTCTGTACTTTATATCAAAGGAATACGGCAATGTATAATTCCTTATGCCTAGACTGCCTTTGCTCAAGATTAAATTTGTGAGTTTTATCCAGGTTCTGGTATACAGCTGTTGTTTACCTTCATTGTTATAGTGGTCCACGGTGTAACTATGTTACCACATAAATTGTTGATAAACACTTGGTGTCTGTATGAAATGTTACGACAAAATGGCATAGACTGGATAGCTTATAAACAATAGAAATTGATTTCTCACAATTCTAAAGGCTGACAAGTCCAAGATCAAGGCAGTGGCAAGATTTGGTATCTGGTGAGGAAGCACTTCCTTATAGAAGGCACTTTCTCACTGTGTCCCCTCACATGGTGGAAGGAGTGTGGGATCTCTCTTGGGCCTCTTTTATAAGGGCACTAATCCCATTCCTGAGGGCTTCACCCTCCCACTTTCTGAAGGTCCCACCTCCTGATACCATCACCTCGTGGGTTAGGATTTTACCATATTAATTTTGGGGGAAGTCAAACATTCAGACCACAATACTTCGGTTGTTTCTAGTTTTGAGCTGGTCCAAAATGATATGAACTTTTTGTCCACATTTCTGAGTGTACCTGAGCATGTTTTGAGGGGAATCCATTTCTATCTAACCATAGAATTGCTGGATCAAAGATCATGTGAATCTTCAATTTTAATAGATAACGGAAAAACTTTTTAAAGGCAATTTATCAGTTTATGTATCTATGAAAAGTGATTTAAAGTGTGTTGTTTCACATACTTACCAACACTTAGCAATGTCATTTTTTAAATTTTAGCTATTTCAATAGTTGTGCAATGGCATTTCATTGAGGTTTTAACTTTTATATCCCTGAAGACAATGAATTTGAGCATCATTTCATCAGTTTATGAGTCTATTGGATTTCCAAAATTGACTATCTTTTTCTCATTTTTTTCGATGGTATATCTGTATTGGGATTTTATGGGAACATGAATACAAAAAAAATGTATAAAATAATTCTTTGGGGGGGGTGATAATTTTTTTAAAAGGTTGAGGAACGCTGAATTAGACACAAGTAAATAGAAAAATGAGTTACCTGGAAAATAGGTAAGTGCAAAAATACATATTTAGAAAGAAGTTTGAAGAAATAGAAGGTCAAAAATACAAGTAAAGACAAATAGAGAATACAGGGAGTAAGATCTGAAAATATATGTATTATTAGAGTCCCAAAAGGAGAAGGAAGGCAGAAACAAACATTAATTAAGAATTTTCTAAAGTCAATGTGACATGAAGAAGCACTTGGAATCTTTGTTTCATAATAGTAAAACTGCGAAAGACAAAAAGAAATCTTTCAAATGAACTAGAAAAAAAAAACATGGAATATCTTTAAATAAGCCACAATTATACTGATACACAGCCAACATAAAACATGAAAGTCAGATGACAAAGAAATATTTTTAAATTATTGAAAGAAAATGGCTTTGCTCTGTGGCTCATACCTATAATCCCAGCACTTTGGGAGGCTGAGGCAGGCAGATCACATGAGGCCAGGAGTTTGAGATCAGTCTGGCCAACATGGCAAAACCCCTTCTCTACTAAAAATACAAAAATTAGCCAGGCATGGTGTCATGCACCTGTAATCCCAGCTACTTGAGAGCCTAAGGCATGAGCATCGCTTGAACTCTGGAGGCAGAGGTTGTAGTGAGCCGATGTGTAACTACACTCAAGCCCCAGCCTCAATGACAGAACAAGGCTCTGACTCATAAATAAAAGAGGGAGGGAGGAAAAGAAGGAAGGAAGGGAGAGAGAGAAGGAGGAAGGAAGAGAGGGAGGGATGGAGGGAGGGAGGAAGGGGGGGAAGGAAGAGAGGGAGGGAGAGAGAGGGGAAAAAAGGGGAGGGGAAGGAAGGGAGGAAGGAAAGAAGGAAAAATATAACTGCTAACATAGAATAATCTATTTCTACTTCAAGAATGAAGATGAACTAAAGTTGTGCTAGACAAACAAAAAATAAGAGAACCTTTCAACAGTAGATTTTCCCTAAAGGAAACATTAAGGAATTATTTTCGGGGAAAATAAATAACAATGGCACATGAGCCCAGAGAAGGTAAAAAGGGCATCAGTATTTTAAGTTATTTGCATCGCTGAGGTATAGTCTTGATGAGATTTACATTGGAACAATTTGAAGCTCAGCTGCACAACCAATGATGGCATTTGTGGCTCTGTTTACTCTTAATACTAAGTGCAGGTCTTCAGTGTCCCAAGTCAGAGCAAAAGGAGGTTCCCAGAGACCCCTACTGCTCATCACAGCCCCTGGGCTCCAGATGCTGTTCCCTTAGCTCCCTCAAACTATGGAAAGGACCATTTAGCCTCCCAGCTGCCACCTACCTTGATAACTTTTATGCACGTCTGTATTTTGTCTAGCTTTCCTCGTTGTCTTCAACAGAAAGATTGATGAAGATTTCCAAATTTACTTTTGCTGAAAGCAAGCCTGCCTTTTTAAACTTAAGTATTGAGTACACAAAGCTCTTCTGAGGATCTTTTTTTTTTTTTACGAAAAAAAAGCTCAGCAGAGAAATGGGACAACAGATGGAGAATAAGGATCCATGAGAGCAAAGTTTACATGTTTAAGTTGAGAAACACTGTAGGACACTTTTATGCTGGGGGTAGTGACCCAATAGGAAAGGAAACCATGAAAGCAAAAGCAGAATACAGTACAACAGCAGGAGAGAAGAGCTTGATCAGGCAAGAGGCCATGGAGCCTGGTAGGTTGGCCTTACATTTGAAAGGACTTTTCATCCATCGTATCAGGAAAAGCTGAATATACAGACCCAGCTATAGATAGGTTTGGGGACAGGAAGATGATTTAATTCTACTTAGATTGATTCCTTTTTTTCTTTCCTTATGTAGAAATATGAGGTGAGATCAATCATTTGCTGATCCTGAGGTGTGGCGGGAAAAAGCCTTGGCCAGAAGTGTAAGAGAATGAGTGGAAGATGGAATTGACTAGAGAAAGTGATAGGGTCATCCTGCAGGTCTGAGGACCCAGGTGATAATCATGGTCTCCATGTAAAGCGTAACTGGTCAGCACTTTTTGTTTGCTTTTCTCCAAGTTTTACTGCTCAGATGAAGTAAAATAACATCTGGCATTCCTAGAGTTGGTTTCCAGGTAATGTCACTTAGTGAGGCAGGAAGGAGAAAAGGTGTTTGAGGTTTGAAGAGATGGGGGTAGTGGGGAATGGCGGGGAGATGAGTCGATTAAGAGAATAGGCGTGAAAATGACCAGAATAAGTCACTAGTATTGACTAAATGGGTTAGCAAAGGTTAGCAGAGAATGAGATGTAAACACCGTTGGAGTTTTGCTGACAAGTACAATGGAGACAGCTGAAGTTGTTTGTTGGTTTTTCAAAGGTGTGATAATGACAATGAACCTTAGAATCTAAACTAATGAAGAAGAGGAGTGAGGACAAGAGAGTGAAAAAGTGACAGTCAATGAATCGAAAGTTCCAGTAGAAGAAATACTATATTTGAGAACCAGAGTAAATGAACTGGAAAATTAATGGCAGTGGTCAGAAGTCAGCATAACTAGAATAAAAGTTTGAAGAGATAATGACTAGGTCAAGGGTACCACCAGGGGAGCAGGTGGCTGAAGTGCAATTGGATGAAAAAATAGTGGGAAATGAGACGGTCAAAGAAATGGGAGGTTCGAAGTCATTGTGGTCCAGAATTGCAATGATTATGTATACAGTTCCAGTTAACCAAGAAAGTAAGCATTTTGCAATTCTAAAATCATTAGCGTTGATATACTAAAATTAAAGTCTAAAATGCCATGAACATTATGTTAGATACATATATATTAAACAGAAATCAAATTGTATATGTGAAAAAGATATAAAGAAGAAATATTGGGCTAGGCATAGTGTCTCATGCCTATAATCCCAGCACTTTGGGAAGATAAGGTGAGAGGATTGCTTGAGCCTAGGAGTTGGAGACCTGCCTGAGCAACATGATGAGACTCTATCTCTACAAAAACAATTTAAAAATTAGCCAGGTGTGGTGGCATGCACCTGTGGTCCCGGCTGCTTGGAAGGCTGAGGTAGAAGGATTACTTGAGCCCTGGAGGTTGAGGCTGCAGTGAAACATGTTTGCACCACCATACTTTGGCCTAAGTGATAGAGTGAGACCGTCTCAAATAAATAAATAAAGACATATTAATAAACACTGTGATCTTAAGCAAAGATACCTTACCTTTCTAGAGCTTAGTTTTCTTTTTCTTTTTTTCTTTTTTCTTTTTTTTTGAGACGGAGTTTCGCTGTTGTTACCCAGACTGGAGTGCAATGGCACTATTTCGGCTCACCACAACCTCTGCCTTCTGGGTTCAAGCAACTCTCCTGCCTCAGCCTCCCAAGTAGCTGGGTCTACAGGCGTGCACCACCATGTTCAGCTAATTTTTGTATTTTTAGTAGAGACGGGGTTTCACCTTGTTGACCAGGATTATCTCGATCTCTTGACCTCGTGATCCACCCAAAGTGCTGGGATTACAGGCTTGAGCCACCACGCCCAGCCTTAGAGCTTAGTTTTCTCATCTGTTTAATGGGTAATTTGAATTAAATTATCTAGAAGTTAATTTCTTTGCGTGAAATGGATTGTTTTATTTATGCAATACTACTCATTAATTATAATGATCGTCAAAAAATGAATGCTTATGTAAATACTAAAGAACAGCTACCGCTTACTTTTGGAAATACGAATTACTTATAGAGGCTATTTTGGTTTTATTTTTATGTTTATTTAAGGTTTGGGAGCACAGAATCACTCTCATCTGAAATTTGAGATTTCAAATATCTCACTTCTATCCCAAAACTTCTAGCACATCAAGGTCATCGAGGTCCCCAAGATGCTCATGATGCATTAATTGCCCTTTGAGAGTAACTGCCTATGAGATGGATGTTTATATTGATTTTATGGTAGATATTTTCTTCTTCATCAGAGTGAAATTCCTTTTATAGGCTGATTCACGAACCTAGAGCCAAAAACATCACTGAAATATTACAGATTTAAAGTATGGATTGCATAATTTTGTAAAAATATTATCATACAAATTCTAACATATTGTGAGCTGAATTATACTGCCATAACTAAAACTCAATTACCTACAGGAATCAGACATATATTCTAATAAGGCAGTCAGTGTAATTGCTATTTTTGTCTGCTGGCCAAATTAACTCACAACCCATCAGTATATCTCTTATTCCCTAAAGTCTTGTCCATACAGATTACCTGACACTATTGCTAAATATGGATTCTTTTGCAGTAAGTCTAGGGTGGAATCTGCAATTCTGTATTTCTAACAAGGTCCCAAATGTGTCAGTGAAACACATCAAAGGACCACATGAACATAACTCTATACAAAATACTCCACTTTTTCTTAAACTGTGATTCTGAAAACTCAGGTCAAAATCAGGTTTTTAAAAACTTGTCATTCCTTTCTTTGGCCATTGAGACTTGTATTTCCCCACGCCATATCAGACAAATTGCATTTCCCTGGTTCCCTCTGAATTAGTAGTCTTAGAACTTTTTCTACTCTCAGATTCTATTCCATTATTTCAGAGTTCCCAGTGGTTGGCTTAAGTGTGAATGTACATTCAGGTTTTTCAGTTGCCTCATAGTATCTGACCATGACCTTCTCTCCTATTCCAGCTCCTGCTTGGATGTCTCTGGCACTTTCTTAGGACAGATGTGGGATGTCCAATGCTCAGGACACTGAATCCAGCTCAATTACCCACCATGACTTTGATACAAGGCAAATGAGCCCCGAAGTGGGGCTTAGCCCATGAGGGTTCTTGGCTTCACCTAGGAAAGCTGATGATAGGTAGAAGAAAACAGCTCTCACTGAAGTGGCAGTGCTACAGCTCCATGGCTGCTCCCACAGAGCAGGGCTACCCCACAGGCAGTGTGCTGAGAGTAGCAATTCAGGGCAGCTCTGCAGTCATGTGTATACCAACCTTGAATTACATAGATTAAGTGGTGACTTATGCAGACCTTTCTAGAAAAGGGGTAGTAACTTTGGGGTCATCACATCATTGCCATGGGAAGGGGTGGTAACTCCCAGGTGTTGCCATGGCAATGGTAAACTGACATGGCATGCTGGTAGGTGTGTCTTATGGCAAGCTGCTCCTGCCCCAGTCCTGTTTTAGCTAGTCCTCAACTTGGTTCAGGATCTGAGCCCCATCTCTGGAGTCAAGTCCCACTTGATACCTGAAATTCAGGTGAAGAGAGTCATTTAATTCAGGTTTTTTGTTGTCTCCTTACCAATAACTTGAAACCATTTGAGTGGCCTCTCATGCTATTCAAAACTGCTACTTTCCCCCATGCCTAAAAGATTATCCTGGGAACAAGTCTCAGTCCCTCAACTCTCTCCTTCCTTTAGGCTCAGCAGACTGCTGACTGCTTCATGCAAATATATCCTTGGCAGCCACCCAGTGGGCCGCCATTCCCACAGCAAGCCCAGCAGAACCATCAGAGTCATAGAGTGGTTATAGTTTAAGCTCTTAAGTTGAGATTCCCAAGGATGCTATAACATAGTGTTCCTGCATGGGTAGGGGAAAAACAGTAACTAGTTTTTATGGAGGGCTAGGAGAAGCAGATGAATTACCTGGTGGAATGCCTAGGTCAGCATCTGTAACTGATGAGTGAGCAGGACAAGTCAGAGGTCTATGAGGAAGCTTATGCCATCACTGGCAAAATTTGAGGCAGCAAAAGGCAAAGGAACTCAATACATGGTGAGATGATTAACCAGTGAGGTGGGACTGACTCCATCAGTGGTGTTATTGAAAGTTCAGGTATATTCAATTAAAACACATTTTGAATCTTGGATTGCTAGAAATCAGCCTGCCAAATGTGAAAATAATCCAGACAGACAAAGACAAAGAACATTACACAATAACGATAGTAGTAGGCAGTATACTATATACTGTAATTGTACAATTGTGATAGTAATTGGCAGTGTTTTCCAGCATCAACCAGAGCATCATTTCCTATCTCAAGTAAGTTAAACACAGGATGAGCCCAATATCCTCAGGTCCAGAGGACAGTGGACAGTGGTGACTTAAACTGTCTCCCTCTGGTGGCCAGGGACTCTCTCTCTGCCAAAGACGCTGTATCCAATTACCTTTGGCTTTTTCTCTCTCCCTTCCTCCTCTTCCCTCCCTCCCTCCCTCCTTCTCTCTCTCTCTGTCTCTCTTTCTTTATACCCTAGAAATAAGTCTTTCGCTTCTTTGCCAGAAATCATGGTGATAAGTAGAAGCCTGCATGCAGGAATTTACTGAGTACAACAAAAAACATAGTTGAAGTTAACTCAAGACACAAATTATATACACGGAGAGAGAATCGCACATGGATTATAGAAGCCTAACATATTCCCTTTTTGTAAAATGCCTTCTGAATCAATTACCTTTTGATTCTATGCAATTCTGTCTCCCCTCAAATCTGACCTATTCATGTCAGAGATCTCCTACCTGGTTTCTTAATTTATATCTGCTGTCCTGAATGTCTGTCTCCTGCCTCCCTCAACATTCTGACTCTTTTTATAACTAGAATATACTCAAATGACAAAATCCATTTATCTCTCTTCCACCTTCTTCTAAATAGTTGTGCTTCCTTTTGATCTATTTACTTGCTACACCAGGAATATCTAACATTTCATAGAGAAGTAGGAATTTCTTGTATGCCCATTTGAAATGAACTAGTGTGGTTGTTTAACAAATACCCGGAGCAACAATGCACAAGACGATCAAAAGGTATACATGGAGGAGGAAGTTCACCATCTCACTCCACTGAGTTACATTTTAAGCATGGGGCTTGTGAACTAATACCATTGGTCACCATCTCAAAGGGACATTGTATTTAGGAATGGCATTATTAGTAATGTGTCCTACAGTTTTCCAATAGTAGACATTAAATAAAGGAGAGAACATTTCCATTGCACAATATTAAAACATTTACTTCCATATCCACTGCTTTCACCAGCTTGAACAAATTAGTTATTCCCAGTAGATTATTCTCATTGGTAATTCTGTAATAAAATATTCTAGATATTGTGCATTTTCATCACTGGTATTATAATTTTTATTTCAGAATCTCAGTCATCGAATATTCATTATCTAATTATAATCAAAATGCATGATTCCCTTAGGAATGCTTTTAACTAAGTGAATATGAACTTTATTAAAGGAATTAAACTAGGAGATTAAAATTATTCAAAGGAGGTAACTATATTCTTAAAGAACTGTAGGATTGCAATACTAGGACAGAAATAAAAGGAAATGCACCAGAAAAGTAGTAAAAAGAAACAGAAACAAAACAGGTAGATCCCTGATGTGCTATGATGGGGAATAGAGTGTTAATTGAATTATTCAGTTATAAATAAACTAAAGCAACATTGAAAAGCCTAGTAAATTATGTGCTCCTTGAAGATTAGAGTTCGGACTGATTAATCTTTGCATTTCCCACCAGACCAGGCAGTGCCTGGAACGTAGTGGACCCTCAATAAATTTTTGTTTAATTAATAAGGAAGCAAATTCTATCCGACAGTGATAACAAGTAAGTTTATGAGTACTTTTTCAAGTCAGTTTGCAGATAAAAGTTTAAGGAAATTCATACTTAGATGTTGTTAGAATGTGTATACTGAATTAGAATTTTAGTCTATGTGCTTTGGGAATTAATTTTGAAGCTGAGGAAGCTACAAGAGGCAGCCAAGCTCAGAGGAAGGGGAGGAGGCTTGGTCAGCTGCCCCTGCCTGTCTTGAACTCTTTCCTATTATAGATGAAAATCATCCAACATTACCTAAGGAAAAGCATGAGCCCAAAGCAGAATTAGCCTTCTTTACATGTGTTGAATTTGTGTCCCATCATATAAGTATTTAAGGAAATGATTATGAGCTGTTTGTTGGACAGTAAAGAGAAGTGATAATGATAATTTTAACATAGTTAACAATAGCCTGAATCATATGAAACTGCTATTTTTGTGTATAAACACCTAAGTGAATATTGACAATTTCACATGGTTTAACTTAATATTGATCAAATGCTACATGGTAGGCACTGTGCTCAGTAATACAAAGTCCATTAATTTGTTTAAATTTCACCCAAAATGTTTTTTAATAGACGAGGAAATTAATGTTAAGCCAGGGAACTTGCCCAACATGCAAAGAAGACTCAGAAACTAAACACAATTCAACATCAGAGTCCCTTTCCTTAAACAGAATACGATCCTGCCAGGGAAAATGTGGATGCCATAAATTATGTTATGCAAATCTTGCCTTCCAATCCCTTATTTATGTCAACAAAAATGTGACGATAAAATGTACCTTGGTTAATTCATGATGCGAAGTGTCTGCTTCGAGAAAGGTGAAATTTACTTATAATACAGAGTTATTACCACTGCAATATCAAGGTCAAGTTCCAAAAAATTAAATAGCCTTTACTCAAGGAGGTCACATTGCAGTGAGGAGGACAGATAATTATAAACAGTATTACAGCATTAAAGTTAGATTTTTTTTTTTTGTTGGTCAAATGACTCAATCCAAAAAGGAGGATACATGGTAAGAATGTACTATGAAGACAAAGAGATAAATATCTGAAACCAAGAAGGCCCCAGAAAATTAACAATCTATGTCAACCATAACTACATTATCCATGTGAGTCAATTTCTATGGGAAATACAGTTCTATTATCTAGGGATAATACACTTCTTCCCAGAGGAAGCAGCAATTAATTGATCTTGGAGGAGTCAGGGAGAGTTTCACAGAAGAGATGACAACTTTACAAGGCCTGAGGGATGAATGGGATTTCGTTAGGAACAGAAAAGAGGAAAGACATCCTAGAAAAGGCAGCAACGTGTGCAAACAGAAGAATGTGAAAGTAAACAACAATACTGAGGAACAGTAAATGGTTTCTGTGGCAAGGAAGCAAGGTCGATAGCACATTATATTCTGTGTTCCTGAAACACCAGGATGCGTGAAATGCTGAAACGGTAACTTGGACTCTTACTGTGAAGAGTCCAGGATTGGGAATTTCTACTATGTCTTAGAAAGGGGTGATAAGCCAGCAATGGTGTTTCCTTCTTGAGCTGTAACTTTCATAGAGAGAAGTGCACACATCCTAAAGGTACAGCTTAGGCGTTGTTACATATTAGTATACCCATGAAAGTATCACCCAGATCCCTTGCTTGGAAGGCCAAACATCTGTTTTTCCCCCCTCTCAGAAATCTATTGCCATTTTTCAGAATTAATATTTTCTAAAACTTAATATAAAACATTATATACAACTGTTATGGACAGAATTGTGTCCTGTGAAAATTCATCTGTTAAGACCTAATCCCCAATGCAATTGTATTTGGAGACAGGGTCATTGAGGAAATTACTTAGGTAAAATGAGGCCATAAGAATGGAGCCCTAAAGCAATGGGACTGGTAGCCATTCCTCGGAAGAGGAAGAAACATAGGAGAGGTTACTCTCTCCACTTTAGTTCACGGAAAGGCCACATGAGGACACAGTGTGAAGGTAACCCTCCACAAGCCAAGGAGAGAGGCATCACCAGAAACCAACCCTACCAGCACGTTGATCTTGGACTTCAAGCTTTCAGAACTACCAGGATACAAATGTTGTCTAAGCCACCTGGTCTGTGGTGTCTCGTGGTGGCAGCGTGAGCAGACTAATCCAACAGTCTCTAAGTATTAAATTTAGGATTGGTCATCAAGATTTTGTTCACCTCAAGGAAATAAAATGACTCAATCCTCCACAGACTTGTTTCCGTCATTTTCCTCTTCCATTTTCAGATTATTTGCAACCTGGAGACTCTGCTCCGTAAAAGCATGCGGCAATTTCTCCTTCTGGATCCTCCCAAGAGAAAGATAAATCCACACAAATGAGATACTCAGACGCTTTATTTATTCTGAAAAAAGCGAAATTGCTAAATTGAGTTTTGCACTGTTCCAGATATACATAGCCTGATAGGTGTAGTCTTCCTACTATTTTCTTTGAGGCATTTGCTCTCTTGATTAACAGTGATGGATTTTTATTGCCCCACTTCTGAGGGGAGGATTTATATGTCTTTTAATTTGTGTAAGTTGGACTGCACCATAAATGGTTCACCCTCTAAATTACTGAGTAAGTTTGCCAATAGAGATGACCTTGTTTATTAAAATCTAATTAACTGAAGTTTTAGAATGTCCCAGAGTGGGTTGCTGAATTTCCGATTTTCTCCCAACCTAATATAGATCAAAGATCCAGCTGGCTGGAGTTAACCACAGAGCTCTGAATTTCACTGTGAAATTATCTAGTTAGTTCCTCTTTCAGACATTTTTTCCAAAGGTACAGGCCAAAGAATCTTTTCCCATAATATGTTGGCCATCCTATTTCAGAAAAGCCATGTGCCCAATGATGAGTTGGAGAAAGAGGCCCAGGTGCTCCTTGCTCGCTGCATCTGAAATGAAAGGATCCTGGAGTGTAACTTAGATTCCCCAGCAATGGTCAGTCTGAATGTCCCTGAGCACATGCCACTTTTCATCTTCTGGACAAGGTTCTATGCTGTCTGTACACATAAGGCAGTAATATTCATGGCTTCTTACTGCCAACCTTGGCAAGTTGATTACAGACATATGGGATAAGACATAATTAATTGATTCAGTTCCCAGTCTATATACAAAATTCCTTAATGCTAAAACTCCTCTAGTTTCTACCCTATTGCTTCTTCTATTTCTCATTCCAACTTTAAAATAAGAGTTTAATGTTTGTCTCTTCTTTCTCATCTCCCATTTAATTATCAGCTGTGGAACATTTTCTTCACAACACTAACCCTTGTGTCCTGTCTACCAATGATCTCCATAATGATATAACTGATGTGCATGCTTTAATATTTTTATACCAGACATTTTTGCAATATTTAACATGATTTGATTTACCACTTTGCCCCCACCCCACCCCCCAGAAGCTCTCTGTTCCCTTGGCTCATAGTATACCTAATTCTTTTGGTTCCCTCAGAATTTTAGATCATGTATTTTCAACTTCTTTGGTTCATGCTTCTTCCTTCATGCTGGACACTGACAGCCATCTCAAGGCTCTTCCCATGGCTGCATTCTGACTTGCTATTAGTCCCAGAAACTGAGAGCTATTTTGAAATTCTGTTTTTATTTGGGCCACCTCACCCTGAAGAGTAAGTGCTTTTCATTGTTGGAGCTAGGGTGGTGTGCCTTTTTCAAATGTTACGTCTCACAGCATTTTCGAGATATTGGATAACATAAAAACAAATATCGATCATCTTCAGGGCCTTATAGACTTCAAAGATGGGTAAAAGAAACCATTTCTACTTTCAAATCAGTCTTTTGTATCCACTAGGGGAGCAAAATCACCTGCTGAGTTGAAGTGGGAATAACAAAGTATCTCAAAGACTATGTGATGTTTGTAGAGGAAAGATTGTGGCGGTAGTCAGTACAGGCATCATTTATATGGATCTGTGTTACATGGAGGGGGCTTTAGAAATGGCATCAAGAAAAAAAAGCAGTGCTTCTTGGTTTAAAAAAATAATGCTTGTATCATTGAAAAACAGTACCTTTTAGGATGGCCAAATCCCCAAAATAAAAATTTCAAGGCATATCGTACTTCCTTCTGAGGCCAAATGCATCAGGACTAAAGCTCTTTTGAGCAAGCTATGCTATTTAAGCAAAAAAACTTAGGGAGTGGAGGGTCTGATTATTGTTTTTCATGAGTGTTGAAATCTATGGAAACAGTGATAGAATACACACAAAGCAAATTACATAAAAATTTGATTTATAAAAATTCTCCATGTTTAGAATTTTTTATATATCCCAAAGATGTCATAAATTGGGTTTCCCCAGGAGATGAACTAGACTAAGGTGTCATATACCTTCATATTCCAAAGCTGAGTGCCCTCTCTGTCCATGTCACCCAGTTATCCTCTTTAGGTGACATAAAAGAAGCCCAACAATCCCTGTGGACATCTCAGAGTCCAGCAGGAAAGATTTATTTGCAGAGCGGAGTTGTCAGGATATTCTGTCTGCCCACAACCATCATCACCATCATCACCATCATGGGTGTGAACTATCCCTATTTAGTTTCAAGGGAAAGAAACACGGATGTGTGGAATGAAGCCAGCCATGAGCAACCTTTAAAGGCACCCACCCAAGGTCCATCAAGGCAAGAGTGAGGAGACGTGTGAACCATGCAAAAGCAGAGGGGAATTGTAAGTGGCTGGGTGCACATGGCACTCCGATTTCTGCATTTATTTATAGGTTATAAATAAAGCTTCAGAAACACCAAGAAGCCCGAGACTCTTCACTCAAATTTTAAAAGATATTCTGGGCCATTATACACGAAGATTTTCCCCTTGACTACTTTTGAGATGCCAGGAGTTGGCCATTAATTGCTAGATATGAAAATGTGGAAATGGCAAACAGGCTACACATCAAGCAAATGAGTCATGATTTTAAAAATGTAAGAAACTCCTGCTTAGGGAAAGTATGAGTAGAGGTACGCAAAGTATAATCTAAGTAGAACAAATTAGTCTTCAAGCCAGTGAGATAATTTTCCTATATAATAAAAAATAATCGATTTTTATATCATTTAAAGGAAGTAAATTGAAGTTATTTTAGAATTTAAAAAATGTAAAGATGCATCTTTCCTTCTTAAACTCTAAAGTATTGGAGATTTTATCTGTTTTTTTCTAGCTCAACTATTAACTAGTTGAGTCCCTTAGTTCAAGCATTCCTAGTCTATGACCTCTGAAAAATGAGGATAATAACTAGATAATCTCCCAAAACCTATGCTGGTTACTGCCCTAATGGCATGTGGGGAAACTGTGTGGGACTACAAAGTCTTGTCCTCAAAGGGCTCATATCTATGTGCAGAAATATTGGGCCAAATAAACTAACCAACTTACTTTTACATAGAGGGAGAGCCAAGGTAGGGTTTGCCTTTGCAAATCTAAGTCTTGTACCCCTTTCACTACGTTAATGAGACATTAGTCTTCTAATTGAATATTACTTTCTAAAGAAATCATAAACCCCAATTACAGGGAAAAAAAGTGATACTAAAAATATTTCAGGAGCATTCAAGGAACTCCAGTATAAGAAAGGCTTGTTGTTGGGTTTTTTCATCTCTCTCCATTGATAGTAAGCACATACGGATGAGTATTTCAGAGCTGTGCCTGGTTAACATCTATGTTTATTCATGTATTTATTCAATCAGGAAACACATGGAGCCAGCCACTTTTATTTGAAGTCACTTTAAATAAACACTTTTGTGCTGATTGTATAGTCTCATGAAACAATGTATCTGCCCTCAGGGAACTTGCATTCCAGAAAGGCAAATCAAAGAAAAACGTTTTGCAAAGACTCCTGAAATGGTTATAAGGGCTTTCTAAGAGAAGTCTAAATTGAACAGATAATTGTCTTGCACTTTGTAAGAAGCTTAAACTGTTCTCACTGAAAAGCAGTAATTGAATCTGTAATTACTTTCATTTCACTGGGGACATAGGCATGGATTCTAAAGATCTAATTGTGATGGTTGTTTTCTTAATCACTCTCATTGCTTCCCAGCAACCCTTCCTACCTTCCTTCCTTCCTTCCTTCCTCCCTCCCTCCTTCCTTCCTTCCTTCCTTCACCATGAGAAGCATTTTACAAGTATCAGAGGGCTCCGCCACTTATTTGCCCTTCTGGTGATCCAGCCTGTTTGTTCTATGAACAAAGGCTTTAACTTCTGATATAAAAGTGATTTTTGAACATGAACTTAGAGGAACTGGCAAACCCGGCCCATGGATTTTTCTTTTAAGAACATGAAATCTCCTCCTCATAGTCATTTCAGTGATACTGGGAATGTTCCTTTCTCTCTTCAATTCAACCTCCACCATTCACAGAGATATGATTTCTAGAATTTTATCAAAAGACAAAATTACATTAAAAATTAGTTTAAAGATCGAATTAGCTTTTATTAGCAATTCTCAAATTGAATAAAATTAAATCTCATTCTATAAAATTGAATAGCTGTTTCAATGAACTGAGGAGAGAAGATTGGCTTTATAGGCAGAAGAGGTCTGAAGAAAGCAGAAACAAGGAATAAAAGCTGGATTGGTCATTTCAAAGTTATTTCCCTTGCAGGGTTAAAGCAGGGGGATCTCGTATCATGCCAGCTCAGGTAAACTGGTCCCTTCTTTTGTTTTTGTTTTGAGACAATGTCTTGCTCTGTACAGTGGTATGACCTTGGCTCACTGAAGCCTCAACCTCCTAGGGTCAAGCAGTCCTCCCACCTCAGCCTCTGGAGTAGCTGGGACTACAGGCACATGCTATAAGGGCCCGCTAATTTTTAGTATTTTTGGTAGAGACAGGGTTTTGCCATATTTCCCAGGTTGGTCTTGAACTCTTGAGCTCCAGCAGTCCTCCCGCCTTAGCCTCCCAAAGTGCTGGGATTACAGGCATAAGCCACCACACCAGGCCAAACTGGGCCCTTTCTGATCGATGGCTATGTCTCTTCTATTATTTGGAAAACTGGTGGGTTTCAAAGTTCAGGTCAGTTCTGTGGCACCTCGCACAAGTAACTGCATGTTGGTTTGGTCTGGGTTAGTGGGGCCTCCTGCAGGAACCTACTCCAAAACAGCCTCCCATTGGAGCAGGAGCAGCCAGGAACAAACCTCTCAAACACCAACCTCGGAAGGTCGTGGCTTTTTATTCCGCCGAGAGTCTCAGGAGACTCTCATCTCAAGAACTGAGCTCCCCGACTAGAAAATCCTGGCCTCTTTTAAAGGCTCACAATCTTAGAGGGTATATGTGAGGGCGTGATCGATAAGATAAGTGAGGGGTACATGACTTAGGTGGGGGTCTAATCGTGATTAAGCAAGAACAATGCCTTCCGAGGAAGATTCCTCCATACCATGCCTGTGATAGAAACTGGGGTGGAGGGTTTCTCTCATCTTTAACCTCCAGGTCCAGCTAGTGCCTAGTGGCACCAGTTTTGTCTCCTCCACTGACCTTGTGCCTTCTATTTTCAACTTTTACTTCTCCTTTTGAAATGCAAGGCTAAGGGGAATTGGTCTTAGAAGCTTAAGAGGAAGCCTCCTTCCTCATCATAAACCCTGTTTAACAGCCAGTTAAGTAAGGCACTGCTTCTACTTAACTGGTTTGTTAAGTAGAAGATTTAAGGTTTGCCACCTTATTCTCTGAGAGCAGGTTTTAGTAGAGACTTGGGCAGAGGACACGTAGCAGAGAAGATACAGAAAGACGGAACTGAGAACAAAGTAAAGACAATAAAATAAAAATTCTCCATGCTTTTAAAAATATTTAACAAACACTAACTTTGACTTGAGTTCATAGGTTTCCTGTCCCTTTTATGTGAGATTTTTAGGCTGGGCACGGTGGCTCATGCCTGTAATCCCAGAACGTTGGGAGGCCGAGGTGGGTGGATCACCTGAGGTCAGGAGTTCAAGACCAGCCTGACCAATATGGTGAATCCCCATCTCTACTAAAAATGCAAAATTAGCCCAGCATGGTGGTGGGTGTCTGTAGTCCCAGCTACTCAGAAGGCTGAGACAGGAGAATTGCTTGAACCTGGGAGGCTGAAGTTGCAGTGAGCTGAGATAGTGCCACTACACTCCAGCCTAGGCAACAGAGCTAGACTCCATCTCAAAAAAAAAGATTAAAAATATGTTTTAGTTATGAATTTATTATTTTATTTTATTTTATTTTTTGAGACAGGGTCTTATTCTGTCACCCAGGCTGGAGTACAATGGTGTAACCGTGGCTTGCTGCAGCCTCAACCTGCTGGGCTCAAGCTATCCTCCCACCTCAGCCTCCTGAGTAGCTGGGAGTATCAGCACACATCACCAGGGCTGGATAATTTTAAAATTTTTTATAGAGACAGGGTCTCACCATCTTGCCCAGGATAGTCTTGAATTCCTGGGCTCAAGTGATCCTCCCACCTCAGCCTCCCTAAGTGCTGGGATTATAAGCGCGAACCACCATGCCTGGATGTGAATTTTTATTTAAGAGATAGAAAGAATAAGAACAACCCAAAGATCCTTTAATAGAAATAACTAGACATTAATAAAAAATCTTTAGTATAACCTACTTGTAAAATAACTTTCCAGGAAAATTCTTACAGGTTTTTACCTTTTGACCTTTTTCTAAATACTTGCTATGGAAAAACTACAATGTATTTGAGGATAACTGTTAGGAGGCACAAAAGGTGGGGAAAAGAGAGGCTGGGCTCAGCGGCTCAAGGCTATAATCCCAGCAGTTTGGGAGGTCAAGGCAGGCAGATTACTTGGGGTCAGGAGTCCAAGATCAACCTGACCAACATGGTGAAACCCCAGCCAAAAAAAATGGAGAAAAGACATACAAAGATTTATAGGTAAAGTGAACTTAATTGTCTGAATCAGAAATCATACAAAAGACTCCAAAAAGTTTAGAAGCCATCCTCGAGATGCAGATTTAATGCTAAAAATATTGGCATTTTCAGAATATTATAATGACAAATGTTGGCAATCAAACAGAATTTTATTGTTAAGCTTGTCCTGGAAAAACCAAGAATGTTTGATGGTCTGTGATTGAGGCACCATTCCTAAAGCTAGTTTTGAAAAGTGACAGAGGTTTCAGATTGGGGTACAAAAGACAAATTCTAAATAAGAAATGAAGAAGAGAATCAAACATGGAGGAAACTGGTGGAACATTCTATGCCATTTAAATATCTTGACTCTTGTTAATGAATGTTTATAGAAGTCAAAGGTAAGGAGAACAGACAAATCATGGGTGTCTAAAAAAGGTGTGTGTTCTATCCAGGAAGAAAGGTCAATAGAATATGTAAATATAGTGATATAAACTTTAAAGGTAGAAAAAGCTCTTAAAAATAGAATCAGTAAAGATTTTGTGGTCCCTGGTTCCTAGTCACAAAGTAGATGATACCGAAGACAGAGAATACACCACTTCGTAGTTCATTACACGACAGTTTCCAGTGAGATATGTGCAGAAGACTTGTCTGTCCTTACTGCCAAATGGCATTTGAGACTATATACAGTTCTCTTTTTAAATAACCTCATTGAGGTATAATTTAAATACCATCATATTCATTGATTTAACTGTACAATTCTAGTGTAAAGTTTTTTTAGTAAAATTTTAGTAAATTCATTTAGTTGTGCAACAAGTCAACACAATCTCAATTTAGGACATTAACATTATCCCTCTAACATTACTACTGTTTACCTTGAATTTCTGTTTCTACCCTCAGCCCCAGACAACCACTAATCTCCTTTCTGTCCCTGTAGATTTGCTTTCTCATATCAGTAAAATTAGAATATGTGATTTTTGTGTGTCTGGCTTCTTTCACTTAGCACAGTGTTTTTGAGGTTTATTCATGTTGAACACGTATTCAGATTTCATTTCTTTGTTGCTAAATAATATTTCATTGTATGTATACACCATACTTTTATTCATTCCCTAGTTGATGGGCATTTACATTATTTCCACTTTGGGTCTCATGTCTAAATCTGCTACAAACGTCTGCCTAAAAGGCTTTGTGTGAACATATGCTTTCACGTCTCTTGTATAGATATTCAGAAGTAGAATTCTTGAGTCATATGGATACCTATGTTTAACTTTTTAAGAAACTGCCAAATTGTTCTCAAAAATGACTGGGCACAGTGGCACTTTAATGTAATCCAAACCACTTGGGAAGCTGAGACAGGAGAATCATGACTTTACCGCCACCGCCCGCCAGCAATGTATGATAATTCCAGTTTCTCCAAATCCTCGTCAATACATGTGATTGCCTCTTTTTTTGATTACATTTATCCTGGTAGTGTGAAGTAGCATCTCAGTGTAGTTTTAATTACATTTCCCTAATGAATGATAATATTAAGCTTCTTCTCGTGTGTTTATTTTGTATTTCTACTTCTCTCTATGAGATATCTTCTGTAGCTGTAACCTTGACTTCCTGAATTCTGTTCAGAAATTTCTTGTTAGGGTGATGTTGTGACGGAAATGCGTAAAAGTGCACAGAGTATACTTTTCCTAAGGGTCACTAAGTACTCCTAAAACTTCACCAAAGAGAAGTCCTTCTCTGCTAGAATTACTGTGTGGGAAATCTCATAGTATAATAATATTCATAATATTTGGTAGAAAAGCAGGCTCATTGTAAAAAATTTGGGATGTTTATTTTTCTTTAGAGCTTCTTTTTCCTACTTTTTCATTAAGCGAAGGACAAGACTAAACTGCCTATAGGCTTGTTTGCTCTCTAAGCACAATAAAAAAAGGCAAGGAAAGAAAGCAGAGCAAGACAGAAGTTTTCAAGAAAACCATACTGAAAGGAAATAACAGTCACTTCAGGTTAGAAAAACAAAATCCATAGAATCAAGCTTTACTTGAGTAACAATGCTGATGGAAATAGCATACCAAGAGTCTTAGTTCAGGGCCTATTTGAAATGGATCATAGAATTTTTCCAATGTACAAGCCCACTAACAGATATAATTAGATTATTATGCTAACAGGATAAATCATTACTGAATATCTCCCTAAATTAGATTGACCTCAATCTATAAGGATCATAACTTTCAACAAAGTCTCATTTTGCTTCCAAAAAATAAAAAAATCACACAAGGTGCTTAGATGGACATTATAAAGGTATTTGAGAGGAGCCCTCTCCAGACCACAAATCGGCCGTGGAAGCTAGGCACCCTGCTTCAAACCCTGAAGCTAGGAATTTGGGACCACTCTGGGCAAAAAAGCAAAAGCAAGACCTGTCTCTTAAAAAAAAAGAAAAAAAATTAAAACAGAGGGTATGGTGGCATACACCTGTGCTCCCAACTACCCAGGAGGCTGAGGCAAGAGGATCCCTGGAATCCAAGTTGAGCCTGCAGTGAGCTATGATTGTACCACTGCACTCTAGCCTGGGCAACAGAGCACGATCCTGTCTCTAAAGTTAAAAAATATATATAACAAAAAAGAAAAAGTAGGTTGTGCTGTAGGATTGCAAAGACTTTGTGCTGGTTAAACTACTTTCCTGACTTTCATGAATTTAGTTTCCACAACTAACGTAGAATACACTGCTTTGAGAGTTTCACATGCCATTGTCCGGGTCCCTATTTAGATCTTTGGTCAGAAGTGACCAAGGAGACATCTTTATACCATTTTCTCTTTCTATTATTTTCTCAGCTGACAATTTTTCCCTCCTTTGTTGATTGGGTAAGGAATATCTGAGTGTTATTACCACTAGCTATACCGCGACCTCTTAAGAACGTCAATATATCATTGAAAACGTTGAATTTGGGCTGAGGCAGGAGAATCACTTGAACCTGGGAGGCGAAGGTTACTACTGCATGTTAGCCTGGACAACAGAGGGAGACTTCACCTCAAAAAAAGAAAAAGAAAAAAGAAAAAAAAAAGGCCGGGCGCGGTGGCTCAAGCCTGTAATCCCAGCACTTTGGGAGGCCGAGGCGGGTGGATCACGAGGTCAAGAGATCGAGACCATCCTGGTCAACATGGTGAAACCCCGTCTCTACTAAAAATACAAAAAATTAGCTGGGCATGGTGGCACGTGCCTGTAATCCCAGCTACTCAGGAGGCTGAGACAGGAGAATTGCCTGAACCCAGGAGGCTGAGGTTGCGGTGAGCCAAGATCGCGCCTTTGCACTCTAGCCTGGGTAACAAGAGCGAAACTCCGTCTCAAAAAAAGAAAAAAGAAAAAAAAAATTGGTTGATTGGGGTCATATGTGGTTCTAGATTTCTTTTTGGCTTAGTATGGTATGTTGATAGATTCAGGGTAAATGTGAATAAAACATTACAGATATTTTAAGTTTATGTCTTACAAATAACCTTAACATTTCAGGCTAGCTAAGTATATGTTAAAAAGGTACTTTTCACCTCACCTATAAATGAGAATTAGGAGAAAAATTCTTTTAATTTACATGGTGGTGTTTCAATTCTATTCTGTTTTGTTTTTTCCCCCTTTTTAAAGTAAAAAGTCCAAGGAGGGGATCCAGATAGTGTGAATTTGAATCCAGACTAACACTGGTAAACTTGGTCTAGATCAATTCCCTTATTCTCATTCTTCTCATCAGTAAAATGGGAATAATATACATTATCTCACTTGAATGATTTTTCTTCATGAATCATGATATTTCAGTATCATTCACTAATAATGCCAAAATTTTGATAAAATGTGACTTATAAATTTCTATCATCCCTGATGTTAATCAGTTTTTCTTGAAATTAAGTTATGCCTGATTTTAGTATAAAAATTTTTTAAGCTCAAAGTCTACTAAAAGTCTACATTTATAAAATGTTTACAAACATTTCAAAGTTATATTTCCAAATTATGACCATGTGTAGATATGTGAGTTCCTATAAGGTTATACACATTGCAATTTGGGCAATGAAATTACATAATAATTGGAATAGCTCTCTCCTAGCACTAGTGTCATAAGAAGCTAGTGCATTGTCACTTATCATAAGTAAACCAACATTATTAGCCAGGAGTGCTGGCTCACCCCTGTAATCTAAGCACTTTGGGAGGCTGAGGCAGGCAGATCACCTGAGGTCAGGAGTTTGAGACCAGCCTGGTCAACATGGTGAAACCTCATCTCTACTAAAAATACAAAAATTAGCCAGGCATCATGGTGGATGCACTGTGGAAGACACAACATCATTTCTAGTAGGTTATTTATTGTTCCTTTAAGAAGCACTAAATATCACGTTGAATCAAAGGCTTTGTTTCCATTTTGACATGTTCTAATGAAAGATGGTGGGTTTGTAAAAAAGTCCACTGAGATATTTCAGGCCTAGTCATTAGTAGCTCCAGTATCAATAAGAATCACAGTGCTTTTCTGCATTATCTTAATTCTGATTTGATACATAATTATTTTTTAAACCCCTTTATTTGGAAAACAATGAAATAACTAAGGCAGTATATAATACATTTATTCGAGGCCCACTGGCCAAGTTCTGTGATTCCTTCCCGGGTTTCTATGGGTCCTGACACATAGAAATATATGAGAAAGCATATATTCACTGACACTCAACAAGGCCAGAGGTATAAGTAACTGCTCCACATAGTGTAGCATTTTCAAGACAGGCCTCCAGGTTGGTTCCTCTCCATTCCCTGCACTATTCACCAAGAGACATGAATGGCAAATGTTTAAATTATTGAACTGTCTCTCTCATTCTCCTGTCATTCAAAATCAGGGTGGGTTTTTTTGTGATTCGTTCTATGTGCAGTTTCAAAATGGTTATTTATATTCAGATTGAACCATATAAAAAAGCATCTGAAAGGGTACATTTGAGGAATGACATCACACTGCTGTGTGCCTCCCACCCATTCAGCCTCAAATGAGGGATCCCTCAGCCGCAGAAGCCAGAAAAGGGGACAAAGGGGCACTGATTTCCCATGAGGGTGAAATCGGTGCTGCCCAGCCCCAAAACACACCACTGCACATAACTCACCTTAAGCCCGTCTCCAGGAACACCTCCCGGGTGTCTGTGCTCCACTCTAGGGTCAATTCTTTGCAACTAGTCTCGTCTTTCTTCATTTAGGGTGGATACAGGATAGACTTGGGAAACCTGAAACAAGACAAATGTAAACAGAAGAGCAGACTCGGGAGGAAGACCAACTGGGCTCGAATGTCAGTTCCACTATTCATTGGAGATGGAAATAGACACTTATTGAACACCTGTTCTGTGTTGGAAACTTCACATAAACTATTCCAGTTGCTAAAACTAAATGAGAAGAGAAGAAGGAATAAAAGGTGTCCCGTATTTAGCTGACGTACCACAGGGAAGAAAGCCTCTGAAGAAACTGCTTCAAAGCAATGAAAGAGACAAAGGGTTGTTTTAAAAGAGGGTTTTGTTGCACGTATTATTCAAGTGATCAGGTTCACTTTATTGAACTTCTGATTCTGTGGCAGCAGCAAACTCTGCATGTGTGCTCAGTGTTCGGCATGGGCTGTGGTCTACTCTCAGTCTAAAATAGTATACAGCATAATGGTTGTGAATCTCTGGAAATCGGGGTGTCACTTCTGTTTTCCAGAAGGCAAAGATGCCAGAGGTGCTTATGAGACCACCTACGGAAGAGAGAGAACAACTGTTTAACTGTGGCTTTATTTAGTAAACTTCCAAACAATTACTGAAATGTCATCCTTAGACAACTTAAGCAACTAGCAGAAAAGTCATATTTCTAACTCAACCTCCTCATCCTTTTTTTGTCTTTCCCTGTGATCCAGGAGGAAGGATGCTGGTTTCTTAACATACAAAGATCACCTGCCAGTGAGCCAAGTAGTGGTTGGAGATACTGACCGGCAAGGCTCAGAAGCCAAATTGAGTGTGGGTCCACTGCGCTGCCAAGGAGACAGTAAGTTTGCATGGCAGCTATGGCTTGCACTTTCTTATCCTTTAAATATTGTTTCCAGCTCCTCAGAAGATACCAGCAATCAGACTTGCTCTTCTGTGGCTCCTGCAGAAACATCACACAACCCAAGCAGAGCTAACTTAGAGAAGGGGAACAGCCATAAAGCCTCCAGTATAGAAGCCAAGATTTGGGCATAAAATGGGGATATCTATCTTTCCTCTATATTCATATATAACAAGTTTGACTACCTAAGTTTATAGTGATATAAATAGCAATGCTAATAGCATAAATGCAGTACTCAACAGCTGTGATTCCACTCAGTACTGCTGTTAATGCCATTAGGATGACTATTTATATCACCATAAACTGAGTTTATGGTGATATAAATAGTAGCATTATGGCTTAATGTATCATTGTAAACTTGGATTATGGCCATATAAAGTATGACATTATTGCTATCCAACTTCATCATCATCAGAGCTTGATGGTCCCTTGTAAGCCAAAGATTGTTTCTGTAACTATGCCTTGCTTTCAGGATGAGTCACCCCGGAGAGGAATTTGGGGCTGCTAGATTGGATAGTGGGAGGTGAGGGAGTTGGAGTGATGGTCCCTCCTAATTAAGGGCACCATTAGGATTTTATGTTGTTTGATACCCTTCAGTGTGCTTTATGTGCAGTCAGAGGGAAACAGTGACACGGTTGCACGATGGGGATTCTGCAGTGAGCCTCCTAGGCATCATTTCCCTCTTCTTTTGGGGACACATAATATGGGCAACTCTCCTTAGAGCTCTATGCTTTTGTGACTGTTTGCTAGGCATCAGAGATCTAGGTTCTGCTCCCCAAATAGCTGACTTGCCAGGAGATCTCAGGCAAACCCCTCCATTTTCTTTGCTGTGGTCATAAGAATACCGCCTGCATCCCAATTCCTCCTGGGGAGGCTGTAAATATTTTAGTGCCTGGATTTGGAATCCTCCAAGCAACGCATTATGTGAGAGGGAATATTATTGCCACTTTGTAAATCAAGAGAGAATTAGACCTACTTGATAATAAATTATGGCATCCTCTCAAAGAGGTGTCCTAAGGAACGTAATGATGCATGCTTAACAGGTTCCTACTTAGTAAATCGAGGTTGTCAGCAATTAACCAATGCCACGTTCCTAATACAAAAAAAAGGGAGATGGACTTTGTGCTGATTTTTCTCTACTTACATGGAAAATGCTACCTGTAAAATCGAGACTGGTCAAGATCTTTATCACACATTTATTGAACAATGATACTTCATTCATCCAGTCAGGCTTAGTAAAACTATGCAGGAAGAAATTTAATTTCAACTGCTGAAGAAAAGGATACTGACCTAATGTAATAGTATATATGCATTTTAAACAGATATTATAAGAAATGAAATATAATGTTGCTCTAAAGCTAAGAAGACTCTCGTGTGTGGTCTAATGAAAATCATTTTTGTTATGAAATTGACATAGGAAGGTAAAATACTTCTGGCTTATCAATTCTAATTCTGAAGTTAGCTTTGAATTTGAGAAAGTATTCTCATTAAATAATTAACAATATATTTGTAAAAATTCTACTTCTGCAAACTTTTTGTTGTTGTTTGTTTTGTTTTGGTTTTTTTTTTTTGAGACATAGTCTTGCTCTATTGCCCAGGCTGGAGTACAGCGGTACGATATTGGCTCACTGCAACCTCCACCTCTCGGGTTCGAAAGATACTCCAGCCTCAGCCTCCCAAGTAGCTGGGATTATAGGCACACACCACCACACCCTGCTAATTTTTGTATTTTTAGTATAGATGGGGTTTCACCACGTTGGTCAGGCTGGTCTCGATCTCCTGACCTCAGGTGATCCACCTGCCTTGGCCTCCCAAAGTGCTGGGATTACAGGCATGAGCCACTGTGCTCAGCCTTCTGCAAACTTTTATTACCATTCTTAAAAAGAAGATTCCAGGATCATTAAATAGTATATACTACAGCATAAAAGCAGTTTATAACTAAAATTAGCTTATTTGCTCTTAATCAATAAAACAACCTCAGAAAGAATTTATTGTGAGGCTGTCATTCATCTAGCACATTCCCAGGTACTCTAGAAAATAAAAAAAGAAATTCAAACCATGTTATGTGAAATGAACATGAAAAAATATTGGAAAATACAAATTTGTTTATAATTTAGGTTTGTGATATACAATTGTTGCAAATGATAAGAAAGGAGTCATAAAAAGTATATATCAGGCAGACTTTATTTTTAAAAAGAGAAAATGGGAAAAGTATAGTGGTCATTGTTCATATTTGCATTTCTATTCTAGGGCTGTTGTTCTTAGAAACATTTTTAGAACCTATTAATAAATTGTTATTTATTCAGATTACATGATCTCATTATACTTATAATTATTGTAGCTTCAGTGAGATTCTTTTTTTTTTTTTTTTTTTTTGAGATGGAGTCTTGCTCTGTTGCCAGGCTGGAGTGCAGTGGCACAATCTCATCTCATTGCAACCTCCACCTACCAGGTTCAATGAATTCTCCGCCTCAGCCTCCCAAGTAACTGGGACTACAGGTGCTCACCACCACACACAGCTAATTTTTGTATTTTTCGTAGAGATGGGTTTCACCATATTGGCCAGGTTGGTCTTGATCTCTTGACGTTGTGATCTGCCCGCCTTGGCCTCCCAAAGTGCTAGGATTACAGGTGTGAGCCACCATGCCCAGCCCTAGAGAGACTCTTTTAAATAATATTTTACCAGATATTTCATGAAAGCAAAAGCAGTCAACAGTTAATGGCAATTATGTGGAATACCTTTGGGTCTGTGTGTGAGAGAGAAATCTCATTGTTTTCCAGGCAACTGAGAATAAGTATTCCATCTGGTACTAGAATTGCCCGGTAGCAGTCAGCAGTTGTGAAGCCCACGTTCCCTTTGAGAATGTTCTCACATGGGCACAGTAACGATAGAGCATTCCATATCAATCACATTTTCCAGTTCTTATGCATGTATGATCGCCTTGGATACACACAGCCTCCTATGAATTTGGTAGGGCAAATATTAGTCTTTCTGTTTTACAAACGAAGAAAATACTTCTTTGAAAATGGCATTTACACAGCAAATTTCTAAGTATACTTTCAGCTCTGAGAGGCTTGAGGACAAAAGATGGAACAGAGAGTAGAAATAGCTGTGTCTGTTCAAGGTCAGGGTTGTTTTCCTGACGTACTCTCTTCCCTGAGCCAATTGTTGATTAAATTAAAATATCTTAAAAATGTCTTATTTGGGTTTTATCCCACCACCTGCCCCAGACACCCGTGTAGGTTACCAATAGTATAAACATAGCAGGGATTAAATCTGTGTCATGTTAAAAGTGGCGTAGTGCATTTGTCCTGCTGCTTATAGAGATTAACTTATTTTGTGTCATTTACTGAAGTCTGTTCAAAGCCACAGCATATAAAGACTAACCCTGTTGTTGAAAAGTATCTCTCAGTTTGAGGAGTTGAGTGATGACAGCCCCCAGAAGCTGCCTCCTGAATTAGGCCCCAGTTTTATCCTCTTATCTCAGAGAATGAAACCATTTTTATGGGCTCTGCCCAACCGTTTCAGCAGTTTCGGTGGAATTCATCATGCCTGTTGAGTTTCATTTGTGCTTCGATTCATCTGAACTCATAGACCCATATAATCAAAATGGTAAAGAAAATCAGTGAGTTCCACTCAGGTCTGCTGCATTTCCTATATAGTGTTGTGAAATGCTTATGTCCTTACAGGGTGTGTGTGTGTGTGTGTGTGTGTGTGTGTGTGTGTGTGTGTCATTCTTTCCTTTTTGCAAAGCCTATCCAAATGGAAACTTCAAATCTAAATGACACTGAAAGTGTGACTGGTGATGGATGGTTAGCTAAAATAAAAAGTGCTGTGCTGTGAAAACCAGATCCCCCTCTTAAGCTACATGTACTCACCTAGAAGGAAACAAAAGAGCCATTTAGAGGATCAAAAACCCAAAGTGGGCACTGTTTCAAATTTAAATATGTAGTCATCTTTGGAGATGACTGCCAAACTTTCATCTTTTCATGAAATTAGTTAAAAATATAAAAGACTTACATTTTTTGGAAGTAGAAATCTTATACTATATATGATGAATATAATCGATTGTAAGAATATAGTTTTGCTAGACAGTTGCTTTATTTTCAGCCATATGATGTAAAACTTTACTCCTCTAGGGATATAGGGACTGTAAACAAATATTTGGATCAAGTTTGTCAGAACCATAGGAAAGGTTTTTTCTTTAAAGAAAAAAAAAGCAAGTGTTTTAATACATCTGGATAGAAACAATTCCAGAAAATGTCTTATTCAAGGGCTTCTTCCAAGGCCATGCCAGAAACACTGACTGTGAGGCAGGCAGACAGAGCACTGGAGTCACACTGTAGGATTAAGATGCAAATTCAGTTTCTCAGAGCTACAGAGGTGACCCAGAGAGACAAGGAAGGAAAGGCAAAGCAGTAACACATCAGTTCTGGAACCCTCAGAAGGCAGACAACGCTGTGTGTAAAGAAATAAAGACACTGATGGAGAGATTCATCCAAATGATGGTGCATATTTGCTCTTTGGGAAAGTTATTTTATGTGCCAGAGTAATAGAAAGGCCATGATCTCTTTTTTGAAAGAATTTTGCAAACCAGGATCAGAACCTACCATTCCTTCACCAGGAAAGATAAGGTGGTCGGGCACAGTGGCTCACGCCTGTAATCCCAGCACTTTGAGAGACCGAGGCAGGTGGATCACTTGAGGTCAGGAGTTTGAGGAGAGGCTGGCCAACATGGTGAAACCCTGTCTTTACTAAAAATACAAAAATTAACTGGGTGTGCTGGTTAGCACCAGCACTTGGGAGGCTGTAGCAAGAGAAATCGCTTGAACCTGGAAGGCAGAAGTTGTAATGAGCCGAGGTCATGCCATTGCACTCTGGGCAACAGAGCAAGACTCTGAAAAAAAAAAGAAGACAAGGCAATGCCTAGGTCTCTATTTTCTGCATCAATGAAACATTTCCAACAGGAGTGCAAATAAGCACAACTCTTCTTCAGAAGGTAATACCTGTGAGCATACATAGGCCCCATACTCTGTGTGGTAAATGAGGATTGAAGGAGAAACCACTTCTCACCTGGGCTCAGGAAGCAGTTCTCCCTATTGATAGAAAGCAGCTCACCAGGCTCCAGAGAAGAGTTCAAAGTTTATCTCCTTTTTCTTTGCTGCTTTGGTCTTGGAAAAGATAAGAAAGGAAAAGGGACTAGCATCCAGATTTTAAACCAATCACTTTCTATTCATTTTCTTTCTTGATTCACCAAACATCCCTTAAAAGGTGATACTGTTTGTAATATTGGGGTTTAGGGGTTCAGCATGCCCTAAGCTCCCCTGAGAGGATGTTTCTCCAGGTTCTTGGCTTCCTGCTGTCTCAAGAATGAGACGGGGGACCACAGTGCAGTGCGTAGTAAGTGCCGGCCACGAGAGTGTTTGTAGAAAGTGATTTACTTAGAGAAAAACAAGAGAAGGAGAGGGAGAGAAACAGCTAACTCTCACACTGAGTGAGAGAATACAGAAACATGGAATCCAGGAGAGGAAAGCAGCTTCCACACTGAGTGGAAGGGAATAGGGAGGGATGGAGTTTAGGAGGAAAGGCAGGCTTCCACGAAGGGAGTGTTCATGGAAAGGGACTCCAAAGGGAAAATCCGGGCGAGAGAAAGATTGCTTCCTCAAAGGGAGTGTTTGTGGAAGGGGATCCATACATGGAGTCCAAAGGGGTGTGGAAGAAGGGGACTTTTAGCCTGGGAGGAACTCCTACCTTCTCTAAGACCCCAGGCCAGTGAAAGGCGTTCCTTAGAACTTCTGCTGGAGTGATTGACTCTTACTTTCTTCCCACACCTGCAAAATAAATCTCCCAGATAGAGAGAGATGGGAGGGGGGCATGGTGCTAGGAAGTTCTTGCCTTTAAAACTATGTCCCCTTGTGGACCCAAAAAGAGAACACATTCCCTCACTGTTGATTAAAAAAAAAAAAAAAAAAAAAAAAAGGCCAGTTATGGCTCATGCCTGTAATCCCAGTACTTTAAGAGGCCAAGGCAGGTGGATCACCTGAGGTCAGGAGTTTGAGACTAGCCTGGCCAACGTGGCAAAACCCTGTCTCTACTAAAAGTACAAAAATTAGCTGGGCATGGTAGCAGATGCCTATAATCCCAGCTACTTGGGAGGCTAAGACAGGAGAATTGCTTGAACCCAGGAGATGGAGGCTGCAGTGAGCTGAGTTACTGCCACTGCACTCCAGCCTGGATAACAGAGCAAGACTCCATCTTTAAAAAAAAAAACAAACAAACTGTAAAATATTTAAAGAGGTTTATTTAAGCCAAAGATGAGTGGCCATGGCTCAAGGTACAGTCTCAAGAGGTCCTGAGAACACGTGTCCAAGGGTTACAACTTGGTTTTTATATGTTTTAGAAAAACATAAGACATCAATTGATATATGTGCGGTATACATTGGTTCAGGCTGGATGCAATGTGAGGGTATAGCTTACAAGTCATAGTTGAATTTAAAAATGTCCTGGTTGGAGATTGATTAAAAGAGTTAAGTTATTATCTAAAGGCCTGGAATTGATTGATAGAAAAATCAGCCAGGTGTGGTGGTACACACCTGTGTTTCCAGCTGCTCAGGAGGCTGAGGCATGAGAATTGCTTGAACCCAGGAGGCAGAGATTGCAGTGAGCTGAGATTGCACCATTGCACTCCAGCCCTGGTGACAGAGTGAGACTCTGTCTCAAAAAATAAAAGCATATTTACAAGTTCATCTCTGTTCCTAGATCCAATTATTCTCCCTAGTAATCCCCTCAACAAAATTACTCTTCTCTCCACTCCCATAATCTATTTTTCCAGGATGTTATTTAATATCCTGGGAATATCAGAAGCTTATGTAACTTCTGAACCCCTACTGCGAGTGGGGAGTGGTAATCACTCTGGGGTCCTCCTTAGTTCTCCACATGTACATGTTAAATCCATTTGTGTGTCTTTTCTCCATTTAATCTTACAGCAGGACCAGCCACAGGAAATGGATCTCTCAAACACCAAATACAGGAGGAAGGAGGGTTTATTCAACTGGGAGCCTTGGGTGGTAATCTGTCCAAAACCCAGCTCCCCTAACAAAGGAAGATTCTGCCTTTATATAGGGTTATACTTTAGACGTTACACGTGGAAGAATCTTAGGTTTTTAGCTTTACATATGAAAAGGGTCTCTGTTTACAGTTTCAGGAATTACATATGAAAAGGGTTTTGGTTTACAGTCTCAGGAATTACATATGAAAAGGTCTGGGTTTACAGTCTCAGGAATTAAATATGAAAAGGTCTGGGTTTACAGTCTCAGGAATTACATATGAAAAGGTCTCCGTTTACAGTCTCAGGAATTACATATGAAAAGGTTTTGTTTACAGTTTTAGGAATGACATATGAAAAGGGGAAGTTGATCTGAGATGCCTGGGTCTCTCTCTTTAATCCGACCCTTGGGAGTTGCGGGTGTGTGTGTGTGTGTGTGTGTGTGTGTGTGTGTGTGTGTGTCTTCAGAGGACAAAGGGGAAGATTCCCTTGGCTCCTATACTGCCAAGCTGCATCTTGTAACTTACTCTTAAATGGAGAGCTCGTTCTGAAAGTGAAAGAAGAAAAAGGATAGGTGACAAAAACCACTCCCACTCTCATGCTTAGTGTAGAAAAGATGTTCCTTGGTTTGCACCCCTGTTTTTGACAAGTCATAAAACAACTGATTGCTGTTTTCCTCTTACTTCGTCTGTTTTGCCTCCCCTAACAGTGGAGTCCTTAAAAGTAAAACCAGAATCTAATTCACTTTCCTATTCTCAGTAATATCACATGCCTGACACCTAGAAAGAATTCAACAAGTATTTGTTGAAGGCAGAAGGAAAATAATACTTCAAAGCAGAGGGAGAGTGATAACGCCAGATTTGGCCTGAAACTCAGCTTCCACCTTTACGGAGTTCTCATCATCCCAAGCAGAGAAACCTCAGAGCCCGACTGGGGCTTTGGAATTCTCTATTGTAGCCACAGTTTCAGGGCAAACTGACTTCCTACATGAAATCTGGATTTTAGAGCCTGTTTTCCTAGACTTCTCATTCCCTGCTTGGGTGCAACTCTCACCTCTGCATTTTCCCTTTTTAAAGTTTCCCTTACCCTGTGTACTCTGATTTCTGACTCACTTTGCTTCCCTATACTACTGTTCTGAAAGCTTATCTCTGATTCAGCCCCATCCAGAAAACAGGGGTTGCCTCGGCCAATCTATGTAGGACGATAATAGGTGTATTACCAGCATAGAGGATCACTTTCTCCCTCTCCATTCCTGCCTCTGCCATTAACTATAATACATCTGTGACTTGGATTTGGTCTTCATCCCTCATGCGTTTGCATCATCTTGATAGACTCATGAATGACTTTGAAAAGGAGCATTAACACCAGAAATCCCAGAATGGGTAACATTTGATTATTCTCAGCAACTATTTCCTGAGAAGATGCTCTAAATAATTTTCCTTTCCCCGTTTCTTCCCACAAAATGTGGCTGTATATATTTGCCTCAAGTAGAGCTCAAAACAAGAACAAGAATCACAGCATCCTAACAGTGGAAGAGTCTTAGAGATCAAGCAGTGCAGAACCTCTCATTTTACAGATGAGGGGTCTGGGTCCAGAGAGGTTAAGTGACTGGCCCAAGGTCTCACAGCTGGTCTATGGCAGAGCTCCTGGAGAAGGAGTTTAATATGGCCTTCATCCTTCGTAATTCCCCAGGGCAAAGATGAATGTTGACGTTCAAAGAGGAAACTGACCTGGAACTCTGACCTTGGGTCTCTGCCTATCAACAGCTGAGTGGTACCAGAGCTCTTAATCTTATACCTTTGTGAAATCAATCATCTGGATATCTTGATAGAAAACCCACAGCCACAGGAATGAGGGGTCAGTGGCAGAAAGTTGATGACTTACGGCTTTTTTTTTCTTTTTTAACTTCTCATTCTGGCAACTTTTTAGGGTTGATAAGGCATAAAAAAAATACTCCTGGAGTGATGTGTAGAAACCATTAACCTCTATTTTTTCTTAATGTCCCAGCCTTCACTACTATTGCCATGAGCTACTCACAACTGAGAAGCAGGAGTGGGTCTAAGAACAAGCAGAAATAGTGAAATTTTCAGGATCACAACCTGGGCTGATTCCCATTAATGGATTGAGCCTTCTGGGCATGTCTGAGGTCAGCTCCAATTACAAACGCTGCAACTTTTGCAAGTAGAAGGAAGCCTTCCCTTTTGTCTTCCAGACTCCAGAGTGACTTTAAACAATGAGAAGAAATGGACAATTCCTGCAAAGGAAGTCAGCTCTTTAAGATTACTCAGTTACTCAACTTTAGCTGCAAACTCACTGTTGAAATGGGTAGTAAAATTGGTTACAGTAAAAAGTATTTCTGTTTTACAATTGACATGATACTTCTGTGCATGTGACTGATTTTCTTACCTGTCCTTTCAAATACCATTTGTATTTGGAGGAATCATCCCATGCCACAGAGGAATTAATCAATGTGAATGAGCCAATGCCAGATTTGGGTCTGCAGGTCTGTGTTGCGAACAAAGAGTCAAACTCTAAAATACTTTAAGACGTTCATTCTGAGCCAACTGTGAGTGACCAAGGTCCGGGACACAGCCCTCAAGAGGTTCTGAAAACATGTGCCCAAAGTGCTTGGGGCAAAGCTTGGTTTTATACATTTTATCTATTTGATCTTATTTTATTTTATATTTTACTTTTTGAGACAGGGTCTCGCCCTGTTGCCCAGGCTGAAGTTCAGTGGTGTGATCTTGGCTCACTGCAACCTCCACCTCCCAGGTTCAAGCAATTCTTCTGCCTCAGACTCCAAGTAGCTGGGACACAGGCACATGCCACCACCATGCCTGGCTAACTTTTTGCATATTTAATAGAGACAGAGATTCGCCATGTTGACTAAGCTGGTCTCGAACTTCTAATCTCAGATGATCCACCCACCTCGGTCTCCCAAAGTGCTGGGATGATAGGCATGAGCACCATGCCTGGCAGGTTTTATACATTTTAGAGAGGCATGAGACATCAATCAAATATATATATATATATATATATATATATATATATATATATATATATTTTTTTTTTTTTTTTTTTTTTTTTTTTTGAGACGGAGTTTCGCTCTTGTTACCCAGGCTGGAGTGCAATGGCACAATCTCGGCTCACTGCAACCTCCGCCTCCTGGGTTCAGGCAATTCTCCTGCCTCAGCCTCCCGAGTAGCTGGGATTACAGGCGTGCGCCACCATGCCCAGCTAATTTTTGTATTTTTAGTAGAGACGGGGTTTCACCATATTGACCAGGATGGTCTCGATCTCTTGACCTCGTGATCCACCCGCCTCGGCCTCCCAAAGTGCTGGGATTACAGGCTTGAGCCACCGCGCCCGGCCTCAATCAAATATATTTAAGAAATACACTGGTTTGGTCCAGAAAGGCAGTACAACTCAAAGCATGGGGGTAGAGTTAGGGGCTTCCAGGCTGTAGGTGAATTTAAATATTTTGTGGTTGACAATTTGTTGAGTTTGTCTAAAGACCTGAGATCATTAGAAATGGAGATATTCAGGTTAAGATAAAGTGGCTGCCGTTAGAGACAATAGATGACAAAAGTTTCCTATTCAGACCTTAGTTAATCTCTTTAGGGTTCAGAGGGTCTGGAAGAAAAAGATCTAGCTATGTTAATAGAGATTCTTTATAGATACAAGTTTCCCCCCACAAAGAACAGCTGTGCAGGCAAAGAAACATGTTTTAGGGTAAAATATTTTTATTTTCTTCCTTGTCTCATAATGTTCTTCCAGAGTCAGGTTGGAAAGTAAGTCATAATATATAGGTTAAATAAAACCCATCTGATAAGAATTTATGATTTGTAGGGCATGACTCCGCACACCCCTTTGATAGGGATTTGGGCAAGATTTAAAAAAAAAAAAAAAATAGAGTTTAGTCCTCCGTGTGGCTGGGTGAGTTCTGCCTCCTCCATGTCCTCTCTCTGGGCATCTGTCCCCTCCTGAACTTGTTACTCTCTGCAGAAGAAACAGCATCCCCAGATGCAGGCAGGAGATTTCTCTGCAAATTGGATCCCCATAGTTGGGTTTCTCTGCTGAACTCTCTAACCAATGTCTCACTATTTGAAGAGAATTAGACTTGGCCTATTGGATCTAAAAATCCTCAGTATAGAGCATACTTTGGAAGTGAGAGAAACATGGGAGGAAAGAGAGTCTAATCTATTCCAGGATCAGCTCCTAGAATCAAATTCAACCTAAGAGACTTTATTGAGAAAAAGGAGACACGGCTGTCATCCTGGATCAGTTTATGTTTTAGTGAGGGTGAAAATTTTAACGAAGTGGTGATTAGGATGGAAGTTTGGATTCGTAGTGGGACGTTGAGTGTAAAGCTCAGAGGCCTCTTGTAGTAGTGCTTTACAAACGTTAATGTACTTAGAATCACCTGGGATCTTGTTAAAATGCAGATTCTGATTCAGGAAGTCTGGAGCAGGACTCAAGATGCTGCAAGGTATGGCTGCTGCTAGCCAACAGGCCATGCTTAGACCAGGAAAGTAAGTGAGCAGCACAGACTTTGGAATCACATCCCAGCTTTCCCCCTCATTAACCCTGGGTCTTTGCACAAGTTCCTTTACCTCTCTTGGCTTCCACTTCTTGCCCAAATTCTTATGTCAACTGCAAATGAGAATAATCATAACATCACTGAGTGTACTCTAATAAAGCCTGATTGTCCCCAGTCCTTCCACACGATCAGAGCTCTCTAGGTGGTAGCTACCATCATCATTGTTACATCTTTTACTTGGAAAGAGTGGCAGGCCTGATGTCAGAAAAGCTCTGCCCATCTCCCTGTTCCATGTTCCTGTCGCTGTACCCTTGACTTCATGCCTTTTCTTGGAGAAGACATGTCTGGTCTCAGGTGATGGTGTGGCATCCAGCCATTTAGCTTCTCCTAATTTGGAGGTGATGGCCACAATACCTGATTAGAGCTCAGCTGCATTTATGGAGTCCCCAAGGGCAATGTTGTTCCACATAAGCAATCCCTCATCTCCTTCTCATTATGTGGATCTCAGCTTCGATGTTAATTCTTCCAAGAGGACTTCCTTGTCCACTCAGCTGCCATGGCCACTCACACCTCCCCACAGTCCTTCTTAATTTTCTTCGTAGAATGTACCATTCCCAGGCTGGGCGTGGTAGCTCACGCCTGTAATCCCAGCACTTTGGGAGGCTGAGGTGGGCAGATCATGAGGTTAGGAGTTCAAGACTAGTCTGGCCAACATAGTGAAACCTCGTATCTACTAAAAATACAAAAACTAGCCAGATATGGTAGCATGTGTCTGTAATCTCAGCTACCACAGAGGCTGAGGCAAGAGAATTGCTTGAACCTGGGAGGTGGAGTTTCCAGTAAGCCAAGACTACACCATTGCACTTCAGCCTGGGCAACAGTCTGAAACTTCATCTCAAAGAAAAAGTGCCACTCCCTGGAATTAACTCTGCAATGCACAACCCAATTCTGTTACTAACTGCCCTGAGTTAGCATGGCCTTCACAAGTTAAGAGCACAGTCCCCAACAAGACAGCCTTCTCTTCACACACCAGCTGTAAGCTTGAGGGGGATTCTCAAGCCACTCACATTTCTGACCAGCTGACTACAAATCTGGGAGTTCCTACTGTTCTTTTAGGGTCAATAATTCACTGGAATGACTCACAGAACTCAGGAAAGTGCTATCCTTATAATCAGGTTTTGTTATAAAGGATACAAATCAAGACTAACCAAATGAGGAGATGCACAGGATGAGGTCTGGGGAAGCCTCAAAGGCAGAGCTTGCTTGTCCTCTTCCTGTGAAGTGAGAACTGTAAGAGTTAAAGAGGAAAGAAACACAAAAAGTAGCTCAACAGCCAAAAACAGGTTTATTTTGGAGAATAAACCTGAGAGGGGTTTCTGGCCAATTTCAGTCAGGAGCACTCTCTCTAACAGACTAAGACTATTTAAGGGTTTTAGGGTGAGAGAGCTTATCACAGGTTTGGAGTGTTACTGTGCAAAAGAGAGGTTTATTACAATGTTGAAATGTCTCTGGTCAAAGGGGAAGTTATCTTGGGGTTGACATCTCTCTGGCTTCTCTGACCAGAAGGGAGGTTATCTCAGGGCTGGCATGTCTCTGGCTGGGGAGGGGTATCTTAGCGTTGGAATGTTTCTGGTTAGAGATGTCATATGTGGTTTATGGTCATGCCGACTTTGGCCATTAGGCTGATGCCCTTTGGATTTGGGAGGTTTTTTATCAAGGAGAACTTTAAAATGGCAGTGCTTGTCCAAGATGGTGAAGCTCCTGCTCTGTCAAGAATTCCCCACTCTCCTGGTTCACCAGTGTGCATCACCCACTAGTGACACTCACCCATGCTTTGGGTGTTCAGAGATTTATTGGGATCTCATTCTGTAGACATGACTGATTAAATCATGGCCGTATGATTAAAAATATGTTTAGAGCTGTGCACAGTGGCTCGAGCCTGTAATGCCAGCACTTTGGGAGGCCGAGGTGGGTGGATCACGAGGTCAGCAGTTCAAGACCAGACTGGCCAACATGGTGAAACCCCGTCTCTACTAAAAAATACAAAAATAGCTGGGCATGGTGGCTCGTGCCTGTAATCCCAGCTCCTTGGGAGGCTGAGGTAGGAGAATTACTTGAACCAGGACCCTGGAGGCAGAGGTTGCAGTGAGCTGAGATTGCACCACTTCACTCCAGCCTGGGCTACAGAGTGAGACTCCATCTCAAAAAAAAAATTTTTTTCATATATATATATGTTTAGTCCCCTTTTATGTGTTCATTAAATTAATATGAATGGTTAAATAACCACAAAAGATGATTTAAATAAGCATTTCCAACTAATAATGGAGGCAGTGTGATGAGGCACTTTATGATAAATTGCAGGAAATTGGCACAGACAATAATTGTTATAAGGTCCAAGAGTAGTGCTATCCCTTGATTTATATGCACAACTATTTTTAACCTCAACAAGGTTTTTGCAAGTTTATTCATCTTAACTAAATGAAACTTTTATTCCTTTGTACCTTGAAAATCCCTTGAATCCGATGATTATCTTCAAATTAAGGATTAAAAACAGTTTTGCTAAGTTTTTATACGTTCTCTGGCAATTCTAAATTAAGATGCACATGAAGTATTATATTTATAGAACTCATTGTCTAATCTAAATTAGATTAACCCCCTTGGCCCTTCAGGGATCCAAGTAGACTCTTCCATACTTTTGTTTATCCATGTCTCAAGGTTATTACTGACAAAATTACAATTAGTCAGTGCTTCACAGCCATTGTTAGGGCAGTGAACGGTGCGCTATAAACCACCTCACTCTGGCATAATTAAAACCGTGTTCCAGTTCACCTATTTTATGATACCTACTTGGCTTTTCATAAAGCTTCTTTTCTACGCTCCTAACTACATGCAGGCCTGGAAAACTTGGGAACTTTATTGAATAAAACTTTAAAAATAAGTTTCTTTTTGAAGTGCGCTGACAGTTCTGTAATAGTAATCTTACTATCATCAGGATAAAAAAAAATCGTACTAAGTATTGTAAACACATAAGATTTGTATTACTACCTCATTTTTTTGGTTTTGTTTTGTTTTGGTTTTGAGACTGAGTCTGGCTCTGTCACCCAGGCTGGAGTACAGTGGCTCGATCTTGGCTCACTGTAACCTCTGCCTCCTGGGCTCAAGCATCTCTCCTGTCTCAGCCTCCCGAGTAGCTGCGATTACAGGTACGCACCACTACGCCCAGTTAATTTTTGTATTTTTAGTACAGGTGAGCTTTCACCATGTTGGTGAGGTTGGTCTCAAACTCCTGACCTCAAGTGATCTGCCCACCTCAGCCTCCCAAAGTGCTGGGATTACAGGTATGAACCACCATGCCTGGCCTGTATTACTACCTCTAAGATAAATCCTAATTCAAAGTCACCAGGTATGTGTACCTAGAAAATAGTGCATTTGAATTGACATTCACCTACTGGCATGACAAACTGCTCTTTGGAATAGATGCCTAGTCCCAAATTAAGAAGAAAGGGGGCTCCTGTGTCCTATCCATAGTTTATCATTGAGTATGTCCAAGGGTCAATTGTGTGAAAGTAAATGAATATCTTCAAGCTAACCTATAGGTGGCAGTGGGAATATTGGTAGCTATACCAACACTTAATCAAGAATCTTTTCATGAAAAAGTCATGTGCCAATTAAGATTCTAGCCATGCCTCCTTCAGGGTTTTCTTGACTTACTCAAGCTTTAGACAATGCTCAATAATCTTTTCTGTAATCCCTATGTCTAATGTATTAAGTATTCCTTAATTCAGTTTTAGTAGATTACCCTAATCAATTTTGTTTTCTGATATTTAAACCTGTAGAATTTCATTATATTATACTGAATAGGATGCAAATTAGGACTTGAGCTTAAAAGATGGGCTTTTACTTCACAGAAAAGAAAATGTATATGTCTCAAGTATTTTGCTTTAGTATTCTCATTGACGTAGCTGAGATAATAGTGTAATCCAGCTCATGTAGTCAGGATTGCTATTCAAGAACCCCATTTTACTGGGTGCTTGGTTTGCTCTCTCTTAGTTTAACCAAAGATACTAAATTCACTCTGACTGCCTCGGTTTTCTCCACTTTTAAAAAAGGCAAAAAAAAAAGAAACCACTTTGTATTAAATAACCTAAACCTTACCATTGAATTTATAAAAAGAGAAAATGACCTGAACATTAGAGCCAAGAAGATACTCTATTGTATTTTACTTCTTTACTTAGATATCTTATATTTATCCTTTACTTATATATTTCAAAAAGATATAACCTTCCTCTTAATCCTTCAGCTATACATATGGAAAAACATCATTTTTTTGGGTGTGTCTTAAACATCCATAGGAAATAAAACTGTAGTTCAGGATAATGTCTTTAAGAAAACAAACTTTACAGCTTCACTTAGGGGTTGAGAAAGAGAGATTCCACCCTGAACTTTAAATGGCCATGTCACATCTGAAACCAGTCACTTGGTGGTGGGCAGTATTAAACCCAACTTTGTCTTATGACTTTATAAATTAGTGCATTATGTTGTTACAATAAGATAACCCAAACAAAAGTATCTCAATTTGGAACATCAATTTTCACGATGTCATGTATTTCAGACACTTCTCCACTGCTGTTTTAACCCCTGCAGCATACCTAACTTTAATAGCCAGGCCTCCTTCCTACCTGTTTACTTCCCCCCTTCCAAGAAGCACCAATTAAGGAATCAAGAAAAAAAATGGATGACACTTACTTTCAGAATAAAGTGATATCGTCTCTACAATTCCTGCTCTACACAGATTTGCCCTTCTTTCTGGCATTATTATACACACACACACACACGCAAATATGCTTACATGTGCACACATGCAGGTATGCTTAGAATTTAGCATTAGGATGGGTGCAGTGACTCATACATGTAATCCTAGTCCTTTGGGAGGCTGAGGTGGGAGGACTGGTTAAGTCCCAGGAGTTTGAGACCAGCCTGGGCAACACAGCCAGAGCCTGTATTTATAAAAAGATAAAAATAATTAAGTGTGGTGGTGTATGCCTATGGTCCAACTACTTGGGAGGCTGAAGCAGGAAGATCACTGGAGCCTAGGAATTCAAGAGTGCAATGAGCTATGATTGTGCCACTGTACTACCGCTTGAGTGACAGAGTAAGACCTGTCAAAAAAAAAAAAAAAAGGAAGTTAGCATTTGTCCTCCTCTACCCACTTTAACCCAAGGTAATGTGGTTTGGCTCTGTGTCCCCACCCAAATCTCATCTTGTAGCTTCCATAATTCCCATGTGTTGTAGGAGGGACCCAGTGGGAGATGACTGAATCATGGGGACAAGTCTTTCCTGCACTGTTCTCATAATAGTGAATGGCTGTCATGAGATCTGATGGTTCTAAAAATGGGAGTTTCTCTGCACAAGCTCTTTTTGCCTGCTGTTATCTATGCAAGGTGTGACTTGTTCCTCCTTGCCTTCCACCATGATTGTAAAGCCTCCCCTGCCATGTGGAACCATAAGTTTAATAAACCTCTTTCTTTTGTAAATTGCCCAGTTTGGGGTATGTCTTTATCAGCCCCGTGAAAATGAACTAATACATAAGGTACCCACAACTCAGGACTTAGAACTTCTGGAGACCAGTGTAGTTGGAAGATATAGGGAAGAAGCCAAAGAGACATGAGAGGTCAGACCTCTTGTGTCATTGACTCCCTGGCAGCACCTGTGGAGGTGGGGTGCCCTGTGGTCAACTATGAGAAAGCTCTGTGACCCCGAAGGCATGGATCCACCCAAGCAGAAAATATCACTTTCCTCGTTTAGAAGTCAAGACATTGTATTAAGAACCAATCCTTAGTTCAGAAGAGGTCTTCACATGTGCAGTAAGATAACTCAATAACATTTAAATTCATTGCTTTTTGAGCAGTGTTTGCAAAATCATTTCTTGCCATTTCAGCCATTAAGCAGATATGGTCCTCATCTCTGCAATTGGCTTTCACTGAGATAAAATAGACCACTAAGAAGTCATACTTTGCTTTCCTCTGTCTGTTTGTTGCTTATCATTCTAGAGAAGTGCTCCCTAAAACAGTTTTCTGTAATAATGGAAATGTTCTAGAATCTGACCCAGGTATGGGGTCCCCAAAACCACCTCTAGGTCCCATGACCCACTAGGAGGACTCACAGCACTGAGCATGGACAGTGGTCCCTCATCATCTGCAGTTTCCCTCCTTCCCTTCCTTCTTTCTTTTCTTTTCTTTTCTTTTTTCTTTCTTTTCTTTCTCCTCTCTCTCTCTCTCTCTCTCTCTCTGACAGAGTCTCACTCTGTCACCCAGGCTGGAGTGCAGTGGCACAATCTCAGCTCACTGCAGCCTCCACCTCCCAGGTTTAAGCGGTTCTCCTGCCTCGGTCTCCTGAGTAGCTGGGACCACAAGTGTGTACCACCATGCCCTGCTAATTTTCGTATTTTTTAGTAGGGACAGGTTTCACCATATTGGCCAGGCTGGTCTCGAACTCCTGACCTCATGATCCGCCAGCCTTGGCCTCCTAAAGTGCTGAGATTATGGGCATGACCCACCACATCTGACCTGCAGTTTCACTTTCTACACTTCCAGTTACTCAAGGTCAACTGTAATCTGAAAATATTACATGGAACATTCCAGATGGAAACAATTCATAAGTTTTAAATTGCATGCCATTCTGAGTAGTGTAATCAAAACTCCTGCCATCCTGCTTTACCCTGCCCGGTATGTGAATGAATCATCCCTTTGTCTAGGGAACCCATGCTGTCAAGGCTACCCGCCCACCTGTTAGTTCTCAGATGGGCTGTGGTGGCATTGCAGTGCTTATGTTTAAGTCACCTTTATTTTACTTAAATATGTGCAAGAGTAGTGATGATGGCAATTCAGATATGCCAAAGAGGAGTCATAAAATGCTTCCTTAAGTGAAAAAGTAAAAGTTCTCGACTTAAAAGAAAAAAAAATTGCTGAGGTTGCTAAACTTTATAATAAGAACAAATCTTCTATCTATGAAATTGTGAAAAGGGAAAAGAAACTCATGCCTAGTACATATAGTGTTTTGTACCATCTGCAGTTTCAGTCACCCACTGGCAGGCTCGGAACTTGTTCCTCTCAGATAAGGGGGAATTGCTATGGTTGTGCTCATGGGTATGATTCATCATAGCAAAGGGACACAAAGCAAAGTCAGCAAAGGAAAGTGCTGAGATGAAGTCCAGTGGAAACCAAACACAGGCTTCCAAGAGTCCCCTCCCAGTGGAGTCCACAGAATACCCTTAATTCTCCCAGCTATCAGTTGTGGCAGCCCATGTGAAATGCGGTCTACGAGGGAGTCTCACTAAAGACTCAGAACCCAAGGTTTTTACTGGGTGCTGGTCACAAAGGCAGCCCCTACCAGGCAAGTACCCAAAACCCAGACTCCCAGAAGAAAGGCAGTTGTTCAGCACAAACCACATTATTTGTACCGACAGTTCAACATGGTGCAGCATTCTTATTAATCAGTTAACCCTCCTGAAATCTAACTCTGTGGGCCAGCAATGGGAAGTACTTCTCCAGCACATGGATGCTGCCTCTTTCCTTCCTCTGCTTCCCAGACCCTTCTCCACAGTCTCTTCCCTCTCCTTTCCATAGAAGTATTACCCCACTTCCAGATCTACAGCCTCACACCACCCTGCATCACACTCCTGACACCATCACATTCTACTTCACATCTGACTTAGTCCCACCTCAAATAATCCCTTTCCGAATTCTTAGAGGAGAAGAAGAAAGATGGTGCTATTTTCCCTTGAACTGATCCTTTGCATCTCATGGCCTGCAGTTTCTGCTGCATCAATTCCCTGCGTAATTTACAAAGCCCAGTGAAAATGCAAATGCAGAACCATTTGTATTGTGCATTTTCAAAGAGAGACAATAGAGCAGTAAGGCAGGTGCCAGGCCCTTCTGAGGACTTGAGGGTCACACACGCATGTTTCTGCATGCTGGCGAAAGTGCAAGGTCAACCCTAGATTCTGAGTATGTTGGGGCATGGCAGACCTCGCAGATTTGGATCTGCAGCTTGGTTTCTCTCATCGGTTTAAACCTCAAGGAACATTTATGAAAAATCAAACTATATATGGGGAAAATATTTCACAGAGGGGCTTCGTATATGTACTGGCAAATCATATGATATTATTGAGTGTTCCCTAAATTTGATTACAAAAATTACCTGGGGTTCTTATCAACATGCAGATTCCCAGACACCTCCCCTAGAAATTTTGATTTGGATTTTCCAGAGTGGAGCTCAGTAACCTGTTTTTAAGAAACTTTCTGGAATATTTTTCTGACAGGGAAAGTATAGAAATTTAGGCTCAGAACATTTGGGGGCAGACAGGCCTATGCTCAAATTCTCCATTTATCAGCATTGTGACATTGGGAAAGTTATTTAATTTCACTAAGCTTCAATTTCCTCATCTGTGAAATAGAAATAATTGTGCTAGTACAAAAGGTTGCTATGGGAATAAAATGAGACAAATGTACGTAAAGAACTTAGAACAGTGACTGTTGCAGAAAGCTCTCAGTAATGATAGTTATAAATATTATGAAAAAAGACTGGGACTTATTTAAACCCTCAGTTTCGTAATAGTAGATGAATTAAGTTTAATTGCAAATTGCTAAAGGCAACTGTTATTATTTCTGTCAAAGTAAATTCATTCAGAAACAATAAATTATAATCTGCAGTGAACAAAAGGCTCAATCAGTCATCAATGATAAACCTTTTGAGCACTGCTATGGGTCTGTTGGTGTCTTTCCAAAATTTATCTGTTGAAACCTAATCACCCATGTGACAGTTTCAGACGGTGGGGGCTTTGGAAGGCAATTAGGTCACGTGACTAATCCCATTAATGGGATTACTACCCTTATAAAAGAGGCCCAAGGGAGCTTATTGGTCCTTTCTGCGAGGAGAAGGCACCATCTATAAGCCAAAAAGTAGACGTTTATCAGACACCAAATCTGAGTTAATCTTGACTTCCCAGACTCCAGGACTGTAAGAAATGAATTTCTGTTTTTCATAAGCTACCCAGTTTATGGATACTTTGTTACTGGAGCCCAGACACACTAAGACAATTACCTTGCGTTGACGGCATTGTGATGCCTCCCTTCTTGTCTTCTTAGTTTAAAAGAATTTAAACAAGAGACATACAGTGAAGGGCTGTAGCATAGTTTCTTACAAAAGAAAAAGAATATTTTGAAAGTTAGTTGCAGAATGGATAGGATGCCCTGAGAGAGAGAGGAGTCAGGCCGGGCTGCCGGTGAGGATGAGGTACAAAAGATGGGCGCCAGGGAGGACCCCTTTATGGGAGTCTTGCCTGATTACTCCTAAGGAGGTGGAAAGAGGTGTGGCCAGTAAGCACGTCCTGGGTGGTTCTCTGGGTGCACATGCGCAGTAGCTGTACGTGCTCATTCATGCGTCGCGTGTCTCATTAACATCTCAAATCTCCATCTAGGGGTGTGTTTTATATTACTATAATGAACAAAAAGTCTGAGGACAGATGAAATCAAAGTGTGCATGTGGTCTACAGGGAATGTTCCTAAACATAAAGGTAGAAGGGCAGGGCAAAGAGAATTAGTAAAGACCATTTTCCATGGGGATTGGTGGAGTGGGTAGAAGGTTTGAGCTGCGGAATATTCGGCAATGGGTAACCCAAACGTAAAGAAGCAAAAGTCTCCCGTAGAAAAATATGCAAGCAATACACAGTAAGCATTCAGTAAATAGTTGAATGAGAAAATGAGACTGAGTTGGAGCCAGAAAAATCTACAAATGCTAACAATTCCAGAGCTGAAGATGGTCTGTAGACAGTATGGGGTTTGTTAGCCAGAAATAGGAGAGGTGAGTGGATAATCTTTAAAAATATTAAGCTCTTCACTTAAGCTTAGTTGCAGAGATTTATGCCTATGTAGTTTATCCTTCTCCATTATGTATTTTAAACAAATAAAAGGGGCATTGCTAATAAAATGATGTAATACAGTGAAGGGTTCACAGTAGGTTGCATATCCAACAGTCGTATACTGAAAACACACAATTAAAACTTATTGTTCTATTCTCATAATAATTTTTTTCACTTTTTTGAGATGGAGTCTTGCTCTGTCACCCAGGCTGGAGTGCAGTAGTACAGTCTTGGCTCACTGCAGCCTCCGCCTCCTGTGTTCCAGTGATTCTCCTGCCTCAGCCTCCTGAGTAGCTGGAATTATAGGCACACGCCACCACGCCCAGCTAATTTTTGTATTTTTAGTAGAGATGAGATTTTACCATGTTGGCCAGACTGGTCTTGAACTCCTGACCTCAGGTGATCCTCCCACCTCAGCCTCCCAGAGTGCTAGGATTAAAGGTGTGAACCACTACACCCCACCAAAAGAAATCTTTTTTAAGAAGACTTTTAAAAGCTACTCATTTTAGACAAGCCTTTCTTAATTGTGTGGAAATGTTCAGACTAAGATAGTGTTTTGCTATTTTTTAAATCCGTAAAACTGTTGATGACGGCTAGCTTTTCTGTTTTGCTTTATATATAAATGAATGAACAGTGATTGTTGTGGGTTAAATCACATTCCGCAAAAGAGATGTTGAAGTCCTAACCCCTAATGCCTGTGAATATGACCTTGTTGGAAATAGGGTCTTTATAGATATAATTAAGTCAAGATGAGGTCATACTGGATTTAGGTGGGGCCCTAACCCTGTATGACTGGTGTCCTTAAGAGAAAGTGTGTTGTGCGCACACAAACACACATACACACACAGATAACACTATGGAAAAATGGAGGTAGAGGTTGCAGTTTTACAGTTGCCCTGACAACCCAAAGAGCATGAAGGATTACAAGCTACTACCAGAGGCTAGGAAAGAGGCTTGGAACATTCTCCCTCAGAATCTGCAGAAGAAATGAGCCCTGCCGACTTGGACTGAGGATTTCCACTCACAGTACTGTGAGATAATAAATTTCTTTTATTTTGAGCCACCCAGTTTTTGGTACTTTGTTAAAGCAGCCTGAGGAGCCCTAATCAGGTGACTTCCTAATCAAAGAATGTGGAGGTACAATTCAAGTGGCCTTTTCAACTCCAGGAGGAGTGGGCTATGTTTGTTCTGTCAAGGACCATTAGGAGTTGCTGAAAGGATAACGGGAAGGTAGTTCAGTATGATGTGGAGTCAGTGAGGATGCCCACCGCTCCCCTGCACAGCAGTCCCTTGGGTGGGAAAGGGTTCTCTTCTCTGTAGGGGGAAGTAAGTTCCTTTCCTGGCACTCCTCTGTGTGATGGACCTGGCTACCTGTACCCGCCCACCAGAGGGGAGGAAGCCTTTGTGTTTAAGATCCTGGAATGATGTTGACAGCAACAATCACAGAATAATAATTGTATGACAATGATTGCAGATAACATCTGTTATGTATCTACCTCGTGTCAGGTCTAGTTAGCACTTCACAAATTAACGCATTTAATCCTCACAAGTATATAGTCTATGAAGGTCATATTATTATCCTTATTTTACAGACAGGAAAACCATGATAGAGATTCAGTAATTTGCTCCAAATAATACAGTGAGTGACAGAGCTGGAATCTAATTCAGGCAAATTGGCTTCAAAACCATACTTTCAGCCTTTACAGTTTAGCAAGGCTGCACCAGACCCCAACAAGAGAAAGATTCCCTGGCTGAATTCTAGCAGACTGTAGATCCCTCAGTGCCATTACGGGCTGAGGACTTACAAACATGAGGAAAAGATAATGGCTGGTTTGTTTTTCTAGGTCTGCCTTAGCAAATTACCACAGAGTTGGTGGCTTAAACTAGAGCGATTTCTCTCAACAGTTCTGGAGCTTGAAGTTCAAAGTCAAGCATCAGCAGGGCCATGCTCCCTCTAAAGGCCCTGGGGGAGGATCCCCTCCTTGACTTTTCTAGATTCTGGGGGCTCGTGGCAGCCCTTGGCATATGGCAGCATAACTCACCTCTGCCTCTGTCTTCACGAGGACTTTATTATGTGTTCGAGCGTCCTTTCTGTCTCGTGTCAGGAAACTCTCATTGGACTTAGTACCCACTCTAATTCAGTGTGATCCCATGTGATCCTTAGCTTAATTACGTCTACAAATACCCTGTTTCCAAATTAGGTCACAGTCTGAGGTTCTGGGTGGATACGAAGTTAGGGATGCGGAATGTTATTCAACCTGCTGCAATGGCCAAGCAACATCTACCTAGTTCAAAAGAGAACAGGATCTACTGGAGAGCTTCTCAGCTCTTGGAATTTCAGAACTGCATCTCCCGGGCCCTCGCCTTCATCCTGGTTCTCAGCACAGCTCTTTGCAGATAACATGGCTTTACATTGCTACATTGCATCGAACAGAGTCTGTGGCCATGACTCACCTAGCAGACTTCTCAGTAGCCCACCTAGAAGATCCCATCATATAGTTGTTACTACTGATAGCACTTTCATTATTACTCAAGTTTTTTTCTACTATCTTGTGAACAATGTGTTTTAAAGTATAAGAGGACTTAGAGGTTAATGTCACAAAAGCAAACATCGGAGTTGTCAATTAAATGATGAAATTACATAAAGGAATTAGGACTCTTCTTGCTCAAGATGCTTTATATGTGAACACAGATGGAGAGTTATATATATTTGGACAGTAGAAAGGCTATACATTAATGTGCATCTTAATGAGGATTATTTTCTTCTTTTGATAACCAACGTGTCTATGAAACTAGGTACTGGTGAGAAAAATGTTTTAAATAAAGTGTTTTTATTGGAGCATATAAAAGAGTTGCAAAAATATTTCTGTAAAATTGCTCTGTTTTCTCCAGGTTGGTACTTTTTAATGGTTTAGCTGTTAAATAAGCTTCATCCATTAACTTATATTCAGAAATAAGCTTAATTGTTCATCAATTCTTGCTCACTTTATATTTTATGGTTTTCCAAATGGATGATGATGTCTTCTATGTCTGTACATTTTTTATTAAACATAAGTCATTTTATGCCTATAAAGCTTCTTCCTGAAAAAAAATTATTTTGCTACTAAAAAAGACCATTAAGTTCACAAATTTTCTCTCCATGGCTTGATGCTGTCTTTCTGCACTATAATTAGCTGCATGTATAGTTAATTATTATGAGAAAGGCAGAACATCTCCAAATTCCTACAAGATAGTTAGAGTTTGATGGTTTAACAGTGTTTTCTCCTTCAGTTCTCATATCCACCCTCCAGCCACATGGATTTTCATAGTAGGAAGATGATAAGCTTACCCTTTTTCAAAATGACGGCAGAATGTTCAACAGGAACCTCATAAAGCTTTGATAGACTGAATATATACTTAGAAGAAGCATTTCAATGGCTTTTTACCTTTTCTTAAATCAATGATTTCCTTATCTATGACTCCCATTGCTAGAAAAAAATGCACACTTTTATATAAACACAGCATTTTTTATATAATTTTAAGGAAATTGGAAACCCTCTGAAGGCCATATGTAGTCCCCAGGCTAAGAATGCCAGCTTTGGGAATCAACATTTTTTATCCATTTAAAATGATAATTAATCATTTTTCTTAAAAAAAAATACTCTAGCCTGTAAAATTCATTTAGATGACACATTTCATTTTGCCCAAAACCTTTATTTTTATTTATTTATTTATTTGGAGGAAAAAGGTAATGTAAGAAAATAGTCAACCACCATGGTTTCTTTGTATGATCTAAGCTCATTCACTGGTGTGTAAGTGCTTTGGGGCCAGACGTGGATTTGATTCATCTCTGTATCTGCCACAGAGGCTAGCATGATGGTTTAGACATGGAGGGACCTCAAGTAACACTGTTACTGGTACACTTGTTATTTAATTTTAAAAATTATGAATGGCTAGTGTGTATGTATATAAAAATTTAAGTTCATAAATTTGTTCTCAGTAGAGCACAAAAAGGCCACTTGTATCAAATGGATATGTGACCTGGGGAAGAAAGATGAAATGGGTATTTGGATCAGCACGGGGAGCAGTCAGTGGGCCTAGAGAGAAGGCCATTAGAAGAGCTTTATGCTGACAGTGAATGTTCTATAGTATGGAAAGAGCGAATAAGGAAGCCACACACACTTAGTAGCTCCGAGGAAGCTTCTCAAGGAGCTTCAACCCCTATGTGTCTTTCCCAAGGAAGTAGTGAGCCCTAGATTGGAAGGATTCCAGATAAAAACAGACAGTCCTGCTAACCAATTCTTATCCCAGTTACCTGAAGGGATGAAATCAGAATTACTAGGGAACGACTTTGAAGTGGGATAGGTAAGTTTCCAAGGTACTTCTCAAAGCCCCTAATACTTCCTATCTGTTTGCTAATGCTTACAACCTCTCCCAACAGGCCAGGGGCAGTGGCTCACACCTGTAATCTCAGCACTTTGGGAGGCCAAGGCTGATGAATCACCTGAGGTCAGGTGTTTGAGTCCAGCCTCACCAATGTGGTGAAACTCTGTCTCTACTAAAAATATAAAAATTAGCCAGGTGTAATGTTGGGCACCTGTAATCCCAGCTACTTGGAAGGCTGAGGCAGGAGAATTGCTTGAACCTGGGAGGTGGGGGTTGCAGTGAGCCAAGACCGTAACATTACACGCCAGCCTGGGCAACAGAGCAAAATTCCATCTCAAAAAAAAAAAAAAAAAATCTCTAACCTAAAATCTCTCTAATGTAACCTTTCATTCTAATATTAGAGAAAAAAAATTTTTGCTAAATAGTGACTGAAATTTATTCACTCTAAATTTAATCACAAAAGTACAAGAGTTAAGCATACTTCCTCTCGGATTCCATGAATGAGAAGTATTGAGGAGTCAGGGTTGGAGGAGGGGTTACCATTGAGAATTGGAGAGGGCCCCAGAGGTCAAGACTGGGGAAAAAGACAAATTGAAAAGACATTCCAACTTTCCCTAGGATTGTTCCAATGGTCAATCCTAGATAAGCATATGCAGAAACCTGATATAAAAGAAATTGTTTTATATGGCTAGCTACTCTCCTTCAAAAGACTTCATAATTTGTTAAGTTTGTAGATAATGATTTCTCCTCTTGTTTGATTAGTTTCCTTAGAAGGAGATTTCATTCTTAGGGGTTTCACTAATTAAGATAAATAGACAATTAGCCTCTTGGCAGCAGAAGCTGCTTATTTATCTCTGTATTCCCAATGCCTAGACCAGTGCCTAGCATAAATATTGAGCTAATCAAGATTATTATATGCATATTTCTTGAATGAAGATAACAAAAATATCTATTACAACTCTAAGTGATTTATTAATTGATTTGAGAAAGGATTTATGTTAACTTATAAAAACTCATTCAATAATAGGTTACATCAAATATTTAAATCATTGCAAGAGTAAATTAGAAATAAAGCAAATGAAAGTTATAGAGCTAATAAATCAAATTTTCTTACTTTTAATAAGTACACAAGATCTTTCTGCATGTGGTGTGTATGCCGTCAGCTTAATATAAGAATGTTTTAAACCATGATAGAGAAAATATTCCAATGTCTCAAATTCTTTCCGAATTATGCCAACCCTAGAACATAATTTCTAGTATGTAATTAATCCCATTTTTAAAGAAGTATTTCTCAATTGACTGCTTTACCTAAATTATATAGGTGTAAATTTGAATTATTACTACATAAATTTTTCTTAGGCTTATGACAGAATTAAAATAGCCTTTTAAGTTTTAAAAAATATTAATAAGAAAAGCTCAATTATGTGAACACAGCTAATAATACATTCATTCTGGCAGGTATTGTGCAAAGTTCTCAATGAATGTGACTATCTTTATGAAATATGAGAAACTTTGTTCATTTAGATACGGGTTTCTTAGTTTCTTATATTAATTATCTTTTTCTCATTTTTTCATGGGGAAACTTTTCCAGCAAGTTCTCATAAGACAACAAACGACCCAGCGGAGTACCTATTTAAAACATAAACAAAGCCTCTTTCTTCAGCCCTGTTCTTTAATATTTAATGAAAATGCTTCACCTTTCATTACACAAATGTTTTGTGTTCTAACCTCTGAACCTTATTATTAGTTATAGTTTGGTTAGATTTTTAAACAGAACTCGAGAGTTTTTCAGTGTTTCAGACAGGAAGAAGGAGCACCAGGTGGAGTACCTGACAGCCTGTTCCAGGAAAGAATGTTCAATCATTGAGCATCTATTTTCTCTTCCTTAGTTAATCCAGTTAGCTTATGAGGCAAGCACGGGGAATTGCAAAGTAAATCAAGGTGCTGAATTCTACTCTCAACCTGAGGGGGAAGAAATGGTTCTAAATGGACTGAGTTTTGCTCTTTCTTATGTGCTATCCCCATATTCACAGTTACAGACTTTGTACATCACTTATTCTCGTTGTCATGCAAGGATGCTGTAGCAAAATACCATAGACTGGGTGGGTTATAAACAAGGGAAATTTGTATCTCCCACATCTGGAGACCAGAAGTCTGAGGCCAGGCTGGCAACATGGTCAGGCTCTGGTGAGGCCATTCTTCCGGGTAGTAGTCTGCCAACTTCGCCTTATATCCTCACACGTGGAAAGAACCAGAGGGCTCTTTGGGTCCCTTTTTCTAAGGGCATTAATCCCACTCATGAGGGCTTCATCCTAAAGGCATAACAGCCCCCTGAAAGCCCCCCTCCTAATGCCATTACATTGGCGATTAGGGTTTCAACATAGGAATTTGAGAGGGACACAGACATTCAGTTCATAGCAATGGAAGATAAGGGATGCTATGCAGACTTCCTGGGCTCTATGTGTCACATGATGTGGCAGCTCACATGGGGCAGACAGTTGCCACTGTTCCCTTCCCAAAGCCCTGCTGTGTGGTCTGCTCACTGACCCTACATCCAGTCAAGGAAGGGGAGGTGGTGAAGGGCACTTGAATACTGAATGGCACCAAGAGGAATGTGCTGATGTCATAAACTGGAAAATTGGGGCTAAAGGTGAAACAGCATCATACAAATGTCTTCCCTCCAAAAGCTCAATCTTATTTCAGAAATATATGATCCATGAGGACTTTATCATAAAGTGGCCTGAAACAGCCAATAAGCTGCTTAGGGTCCTCATTTTCCAATGAGTGCGTGTTTTCCTGCTTCAGTTGTCGAGCAGTTTCGAAGTATTATTGCTTAGTTACTGGAGAGACCTTTGTTTTAAATCAGTTGCCAATATTCTCTAAGATGGTTTAACTCGAGCCATAGTACTTAGGTATAATTCTTTAAGGCTTCTTTTCCTGGGATTCACAGTCCCTGGGACACCACTGCTTTCAATAGAGTCTCACAAGAATCTATGACCCTTCCAGATAGCACTGATTTCAAGCCTGTATCACGTTATAAAATCCTACACATAGTCTCGATCTTAGAAAAAAAAATGGACATAATATAGAACACAAAAAGATGAACCCATTACTAACAAAGCACACCTATCTATTGTATCTAAGTCATACCTTCTGAGCCCAAAAGCTAATAAAAAAAAAAAAAAACAGAATCGGACCCAGGTACAGAGGCAACAGTGTCAACTTCTGAAAGCAGGGATATTGGTATATCCAAATAGAGACTATGAAAGAAAAAACAAAACTCCGCGAGAAATAGCCTAGTAGGCTATATTTTATGCCAATAAGCTTTATCATGTCTTTTTTTTTTTTTTTTTTTTTTTGAGACAGAGTCTTGCTCTGCTGCCCAGGCTGGAGTGCAATGGTGCAGTCTTGGCTCACTGCAATCTCTGTTTCCCAGGTTCAAGTGATTCTCCTGCCTCAGCCTCCTGAGTAGCTGGGATTACAAGCATGCATCACCACGCCCAGCTAATTTTTGCATTTTTGGTAGAGACAGGGTTTCACCATATTGGCCAGGCTGGTCTCGAACTCCTGACCTCAAGTGATCTGCCTACCTTGGCCTCCCAAAGTGCTGGAATTACGGGCATGAGCCATCACACCCAGCCATAATATTAACTTTTATGTCCCAGACAGAAGAAGAACTGAGTTAGGCTCAGACTTGATTCTGAGGGACTCATGATAATAATTTTCAGTTTTTGTCTTTGGTTTGTTTGTTTTAACATGTGCTCAGAGGAAAAATAAAAAAAAATTTATAGGAGAAATCTCTGAATCATAGTCCATTCTTTCATGAAAGTGGGCAATTCAAGTAATTTCACTCAATTTTCTAGCAAGATATTCACAGTAATTTGTACATTCAAGTTGAGGCTAAGCTTCATTGAGCCTCATGGGAATATATAGAACATTCTAGCAAATCTTTCTTAAACTATTACATCTTTGTTTTACATGTTTACAAAGACTCATCTGAGCCTCTAATCGGCCTTATATGTATATAAATGAAAGGGTCGTTTCAGAGAGCAGTGTTTAACTTACTTGGAAAAGCCTAACAGCCAAATGATTCGGCCATTCCTACCTCACTGATGACCAGCAACATGCAGTACATGCACTTTACGCATTTTGTTATTGCATCTCTTTGTCTTATGAGTCTATTGATGGAAAATTGTGCCTTGTCTCTTATCAAGTAAGCATATTTCAAAAGACATCTACTACATGCTATAAACAAAACAGAGCAAATTCAGAAAACGTAGGACTTCATTGTACTTGGGGAGTACGTCAATTGCCTTAATGGTCTCCCAGAGTAGAAATATTACATTCTTTAAAGTTCAGATAAATAACTTGTGCTGCTTATGTGGGAAGTATGCTACTCTCCACTATAAGCAGTCTTTTATGTTGACAATATAGAAATAATCTGTCTTCTTATAAGCTAGACTGCATAAAGCCCTAACACTACAGATTTATGCATACTTCTGGCTGAAAGCAATATTGAAAAGTGAAAATGAAATCTTTCACCAAATCTCTGGAAACATAGGTTTGAAGCCGGCTTTGGAATCACTAAAAGTTTATTAATTCCCCAAGGTAGACTGACTGGGGTACTTGATTGAGCTTGTGCTCAATGGTTTATTACATTGGTGGTAGGAATCTGCCAAAAATGATCATACTGCTTTAAGTATTTGTTAGAGGGTATGATTCTAGCTTCCTTTGTATCATCACTCAAAACTCCAAATCAAGTGTGCAAGCGCATTTTTCAACCCTGGGTTGACTTGCATTCCATACTCATTAAATATATGATACAATAAAATGTCTGGGTCTTATGCAAGGAACTTGAACCCTTACATGGCTACTGGCCTAAAAAGATATCTGTGAGAGGCAGAATAATGTCCCCCACCAAAGATGTCCACATCCTAATCTTCAGAACCTGTGAATATGTGACTTTACATGGCAAAGGGGATTTAGCACATATGACTAAATTAAGGATCTATAAATGTGGACATTTTCCTGCAGTTAGCTGGATAGGTAGGATCCAATCACATGGATCCTTCAAGATAGAAGGAAGAGGCAGAAGAAGAGAGTCAGGAGATATGACACAAAGATTCAACCTACTCTTGCTGGCTTTCAAGATGGAGCAAGGAGGCCGTAGCCAAAGAGTGCAGGTGGACCCTAGAAGCTGCAAAGACAAGGAAAGGAATCTTCCCCTGGAGCCCCCAGAGAAACACAGCCCTGCTGAAGCCTTGAGACCCATGAGGTCCATGTCAGACTTCTGACCTACTGAACAGGTGGCACATTTCTGTTGTTTTAAGCCACTACGTTTGTGGTAATTTGTGACAGCAGCAAGAGGAAAATAGATCAAGTCCAAAAATTTTGCCAGATCCATGAGAAAAAGTCCATGCTAAAGTGTTTTCTAGAATAGTGGGAATTTGCCACTGTTAGAGCATAAATTGAGAGTTGTTTTTTTTTTAATGGCATCTCACTTTGCCACCCAGGCTGGAGTGCAGTGGCACAGTCTCAGCTCACTGCAATCTCCACTTCGCGGGTTCAAGTGATTCTCCTGCCTCAGCGTCCTGAGTAGCTAGGAATACAAGCAACCGCCACCATGCCAAGATAATTTTTGTATTTTTAGTAGAGACAAGGTTTCACCATGTTGGCCAGCCCAGTCTCAAACTCCTGATCTCAGGTCATCTGCCTGCCTCGCCCTCCTGAAGTGCTGGGATTACAGGAGTGAGCCACTATACCCAGCCTGTCTAAGAAGTTTTAAAGCTGGAAAGGCAAGTTTTGTCTGAGATTCTTTTTTAACTTGCTTGTGAACCAACAACAAGATACTAAAATCTTCTGCCCTCAGAGGGCATCCCTTCATGACAAACTTCTTAAGACCGTAAAGTCTGATTTGCTTTGAGAGTGCTTCTGACTTCAACCAGAGTTAGCTCCTGAAATCATACAACAGCCTGTAAATTGGATAGCAGGAGTTAAGTGACCATGTACAACTTTATTTCCTTGCTCTTAGTAACTTATAATCAAAGAAGCAGTAAACTTTCTAGATGCTCAAATTTTTCCTTAACAACAACCTAAGTCAAGGGGCTAGTCATATTTTCCAGAGTTCCTATTTATTGCTTTAATTTTCTAGGAAAAGCATTATTTTTTAGCATGAGTTTTTCTTTTTCTTCTAATAAAATACTTTAGACTTATAAAAAGCCAAAAGCCATAAAGTAACAAAATAATTTCCAAATAGCTGCCCACATCAGATAAAATATTTAAAAACACTACAAACACAATTGAACTCTGTCTGTGTCTGTCCTTAATCATGTTTTTTTCTATGTATTTCAAAGGAAATATAGTACTGAATTTATCATTTATCATTCACTTACATATTTTTATTATATTTATGACATAAATGTTTATATACATACACACGTGTACATATATAGAGAAGACACATATATATACAAATCTTTGCTATACATGGTAATGGGACATAAAAGTAGATGTTCAAGCTGAAACGATTCAAAGCTGTACTAATAATGGCAAAAATTACAACTGTTTTATGATCTTTAAACATTTTTGGGAAAATACTAAAAACTCTTACTGTCGGTACTGATTATATAAGAAAAGAAAAAATTAGTAAAACTAGTACATATTCTATATTTTAAACATTTGAAACATTGAGACTAAAGTGTTTTATTTCCTTGATTAAAAACCTATCGAGAGTAATTAGAACCGTGCTTCCCTTCCTCTTCTCATTGTACAATAAATGTTTTCTATTGTACTTCTTTCCGTGTTTAGATCAGCTTCCGAGATTTTATCCTTTTCACTTTCAACGTCATGAAATATCATTGAGAGTTCCTTTAATGTGAAGTGTTATGCCCGTGTCACTTCCTGTGAGGCAGCTTCATCCTTTTTTGGGGTCACAACCACCTTCCTTATTTATGTAGCTTAGTTTACTTAACCTGAGTTCCTCTGGCTACAAATCTAGAGTCTCTGAAACAATGACACAGTCAGTTATTGCTTCTATCACTTCATTTATATTCATTTCACATTTCACTCTCAGCATCACCACTCTTTGTTTCTTGATACACTTTCATCTTAGCCAATTCCCCCTTCTGGTGTCCAGTTTTGTAAAGTGTTACATGGGTTTATCATTGGGGAACAAGGAGGCAACATAACTACATATTTTGCTGTCTGTGTGTAGAAAGAATAACATATGGAGTAGCCAATCCTTAATAGATTTTGAAAGTGATGTGGTTGGTCACTGATCATGATACACATCTGGTATTTCTGTATAGATGCTTCTGAACTCATGATGAAGTTATGTCCCAATAAATCTATAGAAAACACATCATTGAAAATATCGTAAGTTGAAAATTCATTGAATGCACCTAACCTACCTCACATCATAGCTCAGCCTAGCCTACCCTAAACATGCTAAGAACACTTACGGTAGCCTAAAGTTGGACAAAATGATCGAACACAAAGCCTACTTTGTAATAAAGCATTGAATATCTCATGTGATATATAGAATACTGCATTGAAAGTGAAAAACAAAATGGCTGCCAGATACTTGGCATCCAGTGTCTGCTGAATGCATATGGCTTCTGCACCACCATAAAGTACAGCCATTTTAAGGCAAACCATCATAAGTCAGGGTCCATCTGTAGTGTCTTTGAACAGAAAAGCTAGTAATAAAACTTGAACATTATACACATGCATAATTAAATTTGAACATTATACAGTTACTCAAACCTAGTGTACACCACAGTAACTAAAATTTGAACCATGTGGGGAGACTGGTATATTTACCTATACTCTAGTAACTGAAATTTATGCATATTAAAGTGTGTGCAAACCAAGGACTCTCTCTTTGTGTGTATGTGTATGTCTGTATTCTGTATGTGTTTTGAATATTTTCAAATTTTAAATGCCATCATATAATACTTATACTTTCATGAACTTGTTATTTAATTCAAAACTGTTTGAGTTATTAATGTGCGCAGTCATCGCTTATTTCTTTCTCTGTTTTATGATATTCCATTCACATGACTGTACTTCAAGTTATTTATATATTCTTTTTAGAAAACATATTGCTTTCAGCTTTTTATTTTCGCAAATATGACTCCTCTGAGAATTCATCTACTGCTTTCGTGTAGTTACGTGCAAGAATTTCTTTGAGGTAACTATATCAAGGTGTGGAATTATTCTGTCTCAAACCTTATTAGACATTTCCAAACTGTTTTCCCAGTTTGCCCTTTCAAGTAAGTTTTAAGTTCTTTTGGCTCCACTCGCCCCATAACAGTTAGTGGCGGCAAATTCAGTTTTACCAATTTGATCGTATAATGAGGCTAAACTAATTCGATTTGGTTTTCTTGATTAAGGGTGAGCATATTTTCAAGTGTTCTCAAATGTGAATTGTCTGTATCTTTTGATAATTATATTAATATATGCTATTTACATAAACCAAACGTTACCGTTATAATTTGTATACACGGCAGCTGTCATCTCCTAATTTTTATCTTGCCTTTTTATTTGAATTATGATGTATTTTGATGTGTACAAGTTTTAAATTTGAATATAGAATTCATCAATTTTCCTTTTTATGTTTTGTGTCTTGTATCGTAGAAATATTATCTTTTGTGGTTCATGTCACAGTGTCTTTTTTCTTTTAAAAGTTTTTACTTTTTTCTATTTTAAGGTCATTAATATACATGGAACTCAATTGTTTTTAATGATATAATATAAGGATTCCATTTCTTATTTTTGACATATGCATAGCCAAATTTTCCATCATCAAACATGGGAAAAATTCTTCATCCACTGACCTGTAAAGCCACCTCTGTCATACATCAAGGTTTTTTTTTTATTAGACTTTATTTTTTAGAGCCAATTTAGGTTCACAGCAAAATTGAATAGAAAGTACAGAGATTTCACATTCACCCTCTGCCCCCACATATGCACAGTCTCCCCTACTGTCAACATCCATCAAGTTTTTATACATACAAGGGTCTCTTTGGGGCTCTATATTTTTTCCCTTTGGTCATATTGTCAATGCTGCACAAATCTCATACTGTGCTAGTGATACATCTTCATAATAGAACTTGGTTTCTGCTAGAGTTAGTCCATCCACAGTGTCGATTTTTAATAAAGTTCTTAAAATTTCTAACTAAAATTCACATAAATTTTGCTACTGCAAATAGTATCTTTTAATAAATTACCTTTTTAAATGATCGCTGGTAGATAGAAATGTAGTTTTTGATAATGTGAGATATAATTCATATACATATAATTTATCCATTTAAAATGTACAAATCAATAGCTTCTGTTCTTTGAAAAAATGTATATAATCTTATAGTATGAATTCTTTGTGTCTGGCCTCTTTCAGTCAACATTATGTTTCTCAGATTCATTTACATTTTTATGTGTAGTTATGTCCATTTATTTTTATCACTCTAGAGTATCCCATCCATTATATAAATATATAAGTATTTGTGTATCCTGTTTTTAGTTTTGGGCTATTACTGATTATACTTCTTTATTCTAGAATTTCCTTTTGGTACATTTTAAATCTGCCCACTTTCTAGAGAGTATTTTTTTATGGTTTTTATTTCTTTTTGTCTATCTTACATATTTTGCATCTTTTTCTATAATTATTACATTACCTTGAGGGTTTAGAGGGTTCTTTCCTGACGCTTTTTTATAGTGGCTTATTTCCTCATCCATTTTTGCTATTTTTGTTATCTTTCTGCCTATCCCTTGCACTTTGCAATGTGTGGGAATAATTTAGTCTATTGCTCTGTCCTGAGAGGATTTGGATTTGCTTCTACAGGTGCTTTGATACGTAATCGAGGTTGGGTTTATGTTCATTTATTGGGTTGGATTTTCTTGGACTCTCAAATAGTGTATACTCAAACTGTAAACCTATGTGAGGGCAGGCCTGTTGTTATGAACTCTCAGTGGGGTAGCTCTTTGTTATCCAATATTCTAGCCAAGAGAGATGACAGACATTTCCTATGGCCAGTAGTCAGCTGTGTTTCCTAGAACATCCTATCATTGAAGATGTAGCCTTCGGGGGCCTCAGCTCTGTGCATCCTCTAGATTCCCACCCCAGGGGAGCCCAGGGCATTTTCCTGTCCCTGGAAGGCTGTGCCATTCAATCGCCTTGCTTCCCAAGATAAAGGAATGTCCCCAGTTATGGGCCAGCTCTCCACTCTGATGTTCTTCCCCATTTTTTTAATTTTTGTTTTTGCTTTTTTGTTTACTTCTTTGTTTTTTGTACAGAGGGGATGTTGCTTTGTTGCCCAGGCTGGCCTCAAACTCTTGGCTTCAAGTGATCTTCCTGCTTCAGTCTCTAAAAGTGTCCTTTCCTTTTTTTGCCATTGGGATTTCCCTTACTGTTTCAAGTTCCCAGCTATACCTTGAAAAGACACTTGTTAGTTTTTATGCAGCATTTGTGAGAATTAGTTAAGAGATTTTCAGAACCCCTAGTCTATCATAAGACCAGAAATAGAAAGTAGAATGGTGCTAGTCAGGGCCTGGGGAGATGGGGAAGTGGAACACTGCTGTTCAACCACTAAGAAATTTCAGTTATGCAGCAGGCGTAAGTTCTAGGGATCTTCTGATCACGTTGTGCCTGTAGGTAACAATATTGTACTGTGCCCTTCAAAATTTGTTAAGAGGGCAGATCTCATGTTAAGTGTTTTTAACCACAATTTTTTTTAAAAAAACAACAATTTTAAGAGTTGAACAGTATTTTCTGAATAAAAACAAAATGAAACCTCATAAGTGATTTCACAGTTGCCGAGTAAAATATGTCACACTCATAATAAAAGCAAAAAACATTCACACTCCTTAATCTCATGTAATTATCAATTCAGCTTTTATTTTTCTTCCACAAATTTCAAGTTTCTGATAGCTAACTTCCAAAGGCAAAAGTAATGTTGCCTTCAACTCTTTTGCCCCCACAAATAATACTACACTAATACCCTGTGTGGCTATGGAGAGTATATCTTACAGGAGGCGCTGCTGGAGGTGGAGCTACTGGTGAAGGGTGAGAGAAATTTTAATTTTCTAACTTCCAAATTATACCATTCAGCCTCCCTTTTGTAAACTGTTAGTTTAAATTTGCTTTTTGTTAATTGTACATGAGTGACAATTATTAACCCCAGTTAAATGAACAAACAGTTGATCATCTGGGGGGATTCACAATGATGAAAGTATGAGGAAAAGATGTGGTTCAGAGAAGCTTCTTAAATGTACTTTCCTTTTTTCCCCACCCCCACGCCAACATGCTGACAATAGAAACTGATTCCAAACTGACCTTATTCAAGGTAAGAAGGTATTGTTCCAGTGTGTTGGTTTCAAGGACTTTCTTCCATGCAGAATAAATAATAGAACTAAAATATCACTAAAGCTCTAAGTAAGCAGATTATGTGCTGTCAACGGTGAATGCCCAATATATCCACAAAGCAAGAACTTAAGTAGATAGAGGTATTAACTGTCATTTTATTTGAAGGAAGCCAAAAAATCTTATGCTCACATCCTATTCCTTAAAACCCCATTCTTCCAGAATGACTGCCACTGTCCCAGGTATCACATGGAAACAGAGACGTAATACCCAGCAGAAGAAAAGAGTTTATTATTTTATTATCTCTCTGTTTGAAGAAAAAAAAAAAAAACACTTTCTCAAAAATTTGGAAGTGGATTTCCTCTTGTATATCATTAGCCAAAATTGAATTACTGAATCATATGCCAATCCCAGGTAAATAAATTATTGGTGTGAGGAATAAAATTGCCCTGATTGCCTTAGTTTAATCAATTTGTATCCATGACTTACATGTACTGCAACAAAGGAAAAGGTAGGCATTACTATTGACTAAGTACACAAGCATGTCTGATGTGGACAGCAGATAAGTGTGATGGTATTGTTTGTCATAAAGTTAAGTAACAGCAAGAGTAATATGGGCCTCTGTGGAATTCTTGGTGGAAGTTCTTGAGCAAAATTTAAATTGCTCTGTAATGGAGGACTGTGATCATGGAAACAAAATAGAGTTAGCTGATACAGTTTGGTACAAGGAAATTAACCATGGTTGGGGTTTTGAGCCATATATATGACAACACTCAGAATTGTATGTAATAATGCAGTGCTCCCAAATGATTGCAATAATGAGTTCTCTACACAAGTTATTTCATTTTCTCTTGGTTGGTATTAAAGATACGGGAGTCCCCATTTGGAAGTCACTCACTGTAGCATTTATGGGAAAATGAGCTCTGACTTGCAAACATCAAGTTGACAAATGAAAGTTTGGAACAGAACACACTCACCAGCTGGGGACCACCCAGTATTACTTGACTTTAAACTTGTTACTTGAACATGAATTTTTAAAAGAAGCAAGTAAACATTAAAAAAAAAAAAAAAAAAAAAACCTCTCTTTGACATGGTCTTGCAATGGGCTTTGTACTGCTTTGAAATGAAATATAGTTTTATTTCATGTAAATAGCAGCAATAACAAAACTTTGCACAGACACCTGGAGAAGGGGCATTTGATGAATGCAATACTATCATTGTTTATTATAGAGCTTTACTAGAATCCCGCAAAGATCCTAAATACCATTTACCATAATTTGGCCAATTTTTCTAAACCCATACTTTAAACTCTACTTGTATAGTGGGCTACCTGTGCCAAGAATGATAGCTCTGTTACTTCCCAAATATTACCAAAATATAGGCGTGGCCACTTCCCACAAATCCACGTGGAATATGAGTCACCATCTACCCCTTGTAGATATAAAGAGATTGAAGAATGAACAGTTTTGAAATCCATTAGTGAATCACTGAGAATCCACTCAGCACAGCTTGGAGAGCTCAACAGAGCCAATTACAATTAAAGTAAGAAGAGCTCTGGGTTAACGGAAAGCAAGCAATCCAGCGGAACCAACTAGAAAACATCAGCCAACTGCAGTGCCTTGCTGGAATCCGGGCAGACCCCAGTCTAATGCCTGCTAGAGCAATTGAAGGAAGCACAGCTGAGAGAGAAGGTTTCAGTAAAGAAAATTAGGAAAGGTTTTCTTTCTATGTGAGGTTCTTGTGAGAAGGATGTTAAGAGAAAACATTATCTGTCATTATTTATGATTGTTGAGCTCCACAAGCAATCCCTTGAGTTTTTACAAGCCCAGAGAGCGTGCTTTTTGTCTGTCTGTTTCCCAAGGGTAAACACTTTTATTTGTAACAGCATTGTCCATGGCTGCCAGCGTATCTGATGGAAAATACCTGTCCATAAGCATGAAGGAAATCCATGATCTTACCCTTTAATTTGCAGAACACTACACAGTATTTTTTTTAAGATGCAAATAGCAGCCTAGTTCTTTGCTGCTAAGGAGCCTTAATGGAATTTTTAGTGAATCAAATGTGTAAGGGCTGATGTCCTCCAGGCTAAGCTGGCTCTTTCCAATTCTTCCTGGGTTCCCTTGTGTGTCACCTTCAACTCAACAAACAGGAAACAGCTCTGCTGCAGAGAAGGCCGCACAGTGGGCTCTGCTCCTAAATCCGAGGACACAGAATAGCTCAGTAAGGAACACCCAAATCAGGAAGGCAGGCATCTGCAAGACCCAGTGTCACAGAGAATGAGACTTTTTGCTGATACTGTTCTGTGCAAGTGATCACAGCCTAAATGTACAGCATGATTTTGAAACTCCACACTATTTAGCATTCCCAAATTTGTATGCAGTGCACTGACCTGGAAATGTTAGAACCCCATTTCCTGTTTCCCGTAAACATCCCCAGGTCCCAACACACACCAGCCATCTTCATCCTCAACAGGGCATAATACTCCAGAGACAGATCCTTCTGCTTGCATTTTGCCTTAATGCTAGTAAGAAAATTGATTAATTTTTTTCAGGATTTTTTAATCCAGAAGACTAAGAGGTTAGTAAGCAGCTTGTAAAATCAAAGTTTCCAGGTGAAACATTTCAACACTATTTTATAGATCTGGTGGATTAGGATACCTATTTTCAGTATTTTAGGAATTCAAATTGTACTCCTTTCTAATTCACCAACTCCCTTGATCCAAACCATGGAGTCAGAGTCTAATGAAAGGGGTCCTTTGCATTTGATTCCAAATTTTCCCTTAGAACTAAATTTACAGGAAAGTATTTTGAAGCTGAGAAAACTGACACATTTTATGGTTGATCTGAAGAGTTCTATTTCTTTTGGGCTCCAAATGTTAAAGAGAGCACATGCCCTCGTGATTTGGGTGCCAGTTTTGAATGAAGATAACCAGCATCTTGCACCTGCCTGCCAATCTCCATATCCTCTGTAGAGAAACTGGGTGAACATGCCTGTCCCCTCCTGGGAAAGCCTCTTTACACTGCAAACTCCCAATCTCTACATGGAGGTAGAGCTGACTGTGATACCTTTGTCCACCGATGCCAGCCCAGGTGCCTGACTTGTGTTGGTTTAACTCTTCCGATGACTTGGATATGACCTTCCCACATGTGCCTCCTCCTACTGTGCCTGCTGTCACTCTGTCTCCATGCTGATGACACCTGGCTGCTCCACTAACACCAGCTCCTGCACAGTACCACTCTTCAGCAGCATTCATATCAAACTGTGCTTGTATAGCTTATCTGAGGGAAGCTGCTGAAGAGAGGCAGCGGCGGAGATAGGAAAGAAAACGGCAAAATCACAGGGCTTCACAAGAGAAACTGCTTGCTTAAAGAGAATTCCTTCTTCTGATTGCAAAAGTTATACATACTCATTGTCAAAATGCTGGGAAATACAGAGATGTTTAAAGAAGGAAGAAGTTACCATAATCATACTACCCAGCAAACATTTTGGTGTATTGGTAGTAGGGAAATTTCTGCTTGTCAAGGAAGAAAACCTAATCACAGAAGTTTTCTTCATGCTCTTAGGTCCTAAGTTATATCATTGTAATGGGAGATTTCTGAGAAGGAAGATATTTCTGAAATAACATTCTTTCCCTTTCTTCAGGAGTTTTGTTGAATCATTCAACTTTCTTGACTAATAGATGCCATGGATTGAGTATCTTCCTCTCTAAAAATCACACAAAAAAGCAAGTCTTATTTATGCTGCATTTGAAGAGAAATATTCAGGAAGGATATTTCATCAAACTTGATTCATATATTACGCATGTATATCATGCTAGACACAAAACACAGCTTTCATGATAGATGGTCAGAATAAATTACACCAACTACGTTACCTCGGCTGCAGTCCTGCCCTGATCTCAGTGTCTGCGCTTCTCATCTGCGTAAGGTTGCTCGACTTGGTTACTGGGACGTACAAAAGGGAAATGGACATTCTCCCTAAACAACTAAATCCTTCCCCAAATCTGTCAAAATGTTTACCAAAATGTAGCTTCTTTATCAGATGAACTGTGATAACAGCAGTTATGAAGCTTATCATGGTTCATCTGATAAAGAAACTACCTTTTAGTAAACATTTCAAAATGAAGCAGATATGAGAGAGAACAAAATTATTTGTGTTTACATGAGACTTGGAATCGTTAAATTTTTTTGTATCTAGCATATAAAAAGGCTTCTTGTGTTAAAAATTGATGGTAAATAAACATGTAAGTCCAAAAGAATATTAATGATATGAATTAAAATGAAATCTTACTTTGTAAACTATGAAGTTGGACTGAAATCTATTCTGTATCTATGTTCTAGTTTTAGAATTTAAACTAGAACCAGAATCTAAGTAGTAGCTAACTGGTAACTAGTGTCTGACTAGGATCTAAACCAGTTCAGACTAAAACCATTGCAACAATACTCAGAAAAGCATATTGCCAAGATCTTCCACTATAGAGGTTAGCAAGAAGCATCCATCTATGTAAGAGTGATTTAAAAACTGATAGTGGTAGATTATATTTCAGTGAATGACATAAATTAGAGTCTTTTTAGCCCTCTTTCAAATACACATGATTTTTGCGTTGGTTCAGAACAGGTAAAAGAATGCCTGGTCAAAATACATTTGGCTACCTAAAATTGTAATGGCCTAAGCTTTTTTGTTTTTATCTTTGTTAAAGGCAATGAATGACACTTTTAATCTTCTTGTGCAGGATTTTCTAAGACACAAATTCTTTCCATTAAAACCTGCCACAAAGGCAGAAAGAGAAAAGCATTCACAGATGCATACAGATTCCGAGAACTCTCTCAGTCCATCTCAGGAACTCTTACTGCTCCCTAGAAACTGTGTTTTTCATCATACTGGGAAAATAACATGATTGGTACCTGCAATTTCTGATACCAATCTCACATCTAATCTCTGTAGATATTTATGAATATCTACAAGGGACCCAAGGCCTAATTGAAACTCCTGCTAACTATTGATTTATTGAGCTGTTCATCCTAGGTAGTTTATGAGGACTCTGTAAATATGGGCTGATGATAGTAATGGTCAAGTTCCCATAATTTCTTAATGTCAGTTTATTTATTTGTGATATTTATGGTTCTAAGATTGAATCCAGTGATTATCTATGCTGGGGGCAGAAATTTCATTCCTAAAGGATGACAGTAAATATAAGCATGTTGTTGGCTGAATCTTCAAAAACATGTTTCAAAAACCAAGTATTAACAGCTAAGGGGAAAAAAGTCACACAATGAACCAGCATTCTATGAAACAAGGAATAAAATGGAAAAGGAGAAGGCATGAATGTTTGAGGAATTTAAGTCATATATGAAACTACAGTGAACACTGAGGTTATGTTGGGAGAAGGAAACTGAAGCATCTTTTTACTCAGGAGCGAAAGTCACAGGGATCAAGGGTCACTCCTGGATACAGGTATCTGGGAGCATCTCCACCATGGCTTCCAGCATGGGACTGCTTCCCATGACAAAGGTCTTGTTTCCTTTGTCATGGGAAGGAGTCCCATGTTCTCATTTATAGCACAAAGAGAGTTTGACTCATACCACCAAACAGCAACAGACAATGTCACAGGCTGTGCTTCTGTCTAACAAGGTGTTTTTTGTTAAATTCATTTTCCTGAACTGAAACATTGTGGGAAGAAGTAGGTCAGAATATCCATTTCCCTCTAAATTGATCCAGAGCTTCCAGAAATTTGAAGACCAGTGAAGGCAAGGTTTCTTCCAAACATAGAGTTGTGTGAAATCACCATTTAAAATCTTCAGCATTATTTTGGTGGCAAGTTCTTTTCCCATCTTGGCTCTCCTCTGTGCCTGTCCCATACCCTGGTACAGTCTGCCATAGAGTTTGTCCCTGAATACCTACTGGATTTACACATAGCAATACATGTATTCATCTCATTGATGTGAAAATAATTTTATAAAGAATTCCCACTGCATTTTCTTTAGCATGGTGTTCACATTCCCCCATGATGTGGCCCCATATTACTCCGGGTCTTCATCTTCTGGGTTCCTCAAAGGGTACCTCTTAGCATCAGTCCGGGAATTCTCTATGTCCTGTGAGATTCAGGACCCGAACCACCCACTGTCCTCCCAACAGGCCTGAAACCTTCCCCCATTCACGTGTGAAATGCTGCTTTTACTGCTTGCCTCCCAATATCTTACTGATTCTTCAGGGCCTTGTTTCAGTCTCCCTCATTCAGAGTTTTGTGTGTGGGTGTTTTGTTTTGTTTTGTTTTTTTTTAAGACAGATTCTAGCTCTGCTGCTCAGACTATAGTACAGTTGTGTGACCTTGGCTCACTGCAACCTCCACCTCCTGGGTCCAAGAGATTCTCATGCCTCGGGCTCCTAAGTAGTTGTGCTTACAGGTGCATGCCACCACACCTAGACAATTTTTGTATTTTTAGTAGAGCAGTGTTTCACTATGTTGCTCAGGCTGGTCTCAAACTCCTGGCCTCAAGTGATCTACCTGCCTTGCCCTCCCAAAGTTCTGGGATTATAGGTGTGAGCCATCATGCCCATTCTCAGAGTATTCTTTTTTTTTCTTTTGAGATGGAGTTTTACTCTTGTCACCAGGGCTGGAGTGTAATGGCACGATCTCAGCTCACTGCAGCCTCCGCCTCCCAGATTCAAGGGATTCTCCTGCCTCAGCCTCCTGAGTAGCTGGGATTACAGGTGCCTGCCCAGGCACCATTCCCAGCTAATTTTTGTATTTTTAGTAAAGACGGGGTTTCACCATGTTGGTCAGTCTAGTCTCGAACTCCTGACCTCAGGTAATCCATTAGCCTTGGCCTGCCAAAGTGCTGGGATTACAGGCATGAGCCACTGCACTCAGCCAGAGTATTTTTTACTTAATTCTCTGAGCAACCAGAAACCAAAGGACATTGCTTCACCTTCAGTTGCCATGTAATTGAGGTATACCTCATCATCAGCAGTATACTTGTTAGTTTCCTATACTGTATTACACACGTTTTAGAGGGTGGGGCTACTTTTATTCTTCTTTAAATCTTCACTCATGCTAGCAGGCTAAAAAAAGGAAAAGAGGCCGGGCACGGTGGCTCAAGCCTGTAATCCCAGCACTTTGGGAGGCCGAGGCGGGTGGATCACGAGGTCAACAGATCAAGACCATCCTGGTCAACATGGTGAAACCCCATCTCTACTAAAAATTACAAAACATTAGCTGGGCACGGTGGCGCGTGCCTGTAATCCCAGCTACTCAGGAGACTGAGGCAGGAGAATTGCTTGAACCCAGGAGGCGGAGGTTGTGGTGAGCCGAGATTGCGCCATTGCACTCCAGCCTGGGTAACAAGAGCGAAACTCCATCTCAAAAAAAAAAAAAAAGGAAAAGAAAGTTCTATATACTATACTGGAAACAAAGAAAAACAAGAGTAATTCATCTTACTTTTATCACTAGTCTCAGATTAACTACATGTTCAAGTTTACTATACAGTATATCTATGTGATCTAGGCAGGTGTATTCCCCCTCAAATATATAATAGAGCAAAATAAAGTGCAAGTTGTGATTGGTGAAGATAAATGACTGAACTTTTAGTATCATATTCTCACTCTGCTGATGAATCATCTTTGAGAATTCATATTAATTTTAGTCAAGAAATATACAAGTTAAAGCCATTTCCTTCTATTCTCTTTTTTAACATTGGAAGGACTGAGTGAATAAAAGAGTGGATTATATGATTGTCTACCCCACAGTGTCAGTAAAACAATACATTTTCCTGCAATATATTTATTATCTACCATAGAATCTGGTTTAAGCCAAAGCAACTGTATTTTTCTTTCTTTCTTTCTTTCTTTTAACAATAAACACCTTTAATTACCTTCCTTCCCACTACTTTGTTGTAACACACAATGTGTTTGTCTCCTGAGGTGAGCGTGAGAAAGGAGCCCAGCATGACTGAATGCTACCATAATTAAAGAAAAGCTAAAAAGGTCAAAAACAAGGATGTGGTAAATCTCAGGCAACTCCTGAGAACAGGCGCCACCTGCCACTTTGTGCTGAGACCGTCAATCATTGAATTGGTTATTGAATACCTGCTTGTATTTCTTCTTCTCAACCTTGTGCCCACCTTAGGCGGGAATGCATCACATTTTAATTAGCACCTGTTTTGTTTTTGCATCTTCTGTAGACTGAGTGAATTTCTAATAATAAAGCCAGAAGGAAAAATAATGCCGATAAGGTTGGACAGGCGGTTTCAGAATCAAGGTAGGATCCCTTTTGTGTTCGTGGGATTTTTTTTTTCCTTACTTATTCTCTCTCATATCAAAGAAATTTATTCAACACACCTGAACACCTGTTTTGTGCCACTGTTGGCCAGGCATTAGGAACACAGAAGAATGATAAGATATATACTCCCTACCTAAAGAGGCTTATGGTTTAGAAGGAAGACATAAGTAAAAGAAAATGTGAGCTGCACTATGCTGGAAGTCATCCCAGGGTGGTCCAGGTAGACCGCAGTCAATCTCTGTGGAGGGAGATATGAGGGATGGCTGTCTAGATGCCCCTAATGCTGAGTCCTAAAAGATGAGAAGCATTTCCAGGGCACCAGAGGGGAGAAAACACCTGACTCACAGGATAACAGAGGGCCTCCTGTTTTTTCAATGGATCAACTATCATGGAGCATCTCTACATGTGAGAGAGGGAGCTAGCCCCTAGGGATCCAGTCTGTGGTGAGTTGGAAAGCTACTCTTTGCTCTCAGAGGACTTGGAATAGAGGATGCAGACAAGGCGGCAGGAATGTGCTCACAGTGCAGGAACCTGGGGACTCACAGAGAAGGGCCCCAAACTCAGACCTGGGAGATCAGGACCATCTCCCCCAAAACCTGGGGGATTGCTCCAAAGCTATACCAAGTCAGAGGCGGAGGCCAGGGTGAGTGTGCAGAATGGCATCAGACACGATGTACCTGCTCCGCCTTTCCCTTGTGTTTTGTTGTCAAAAGAGTTGCTTCTTTACTGCCTCCATCTCCTCTGTGGGTGGAAATGGGTGGGCCAAAGGAACAGAACTCTATGGCCACTCCACAATTCACAATGGCTTTGATTGGGTCTTATCCAGCTCTTTCTAAGCCCACAGCCTCTCTCCTCCCGTCCCATTTCCAATGCCTCTACGCCAGCCTGATCCAAGTATTATATGTAAGCCTGTCATTGGGATTCTTTAAATCAGGGCTTTTTGATGACAACAAGAGGGTTTTTTTAAAAAAAAGATAAGTCACATACTCTGAAATAAGAACTATATATCACTAACTCTATACAGTAACATATAAGAGTCTAAAAATGTGGCTTCTCTCTATGAATTGAGTAATAACCTTAGTGACCATGGCTATGGGAACACTCAGGTTCAATCAGGGTGCTGTGTGTGGTTTTGGTCTGGGCTGCAATGGTGTAGCTTTTTTTTTTTTTTTTTGCCCTTTTTACTGCTCATGGAGTGTTTCAGTTTTTCTTCATGACTCTGCAAATGGATGTATAATGCTCTCGTCTCCCTAGCAGGAGCCTCTGTGTCTGCAGTTTCTCTCACGGCCACACCATCTGCCAGATCATCAGTGTTAGGAAAATGATGATGGGAGCAGACCTTTTGAAGCCCGATTATCAGAAAGAGTGTCTTCATGCTTGAAATCTGAACGTAAAGCAGACGCCCCTGAAGTGCGTCCCCATGACACTGCCTGTACGGCACCATTAAACATCCCCTGGGCAGTAATAGCTTAAGACTACTGTGCTCAGTCACTTCTTTGGGTTTACTTGTAGCAATCCCCATCCCTGCCATCATCATTATCACACAGAACTGCCATAATGACAATTATAAAGATGTTAGAAAACTGAGACAAGTCATTCCGAATTAAATCTCAGCTCCCATAGACCCTCTGAAATTACCCATTTCCAATATCTCCATCATTTCCCTACCCAAAAGCAAAGGGGAGACAAAAGTCTCTTGAGCAACGCACCAAATGCATTATAAGCCTGGGAATAATCAACACTAACTGTGTTCAGCAGAGAGAGATGCACTGTGACTAAGTTTTACTGAATTTTAATGGCAAAATTTTTAGCCCAGAAAGCATGCTCATGTGTGCCAGAGTGATTAATGATATAGTTTATGCAGCTCATTGGTCATATTTAAATTAGTTTAAATATTCATCTGCAGTTTTGTTATGCTGAATCTCCATATCTCCATGTTTCTTTTTATTTCTGTCTCCCCCCATCCTGAGAGTTTCTGGGGGGGGGACAGAATCTCCATGTTTCTTTTTATTTCTGTCCCCCCCCATCCTGAGAGTTTCTGGGGGGAGGACAGAATCTCCATGTTTCTTTTTATTTCTGTCCCCCCCCCGAGAGTTTCTGGGGGGGTTCAGAATCTCCATGTTTCTTTTTATTTCTGTCCCCCCACTCTTGTCTGGTTGGAGGATGTTTGCCTGAATTGGGAAAGAAATACCAATAACCCTGTAGGTGACAAAGCAACCAGGCTGCTGAAGATTAGGGGGGATGAGGCAATAAACACTTCATTTCACACTATGAAATACACACACAGCCGCACCAGCTTCTTGGGTGAGATGTCTTGGTGGATTCTGTAGGTGCCAGGTCAGAGATTGAACTCACTGATGTGTGGCAAATGAAGTCCTTGGATGAAGTTCGACGCTGTTTGCTGTCGCTGGGACTTCCTTTAAAGTCCGCACATCAATCTTTATACCAACTCCCTGAAAGTCCTTCTTTTATGTGCATTCATAATTTAAAATTTGAGTTGGAAAGTCCTGTAACTCTACCTTCTGGGATTTTATGAATTTTCCTCCCAAATGCGAAACTCTCTAGACACTGAAATTTCATTTGTGGTGAAGAAAGGAAAGGCCATAAGAGTAACTTAATAAGACATTTTATTACAGAACTGAAAGCTCTTTCAAATTCACATAAAGGGAGGCCTGCACTTGACACTGTCCTGACTATATAACAACATCTAGACATAGAAAGTATTGCCTTTTTAGCCTTGGGAGTACAATTTACAAATAGTCTACTACATACTTCTTCCACTTGTGAATCACCCATATAGATCAACCTTTAAAATGTAAAAAAAAAAAAAAAAAAAGAAAAAAAGAAACTTTATAACAGTTTGAGAATTGATCCTTGGAGAGCTGGCTAGATATAGAATGAAAAACTCCAAACACCAAAAAGAGTTCAGCTTCCCAGATAAATCTGTTATTTGGAAATTGTGGCCTCCATACCTGCTAGGCAAGTTTCTTTATCTGCTGTTCTCCTCCCTATCTCCCAGCCACAGTGAAAGAAAATAAGGTGTGGTGTACCCACACTTCTAGCTATGAAAGTAGCTACATGATTCTAGAAATGCAGTGTCTCCAAATTTTTCAGCCTTGGGGGCTGCCCTGCCTTCATTCATACTATCTGAATGAAGTGCTTCAGTCCTCTATTACACTTTAATGGAGGAAACTCAGCTTTGTTCCTCACATAATGACGTCCAGGAGTGTTCAGGAAGGAGACTATTCAACACGTTATTACCATGTGCTAATGTTTAACTTTCTTCTACATTATTTGACCCCAAACACAGACGCTGTAGCCCAACTAATGTAATTCTGTTACAGCATGTTACAAGTTTTTAGTGAAGGTGAGAATCATCAGATTGCATATGGGATGTTATTATTCTCCATATCCATCAAGGTACAGGAAGTCCTTCACAGGCCAACATATTTTTCTCTGGGCCACACCAACAGTGATGCTTTTAGGACTCGTCCTCCTGCCTTCTCCTTTCTCTGGGTTTCAAGGACTGAACCTCACGTCTCACAAGCAGTCAGAGGTAGAAGCAAATGAAATTGCCCTTTCCAAAAACTTATAACAGAGAAATCTAACCTCATTCCATCTTGCTTCTAACCTCACAAGCTAGCTGACTCTGTTAACTTTAAAACAGAAATGATAAATCCCTTCCTGAAACGAACTCCCTCCTTGCTTAGGGACTGAAACCGTGTTTGTAAGTCTAATGAAAGGGTGTGAGATTAAAATTAGGGGAGGGGCCTGAATTCTGCTAAGATATAGGCATAATATAACTAGCTATTGTTCCAGAGGTACAAGATTTGCAACTTCTCCAACTGCTCCTTTAGATAAGATCTGTATGGTCAAAACCTAAGATTGGGCTTTGAGATATTTTTTAAACTTTTACATTTGGGTTAACCAGCTGATGCCACCTGAACCCATGACTCCTACCAAGGAACAGGCTCAACCAGCCCTGTGATCTCCACCCAGATACTGACTCAGTGCACAAAGGCAATTTTGAACATTCCTATGATTTAATCCCCAGTCCATCAGCAGCACCCATTCCCTATGCCCCTGCCCCCCAAATTATCCTTGAAAAACCCTTGCCTCCAAGTTTTAATGTCTCCCATCCTTCTCTTGGCTGGCCCTGCAATAACTAAGCTCTTTCTTTGCTGCAATACCTACTATACTTAATGCATTGACTTTTCTGAGCAGCAGGCAAGATTAACCCATCAGGCTTCTATACAAATACTTCCTGTTACCTTAGCACTCAAAACAATCTACGGTCCCTCTTGTCAACCTTTCTTTCTCGGCTATTTAATCTCAGTTACCTTTCTTACACTTACTTACTTGCAATAACATTACACTTACTCTCTAATAACTTGCAGGTGATAATCAGATCATGAGTGACCTCTCCCCAAAATTCATCTATCTCATCTTAAGCCTAATGAATGAAAGTCCGTAATTATCCATAATGAGAGAAAACATCAGCATCCTTTTGATAAAGAGATGTTTGAAAACAATATTTTTGGAAATGATATTAGGATGCCTATGTGGCTACCTGACCGATTCTAATGTGTTTAGGCCTTGCTGATATATTGGTATGCGACAATCTCCTTCTTAAAGTTGTCACACTGTATTGTTTGCTCCAGTCCAGGATAGCAGGACTTTTTGACCCGAAAGAAAAAGGTAATGCAAGGACAGAGGCTGGCCCCTTGTCTCTTAGGAAAAAGCAGGCACATTTACATCACTGCCTTCTAGAAAATGACAGCTTACCTCAAAAAGTAAAGAAAATGTGTACTTTAAAAAATACTAGCCAGGTGCAGTGGCTCACACCTGTAATCCCAGCACTTTGGGAGGCAAAGACAGGCAGATTGCTTGAGCTCAGGAGTTCAAGACCAGCCTGAGCAACATAGTGAGGCCTTGTCTCTACCAAAAAAAAGAAATTTTTTTAAAATTAGTGTGGTAGTGCATGCGTATAGTCACAGCTACTCAGGAGGCTGAGGTGAAATGATCACTTGAGTCCAGGAGGTTGAGACTGCAATTAGCCATGATCGCATCACTGCATTTCAGCCTGGATGACAGAACGAGACCCTGCCTCAAAAAAATATATGTGTTGTATATTTTTCAGTGTAGAAAAGCCATATAAAACATTCTGTGTAGGGAGAATAAAATGAGATACAACGTGGGTATTATTAATGAGCACTGAATTTGTAGTAAAAAGAGTAAGTCAGATTCTTGTTTTGTCTCCTGCAGTCTTTGCACTTTGGGAAAGTTATTTACATTCTCTGGGCTTTGGATCTCTTGATTTTAAAATTCAGAGTTTGAGCTAGATACCCACCCATTTCATTTAGCTTGAAAACTCTACAAGACTAAAGTTCAAAACTGCTGCATTCCAGTAGAAGTTAGAACCCTAATTCTCTTGCTACAGACTAGGAAGATTTCTTGTTTGAAACTAATGATACTACAAATCAGTACCTGAGGTCTACCAAATCCTGTTGGTTTGACACGTTGTCAAAACCAAATTGTTGTCTAACTATTTGAAACCCACAACAACCCTTTCTCATACCATTAATGTCAAAACACATCCTCTGAGCGGAGGCAGCATCACTGTTTTTTCGAGCTTTCTCACATACTAACAGAGGCTTTGATGCAAAATACAGAGCAGTTTCTGACCTAAGGGAGTTTGGACCACCAGATCTCACACTGGTCCTAATTTTCTCTGTGGGTTTTCACTTGACTGTGTGTGAGAAAATCAAGAGATTTCAGATTTTCTGAAGACCACTATAACAGCTAATGAAAATATTAGGTGTGGTCCACAAAACAGCCTAAATCAGTACTTCTGTCTGAAACATCTCTTTCTCCATTGGCCTATTCAGATTAATATCTAGTTTTTCCACATTACAGTGTATATTAAAGTTGTCATGATAACTGAGTGAAAAGTTTAGCCAATAGAATCTATGTAACACTTTTAGGCTTCTCCTGCTATCTGAATTTTTTCTTAGTTTTCTTTCTCTCAAATTCGGGCTCCTTAAAGTTTTTGGCAGTCTGTTTACCGATCAAGAAAAGGTTTTGTTCTTACTCGTCTTAAGGGAGACATCCAGGATGGACAATAATTATGCATTCATGGAATGTTACAACTGGAAGAGTTTATAGGATTCATCTGGTCCCTTATTTTCCTACTTGTCAAATGAAAACAATCACCATAAAATGTGTTGAAAATACATTCCTTGTATTTTTAGTTTCCACTCCAAACTATTGAGTCAGAATCTCATCAGAGACAAGAGAATCTGTACCTTTAACAATCATACCATCAAATGAATTTGAGAAACACTCATCTAATCCTATGATTTTATTTTGTAAAGAGATTTACTTTGATTTTACCTGTCACATATGAAAAAGAGAAAGGATTTCATAGCCTTTCTTAAAAGAACTGACTGATACATATCAGTTATAAAACAGAAATTGAAAATTATTCCTGAGGTGGAAACACCCAACTGGGGCTCTCAGTTTCCAAAACTCTTGACTTTGCTGATCCTGAAATGACAATGATTATTTTATGTTAATTGCATAAGTCATTTTCCATTCTCTTTTAAAATTTTAACCTTAAAATATGAAATAATCTCCAAATTTTCACAAAAATGAGTGCCCACCTGAACTAAAGGATTTTTACACCTTTAAAAATGTAATGTAATTGTACTGTTCTTTTTGTATAGACAAAATCGGTAGTCATAAGGTTATTATTTCACTAAAGTTTCAAAATCATCATCACAAGGTTACTATTTCACTAAAATAGTATATCCCTCTAAAAACAACTTTCACCCACTTGCAATTATTGGAAAGTCATAGGTGACAAGAATACCTGATTCTCTCGAGAACAAATTCATGCTCTCCAAGGGAGATCAGAGTCTGTTTAGAAGAGTGAGGTCTAATAATCAACGTTGCCACCTGGTAGATCTCATTTTCCATACACTTTGCTGACTTGGCTGATTTATAGGAAAAGTCAGTTTAATACAGGCTCTCTGAACCAATGCCTCAAACCAAACTTATGACCCCTTGGATGGCAAAAAATGTGATCAAGAATCAGGCTTAGCCTTCACGTCACAACTCGAGTTCATATGGGTCCATCCTGTGCATCCCCAGGTCAGATTTAACCATATCAACCTCCAAGCCTTCCAAACAGAAAGCATTTGGAAACAATGCCATCTCCCCAGATCGTTCCACAGTATGAAGCCATAAAACTGATGGATCTTGTTGACCCTGTTCTTGGAAAACAAACCTTCAGTTTTAGATTTGGGGGAAAAGAAATCATCATAGTATGACAACTGAGAGAAAATTATATTTTTATTTTCATATTTCTCTAAATAAAATCCCAATTATATTTTGTACATAATTTCTATTTTTCATTATTAAATTTCATTATTTTCGCAGCCATTGAAAAAGATTGTGCCCTACCAGAATCTGGATGCCCTTTAACAACACACTTAACTCTTTTAGGAGATGTTAGTTTAAATGAGTTTTCACCCTTCTATATACTGCATTTGTAAATTTCCCCTTTTGATTATTCTACTCAGGTAATGGTGAGCTCAGCAAAACAAACACATGCACAACTCCAAAGTACTATGCTTAATGTCAGTTATAAATTTCACCAAGTAGCTAGAAAAGAGCTATAATCAGGATTATCCTAATTAGTCTTAGAAGCATTATGTGGCAGAAAATATGGAATTTTTTTTTTCTTTTGCAGAGTTTGCTAATTGCCCCCAACAATAGGTGTGAATCTCTTTTGTTATACTTGCAGAAAATATATAGGTTTGACTTCCATCTGGGACACTCTAGAGAAATGAAGGGAGTTGCATAAAATGTTTAATGCTGTGAACAGCTAGAGACAAGTTACATATCTGCTGAAATGAAACTATATAACAATTTCTCTATATAAACACATTCTGAGAACACTTTGGGTCAATGGAGATACTGTTGACACCCTATAATTGATGGTTTCCATAAATATCAGCATAGCATCCATACTTTCTTTTAATTACAATTTTAAACCTGAGAATGTAGTACCTTGACTTGGTGGTAGTCTCAAGGAATATATAAGTGTATTTTATTCCATCACATATAAATCTGTAGAATACGGTCTTAGTGCTTAGCTCTGTGAAGACTATCCAATTGTTTGATGATAAAAGTTGAGGAGTTGTTTCAGTGACCAAATACGAAAATAAGACCAATTATAGGCAAATACTCCTGTAAGATATATTTCCAGTACTGTTTTATGTTTGGCAGAATTGTGGTGGGAAAGAACAGAGAGATGGTCTAAGTGTTTAAAATTATTTTTACATCCTAGAATCAATGTCTCCTTAATAGAGTACTCTTTGATTGGAAATCCTGGGGACAGACACCTGGTGAAGAACTTGTAACTAATTTCTAACCCATGTGCGTATGCCAGGAAAATCGCATCTTCCAAGTTCTAGTCTAGGCTTGGTATCTATCTGTGTTGCTTTCCAGCTGCTATAGCCCAGTCCTGCTGGTCCTTTGGAGTTTTTCTTAATCCTCTTTTGACCTCTCTAATTTAAATTATTCTGTGTCATCAGCAAAGATGTAACAGTCAGGTCTCTGTGAAATCAGAAACTAGAATTGCAATTAGAGTTTCTTAATCATTGTGCATATTGTATTGTTGCATGGGGAAAGAAAGTATTGGAATCTAATTAAAAGAAAGGGGAATTGTCAATGTGCTTAATATGCCATTTTTCTTTTCTTTTAAAATACAGAGTTAAAGAAAAGTTTGATTGTCTTTAATAGTTGCAGTTATCTACCAGTAGGGACTACTGAATATACATGCTGGGGAAATTCAACGTCAAGGAATGATGTATGTTTGAATAAAGTATCATTAAACTAAGAATCAGTGGGTTAAGGGTTCTATAATTTTAAAATACACACACACACAAACACACACACACACACATATACACACACACACTGTTTAGTTTTTCTGGCTCTGGGCCCATTCCTTTGTTTGTATGGTTACAAAAAAAAAAAAAAAACAGGATTATTTGGTTAAGCTTATTCTTGTAATTTCATGAGACATGTACAGTATATTTTCATGTATATGAAGTTCAAAAACAAAAATAAACTATTAAATGACTTAGGGCTACAAAGCATAGTCAACTATGAAGAAAATCAAGGAAAGCATAAACCCCAAATCTAGGAGAGCAGTTGCATCTGAGTCAGGAGGAAATAAATGGATGGAACTAGGCAGAAGCACATAGATAGCATAAAAGAAAAATTGCACCAGACACTCGTTAAAACTGGCAGAGAAGACTGTCTTCCAAACAACTGTAATATGGATTAAGACTATTGCAATAGAGAAAAGATTGAACTCAATTCCATTGGCACAAAAGACTGGCAAGTTTTCAAGCATGGATTGAGTCCGAGAACAAGTACTGGAAGACAGTGGAGTGCTGTGATTAGGCCATCTGCATTTGCTAATTGGCACTTCCAGAATTTAGGCTCCTACCCTTCCACAGAGACTGAGAGACTGGGGCCCTATCTTCTTGAGAGGAACATTTCAAAAGGATAGCTCCCGGGTCCTTGAGAAAGACATTCCTGAGCTGTAAAGGATTTACATCTCAAAAAGCAGAGAAAGAATTTACAACTGCAAGTTTTCTAATGTAAATGCTCTAAGAAAAGAGAATTCAAAGGCCTAGAGTCAGGAAGAAACCTGTGAAAAGTTCAGTCAAGCTGAAAGGAACTTAGAGCCTCCTTGGCCAACAGCAAGCTTCAGCGTAATGCTGAAGTCTTCTTTTCTAAAAGTCGGTGAGTAGCTCTCTGGTCATTGTGTCATGACACCTTACACAAACTTTATACATTTTCTTTAGTATTTAGTGGAAACAGAAATACTGACGTGCTATGTAATAGCAAGTAGTATTCAACAGAAGCAGAAATGTATTTAATAGCACTTACTAGAAGTATTAATAGCATCTAATAGATACAGAAATGTTCTGCTCAGGGTCTGTGAGATGCTCCACCCAGGGTCAGTGGTGATGCCCAGGGGAATAGCCTTCGTGGATAACATTCTGAGATCACTGAGTGGACGAGGCATTTCCAGGTGCCGAATTTACACAGTGTTCCTCTTTCCTTTTTTCCTGGCTGCACTCAGTCTCTCTGAAGTAAATGGCAGTATTTTTACCCTAGATTTACTGAGGAGGAGACTCAGTCCGAGAGGACATTAATTGTTTCTTCCTAATATCACAATAAACTCGCATTCCCTAAGGCTGTGTCACTCCCTAGAACTAAGTTAGCTACTTAGGGAAGATCATTCAACACTTTCAGGTCTCCAGGGTAACATCCGAGCTTTATTGTTGCAAGTCGACAAATCGCCTCCCATCTGTCTGCGCTGACTCTGTGACTGCAGCCCCGGTACCCTGGATGTTTCCCTAGTGGTCTGAAAAGAATTAATGTGCCTCCCTAAACATCTAACTTAATGCTGGTGAGGGGCTTAGGCAATGGGGGATATCTGCCTGGTCGAGACGTTCTGGATGTGCAATACGTTGTGCTAATCGGGCTGTGGTCACGGTTCCATTGGGGAGACATTGGCAGTCCATTTACGTCTTACTGAAAGATCTCTGTGATATCTACAGGGGCACTGGGGAACTAACATTTCGAGAAAATAGAGCCAGCAGGTACAGACGGTGTCTCAGACAAAGCTTCTGGGCTCTCCATGAAGCTTGACATCACATCAGTGTATGCAACTCTGTGTGTGGTTGGTGAGCAGAAGGGCAAGAGACAGAGAGGGTAGGAGTCGGAGGGAGCGCCTGTGCTGAAGCCCAGCAAGAGGTGCAGGGAGAACTCATGGCCTCTCTACTTAGATCTCTCAAGGTCAGAGGAAATAAATAAGAACCAGAACTCTAAAACCCCTGCCCCATCCTCACTTGGCACTGACGCCATTCTAGGCCTCAGCCTGTCTGCACCCAGGCGCTCGTTAAAATAGCTTGTTGCTCCACACCGCCTTGGATTGTTTATCCGAGAGCTCGCAGGTTCCAGTTGATAATAGAGCCTTGCAGTGCTCATCAACATGGAAAACCCCTAAAACTGGCAAGCAACCGTCGCGCCAGCAGGTGAGGTGAATGGCTTCTCAGTGGTCCTTTCTTCTGCTTAGTACCCAAGGACTGGCTGCTGTTGATCCTTCTTTCTTTAAGAAGGAGTGGGTGCAAAGCATTTCTCTGTTTTGGAGGATGTTCTGCAAATAAATTTAATTAAAAATTTTTTAATTAAAAACTTAATTTTTAGAGTCTCCTGTAAACACCTAGTGTCCCAGTCTGATGTGACTGCTATGTGGTACCCGGATGGCCTCTCTCTAGGTTTTCCGGGTGTAGACGTCTTCCGGCCAGCTCTCTTTTGGCTTCTGCGATCTTGCGGACGCGCGCTGCAGACGTAAGTGGCCTTGGGCCTTGGTATCAGGCCTGAGACGGGAGGAATTATTCATCCCCCCAAAGCTTTCAGGGCCCCGGGAGAATCTTCAGGCACTTTGGGTTGTTCTGAGAATTTCCCTCAACACAAAAATCCACTCTTTAATGAACAGATCTCATATTCCTGGCTGAAAAGTTTAACCCTTGAACCATTTATATCATTTCACTCTGTTGTAGTCCATGAATTCGTGAAAGACACAGAGTGACCCAGTGATGGATATCACCCAGTGATATCATCGCCAAGTTCCATGCAGCCAGAGTGACTGGAATGACTGGATTCCAACACTCGGCGACTCTCCCATTTACCAAGCTCCCTACTGGTCTAGAATCACACCCAGCCACACATCTAGCAAGGGCTCATAGATCTTAAAAGTTATATAATACAGAACTACTTGCCACTGAGCAGATTTTCGTGTCTCTGCTTGCCTGCCAGATTTTCTTCCTCTTCTCCTTGCTGAATTTAAAAATATTTCTAAGTCTACATACATTATAATTGGATAAAATAAATAAGAAAATCTTCATAATTTAGAAGACATATCTGTTTCCTGCGGGCTTCTTCCTACTCCATCCCCAATCTCCAGAGAGACATTTTTACCACTGAGATTCTTTTTTTTTATTTCTTCTAAAAAAAAAATGGGATACATGTGCAGAATGTGCAGGTTTGTTACATAGATATACATGTGCCATGGTGGTTTGCTGCACCTATTGACCTGCCTACGTTGCCTTTCCCCATCTCCCACCTCCCAGCAGGTTCTGGTGTGTGTTATTCCCCTCTCTGTGTTCATGTGTTGACAGTGTTCAACTCCCACTTACGAGTGAGAACATGCTTACCCCTGAGATTCTGAGCAAAACAACATCATTTAGATGCTGTTCATGAGGATGCTGTTATCTTAGAAGTGGATTCACGGTCTTGGGAGTGTGTTTCTTATAAAAGCATGAGTTTGACCCCCTCTTACCTTCAGCCATATTATGACACAGTGAGAAGGTCCTTACAAGATGTAAGCATCTTGATCTTGAACTTCCCAGCCTCCAGAAAAGTAAGGAAATGCATTTCTGTGCCTTATAAATTACCCAGTCTCAAGTATTCTGTTATAGCAGCACAAAACAGACCAAGACAGAAAATTGGTACCAGAGAGAGCAGTGTTGCTTTAGTAAATGCCTGAAAATGTAAAAGTGGCTTTGGAACTGTATAATGGGTAGAATCCTGGAAAATTTGGAGCCATAGGATAGGAAAAGCAAGAGCAGAGTGTTTAGGGTAATTCTGGTAAGGGCTCAGAAGAGAAGAAATATAGGGGAAGTAGAGATTACTAAGTTGTGATCAGAATGTTGGTAGAAATATGGACAATAAAGGACATTCTGATGAGGTATCAGATGAAAATGAGGAATAGCTTATTGGAAACTGGAGTAAAGGCCATTCTTGTTATAAACTGGCAAAGAACTTGGCTGAATTGTGTTCATGCCCTAGGGCTTTAGGGAAGGCAGAATTTAAGAGGAATGAACCCGTATATCTGGTGGAAGAAATTTCTAAGCAAAATATTGAAGGAGTTCATGGTTACTTTTTACTGCATATATAAGATTAGACAGAAGAGAAATGATTTAAAGATAGAACTTATAATTAAAAGAGAAGTAGAGCAGAAAGTTTTGGGAAATTTGCGGCCTGGCCATATAATGAACAGCCATGTGAAGGTGCTGCTAAGCAACCCTTTAATAAAGGGATTAGTACAGCTAGAAAGAAGCCAGGTGTTATTTATCAAGACAGTGGGAGAATTACCCTGAAGGTATTTTGGAGATCTTCAAGGCTCTCCCTCTCATCACAAGCCCAGAGCTCTAGGAGGGCAGAATGGTTTGAGAGGAGGGTCCCAGAGTGCCCTCCTTGGTTTCTCTGCCCAAGGATGCCTAGGGACTCTGCTCCCTGCATTCCAGTGTAGCAATCCTTGGCCACTCCAGCTGTGGCTCAAGTGGGCCCAGATGCAGCTGGTGCTAGTGCTCCAGAAGTGTAAAGGTAATCCTTGGTGGAACCTATGTGGTGCTCATTCTTTAGGCACACAGAGTACATTAGCTGTGGGGCTATGGTAGCCTCTACCTAGATTTCAAAGGATGTGTTAGCCTCAGGGCCCAGGCAAAAACCTGGTACAGAGAGAAGTTATAGCAGATTTCTCACTATGGCAATGCCTGCTGGAACCATGGGGTAGGGCAAACCCCACAACCCTGACCCCAGACCTATAGAGCTACCAGCATGCAGCCCCAGCCTGGGAGAGATGCAGGTATGAAACTCCAACCCATGAGAACTCCTATGTGGGCTAAACCCAGCAAAGCTATATGGGTGCGGCTGCCTGAGACTTTGAGGGCCCAACCTCTGCCCCAGTGTGTTCAGCACATGGAGTCAAACTTTATTCTGGAGTCTTAATATTTAGTGTTTTGGACTTAACCTGAGACCAGCTATCCCTTCTCTTTTTAAATTCATTTTTGTTTATTTCTGTTTTTCAAAATGGACATGTCTATGCTATACCTGTCCTAGTCCTAGAATTGTATTTTGGAAGCACATAACTTGTTTAACTTCACAGGCTTATAACTAAAGGGAAATTTGCCTCAAGTGAATCATGCCATTAGTCTCAACCATTTCTAACTTAGATAACATTCTGGACTTGGGACTTTGAGTTGGGGATGGGATGAGTGAAGAGTTTAGAGGCTATTGAGATAGAACGAATATATTTTGCATGTGAGAAAGACATGAATTTGGGGGACCAGGGATGAAATGCTATAATTTGAAAGTGTTCCTCAAAGTTCCTGTGTTGGAAACTTGATCCCTAATGCAGTAGCTTCGGGATGTGGGGCCCAATGGGCGGTGTGTGCCTCATGGTGGCACTGCCCTCATGAAAATATTAATGCCATTATCTTAGAAGTGGGCTCATGATTTCAGGGGTGAATTGCTTATAAAACGATGTGTTTGGCCTCTCTTGCTGTCTCTCTCATAATGCTTTCCATGTGATGCTTTTCCACCATGTTATGACACAGCAAGAAGGCTCTCACAAGACACTGATGCCTTGATCTCGGACTTCCCAGACTCCAAAACTGTGAAGAAAAACAATTCCATTCTTTATAAATTACCAGTCTCAGGTATTCTGTTATAGCAGCACAAACTGGACTAAGACAAGCAATTATGTTATTGACCCATAGTCATATCTTAGCTGCAGAATCAAGTCTAGAATTCTGATTCCTAATTTCTAGTCCCAGGTGATTTCTAACTCCATAGGATGGATGGAAATGTCTGATTCTATAAGGGATCTCAAAGTTCCACAGAGTCAACATATAGAACACTAAAGCCAACTTTATGTGTTTCTTTAAATGTAACTGTGACTGATATCTAATAGCTAAATATTCTTATGAAATAGCTAATTGTTGCCTAGTTGGCACAAGTGGTAATGATTCTGATTACTTTCTTTCTAATTTAGAAGAGCTATTTTAAGAAGATTTGCTGGGCATCTTTAAAATTTTATCCTAGGAAGTTTCAAATTGGGGCTTTAATTTTCTCTTGATAAATTTCCTTAAGCTCAGCATCCAATATTGCCCACTGATCACTATTTTCAAAGATAGATGGCATAGCACTCAAACGTTCGAAGACATTACTAAGGCCTTGTCTTGTGAGTGTTTGGAAAGCAGAAGTCACTTATATCTTCCTCTCCTCCCCCATCATCTCAAACTATGTCAAAATCCTTCCAAAATGGCAATCTTAGTGCACAGAATTATTTAAAAGGAGCAGCCATTGGCTTCTGACTTAATATAATGGAAGGAAATTATAAGGCAGATAGTATGTGTATCAGACTGTCTCTGGGCGTTGTTTAATCTGCAGCTGTGTGCCCACTTATTGCTTCTCTTGGTTTGTAATAAATTTTAATGGGTTACATCTAGGTCAATGATAAAAAAAATAAGCAAAATCATCATTCAGTTCACTGAACTCTAAGTCTAGATACTAGTGTTCCAATCCCTATAAAATCCGTATTGAAATATAATACAGTAGTCCCCTCTTGTGCATGGTTTTGCTTTCTGCAATTTCAGCTACCTGTGGTCAACCATGGCTTGAAAATATTACAGTATTTTGAGAGAGAGAAAGACCACATGAACATAACTTTTATTACAGTATATTGTTATAATTGTTCTATGTTATTATTCTTATAATCTCTTACTGTGCCTAATTTATTAATTAAAGCTTATCATAGATATATATAGATAGGGAAAAAATAGTATACACAGATGATTCCTGATTTACAGTGTTTTGACTTAAAATGTTTCTCATCTTTACAGTGGTATGACAGTGATCCATGTTCTCTGACTTACAGTGGGTTTATTGGGATATGAGCCCATTGTAAGTGGAGGAGCGTCTTTCAGGGTTTGGTACTTTCTGTGGTTTTAGGCATCTACTGGGAGTCTTGGAACATATTTCCCATGGATAAGGGGGAAACTACTGTACACTTTTAAGGACTTTGGCATATAATTAGGAAAATAAAGTAAAAATTAATTTGTCTTAATAAATAAATGCATCATTATAGTTTACAACTGTAGACACTCAATCATGGCATCCTTCTGATAAAACCTTTTCATACCTTCTTATTAGTTACAAAATACAGTCTAAACCGTAGAGCATGATCTTCAAGGCAATTCAGTCTGATGCCTTAATCTGTCCATCCAACTCCATCAACTGCATTGCTTTACTTCAACCCCAGATGCTAATCACTGCATCATCAGGACTGCCTTGAGCACTGTATGCATTTCATGCATCTATACCCTTCCCAAGCTTCCTCTGCAGTTGAAATCCTCTGATCTTTCAAGACTCAGTTCAGGTATCTATGATCCTGGGAAGTCTCTTCAACACCCCCTCTTTGTCCCTCCTCATCCCAGCAGAATCCATTGTTTCTTCTTCATTGAAGTTCCCATAGCACCTAATTCTATCTTAATGAAAGCATTTCTCAGTCATATCTTCTTTGGCATTTCCATCTCCCTCCCTGAATGGTGAATCACTAGAGGAAGTCAAGGATTATCTCATAATATCCTAGTGTCTCAAGAGTTTAGTCTACCCCTCCACATGTATGGTACCCATTAAATGTTTCTTTAACTGAATTTGTAAGAGTTTAAGAGTATTTCCTATGATTTCATTTGATGCCCATAGAAACCCCATTAAGCAGGATGATAACTGACTCCATTTAAGCAAGTAAGCCAACTGTATTAGGCTTCTCCTGAAAGAGAGAAGCAATAGGATGGGTGGGTGGGTGGATGGATGGATGGATGGATGGATGGATGGATGGATGGATAGATGGATAGATGGATGGATAGATGGATAAGAAGGAATTTATTAGGGGAATTGGCTCGTGCAATTATGAAGGCTAAGTCCCACAATAGGCCCTTTTTTTAAAAATCCTTTTTGGATTAGTCAAGGGCTAGAGAGGACAGAAGCAATAGAAGATATACATCTATATATGTGCATATGAGAAGAGATTTATTAGGAGAATTAGGTCTTGCAGTTATGAAGGTTGGGAAGTCCTACAATAGGCTCTCTGCAAGCTGGAGAACCAGGGAAGCTGGTAGCATCCTCAGTCTAAGTCTGAAGGCTTCAGAACCAGGAAAATCAATGGTGTAACTCTTAGTCTAAGGCTGAAGGCCTGAGAACCCAGGTGGCCACTATGCAGATTCAAGTCCAAAGGCCAGACAGCCTGGCGTTCTGATGATCAAGGACAAGAGAAGATGAGTGTCAGCACTCTGGGAGAAACAAAAAAAAAAGAATTTATCTGTCTTCCATCCAGCAAATTGGATGGTGCCTGCCCACATGAGGGAGGATCTTCCTCACTCAGTCCATCAACTCATACACCAATCTCCTCTGGAAAGATCCTCACAGACACACCCAGTAATAAGGTTTTACCAACTCTCTAGGTATTTCTTGATCCAGTCAAGTTGAGTCCTTAATGTAACTGTCACAGCAACTTAGCACCAAAAACAGATAAGTGATTTGCCTCCAGGTCATTTGGTCAATCAATGGCAGGACCAGTACTAACCCCTGGGTTTTCCAATCCCCCGTCTCAGGCTTTGCACCGTCATCGCACAGCACCTACTGAGAAGTGGGGACATGATAAAGAGCTCAGGATGCTTGCAACCCATCCTGTATGCGTGTCACTCCTTGAGGTTTCAGCAGCTTTTTCATGCATGCATTTGTTCCATGGTCATGTACAAGGACCCTCTGCTTTCTCATCTAAGTTTCAGAGATGCCAAAGCAACAGGATTGAGGCTGAAAGATCACCTTCATTTCTAACACGTTTCCTCACAAACCAATTCAGAAAACATCTTGCTATAGTAGTTACTTCCTGAATTACTAAATGGAGGCTTTATTAGGAAGGATTCTCTGTTCTTTCTACCAAAGCAGCTTTGTTCTTTGGGCATAAACAAAACTATGCCTTCTCTCTCTAAATTGACCACATAGCCAACCTTATATAAGTAAGAACTTCTTAGCTTTTGCTTCAGATGCCGGCTCTTTCTCTTGAGGTTTTCACCTACTTAAAATTCACTTGTTGCTCTTTAAATTCACATCTAGCCTAAGGCAAATGTTTGAGTTTCTAAAATGAAACCATGTGCCCAAAATAAGCTTAGGGGAAAAAAATAAGTCAAATAAATGGAAAATTCTCCAAAATAAGCAAGAGCATTAAAATGATAATGCTTTAACTTTCTGAACTGAACTGAAAATAATGTATGCTCAGGATAAGCTTACAACATGGAGATGTCTCTCTTCTATAAAGCTTTAAAGAAAAAGCAGGAAATTACCTGAGAGGAGAGTTCATTACATGGCATTTCCATTCCCAGGGTCCATCCTCAGACATGCTGACTTAATTGCTGTGGAAATGAGCCCCAGCATCAATATTTCTCAACTTTCTAGATGGTTCTAATATCAGCCAGAATTAAGAAATGATATGAACAATATTCTGAATCTTTTTAATAGGTGTTAACTACATCGTTGTGCTTTCTACCAGTCCTGCCCCACACCCCACCTTTTTCCTAAAATAGACAGGGATACATGCAGTGTATGCTCTGCGCACATGCACACACACACACACACACACAATTTCATTCATTTTTATATTTATTCAATAAGTTGAATTTGGCTTCATGCAGGGAATCATGACTATCAGCACAAACAAGAAACTATTCCTGACCCCAAGAGACTCCCAGTCTAGATGTAGAAGCACAGAAATGGGAAGAACTCTTTGTGGAAAATGGAAAGCAAACAAATTTTTTTTTTAAGAGGCAGCTGGGCACAGTGGTTCACACCTGTAATCCAGCACTCTGGGATGCTGAGGCAGGAGGATCTTTTGAGGCAAAAATCAAGTGTACCTAACAGTTTTAGATAATTGTACATTCTATACTTTCACTTTTCATCATGACTTTTATTTGTAGTTTACAGATGTACAACATAAAGACAAAATTCCTAAATAAACAAAGCTGCTGTGGAGGCATAATATGACTCTGCAGACCTACTGGCCTGTCTTATTGATCTGAAAACAAGATTGACACTACTGTAATTATTCTTTAGTGGGAAGGGACCTTCATGCTTATTTAGCCACTGCTATGCTTTCAGGCAAACCAGCCCCTCAGTAATTCCAGGCAAATGAATAGAGGCCTTTCATGAAAAGTGTCTTGCAGAGAAAGTGAGCCCACAACTGCAATTAATAGGAAATAGCTGATGCAGGGTGACAGCAAGCCCCCAAATCCTTAATGGAAAGATTGATTGTCGTGTGCATGGAGATGTGGTTAGAGAGGAAATAACTTACTGGCTTTTGGTAAGGCAGCAACTTGAAAGATATGAAAAGCTGTGGTGGACCACAAACATTGAGCCCATTTGGAGAATAGGCAGGCAAGCAGGACAGAGAACCTTGACATTTCAACCCTGCATTCATCTGGGTCTCCCTTTTGCTGCTGCTACACAACAAGAGTAACTGTAGAGAGTAAAACATTTTTCCTAAAATGTAATATTCTCTTTGGTGGCTCCTATGTTCTTTTTTCTATCACATTATAGCTCCACCAAGTTCATGCAAATGCATAACTCAATTTCAATTATGAGAGATCTCAGAATATAACTTGTTTATGGGAAGAATATCATTAGTACAGTTTCAGATAATTCCTTGCAAACTATCTCCAATCTAAAATAGTCACACCTTAGTTAACAAGCACCTACTGAGCAACCCACTTTCAACCTGGCATAATGGTAGGTGCAAAGGTTAAAAAAAGGTAGAATGAGATAGACCCTCCACAGAATATATGCAATAACAAATTATTTTTTTTAAACTGGATATAGCTTGAGAAACCCTTCTGCACAGAAATTCTGGAGTGAGCTACAATTCATCATTATTCAGAAACGTATTCATGCATTGCACTTTTGACAAGCCAAGTTCCAGGTTCTGTGCTTGGTGCTAAGAATGTTGAAAGGTCAGCTGAAGTTACAGAAGGCCACGATGCCCGCATAGCTGCTGCCTACTATTTTGCCTGATTTCTTTCTGTTATTTTTATTTTTTTTATGATTGTGATAAAACATGTAACACCAAATTGATAACCATTTTTAAGCGTATGATTCAGTAGCATTAATTAGAGATACCCTTATGTGCATCTGGTCTCCACAACTCATTTCATCCTACAAACCCAAACTCTATACCGTGAAGTATCCAAAGTACTCATATGCATCAAAACAGAGAGTAGGTGATTGCCAGGGCCTGGTGGAGGGGGAAGTGAGGAGTTGTTTCCTGATCTCTTTTCAAGGCTCAGTCCTCCCTTGGGCTTCTGGTTCTAGGCATGTTAGCCTCACAGCCACTTTTCATTACCCTAAAGGATAGACCCAGCTCTGGTTCTGGAACTGCTGAATTCTACTTGACTCCAAAAAGGTCCAGGTTCTACCTGCACCCAGGTTCTGCTAACTTGGTCTGCCCTCTGTTCTTTTTCCTCTTTGTTTTGTTCCCTTTTGTAAGTTCTCTGCCAAACTTACTTATTTTCTGCTTTTCACAGACACTAGACCATACCACCTCCTGGGTATTCATTATCCATGCCTGGCCCAGCTGACTGTTCTTCTGTTGTTCCAGGCTGGTCTCTGTTTACCTTGTCCCTCTTCAGCATTCTCAATATGACTACATAATACATACCTATTTTTTCTCCTCAAATTAAAAGCGATGCTCACCGTATTTTGAAAAATGCTTAAAACCCCACCTATACATTCCAGGAAGCAGAAAGCCATGAGTGACTTTAAACCAAGAGCAATCTCAAAAATGTTATGGTTTCCAATATGTGAGGCTTGGACTTCAGCATATTGCTGTTCATATGTCACGCAAATGTTCTGTAAAGTCCCATTGAAAATTATGTGCAAATTTAAATGCTCTCTAGACAATTCCAAATATCAGCTTTGATGCAAGACTTTACCTGCTAAAAGCATCTCTTTATGGCTTGACACTACATCGCTGACATTTTGACATGATACATATTCCATCAGCATGATACATTGCCACCTCCCAGTGAGTAACAGTGTCACTAACTCAGAATTAAACATGTTGCTAAATGACTTTACAGCCCTTGCAAAGCACAGAAAGGCTGTTTGACAATTACCCTTAGGAAGGCAAATAATCAGCACACCTCTGATTCCCTTATTATTAACCATTATAAAATCATGTACTGTGATAAACGTATGTAACAAAGACATTGATTTTTATAAGACTACCCAGGATGCAAATACATATACTTGATATAAGAAACCCACAGGGAGCCTCTTTGTTTTCCTTTGTGTCTTCAATATTCTCAGAGCTGCCCTTGAATCGCACTGGCTTTCACCTGTCAAGCTAAGGCTTTGATTACTGAGTTATGGAAAAATCATTGCCCATTGCCTTAACTGCAATAATAATGGAGGTCTTACAAAGGATAAGAAATCTTTTTTTCCTTCTGCTCTGTAGTTAAAAGACTAGTTCTTAGTTTTAACCTGTGCATTTTTCTTCTCTCCCTGTATTTCCCTTTCTTCCTATTTAATTGCTGGTTAGACAAAAAGGGAGGTACCTGACCTGCACCAAATGCGCTTGGGGAAGTCTCTCATATTTTCGTTTTACTTAGTTTTGTTTCGGTATGCCATTGAAACCCCTGAGCTAATTATTCTTTCCTTACTTGAAGTATCTTATACAACCTTTCTTCACCAGTATCCTTTTGAGTAGGCCAAATTATTTTGGAATCTCAAGGATGATTTTCTATGAAAGGATTTCTAAATCCTTTCATAACCCCTTTTAGCCTTTACCCAATTTTCTTGTGCCTTCCCCTTACTGCACAAAGGGACACATTTGACCTCAGTGGCATATTTGACTTTATAATTCATAAAGTATTTTTCATGTCTTATATGGTTAAAGATATGTTTCACTTTAGCTTGTAACAGACGTGAAAATGACCCATGGCAAACCTGTTATATTAGAAAATCAAACAAACAAAGAGCATAAGGAGGTAACACAGTAAAAATAAAAAGAGTACAAGCTTTAGACCCATGTGGATCTGAGTTCAAATGTAACTTGACCAACTAATAGCTGATTAGTTATATTACCTTAGGTCGTATTTTGTTTTTGTTTTTTGTTTTTTTCTTATTTGGTCTCGGGGATAAGTATATGTTCTAGTCCTGACCCAAGGGGGTTCCTGGGAGCTGGTCATGGATGTTTAGTGTGCCTTTCACCAGAGACTTTTTTATCCTGGCAGACAGACTGATGCCCAGGTGTCTGAATTGTGGCCAGGTGTCCCACAAACAGAAAAAGCTGTTTACACTGGCAGGCACACTTGTGACTTGCTGTAATCTGAATGTCTCTGTCCCCTTAAAAGCCATAAATTGAAACCTAATTCCTAATGCGGCGGTGTTAATAAGTGGGGCCTTTGGGGGATGATTAGGTAATGATGGCAGGGCCTTCATGAATAGGATTAGTGCCCTGATGAGAGTTCACCTTTCCGCCATGTGAGAACACTGCTGGAAAGCACCATCTATGAAGCAGTCGGCCCTCATCAGACCTGAATCTACGCCATCTCTATCTCGGGCTTCCCCACCTCTAGAACTGTTAACAATCCGTTGTTGTTATTCACAAATTACTCAGTCTGTTTTGTTATGCAGCCCAAACAGACTGAGACATGGCTCTTGTCTGCTCTGTGTCTAGTTTGTTTGTTTTTTGGTTTTCAGTTTTGCTCTGTTTGTGTAGACAACATCTTACTACGTTGCCCAGGCTGGTCTTAAACTCCTAGACTGAAGCAGTCCTCCACCTCAGCCTCTCAAAGTGCTGAGATGACAGGTGTGGGCCACTGCCCACTGTCTGCCCTGCATCTAGCTTATTCCTACCAAGAAAATCACTCTCTGTGAGAGCCCTGACCAGGAGAGTTAGCTTCAGGTGTTTCGGTCAGGTGAGAACAGAGGAGACAGTACAGCAAAGCACATGAAATGACAGAATCAGCATCTGACTCACAGATCCAGAACAGAGAGGGTGGCCTGCCTCGTAGGGCCAACAGGAAGAGGGAGCCATTCCGGACATGCAGGCTCCACCAGTATGGGGAGCAAAAGAGAGAGCAGGAGACCTCAGGGCCTAAGATACGTTGGGGTCTGGGGCACTACCCAAGCAGGTTTCCTGCAGAGAGTCCTAATGGGGGGTTTACAACAACAGGTACCAGTTTCATGGAGCCACACTGTGGCAGCAGTGGTAACTGTGGCATCTCCGTGCAGTCTGTGTGAGGGGAGGTGTCTGGGGGGGTGAGAGAGATAGGTTGTATTGAGCTGTCCCTTTGGGGAGGTGGGCACCAGCAGATATCTGGATTAACTGCCTTGAGCAGCTAGGAGGAAGCAGAGAATGAGAAATATGTCAAGAATTCACTAAGCCCTGCTTGTAGTTTGAGAAAGTCCAACTTACAATCAAAATGGATGCTCAGGCACCATCAAATTATAAGAATTCACTATGCCTTAGGCAAGGAAACTTGGCTGCCTTCCAGTGAATATTTACTGAGCAAGTAGCTTATTTGAGAAACCATAATAGACACTACAGGGACTGCAAAGAATGGGAAATAAAACAATTACACAATCACATGCATAGCAATGATGCAAGGCCAACCATGTCAAATGACCCAATAGATAAATGGTTCATATGTTATATGGTGTCAGAACTAAGACACAGCAAACTTCTCACAAAGTGGAAAAACACGTTTGATACGACTGTCCTTATAAAATCACCAACCATAAGAATGGTTTTTATTTATGACATTGATATAAAGAAAAGAGTTTATGTGCACAAATACATAAGTAATTGCATAATAAATTATAATCAAAGTTAGATATAGAATTGCTGGGCAAGACCTTTTTTTCCTCTAACACTTGCCTTCAATATTATTACCAAAATATAGCACCTGTTTGTTTCTGTTTTTGTTTTTGTTTGAGGCGGGGTCTCAGTTTGTTGCCCAGGCTGGAGTGCAGTGGTGTGATCATGGCTCATTGCAGCCTCAGCCTCCTGGGCTCAAGCGTTCCTCCCATCTCAGCCTTCCAAAGTGCCAGGATTACATGTGTGAGCCATTGCGCCCAGCCAGTACCTCGTTCTTAATTAATTATATGAATGGAAAAATCTGTTTTGCAACTGAGCAATTACAGTATTACACATTCTATGTGTGTGTGTCTGTGTGTGTGTGTCTGTAATGTGTAGTTTATATCCATATATCAACCATATATAGTTTAATTACATGTAGATAGACAATTTATGGGTTATAGTATCTTTAGTTATAACATTCACATTGCATAATTTCATATACTATTCTAATTTATCATGCAGTTCTGTTTTAGAAACATTGAAAGTAATGGTTGAAGTAATGTAGTTATGATCTGCTTTCCTAGTTAGACTTGCCACTTTTCCTCTCTGGCCACCTGACTCCTCATGCTAGTGTAGGTGGCTACGTCATTGCCTGGAATTCATGTTTTCAAGGCTCTGATAATTCAGTCTGTAGGTGCTACCCAGCTCAAGAACAAAGGGGAAGTGACATATCTCATTACATGCTTTAACATTAATGCATTTAATTACTATTTATAAATTTGAATTGAAATGCAGAAAATATTTCTTCTAAAAATATAATTTCTCTAGAATAATTCTATAATCTCTATTAATGTAGGCCAACTGCTTCTGTTTCAAACACAGAAGAATATTGTTTAGTTTTTCATTTGTGAAACTGAATAGTCTGTTCTAAAAGAGTATATAGTATTTTTCCTCTTGGGAATACAAAAGCCTTTATAAAATGATTATACTAATTATCAGATATAGGAGTAGTACCAGTTCTCCACCTAGAATAGCTGTTAACCATAGCACTTGGTGAATTGGGAAGAAACCTAAATGATCCTTCTCCTTGGGCCCCACCTCCCCAGCTCCTACCTTTCTTGAAACCAGGCCATTTCTCTCCAAATCTTTCCTTTTGATTCTTCGGTTCCTGCTACATGATAACTACTTGCTACTCATCATTAATTATGGTCAATGCTCACTATTCACAGGAGTATGATCCATAAAATCATTGCAAACACTGAATTAGTAAATACTGAACCATTGCCCCTAGAGGGAATTCAGGGTTAGGTTTCTACAAGCCTCTGGTCACAGTATATTTATCAACCTATCAATACATAACCTTATTTTATGCGTGTTTCTGCTTTAAGACATCTTACTTAACATGTTTTTGATTCATTAACATTGAACTCATAGCCAACAGCTCTATAGCTCATGTCTGAAAAAAGCTTATCTAAGATACATGTTTTCCCCATAAGGCACACCACAGCCTTCCTGTGCTTAGAACCCTGGACAGCACTCAGTACTGTGCTTTGGGGCCATTTTAAACTGTAAGGTCACCAATTTAAAAAAGCACAAGTCCGGGCACAGTGGCTCATGCCTGTAATCCCAACACTTTGGAGGTTGAGACGGGTGGATTGAGTCAGGAGTTCAAGACCAGCCTGACCAACATAGTGAAACCTCATCTTTACTAAACAAAACAAAATAAAAATTAGCCAGGCATGGTGGCAGACGCCTATAATCCCAGTTACTCAAGAGGCTGAGGCAGGAGAATCACTTGAGCCTGGGAGGCAGAGGTTGCAGTGAGCTGAGATTGCACAACTGCATTCCAGCCTGGGCAGCAGAATGAGACTCCCATCTCTAGAAAAAAAAAAAAAGCACAAATAGGCCATGAAAAAGATATTTGTTTGCAGTGAACTAAAAGAAGGCATGGCATCACCTTGTTCTACTTCAGTGGGGATTATGGGTGTTGTGCTACTCAAATTTTTGTCAGGCTGTGTGTGCACATGTTTTCAAATGACCGTGAAAGCCCTGCACGTATAGCTTTGGGGATTACAGGTAAATTTCAACTAGTAGGTGAATCTGAAAACATGGAATCCACAAATAATGAGCATTGATTATATCATCCTTCTGAACAAAACTAAGAGCCACAGTTCAACTTGGGATTGGTTATAGATGGCCACTGACATTTGTTGAGCACCTGCTATGAGCTGGTGCCTTACTTTTAGTAAGGAACACATTGACCTGGGTTGTGATGGGCTCAAGAACCACATTGCTGTCATGCAGCTGCATTGAACTGTATCACTCAGCTTCTGGGGGCTTATGTTTCATAACAGTTATCTTTTATATATGTTCAATTTAGAAATGAAAATTTTCCCCCCATCAATACCTCCTTTCCCCCTCTACCTTCCCATTAATGAAGCATCTATGAGAAGGACATGTGTACCTCTTTGACATTTCTTCACAGAATCCAGTCCAGCAGCGGGGAGGCTCCGTGAAGGTCAGTGTCAGCCAAGCCAGTAGGGAATTCAAGGATTTGGGGGAGGTCAGGGGATTGTCTCTTCCTGAGAACTCTGGGTCCTCTGGGATCAAAGGATGTGCAAATTGAGCTAAGAGACAGAAGGGAATTCAAGAAGATCACCTAAACCAGGCAAACAGGAGGAAACTAGAGCCAGGTAGCCTGGGAGTCAAGAACAGTGAGTGGTGTGTGAGCTAAAAAACCAGAAGCAAACCTTGGCCAATGGCTTGAGCTGCTGTTTTTGCTCAAGGCTGACTTTCACGGGCTCTCTTTAAGGTGAACCTTAGAGTACGGCTGGTTAAGTGGCCAGGACCTGAGAAATAAAATCTCCCTTATATGCTCTTGAGAAAACTAGTCTAACACGTCAGTTAGGTAATAACTATAAAAATGTGGCTGGGCTGGGTGTGGTGGCTTGCATTTGTAATCCCAGCACTTTGGGAGGCCGAGGCAGGCAGATCACCTGAGGTCTGGAGTTTAAGACCAGCCTGGCCAATGTGGTGAAACCCCATCTCTACTAAAAATACAAAGAAAAAAAAAAAAAATAGCTGGGCGTAGTGGTAGGCACCTGTAATTGCAGCTATTCGGGAGCCTGAGGCAGGAGAATCACTTGAACCCAAGAAATGGAGGTTGCAGTGAGCTGAGATCATGCCATTTGCACTCCAGCCTGGGTGAGAAGAGCGAGACTATGCCCCCCAAAAAAGTGGCTGTTAGTAGTGAAGTTATGAAGCTAACTTATTTCCTACATTTTTCATCTTTTGAACTTTCAAACTTGAGTCATTTATGGACACCTTCGAAGGGTAAAATTGTTATAAACTCTCACTGTTGACCTAAATAACATCATAATACCAATTATATATGTACAGAAAGAATTCTAGATGTATACTCCTGCTAACAGATTTCTAAGATTTTTTAATGTTTTATGTTTAATGTCTTATATACAAATTTGTATATAAGAAAAATTATAAAACCAACAAAATTAAAACTAGTAAAGTGAATGTAATGAGATAAACTGGTTAGTTACACACCACACAATGTTGTTTTAGTCAGTCCATGGACCGCATGGATAACGGTGGTTCTGTAAGATTATAGCGGAGCTGAACATTTCCCATGACTAGTAATGTCATAGCTATTGTTAAGGTCCTATCACAACACATTATTCATATGTTTGTGGTGACACTGGTGTAAACAAACCTACTGCACGGCCAGCCATTTAGAAGTGTAGCTTATACATTATGGACAGTGATACTTGATAATGATAATATTTGACTATGTTACTGTTTTATGTATTTGCCATATTATACATTTTATCATTCAAGTGTATTCCTTCTCCTTATTTTAAAAAATTAACTGTAAAATAGGCCAGGCATGGTGGCTCGTTCCTGTAATCCCAGCACTTTGGGCGGCCAAGGCAGGTGGATCACCTGAGGTCAGGAGTTCGAGACCAGCCTGGTCAACATCGAGAAATCCCATCTCTATTAAAAATACAGAAATTAGCCAGGCATACTGGCACACCCTTTTAATCCCAGCTACTCAGAAGGCTGAGGCAGTTTTGCCTGAGCCCAGGAGGCAGAGATTGCAGTGAACTGAGATCGCTCCACTGCACTCCAGCCTGGGTGACAGAGCGAGACTTTGTCTCAAAAAAAAAACAAAAAATTAGGTGTAAAACACCCTCAGCAAGTCCTTCAGGAGGGACTCCAGAGCAAGGCATTGTTACAGGTTACCACAGGAGGGGGCAGCTCTACGTGTGCCATTGCCTCTGAAGACCTCGCAGTGGGGCAAGGTGTGGAGGCAGGAGACAGTGATACAGGTGATCCTCACCCTGTTAGGCCTAGGCTAATGTGTATGTTTGTGTCTTAGTTTTTACAACAATTATTTAGAGGAAAAAAATAGAAAAATGAAAAATAGGAAAAAGGCCCATAGAATAAGGATATAAAGAAAATATTTTTGTACGGCTGTACAATGTGTTTGTGTTTAAGCTGTGTTATCACAAAGGAGTAAAAAAATTAAAAGTTTAGAAAGCAAGAAAGCTATAGTATGCTAATATTAATTTATTAACAAATAAAGAAAAGTATTTTTTATAAATTTAGTGTAGCCTAAATATACAGTGTTTGTAAAATCTATAGTAGTGTGCAGTAATGCCCTAGGCCTTCACATGCACTTACCACTCACTCACTGACTCACCCAGAGCAGCTTTCAGTCCTGCAAGCACCATTCATGTTAAGTGCCCTATACAGGTGTGCCATTCTTTTTATCTTTTACTCTCTATTTTTACTGTACCTTTTCTATGTTTAGATATATTTAGACACACAAATATCATTGTGTCACAGTTGTTTACAGTATTTAGTATGATAGCGTGCTGTACAGATTTGTATCCTGGGAGCAATAGGCCATATCATATGGCCCAGGTATGTAGTAGGCTATATATCATGGAGGTTTATGAAGGTCATTCCGTGATGTTTGCATGACAACAAGATTACCTAGTGATGCATTTCTCAGAATGCGTCTCCATCGTTCAGGCTCCGTGATGCATGACTGTATTAGTAAACAAAATTGCACTCTCAAGGAGAAGTATTTCAGTGTAGGTTATTTTGAATTCATTTTGCCTATACACTTATGTGTTTGTGATAATTCAATTTTGCCACTACGTTTTCCTAATCAAACTACTAGCAAATCTCCACCCATAGAGCATACTTTGATGTAATTTGCTTTTACTTGGGCAAAATATCATTTCTATATTAAGTTGGCCTATGTTCTTTTCTCAATAGGTGACCAAAATTAAAGTAATAGCATTTGGCAGCAAATACAAAAAAAAAAAAAAAATGAGAGGACTTATGTCCTGGCAGGAGTTGGTTGTTAAGTAGCCATCCAGAAGATGTGCAATATGTTTTCTTTCTTTCTTTTTTTTTTTAAGATTGCCATTGAATTGAAAACAGAAACTGCACCAATTGATGTTAAAGTTAAATACAAAGTCATCATAATTGAAACAGTATGTCACAAATGCAAGAATAGGCAGAAGGATCACTGGAACTGATCAGAATGTCAAAATATTTTTTACATAAGATGTAGTGCTCTTTCACAATTTTATGTATAATTGTGAAAAATGCAAATCAATGATATCTGTCACCCAAAAAGGAAGGAAATGGTTAAATTCATTTAAGTCTACCCATAATGGTATTTCTTAAAAATAAGTCTCTTAGGCCAGGCACGGTGGCTTACACCTATAACCCAGCACTTTGGGCGGTCAAGGCAGGTAGATTACTCGAGATCAGGAGTTTGAGATCAGGCTGGCCAATATGGTGAAACCTTGTATCTACTAAAAATACAAAAATTATCTGGGCATAGTGGTGCACGCCTGTAATCCTAGCTATTCGGGAGGCTGAGACAGGAGAATCACTTGAAATCAGAAGGCAGAGGTTACAGTGGGCCAAGATTGCACCACTGCACTCCTGCCTGGGTGGCAGCTAGATTCCATCTCAAAAAAACAAAAAACATTACCTAAAAACATGGTTTTGAAGACTGTTAACATGGAAGCATGACAATGGTATAATTTTAATAAGAAATTATGATAGAAAACTGATAGAATATTATCCCAATTTTATAAATATACATTTCCACATGTATTTACGTGTACCTGGGAAAATTATAATGAAAATGTTAACAGATTTGTTTTTCTTGCCAGTAATTGCATGGGAACTTTACATTTTCTTTATGATTTTCTGATTATTCCAAATATTATATAATACACATTATTCATATACTTTAAAAAATGGATCTTAGCTACCTGTTTTCCTTTAATCTGCTATCTCATCTTTTTTTAATCTAGGGAATGCATCTATCTCAAAATGGTAAAACTGAATATTTAATATTCTAGAAATTAATGTTTTATAAATCTTAATTTTCTTCTCAGTCATATTCTATAATTTTAAATATTAGCATGTCATCAGCTATGGTTGTGTCTATTTAAAGCCAAAATTCCTGCCAATTTTATAAAAACTTGAGCTCATTATCTAGATTTTTGTTTGTAGTACAATAAATATTTTGACCGTATTTCATCTGCTTTGGCTAAAAATAGATGGCAGAAGAGGCTGATTAAATGACCAACAAATACAAGAGAAAATCTGGGGCTTTTTTTGCTTTTATTATTACTTTTTATATCATTATGCTGGTAAATTATTTATAATGTTATTGTAAGGAATATGTTGAATAAGGGCTCAAGTCTCGCTTCCAAAGGATGTGTTGTTTTGTTTTCCTCACTCCAAATTCAGTGATTATGCTGGGATTATAGAACCAATTGTAATCAGTTTTATGGGTTGTCAAGTAGTCATAAGAATGACTGTGAATTTTCTTTTAAAATAACGAAGGCTAAAATATTTAGGTATTGAGAGTGTTTTCTTCTTGCTACTCTGCGAGGTATCATTGCCGCAGGGTGAGATAATGGAAAGGGTTGAGAGCTATAAGCCAAGAAGACTGTGTGTCGGGTCTCTAATTCCACTTCTTAGCTCTGGGATTGTGGACAAGTAAAATAAGAGTGAGTCCAATATGTATGCATCGAGTAATCTGATTTCATCACAAAATAGGACTAGACCATACAGTCCTTGAAGAACTACTTCTCTCAATAGCCTTTTATTTTATTTTATTTTTTTATTTTTACAGAGCTGGATAACAAAGAGCTTAGAATTTTATTCTTAAAAGACAAATAGAGTGCTACACATTCTGGGTTTCTGGTAGAAGATGTGAATATAAGCTTTAGCAAACACTCAGAAATATTTGAACAATTATGCTCCCTAACTACAACTTCGCCAGAGTAGAGAGGCCAACTCTTTTCCTTTAAAAAAAATGGACTCCAGGATGTGTCCACCTGGTCAATAAGATCTATAGTTCTATGCTGATCAGGGCTACTGTGCCTGGCCTATGAATAGGTATCTTTGACAGACTTTTAAAACAACCAAATTTTGTAGGCTATCTGCAAAGGCTAATTGTTTGAAATTTTAATATTTATTTAAATAGTCTCCCTGATAGTAACTGATCATTAACTTTTGAAGCACGTTGGGTTGGACCCAGTAAAAATCTCTCCCATAGCTTATAGGAACTTATTCTTCCGTTTTCTAAGTCAGGAAGCTCTGCACCCATGTCATCTAAAAGAGTGGCCCGTGGTGCTATGGGGCAAGCCACATCTTCATTGCAGTCCAGTTCTGTCATTTACCAAATCTGTGACCTCTAGTGAGCTATTTTTATTCATCTACCCCTCAGCTTCTTCATCTGTAAAATGGGACAAGGATACCTCTTCTCTTTCAGGAGATTAGGCACCTAATGCAGAGCCTAGTAAGACCTAAATATATATTAGCTACATCTATTATTATGTTTATAAAGACAGAGGATAAATGGTAGTCCTGTTTTTTGTTCTCAAGTCCTGTTTTTTGTTCTCTGAGCCACAAAAAAACTGTTTCAGCCACAGTTCATTCTTGCCGAGTTAACACATTGCAGGCCGGGCGCGGTGGCTCAGGCCTGTGGTCCCGTCACTTTGGGAGGCCAAGGCGGGTGGATCGCGAGGTCAAGGGATCGAGACCATCCTGGTCAACGTGGTGAAACCCGTCTCTACTAAAAATACAAAAAAATTAGCTGGGCATGGTGGTGCATGCCTGTAATCCCAGCTAGTCGAGAGGCTGAGGCAGAAGAATTGCCTGAACCCAGGAGGCGGAGGTAGCGGTGAGCTGCGATTGCGCCATTGCACTCCAGCCTGGGTAATGAGAGCAAAACTCAGTCTCAAAAAAAAAAAAAAAAAAAAAAAAGAAGGAAAAGCATTGCAGTAGAGTCCAATCCATGAACATCTTGGTCCTCACCATTCCCATCGCCTTCTTTTAAATGAAGGAGCCAATGGGTTTCTTATATTTAGGTCCCCATGTTTTTACAATGCAGCCCTGATAACCTGGCCAGAGCTAATTAAGCCAGGGTTCAGGGCCCATTATTCAGGCCATGATGTGCAACTTGGCCTGGACTCTGTACCATGGCTTCTCATGAGAACTCTGCCTAACAGAAAGTTCTATGTTGAATGGCGACGAACTGATGTACTCCACCCTTCTCTCAGTGACTCTGAATAAAAGACATGCAGACTGTATAGCACCCTGTATAGTGGGCTCTGTTCCCTTGCAAATCTTAGCATACTCATCGAGAAGGGAGGGAGCTTTGGGGGAGAGAGTGAGAAAAGATAATTTAAACATTGTGGGCAATTTCTTTTGCCATTCCATTTGCTGTGGAATTTTCCAGCCATTTTATGTTTCGTGGGTTTTTCATGCTTGATATGGCTGGTTTCCGGGATGTGTTTCAGTCAACACTGACCCAAATATGCAGTCAGTTTTCTATCTGAAAGTGAAAGCTGTAACTTCACGGATATTGCAGATGCATTTCTATCACTCTCTGACCCCTGAAAGTGCATTTCTCTCAGATCATAGCTTTACTGGCATCAAGATTGCATTTTTAGCAGTATAAACCTTTCACATATGCAGTAGCAATTAGAATGCTCTCCCTGAGTGGAGGACATTCTCTGAAATCCCAAGTAGGAGCGAACCCAGAGTAGCTTATCTGCTAACTTCATTCCATCTGTCTTTGTTGAAATGTGCTCACTGAGCATATGCCCCTAAATGAATATCAGATGAAGACGGGATCTGTGGTTCCTCTCCCTGCATCGATGGGGTAACTTTTTTGCTGGGCCGAGTGTAGTTCAAATGTTTTTGTACAATATATATACTAAACACAAACAATCACTTTGTCTTTTGCCCCCCTACCCCCAGCCAAATATGCTGATCTGTTTTGTGCTGAAGTATGATTGTTTGTCTTGGCGTCCTTGAGAAGTAATGGGTTAAGGTACTTGAAGGCTCATTGAAGAGATTTCCACAGCACCCTTGGCTTTTCTTCATTTTCTAGTTTTGCAACAACTTTTAGAACCTCATCCTCATGTAAGCTTCGAATCCACTAGAGTTAAAAACTCAAACTTTCTGGCCAAACAGACCTGGGTTTGAATCCTATCTCCACTGCTTGCCTGTGTGACTTTAGGAAAATTGCTCAACTTTTCTGAGTCTTCATTTTCTCATCTGTGTCCCCCCTCTCATTGCTGTGAGCCTTGAGTGCTATTCATAGCCCTCCATGCAGTCACTCTCATACTTAAGAGCCACTGTTGTTAACATAGTTTAGAAGTTAAGAGATTCACAGACAGCAGGAAGAAATCATAAGCCCTGTGACAGTACCGGTCATAAGAAACAGAAGCCACAAAGCAATGAGCAGAAGGGTACACGAGTAGCCAGGTACACAAGTAACCTGGAGCTGCTGAGGGTCTCAGGTCTCCATGAGGACCATTGCTTAATAGCTTGGATAGTCTGCATATGGATAACATATCAGCAAGGAATAGAGACAACTCCATAAAACAGACTTTCAGCATTTCTGATGTCAAAAGGTCCTAACATGAGGTCTCACTAAATTTAAGACTTTTAATCAGCCTGAGAAGAACTCTGGGTAAAATACAAGTAGTGATACCTACACCTTTTCACCTAGGTTAGAATGTGTTTATGAGTGTGAGTTGATCTTCAAATAAAGTCCTATGTGAATGTAACATGGTAGCAGATTATAAATATTAACAGCATTTTACATCAAAGCTGATTATTTAGAATTGTGAATAATAGAGAAGAAAAAGAGTGTGGGCATCATGTGCCCCTACCCTCATTTAAAACTTACTGAAGGAACTAAAGGTTATAGATTCTCCATTAATAACCATTGTATTTCTGCAGTGTCTCAGAAGAATACTTCTAGAAGACAAGCATGGGTTTTAGAGTTAAACTAACCTTAGTTTCAAATCACTGTGTGATGGTGTAGAAGTTACTTAACCTCTCTGAGTTTCAAATTCCCTGTCAGAAATGTTTTATCTGTAGCTATCTGCTTAGGAACAAAAGGAAAGGCAGCTTCTTGCATGACTCAGCTTTCAATTTATTATTATTATTATTATTATTATTATTATTGTTATTTGCTTTTGACAGTCAATTGAAGTCCCAAGTTTTTATTTTCCTTTCACAGAATCAAGTTTATGGGTATGATCCTGCTAAGAAGTACTTAAAACAAAAACCAGCCATTCACAAACAAGTCAAATATATGCCCTCTAGAGTGTGTTGATAACATAACTTAATAGACAAAGGGAGAGCATAGTGTTCAATTGTGCAGTTCAGGTGAAGCTGGTCTTTCGTGCCTCATCACAACAAACAGATTTCCATTAAGAACTGGCAAGCTATCGATGATCAGCCTCTCCCAGAGCAGAGCAAACAGGCAGATGCAAATACATGCCTGTCCCAGCAGCATCTGCTTATGCCAGTGGGGAGAAACATTCCCTTCCACACATGGTTACACAACTCAGTGTGCAGCCTCCCTCCAGGGCCCTTCTTGCTTTGCCTGGGAATGTCCTGGGTGGCTTGTAGGAGATGAGGATGCAGTCTGGGGCAGCCAAACCTGGGGCATTTCAGAGTCAGAGGATAGCTCATGTGGCAATACCTGGCTCGTGATGGCTTGTAGTTCTACACCTGCCATCCTCTGCACACAGAAAGCTTTAGGCAGAAATGGAGCATTCGCAGCCAGGTCTGCATATCTGAGAGTGGTCGTTTCCTTCCCAGGTGTATCACTTGACTGAGGGGACTGGAGGACTGCAGAGAAGCTGAAGATGTTTGTGTTTTGATGCAGTTATGAGCCAAATAAATTGAAAATAGAAGGAGTGCATGACCTCACCCAAATTTTAATTTCCATAGAATAGTTTTCTTTTCTTTTCTTTTTTCAGCATTGTATGCTCAATAGGATAAATATTATTCAACAAATACCCCAGGTGTTAGACAAATAGATGTCACCCTTAGGGAGATGGTTGTTAACAAAAGGGGCACACAGGGGATATCTGGACCACTAATAGTGTTCCATTTCTTGGTGTGGATTCAAGTTACATGTCTTCACTTTATGAAAATTCATCAGGGGCCAGGTGCAGTGGCTTAAGCCTATAGTGCCAGCACTTTAGGAGGCCAAAGTGGGCGGATCACTTGAGGTCAAGAGTTCAAGCCCAGCCTGGCCAACATAATGAAACTCTATCTCTACCAAACAATATAAACATTAGCTGGGTGTGGTGGCACACTCCTGTAATCCTAGCTACTTGGGAGGCTGAGGTGGGAGAATTGCTTTGCTTGAACCCGGGAGGCAGAAATTGCAGTGAGTGGGGATCACGTCACCACACTCCAGCCTGGGCAACACAGCGAGACCCCATCTCAAAAAACATAATTTAAAAAAAGGTTAGACACAGTGGCTCATGCAGCACTTTGGGAGGCTGAGGAGGCTAGGATTACCTGAGATCAGGAGTTTGAGACCAGCCTGACCAACATGGTGAAACCTCTTCTCTACTAAAAATACATAATTAGCTGGGTGTGGTGGTACATGCCTGTAATCCCAGCTACTTGAGAGGCTGAGGCAGGAGAATTGCTTGAACCTGGGAGAAGGAGGTTGCAGTGAGCTGAGATTGTGCCATAGCACTCCAGTCTGGGCAACAAGAGCAAAACTCTGTCTCAAAAACAAAAAGAAAGAAACAAAAGTTCATCATGCTGTATACTTATAATCTGAGTGTTCTTCATATAGTTTACTGAAAAACAGTAGAAGAAATATTCTCTCAAAAGAAATTTCTATATGTATTTTAAAGTATGTATATTTATATTATACTTAAATATATTTATATTTAAATTATATATATTTATTAAAAAGGGGAATACAACTTGATACAAAGTCTTTATTGTTAGAATATATGTAATACAGATTAATACTTAAATGTATATTCAGATAGATCAAAGTTTAAAAATTGATCAAGGTTAATTGCTTTGATAGTTACAGTAACGTAAGGTTCTGTGTAAAATAACATGAGTATTGCCGATTTCCAGCTTACGTTTCTAGGAATAGTCATTTTTCATACATTCATTATACTCTTTTCAGCATCATTTGCAGAGTTTTTTGAACTTCTAAACTGTAACCATACAGAAATGCCATAACATTCACTTTGACTATTTCAACAAAGTATTGTAACCAAGGCATAAATTGATCCACTAGCCTTGTTCTGTTGAGAAAATGTCACTTATTTTATAAATACAGCCATGTTATTTTTAAAGTCATCTAAATAAGCTTGTTATTAAATAAAAATGTTTGGAATCTTAAAACTGTATTCAATGATTGTTTTATACTTATTCCTCAGTAATAATTTTTCTGAAGTATTTGCTTATTTTTTAAGTGATTTATTTATTTATATGTATTTACATACTCTCTCTATATATATATATATACATATACATATATACATACATATGCATATATATACACATATACATATACACATACACACACACACACACATACACACACACACACACATATATATATATATGGCAATATTAAATGACCTCAAGCTTTTGATCAATTCTAGTAGAACAGACAATTGCAATTCTAAATTAGCTCTCATAAACTGGAACATTTTTCAAGTAGCCAGTAAATATTTGTTGATCAATAGTTATACCTTGAATCCTTTATCCATTAGAATTTTCCAGACAACAAATTTTATTGTTTCTCCTTTAGGTTTGGTTGGATGTATCAGCATAGTAACTCTTGTTACAAAAATATTTTAAGTTTAAAATCAATTACTTGGTTAAAATCCACATGCATATTTTAATAGTTAACAGACAAGGTAAAATCAGCTCACTCTGTGTGTTCAATATTTACTGCTTGAAAATTAAGACTTATAAATTAGAGTATGCTATGACTGCTTGTCACAGATCCTCAACACTACTGCTTGTATTGTGGAATAGTTAAGTGGAGGCTCTGTTCTCCAGACAGCAATGGTTTAAGTCAGCTCTGTCTTTTACCAGAACTTGAGCACCAACGGGAAAGAGAAAGTCTTAAATGAAGTCAGAGAAAAAGTAAGAGCAAGTGAAATAAAAATAGAATTCTCAAAAGCAATAGTTGAAAGACAAGACCACAGAATGATATGTTCAAAGTGTTGAGAGAAAGAGAAACAAAAATTGAGAGTTTGAGACCAAAAGATTTTTTATTAAAGCAATCTCTAAAGGATTTACTTTATTTTTTTTAAATAAAAGAAACCCAGAAAAACTGTCTGAGATGTAAGAAGTATTGATCAAAGACACTAAAGAAGATATAGGTTAAAGGTTTTCAAAACAGTATAATAAAATATTAACATCAAAATTAATGTGTTTTAAAAAGAAATAAATGAAACAATTTAAAATGAAGTCTGTAAGTCAGAAAGAGAATAATCAAAATTACAGTTTTTTAAGATCCTTGTATTTTAAGAGGATTTAAAAGACTGATTAGCTTTAGACTTTCTTAAGTATGTGAGAGAGAATTCCAAAGTACCCACTTTTAAATTTTTTAATTATTTCTTTATTTTTTGAGACAGAGTGTTGTTCTGTCACCCATGCTTGTAGTGCAGTGGAGTGATCTTGGCTCACTGCAACCTCCATTTCCCAGGTTCAAGCGATTCTCTTGCCTCAGTTTCCCAAGTAGCTTGGACTACAGGTGCATGCTGCCATGCCTGGCTAATTTTTTGTATTAGTAAAGATGAGGTTTCACCATGTTGGCCAGGCTGGTCTCAAACTCCTGACCTCAAGTGATCCACCTGCTTGGCCTCCCAAAGTAATAGGATTACAGGTGTAAGCCATTGCGCCCAGCCTTCAAGGTGCCCACATAACATTAAATAATATATAATTTCAAAACCAGAGTGGGGGAGGAAATGGATTCAGAAAACAAATAAAAATAATCTATTCAGTAAAACAAAACAATATAAAACAATAGAAACAAGTCTGTCTTTCATGCTTTTACATGTGTGTGTGGGGGTGGAGGGGGTGTAGTCCATATAGATAGATGATTGATTGATTGATTGATAGATAGATAGATAGATGATAGATTTTGTGTGTGTGTGTGTGTGTGTGTGTGTGTATTTAGTTCATGGCAATGGACTAAATATAGTAGCTAAAAGATCTTGTCAGATTAGTTTAAAAAGAAGCTAAGTGGTTTTTTTTTAAAAGACACATCTGAAGTAAGAGGATTCAGAAAGCCTGAATGGAAAATAATGAAAGTAGACATAACATGCAAATAATAATTAATGAAAAACTGGGTAACTATATAATATCAGGTAACAAAGACTGCAAAACAAAAGGCTTTTTAGAAGATGGAAAGGATCCTGAATTATGACAAAAGATTCAATTTGCCAGAAAAACATAGCCATTTTAAGCTTGAATTCACAAAATATTCTCCAAGTATACACAGCAAAAATTGACAGAAGTGCAGGGAGAAATTGATAAGTCAAATATCGTGGAAGAAAATGTTGCACATTAATTTCAGAACTGATAATTTAGGCACATTAAAATCAGTAAAAATAGAGGTTTCCACAAATATAATTTAAAAACTTGATTGACATAGACTCTAAACAAAATAAAGAACACACATTCTTCTAAGACAAAAGAAATATTTAAAACATTTTATGACTTCTAGGGGAAGGAATCTTAAAAGCACTTATAGCTGAGGTATAATCCTATAAATAAAAATTTATGAGATGCAACAAAAAGGTTGTTATAGTTTATTTTATACTTTAAATGCTTAAGTAAAAAAACTAGTTAAGGCTAGAAACTCATAGATAAACTCGAATAAACCAAAAGTACGTGATAATGTTAGAGCAGAGCTTAATGAATTAAAACTTGAAATTATGGTAGGGAGGATCAACATAATCACAAGTTAGTTTCTTGAAAACAGAAAAACCTCCAGCAAAATTAGTTAAGGAAAAAGGAGAACACCACAAATAATCAATACAGGAAATGAAAATGGAGACAATTATAGGTAGCAGACATTTGAAATGACAATAAGAGAATACCACAAACAAAGCTGGCCAAAGCATTTGAAAATTTAGGCAAAATGAAGGAATTCCGTGTATAGTATATGTGTATCAGAATATTATTTTTTTGAAAGATACCATCACTAAGTATCAAATTCTAGGTTGACAGTTCATTATTTTTTTCTTTCTTATTTTAAAGATGTTGCCTTACTGTCTTCTGAATTGCATTATTTCCTGTAAGAAATCTGTCATTGATACCTTTGCCCCTTTCTGGGCAATTGTGTCCTTTATCTCTGGCTGCTTTTAAGCAATGTACTTATGATATACCTCAGTGTAGTTTCTTCCATTAGTGTTTTCATTTTAAGCCATTATCTCTTCAAATATTTTCATCACTCCTCCAACCCCACTTTTGGAAATTCCTGTTGTACATATTACACCACTTGACATTGCCCAACAGTTCATTGGTGCTCTTTACTTTTTATTATTATCATTTTCTTTTCTTTTCTGGTAGTTTCTTTTCTTTTTTCCCCACTGTTTTTCATTTTGGATAGTTTCTATTTCTGTCTTCAAGTTATCTAATCTTTTCTTCTGTAGTGTCTAACCTGCCATTAGTTCTTTCCAGATATTTTTTCTTTCTTAAATTTTTTTATTTCAATAGGTGTTTGGGGAACAGGTAGTGTTTAGTTACATGGATAACTTCTGTAGTGGATTGTCTGTTTACTCTGCTGATTACTTCTTTTGCAGTGCAGAAGCTTTTTAGTTTAATTGAGTCTCATCTATTTTTCTTTTTGTTGCATTTGCTTTTGGGTTTTGATCATGAAGTCTTTGCCTAAGCCAATGTCTAGAAGGGCTTTTCTGATGTTATCCTCTAGAATGTTTAGAGTTTCAGGTCTTAGATTTGAGTCTTTGATTCATCTTGAGTTGATTTTTGCATAAGGTGAGAGATGAGGATCCAGTTTCATTCTTTTGCATGTGGCTTGCCAATCATCCAGCACTGTTTGTTGAAGAGAGTGTCTTTTTCCCACTTTATGTTTTTGTTTGTTTTATTGAAGATCAGTTGGCTGTAATTATTTGACCTTTTTTTCTGGGTTCTCTATTCTGTTCTCAAGTATAGTTTGACATCAAACTATACCATAAGGCTATAGTCACCAAAGTGGCATGCTATAAAAATAGCAGTACCATGCCATTTTGGTGACTATAGCCTTATAGTATAGTTTGAAGTCAGGTAATGCAATGACTCCAGATTTGTTCTTTTTACTTAGTCTTGCTTTGACCATGTGGGCCCTTTTTTAGTTCTATATGAATTTAGAATTTTTTTTTTCTAGTTCTGTGAAGAATGATGGTGGTATTTGATGGGCTTTGAATTTGTAGACTGCTTTTGGCAGTATGGTCATTTTGACAATATTAATTCTACCTATCCACGAAGATGAAATGTATTTCCATTTGTTTGTGCTGTCTATGATTTCTTTCAGCAGTGTTTTGTAGTTTTCCTTGTAGAGGTCTTTCACTTCCTTGGTTAGGTATATTCTTGAGTTTGTTTCTTTTTTTGCAGATATTATAAAAGGGACTGCGTTCTTGCTCTGATCCTTAGCTTGGTTGCAGTTGGTGTATGGCAGAACTACTGATTTGTGTACATTAATTTTGTATCCTGAAGCTTTGCTGAATTATCAGGTTTAGGAGCTTTTTAGATGAGTCTTTAGGGTGTTCTATGTATACAATTATATCATTGGCAAACAGCAGCAATTTGACTTCCTCTTTACTGATTTTGGATGCCCTTTATTGCTTGCTTTTGTCTGATTGCTCTGGCTAGGACTTCCAGTACTATATTGAATAGAAGTGGTGAAAGTGGGCATCCTTGTCTTATTCCAGTTCTCAGGGGGAATACTTTCAAATTTTCCCCATTCAGTATAATGTTGGCTCTAGGTTTGTCATAGATGACTCTTGCTACTTTAAAATAAGTCTATTCTATGCCGATTTTGGCAAGGGTTTTAATAATAAAGTGATGCTGGATTTTGTCTAATGCTTTTTCTGCATCTATTGAGATGATTATGTAATATTTGTTTTTTATTTTGTTTATGTGGTATATCACATTTATTGACTTGTGTATGTTAAACCATTCTGGCATCCTTGGTATGAAACCTACTTGATCAAGGTGGGTTATCTTCTTGATATGTTGTTGGATTCAGTTCCCTAGTATTTTGTTGATAATTTTTGCATCTATGTTCATCAGGGATATTGGTCTGTAGTTTTCTTTTTTTGTTATGTCCTTTCCTGATTTTGGTATTAGGGTAATACTGGCTTCACAGAATGATTTAGGGAAGATTTCTTCTTTTCTCTATCTTTTGGGATTGTTTCAATAGGATTGGTACCAATTCTTCTTTGAGTGTCTTAGAGAATTCAGCTGTGAATCCATCTGGTCCAGAACTTTTTTTTTTTTTTTTTGCAATTTTTAAATTGTCATTTCAATCTTGCTGCTTGTTATTTGTCTGTTCAGAGTTTCTGTTTCTTCCTGGTTTCGTCTAGGAGGGTTGTATATTTCCAGGAACGTATCCATATCCTCTAGGTTTTCTAAACTGTGTGCCTAAAAGTGTTCGTAGTAGCTCTGAATGATCTTTTGTGTTTCTGTGGTATCAGGTGTAATAATTGAGCTTATCTGGATCTTCTCTCTTCTTTTCTTGGTTAATCTCACTGATGGTCTATCATTCTATATATCGTTTCAAAGAACCAGCTTTTTGTTTTATTTATCTTTTGTATTCTTTTTTCAGTTTCATTGAATTTTACTCTGACCTTTGTTATTTTTTTCTTCAATTCTACTGAAACTTTCCAGTGTATTTTGCATTTCTCTTAGTGTGTCCTTTATTTCCAGAAGTTTTGATTGTTTTTTTCTTATGTTATATATTTCTCTGGAGATTTTTTTTGTCCATATCTTGTATTAGTTTTTTAATTTCTTTAAGTTGGTTTTTATCTTTCTCTCGTACCTCCTTGAGTATCTTAATAAGCAACATTCTGAATTCTTTTTCCAGCAATTTGGAGATTTCTTATTGGTTTGAACCTATCGCTGGTGAGCTAGTTTGATCTTTTGGTCTGTTAAAGAACTTTGCTTTGTCATATTACCAGAATTGTTTTTCTGGTTCCTTCTCATTTGGGTAGACCATTTCAGAGGAAAGATCTGGGGTTCAAGTCCTGCTGTTCATTGTTTTGTCCCATAGGGTAATCCCTCAGTGTGGTGCTCTCCCCCTTCCCCAAGGGATGGGGCTTCCTGAGAGCTGGACTGCAGTGATGTTTATTGCTCTTCTAGGTCTAGTCACCCAGTGGAGCTACTGGGCTCTGAGCCGGTACTGGGGAGTATCTGCAAAGAGTCCTGTGACATGATCTATCTTAGGTCTCTCAGCCATGGATTCCATCATCTGCTCTGCTCTAGTAGGGAAGTGAAGTGGACTCTGTGAAGGTCCTTAGTTGTAGTTTTGTTTAGTGTACTGGTTTACTTGAATGTTGGTTGTACTAGCAAATGGTTGACCTCCAGCCAGGAGGTGGCACTTTCAAGAGAGCATCAGCTGATACAAGCTTGCCCTGAGGTTGCCTGCGTATGTATTCAAGCTTCTTAAGTGGTGGGTCAGACCATAGAGCCCTCAAGAGATTATGTCCTTTGTATTCAGCTGCCAGGGCAGGTAGAGAAAGACCACTAAGTGGAGGCAGGATTAGGTGTGTCTGAGCTCAGACTCTCCTTTGGCAAGGCTTACTGCAGCCACTTTGGGTATGGTGGTGTGATTCTCAGGCCAATGGATTATGTTCCTAGGGGGATTATGGCTGCCTCTGCAGTGTCAAATAGGTTGCTAGGGAAGTTGGGAAAAGCTGACAGTGACTGGCCTCACTTACCTCCCACACAGCCAGCAAGGCCAATCTCACTCCCACTGTGCCCCACCAATAACATTGAGTTTATATCCAGGCTGTCAGTGAGCAGAACTGAGGTCTTGGCTCAGACTACAAGCCTCCTAGCTGACAAAGCAAGCAGGACTTTCAGGTCCCACCCCTCCCACCTGCTGCAGCTTCTTTGCTCATATCTGTACTTCCTGTTGACCCCCACCCCAACCCTGCCCCAGATTGTGCCCAGGAAAATTCATGCTTGGTCAAAATTATTACAAAGTTCAGCTGGAAGTTTCCTTCTCCCTGTGGTCCTTCCCAATTTCACTGACAGCCCTCCCTAAGGACCTTTATGAGATAAAGACAGAAATGGCTTCCCTGGGCACCAGGAGTGCCTACAGGGCTCTTTCTGCTGCTTCTAGTTTTATATTTCACTTGGCTCTCTAAATTCATTTTAAATTCATTTCAGCTCCCGGTAAGGTTAAATTCTTCTCTTGTGATCTGGATTTTCATGTTCCCCAGTGAGAGTGTGTTCCTTCCTCACGTTTTGGGCACTCACAATGTGAATTTCACTTTGCTGAGTGTAGGTATTTTTATGTTCCTATATTATTCTTGAGCTTTGTTCTGGGATAAAATTTACTTATTGAAAACAGTTGATCCCATCTAGACTTGCATTTAGACTTCATGAGGTGAGACCAGCACAGCCCTTATGTAGGGCTGATTTTTTTCCCAATACTGTTATACTTTCCTTTTGAGTATTTTACCTAGTGCTCTGATTTACAAGGTTTTGCACTCCAACTGGTGGAAACATGAATTATTCTTAATCTATGTGAGTAGATTGTTCCCTCAGTGCCTTTGGGTGATTCTTTCCCCTGACCCAGGTAGTTTTCTTACACACATAAATGTATTGATACTCTGCTGAACACTTAGGGGCACTTCTGTAGATCAGTAAAGTTTTCTCTCTGTACAGCTCTCTCCTATCTGGTATTCTGTCCTAAACACCCTAGACTACTAACTCTGTCACTTAAGTAAGGAGATTGCCAGGTTCCTGAGTTTCCCTTCCCTGCACTGATACCCAGAAAATTTTATCAGACAATAAGCTGGGGCAATTGCTGGGCTCACATTGTTTGTGTCCATCTCTCAGACCTAACTGTCCTGCACTGCTTTATCTCTATGTCTGTTTCATATATTTTGTCCAGTCTTTTAGTCGTTTTAGACAAGAGTAAGTCAAATCCTGTTACTCCATCTTGGCTGGAAGCAGAAGTTTCTAATCTTATGATTTTGTAACTGCTGTCACCTAATTAAAATGTAAAGTTTGATAAGGCTTTCATAAGTGTATGCAAATGTTTCTAAGGCTTTCCTGAATGTCAGTTTAGAAACACAGGCTTAAGGATTAATCTTTAATTAATAGTCTGAGTGGAGACAGGGAAAGAAGGGTGAAATTTCTGTGGTCTAAGAAATCCCAATGGACAGCTTCTGGAGAAATGACTAAAGAGGAACATAAGAAATCAAATAGAAAGGGAAAATAGTGGGAAAAGAAGGAGAGATATGCATCACTAAAGTTCATTTCAACTCTCTAAAACCAAGAATTCAGTGAAAAATATGTGTCTAATAAAATACTTGCTCTAAAAATTAGATTCTGGGTGTTATCTGAATATGTGCTAGTCACAATTCTAAGTAGGTTACATGTGTAGACTTACTTAGTTCTCTGACAACTCCGTAAGTAAGTTATTATCATCTATATTTTATGGATAAAGAAACAGGCTAAGTGAATTGCCCAAGATCCCATAGTTAAAAAATGGCATGGCTCAGATTTCAATCCAGTCGCCATAACTAATATATTATACTTCTAAACATACCAGTCTTATCATGTTTAGTTCTCTAGCTTAAAGTCCACAACACAATAAAAGTGAATTGTAGATGCTGAGATGAAGATATTAAATGTAAATGCAACAAATACAAGGAAGAATAAAGACTAACTGTTTAAAAGGGCAAGAATGTAGAATCCTCTGAAATGGACATTGCACTGAGAAGTCTATCACTAGCACATTAAGGAATGAAGATTCAATTAATAAACTTGTTAAAAAAGTGGACCTATGTTAATAACTTTTAATTAAACCTTTGATTATATTTTTAAATTTTTTTTTTTTTTAATTTCTTAAAAAACAGTTTTGGGCTGGGTGTCGTGGCTCATGCCTGTAATCCTGGCACTTTGGGAGGCCAAGGCAGGTAGATCACCTGAGGTCAGGACCAGCCTGGCCAATATGGCAAAACCTCATTTCTACTAAAAATACAAAAATTAGCTGGGTGTGGTGGTGAGCACCTCTTGTCCCATCTACTTGGGAGGCTGAGGCAGGAGAATTGCTTGATCCCAGGAGGCAGAGGTTACAGTGAGCTGAGATCATGCCACTGCACTCCAGGCTGGATGACAGAACAAGACTCCATCTCAAAATAATAATAATAATAATAATATAAAATAAAAAGTTTTACATTTGAATAATTCTAACACCAAAAGAATTTTTATCCTGGACTACACTATTCAAATGTTACTTTGTTTAATGAACAAAGTAAACTTTGTTATATGAAAAAAATTTCTTATTTCTGAGCAATGTCAGGTAAATGAATTAGGAATTATGTGAATTAGAAAGTATTATTACCCCCTTATACCTCCAGTATACTAAAACTAATGCATCTTAAAATTCTATTTAATCATTTAATTTTTCTTTTTTTTTCCAAAATTTTCCCCACAGGGACTAAAGTAGAATTTAGCCTCTTCTATTTTAAAACTAAAGTATTTTCTAACAATGTTTATTGCAAGTTTCTCATGGCTTAAATGTAGAACATCTTTTTGATAGCTCTTCACTCTTTCCCCAGACATATTCTAATTTTATGAGACTAAGTGCAAATATCTTCCTGTCACATGTCATCCAGGCACAGTGGCTCACACCTATAATCCCAGCACTTTGGGAGGCCGAGGTGGGCAGATTGCTTGAGGTCAGGAGTTCAAGACCAGTCTGGCTGATATGGTGAAACCCCATCTCTACTAAAAATACAAAAATATATATATATAGCCAGGCATGGTGGTGTGTGCCTGTAATCCCAGCTACTCGGGAGGCTGAGGCAGGGAATGACTTTAATCAGGGAAGTGGAGCTGGCACTGAGCTGAGATTGTACCACTGCACTCCAGCCTAGACAATAGAGCAAGACTCCCACTCAAAAAAAAAAAAAAAAAACACGGAAAGAATGTGGTTAAAATATCTCATGTGAGAGACACAGTAGGAGGAGAAAGTAATGTCTTGAGGAAGGTGCGGCTCATCTGTAAACACTTTTTAGAGTAGAGGAATTCCTAGACAGACAGCTTCGCAGGCAGTATTCCTATTCACTATCATTGGCAACCTTCCTAAAAGGAAAAGAGTAATGTTGACTCTATTTCTGAAGGTATGAATTGCGAATTTTGATTCTTTTTCCATAAATACTTACCTGGCGAAAACTCCTCTGCAATCTCTACCGTCAATAAGTTTTATAAATGCTGTATACAAGTCTTCAATTCACCATTGCCTGCCTGAGGTTTATTTATTTTTTGAAAAAGAGAAGTTGGAGAAGTAATTTGAAAATTCATGGGCAGTTCACTCTTCAAGGTTGTGGTGTGCTGTCTGAATCGCTATAAAAACCTCCAAGAGACTGTACCACTGACCGTGTGCTTCATAACAAATAGCTTTGCTTACTCATTATCTGACTAGCATATTAGTTAATCACGTAAACAGTTATCTTTCTAACAAATAGCTTTGCTTACTCATTATCTGACTAGCATATTAGTTAATCATGTAAACAGTTATCTTTCTTTGCAGGTGGCAATAATTCGTGGCGTCTCCTCCCCCTTCTATCCCCCACACATTCTTATTTATTGTCACAGCCTGATTTGTCATTGTTTTTTAGGATTTCTTCATATCCTCCCTCCTACTTTCCCCCCGAGTTCAGAAAACAATAAACACTCTAAATCTCCAAGCAACGAGACTCTTCTAAGAGTTAAGCTAAAGTCTATCCTACCACCTTCTGGTATTAATGACAGCTCATTTGACGTGTCTGTAGAGATGGATTTGTTTGGCAAGCTTTGTCTATAAAGGACCAGATCGGATTTCAGGCTTTGCAAGCCATGTGGTCTCAGTCACAGCTTATCAACTCTGCCGTCATATTGTGAGAGCAGAAGTAGACAAGATATGTTTTTTAAAAAAGGGGGGGGGCATGGTTGTGCTCCAGTAAAATCTTTTCTATAGACACTAAAACTTGAATTTCACGCAAATTTTATGTGTAAGGAAATAATTTTTTTTTTAATCTCTTCTTTAATCATTTAAAAAGACAAAAGTCATTCTTAGCCTGTGAGCTACACAAAAGCAGGCAGCAGGCTGCATTTGGCCATGAGCCATAGTTTGCCAACCCATTATCTAAAGGATTAGCAGATTGCCTACTACAGGTTTTCTCACCCTTGGCACTAGTGATACTTTGGGACAGATAATTCTTTGCTGTGGACTATCTTTTGTTTTTGTTTTTGTTTTTTCTTTGAGACAGCGTCTCACTCTGTCGCCCAGGCTGGAATGCAGTGGCGTGATCTTGGCTCACTGCAAGCTCTGCCTCCTGGGTTCAAGTGACTCTCCTGCCTCAGGCTCCCCAGTAGCTGGGATTACAGGTGCCTGCTACCATGCACGGCTAATTTTTGTATTTTCAGTAAAGACAGGGTTTTGGCATTTTGGCCAGGCTGGTCTCAAACTCCTGACCTCAGGCAATCCGCCTGTCTCGGCCTCCCAAAGTACTGGGATTACAGGTTTGAGCCACTGCACCTGGCCTGTCTTTTGTATTTTAAAATGCGTCACATCATCTCTGGCCTCTGCCCACTAAATGCCATTAACACCCCCACCCCCCAATTGCGAGAACTAGAACATCTACAGATATTGACAATTGTCTCTTGGGGACAAAATTGCCTCCATTTGAAAACCACTGGTCTAAAATGCTGAAACCTTAGAATACACCACATAAAATATGAGCTGGGAGGCTGCATAGTATAACATAGCTTCATGTGTCACCTGAGAGATATCCATTAGATTCTCATGCTTCTAAAATAGAAACCATAATACCATGGTCTTCCCCTTATCTACAGTTTCATTTTCTGTGGTTTCAGTTACCAGAGATCAACCAAAGTCTAAAAATATTAAATGGAAAATTTCAAAAATAATTCATCAGTTTTCAATTGTGTGCTCTTTCAAGTAGTATGATGAAATCTTGTACTGTCCCACTAGGGATTGAACCATCCATTTGTCCAGCACATCCACGAAGTAGGTGCTGCCTATTCCTGAGTTACTGAGTAGCCTTCTGGATTATTGGCTCAGTGGTAGAGGTATTGCAGTGCTTCTGTTCAAAGAGTCGTTATTTTACTTTTATTATGGTATATTGTTACAATGTTCTATGTTCTTATTGCTATTAATATTCTACTGTGCCTCATTTATAAATTAAACTTTATCATAGGTGTGTATGTATTGGAAAAAATATAGCACAGCTGACCCTTGAACAATACAGGTTTGAATTGTGCGGGTCTTCTTCTAAGTGGTTTTTTCCAATAAATATAGCTGGCCCTCCATATCAGCGGGTTCTGAACCTGCAACCAAAGCAAGACGCAAATACAGTATTTACAAGATCTGAAACCCATGTACACAGAGAGCTGACTGATTTTCAGATGGGAAGGTTCTGCATGACTCACTTTCAAACTTAAGTATGAGTGGATTTGGGTGTAGGAAGGGGTCCTGGAAGAAATCTCCCATAGATACCCAGAGATGACTGTATATCTAGGGTTCAGTGCTATCCGAAGTGTCAAGCATCCACTGAGGCCCTTGGAATGTATGACCTGCACATGAAAGAGCATTTCCATACTACCTCCAAGTTAATAATCATTGAGGAAATCCTAGACTTAAGACAGCCCATTACTGGAGCTTAGATGGTGGCGTTGGAGTGTTTATGCAGTGTTTATGCAAAAATAGCTACTTTGGACTTAGGAGGCAGTATCCTCTCTCTCCCCCCACTTTGTCTCTTTCTATATTCCTTTCCCATTTTTCCTCTTTCTACCTTCTCACACTCAAACCATACATTGTACACCTGACTGTGGCCTGCAAAGATAAATCTAGCATTTGATGAAAGGATTTTGTCCATTTGACCAGACCACCTGAATGATAAGGTGGGAGCCACAGGATACATAGTTAATATTAAATTGAGAATATAGTCCAGGCCCAGTGGCTCACATCTGTAATCCGGCACTTTGGGAGGCTGAGGCAGGTGGATAATTTAAGGTCAGGAGCCTGAGACCATCTTGGCCATCATGGTGAAACCCAGTCTATACTAAAAATACAGTTAGCTGGGCATGGTGGCGGTTGCCTGTAATCCCAGCTACTCAGGAGGCTGACGCAGGAGAATCGCTTGAACCGGGGAGGTGGAGGTTGCAGTGAGCTGAGATCACACCACTGCACTCTAGCCTGGGCAACAGAGCAAGACTCTGTCTCAAAAAAAAAAAAAAATTGAGAATCTAAATTGGTTTATAGAAATCCTCCTTTCAGAAATTTCTCTTTTCTCCAAGTTTTCTTTGAATGTGCAAAGTGTGAGGCACCTTCTCTTAGCTTTTAGATAGTTATAGGCCAGAGGCACATAGTAGATGATGTCCTGCCATGATGTCTCGAAGGCAGAGAAACACTTTTTTTTTTTATCAACACTTTCTCATCCCCAACTTTAAATTGTTGCTATAAACAAACTTCTACGTCTCACTTTAGAATATAATTTTACCATTTTTTACAATTCATCAAAGAAAGTTTTTTTCTAAATTGCACGAAAAGTTCTATGGAATGCCAAGTTATGTTCTTGGGAGTTCAAGACCAGCCTAACCAACATGGAGGAAACCCCATCTCTACTAAAAATACAAAATTAGCTGGGCGTGGTGGTGCATGCCCGTAATCCCAGCTACTCAGGAGGCTGAGGCAGGAGAATCACTTGAACCCAGTTGATAGAGAATTTTTCTCTCTCTCATTCTTTCATACCTAAACTATAAACACTTTTGCCTTAACTTTCTACAATGTCCTTTGAATATTTAATTATTTGATATTTTACTATAAGAAAAAATTAGGCCAGGTGTAGTGGCTCATGCCTGTAATCCCAGCACATTGGGAGGCCAAGGCAAGTGGATCACCTGAGGTCAGGAGTCAAGACCAGCCTGGCCAACATGGCGAAACCCTGCCTCTGCTAAAAATAGAAAAATTGGCTGGGCCTGTAATCCCAGCTCCTTGGGTGGCTGAGGCAGGAGAATCATTTGAACCTGGGAGACAATGATTGCAGTGAGCCAAGATTGCACCACTGCACTCCAGCCTGGGTGACAGAGCAAGACTCTGTCTCAAAAAACAAAACAAGAAGAAAAAATAATGCTGCTTCTGCCTAAAATACAGTCTCCAGTGGGTGAAGGACCATTTGTTCTGCTGAAGTAGAGCTACTTTACTCAAGTCTCTCAAGAAGTAAGAGAGTCCTGCAGAGCACATTTGAATAGCTTGCTTTTAGAGACAAGTGATTAAAAAAAAAAATGGAGCCTCAGCAACAACAACAAATATGTAACTTTTTAAGAGGCAGAACAACATGGTTTGAAAAGGAATCTGGATTTTTGCCCCTGGCTGCTGTAATTGACTGGAAAAGTCTTATATTTTCTGAACTTGTTTTAAAATCCCCCCAAACAGAGGGGTTGGACCATGTCGCAAATCCCTTGATTTGATGACCCGGTTACAGCTTGGGAAAGCAATCACATAGTACCGTCATTACACTCCAGAGCTATTCAAATACTGGTACCAAAGTGGTGCCAAAAATTTCTAATCAAATATTTGGAAGGGTTTGGTGACAAATTGAAAGTAGCCTGTATGCCTCTGAATTCTGTGATGTTTCTCATTTCTCCTCCCGCTACGGTCTTAATAGGTATTTAGACAAGTAAACACCCTATAAAGGAAGAATACGGATGATAAGAATGAATAAAAATGGTAAATCGCATAATCTGATATAATAAAAGACTGAAATTATTACAGAAAACCTCGAATTAAATGAACTGTCTACAGTTCAGATTCAAGGATGGCAAATACTGTCGGCGTCGACCAATAGTTCTCAACTGGAGGGTGACTTTTTTCTCCAGGAAACATTTGGCAATGACTGGAGATATTTTTACCTGTCACACTTGGGGAGTAGGGCATGTTCTTGATATCTAGAGAGTAAAGGCCTGGGATGCTGCTGAACACCTTCAGTGTGTAGGGCCACAAAGGATGATCTGGCCCAAAATGTCAGTAACGCCCAAATGGAGAAACCCTGGTGTAGAACTGAGAGCTCTGATTTCTAAGTCAACTGTGTTCATCAGTTTCACATCTCCCTCTTACTTTCCACCACCACAGAAGCCTCTGTCTCCTACCAAGTATTAGTAAATGCAGTGACTATTAGCAATCTATTTGAAACAAGCCTTCCTGGCATTAATCTAGCTGTAAGGAGAAAGTTTTACCAGCACAAACTCTGTATGCGTGGGGTAGACTGGATCAAACAGAGCAATCTGAACCACAATGTTGGATTTCCCTCAAGCTTGAGAAACGTTAATATTTACCATACACAGAGGCCAGGTATGGTGGCTCACGCCTGTAATTCAGCACTTTGGGAGGCCGAGGCAGGAGGATCACCTGAGGTTGGGAGTTCAAGACCAGCCTGACCAACATGGAGAAACCCTATCTCTACTAAAAATACAAAATTAGCTGGGTGTGGTAGCGCATGCCTGTATCCCAGCTACTCAGGAGGCTGAGGCAGGAGAATCACTTGAACCTGGGTTGTGGAGGTGGTAGTGAGCCGAGATTGTGCCACTGCACTCCAGCCTAGGCAACAGAGTGAGACTCTGTCTCAAAAAAATTAAAAAATGACCATACATAAGTTCTAATTCATATTTAAGGAAATATTTGATTCTATGTATGTTTCTATCTGTGTTTCTGAAAGGCTGGTCCTAATTTTTATGAATGTTCATTTCTGGGCCTGTTTTTTTCTTTCCCCAGATGTTCTCTGCTTTGCTGCTTGAGAGCTGCATGCCTTAGACCATAAAGGCTGTGAGCTCTTCCCATTTCTCGAAACCATGGGGAGATTCAAATAAACAAATTCAAAATGCCCCCTACAGTCTTTCACAGACCAGAATTAGCATGTTGTTTGTTTAAAAATCTTTCTTTTCTTCAGATATGAAACTACACCCAAGAGTAAATGGAAGCACTACAATAACACATTTTGACTGAATTGTCTCATCAATAAAAGTATCACCTGGCTAATTGTATCTCATTAGAATTGGCCAAAATAGAAAATAAACAAGGGCCTTCTCCAAGTATTTGCTATTATGTTACACACATACAAGTTACCAATTAGAAGTGGATATACACTATCTTAAAGTAAAATTCAACAAGCTTTCGATGATTTATTCTGATCTTATTTTTCTTACCAGTTTTACTGACAAAATAAATTCCTTCTCATACAAAGTCTGGGATTTTACCACAGTTAGTATAGTTGGATTCAACTTTAATAGAATATTAAGATATTAATTTTAATAGAGTATGGTTTCAGATATTAAAAGATTTAATGTACCCAAAAACACAATCATGATTTTTTTTTTTTTTTTGAGACAGAATCTTTCTCTGTCACCTAGGCTGGAATTCTCTCTTTCTCAGCTCACTGCAACCTCCACCTCCTGGGTTCAAGTAATTCTCATGCCTCAGCCTCCCGAGTATCTGAGATTACAGGCACGTATGTACCATCATGCCAGGCTAATTTTTGTATTTTTACTAGAGACAGGGTTTTGCCATGTTGACCAGGCTTGTCTTGAACTTCTGGCATCAAGTGATCTGTCCGCCTTGACCTCCCAAAGTGCTGCGATTACAGGCATGAGCCACTGCGCCTGGCTGATTTTCTTAACTTGTGTGATTTTCCTGTTCTCTATTTCATCCAACCTAAAATAATAAGGAGTTTAAATACTTATTTTTAATATTGTTTGTACCCCTATGATCTGAAAATAGATTTTTTTTTTTTTAGACAAAGTTTTGCTCTTGTTGCCCAGGCTGGAGTGCAATGACACGATCTCCACTCACTGCAACCTCTGCCTCTTGGGTTCAAGTGATTCTCCTGCCTCAGCCTCCTGAGTAGCTGGGATTACAGGCACCCACCACCATGTCCAACTGATTTTTGTATTTTTAATAGAGACAAGGTTTCACCATATTGACCAGGCTGGTCTCAAACTACTGACCTCAGGTGATCCACTTGCCTCGGCCATCCAAAGCAGGTGTGAGCCGTCATGTCCAGGCTGAGAATAGATTTTTTTAAAACATTTTTAACTTAATTTTCCAAGAGGAAAAAATATATATATATATAAATAACAAACGCATTGAAATCTAGATCTTAAAACATGTTTGCTTTCTCTCAAATTTGTTAGAAATGTCATGAAAAAATAGATTTTTCAGTATGGGAACAGTATTTGTAGAAGGGAAAAATGAAGAAGAAATAGGCAAATTTTTTTAGTGATTGAACAGTGACGTCTACCCCTTGAATAATTCTCACTGCACATTTGTTGCCCTGTTCATCGGTATTCTGGTTTTGCTTCTTTCAAAAACATGGTTGGATTATGTTTCCCCTCTTACTTGAATTGTACATGTGTATGGTATGTGACTTGCCTGGGTCTACAATGTTATCAACAGAAAGAGTCAAATTCTGTAAAATATTTGAAGAGATTTATTCTGAGTCAAATATGAGTGACCAGTGACCCCAGGGGATTCTGAGAACATGTGCCCAAGGTGGTTGGGCTACAGCTTGGTTTTATACATTTTAAGGAGATGTAAGATATCAGTCAATGTATGTAAGATATATTTTGGTTTGGTCTAGAAAGCCAGGACAACTGGAAGCCAGGGGTAGAAGGGGCCTTCTGGGTCATCAACAGATTGTCACTATGTTATCTAGATGTCCTATTGTAATTTCAATCGGTAGAAAGAGTTTATCTAAAGACCTGGAATCCGTAAAAGGGCATATCTGGGTTAAAATAAGGGATTATAGAGACCAGGGTTCTTTTTATAGGAAGCCTACAGGTAGCAGGCTTTAGAGAGAATGGATTGTAAATGATTCTTATCAGACTTAAAAAGGTATCAGACTCAGTTACTTCTCTCCTGCATCAGGGAAAAGACCTGGAAATGGAAAGGGATTCCCTACAGAAGTTAGATTTTCTTCACAAGCTTTGCAGGGCTATTTCAAAAAATGTCAAAGAAATATATTTTAGGACAAAATACTTTGATTTCTTTCAGGGCCTGCCCCCCGTCATGTGATGCTATACTGGAGTCAGGCTGGAATGTGGTGTCTTCTTGCTACAAAAAGTCTTAAGATATCTCTCTTAATGTTATGCTGCTCAGCTGTGCCTGGTTTCCAAAGGGAGGAGGGTATACTGAGGCCTGTGCAACCCCCATCCCCCATCATAACCTGAACTGATTTTTCAGGTTAACTTTGGAATGCCCTTGGCTGAGAGGAGGGGCAATTCAGATGGCTGTGGGGCTTAAAATTTTATTTTTGGCTTATGATGTGGAGGCTGAAGTAACATGTATCACTCACTGCTGTGCTACGTCTTTAAGAGCCAGTGTGCAGTTCACCAAGCTGCCTCCCTCTGAGTCAGCCATCACTGCAAACAGCATCACTCCAGATTGATTGTGATTCTGTCAGCTTCTTCCAGCACCCCAGAGTAAGGATGGCATCAGGTGGAGCACATCTTATAATCAGCATATAGCAGATGCAAGAAATAAACATGTACCATGTTAAGCCTCTGGGATGTCAGGGTTGTTTGTCCTACAGCAAAGCCCAGCTCATCCTGACTGATAAATTTATCCATTCAAGTGATCAGCTTTTGGTATGAATGCCCCTAAGAAAACTGATAAAGCCCGAGAGGGCAGTTTTGATGAACTGCCTACCTGTGCCTTGCCAAAGAATTGTAATAATCCAAAAGCTGTTTAATTTAGACCTTCATTATGCAATGCACATTTATCTAGGAACACTTTTACTGGTATTGGTGATCAAAATTATACAGCAGGAGAAGGGGGCAATGTGAAGAAACAAATCTCAAATATCAACATTTGAGGGGATCTTATTATCCTTTCATCCAGGCTCCTTGCTTTGCAGATGGGGAAGTGCATTCTCAGAGCTGTGTGAATTGTCCTCATTGTACGGCTATTTTGATTGTATTCTTTTGCAAAAATACATATGTAGATGGGTTCATGTGTGTTGGAGTTGGGGAGGAAAGAGTAAAGGAGACTTAACGCATAGATGGAAACCATGCGTTCAGATGGTATATATTTATGTGTTGAGCATTTATATCATGCATTTGCTAAGTACTGCGATGGAAACAAGGATAAGACACAGGGACTCTCCTAAAGAAATGTAAAATCTCAATGACAAACATGCAAAGAAGTTAGTATTTTAAGCAAAATGATGCAGTTCATAGTAGGCCACACATATTTATATATATATGTGTGGCCTACATATATTTATATATGTGTGTGTGTGTGTGTGTGTGTGCGTGTGTGTATGTGAGCATATATATATCTTTCTCCTATTAGTTCTGCCCCTCTAGAGAACCCTGACTAGTACAAGGGAGATGATATCTGAACTAAGCCACAGAGGAGGATGAATGGCAAGGAGAAGAAACATGTCTCAATGAAACTGAGGCCTGAGGGGGTAAAAATTTTTCCTAAACATATGATAAATGACCGTGATTTGGGGAGACTCCATGGCATTAATGTATGTGAGAAAGTGGGCTTATGGGAGGAGTTCATTATGGAAAGGGGAGTTAAGCAGTTATAGGCTGATAGATGGAGTAAGAATAGAGAAGGGTATTCTTTTGTTTTTTTGTTTGTTTTATTTTTTTAGGTGTTTTGTAGAGATGGATTTCTCACTATGTTGCTCAGGCTGGTCTTGAACTCCTGGGCTCAAGTGATTCTCCTCCTTTGGCCTCCCAAAGCACTACGATTAGAGGTGGGAGTCATCAGGCCAGCTTTTAAAGGAGGGCATTGCAGTAGGAGTCAAATGAAAGGAAGAGATGAATGAGCCATTTCAAAATAAGAATCACTACAATGGGAACTGAGTGGCTGTGGGAAAAAGCTAAAGAGGTTAAATCAGGGTTAGGACCACCCGAACTAGAACAGTACTGGTATTTTGGCCCAGATGGCAAGGGCTGGAGGGCATCCAGAGAACAAACAATTGAGGATGCTAGACTGAAGCCCAGGGGAAAAGTCAAAGCTAGTGAGGTTTTTCTCTTATGAGTTATGGGAGAAGCAGCTTGGAAGGAAGAATTATTGATTGCATCTTTTGTAATATCCACAGCAAAGGCACATGAGGGCAGGCTAGCCAAGGAGATGGAGGAGTGTGGTCAGAGAGGAAAAGTCATCAAATAAAGCTGATATGCAGAAGGACCAGGTTACTCATCATGGTATGAAAGTTAAGAGAGAGAGCTTCATGGAAGTGGGCGATTCGCAAGTTTAAGGAGAATGCAAAGAGAATGAAGACCAAGGAAAGGCCACTGGACTTGAAGTTTAGTATTTTCTAGGTGGTTACAGAGAGTGCATTTCATTAGACTTAGATTCTGGGAAAGTCAAATTATAAAAGACGAGGGGAGCTAAAGAGGGTATAAAGGACACTGTGAATGCTGTTCATTCCAGATCTCTGGATGAAGAGGATCTTCATCCTAAGGGGACAGCAGATTAATCCCATTGCTTTGTTGTGTTATGTTTTGTTGAGATGGGATATACCTGAAAGCAGAAGGAAAGCAGCTTAGGAAGACACTAAAAAATAATGATTTCCTTAAATGCACACATAATTTATGGTTGACACTGACATTATCTCATCTACTTTTCACAGTAACATTAGGGAAATGACATAAATTTTTGCAGAGTGAGGGGCAGGGGATTCTTCTGACCCCACTTGGGTTCCCTTCACAGCATGAACACGTTTGTAAGGAAGAAAACAAGGCAAGAAACAACGCACATTCTGAGGGTGGGAGTGAAGAATTAGGAGTCACAGGTAGCTTAGACTATGGAAGAGAAGGTGACTGAAACCAGAGACAGAGAGGAGAAATGGACTGAGATTTACACATTTTACTCCCCGAAGAGACAAGTAGCCCCTATTTCTACCAAGGGCAGAAACATTCAAACATTCTGCATACCTTTCCTTTATGCATAAAACAAAACATTGGCATTTGAAGGAAGAGGCTGATAATGTTTATTTCTTAAAACATTCAAGCATGGTAGTTATGTGACTGTTATCTCTTGAGCCTCTCAGAAGTCTCTGGGGACCCAGGAGTCTTTGGAGGCTCACACTTTCTGCAAAAGTGCAGGAAGAAATACAATTCCCTAATGAATACCTACTGTGTACTCAGCAAAGCCTTTGTCAGTCACTCGTGTTGATTTCTAGAAATTACGTAACTAAGGCTCTCTATGAGTTGCATTTGTTTTCTTAAGAGGAAAAGAGGAAAAAAACATACCTTGTTTCCTTAGCTTACCATTTCAGCCAGTGCTTTTTAAATCAGGGTCTAACACTCCCTTGATGACCACAGACATAGTATCACAGATCTGTCTATTTCCAAAATGTTACATTCAGATTTTAAGATCACCTGAAAGTTGAAATTTCTCTTTTGCTGCAACAACTCACAATTGAGAAACATTTTCACAGGAGACTTTCTTTTCTTAAAGCCGAGTTTGTTAATTTGAATTCTCACAAGACTGTGAGAATTTATTTTTCTTTTAATGCATTCATTACTCTAGACCAAGACACCAACTTTTGTACAAATCTTATTTCCTGCTGCCACCTGGTGGAAGCCACATAAGAGTTTTACAGAGGCTTTGGTGGTGCCAGGAGAGGGGCCAGGGCTCTTCCTCAGTCACAGAATCCCACACAGTGATCAAAGAGCAGGTCTTTCTATTAAACTCCCTGGCAGCAAAACAGCAGAGGCTTGGCTCTCTGCCCCGGGACTGTGCAGAATGTCACATGTCAGAAGCCTAGAGCATTTTTCTCTTCTTTTATCTTTATACTCTTGTGGCTCTCAGACCTTGAATATAATTCTTTGCCGAAAATTCTTTAAAATCACTATTTTTTCTTCCTTCCTTCCTTTTTTTTTTTTTTTTGCTATGTTAGGAAGAAAGAAGGGAAGGGTATTTTAATGTAAAGAAGATTGCACTGAAATTATATTACTTGCTTAATTTTATTAATTCACTGCAATAACAATCTAATGATATGACAGGTCATTTACATGCTACTCATTTAAGTCTCTTGTGCAGAGAACTCATGAGGAAGGGCTGGAAAGTGCTCTTATTATGATCATAAATGATCTATACTCTCCCAGAGGAGTAGATAGATATAGAAATGACATTGTTTTGTTTAATAAAGTTTCATTCAAGGCAATTTGGCTGGTTCTTTTATCAAGTGTAATGGGAAAACAAGCCAGTCCTGATATTAAACACCCCAATGATCCCTCAAGCTTTTTATTCTGTAATAAGTTTTACAGCATTATGTGTTACCCACGACAGACATTTAGTCGGTCAATTTCAGGCTAGTGATAAAACTTTGAGTAATGGGAAAGCAGTGTTGATGTTCCATATTCTTTGTGAGGAGATGTCTGTAAATTAATGCTCCCAGGTACACACTCAATTTATATTTAACAGCCATTGCTAAATGTAATATCTAAGTAAAACCCGATTATGACCTACATATATGGAAAACTAATTAAAGCTGTTGGAAACAACCTATTTCTCTTTGGATTATTTATGTAAATGCATTGAGGTCTAAAAATTCAGTACAAGTCCGATGTGTTCCTGCCTAGGGCTATTATATAACGCTCAGAACATTTTATGAGAAAAATGATGATTCTTAAGGATTCAGCTTCAAAGGTGAATTTTTCTATTTTGTAAGGATATAGCTTGGTTTGTTAAGCATCAATATAGCTTTTCAAAATAGCTTTTTATTCTCACAAGTTAAAAGGTCTTATACAATCTCTTTTATTAAATATACATACATATGTATGCCAATTGACCACCCCTCTGGTCTAACTGATATCTGAACTAATATTAAAAGAATACCTGTTTTTCCGCTTCCAAAGTGAAAAGATTATTAGTACTGTTGATTTCTGAATTTTTAATCAAATGTTCATTCCTTTTATAATTTTGAAATTTTTGACAATCTTAGCATCTGCTAAGATTAAACACATTCTTCCTTCCTTCCTTCTTTCCTTCTTTTTTCTTTCTCTCTTCTCTTCTCTCTCTTCTCTTCTCCTCTGTTTTCTTTTCTTTTCTTTCTTGAGACAGTCTCTCTCTGTTGCCCAGGCTGGAGTGCAGTGACATGAACATGGCACACTGCCGCCTCAAACTGCTGGGCAATCCTTCTGCCTTGGCCTCCCAAGTGCTGGGATTACAGGTGTGAGCCACCGAGCCTCATCTTATAACCCATTAAATAAAGGAAATGATAATATGACACAGACAACCATTTTTTAATCAAGTTATTCTGCCATATTAAATTTTCAGTCAGTTGCCTTTCTACTATTGCATTTATTGAATTTCTACTTGTTACCCGTTCTAAGCCTAGATCTATCTCTGTTAAATTATTAAATGTCTTATTTTGTTAGGAAACAACATTCAGATGAAATACACAGAAGAAAAAGGAGTTTCAGAAAGTAATTTGCCCAACTAGAAATTGACCACAATTACTTGGTGTGTTGAGGAAGATTTGAAACTACGTCCTTATGATAATTGATACATATGATAATTGATAATTAATAAAAGGGGTTGTAGAAAGACGTCTTTTACTTTTAGAAAGAAACATTTCTTTTTGTGCTTTCTTAATGCCCATTTTTTAGGTTTACAAATTAAATAATATTTATTTAAACAAAAGTATCGACATTTCTCAAATATCTATAGATGACTTGTCTACTTAATGCAACTAACAATCAAAACTTAGTGCTCCAACAAGTTAAATTTTCCAAACACCGAAACACTGATCACAAAGTCTCTAAGCATTTAATCGAAATAAAAATTTTGATGTATCTAATTTTTCAAAATATTTTAAATGCCTTTCAATATGCAAAACTCTCACGAAATTGTTATAAATACGAAGATAATCAGTACTTTTAGGTTAAAATCAGTTGTAAATGTGTGAATATAGTGAATATAATCCTTGTACTGACTCACATTTTTCTTCTAGTCTTTTCCTGGATTATATTCTTAACATATCAGCTATTTTTCTATTTTAATAGATCTTCAGGGTTCAAAAATATTACCATATCCAAATGAAAACTAAGTAAGTATCTCAGAGCAGCCAACTGCAAAATCTGCCTCAGGATTCTTAGTGAGGACACAGTTCCTGGTTTCAAAGGAGATTGAAACACTAGCCAGTGGTCATCAGATTAAGCCGCACTTAAACCCCCGTATATGAAACTGTTTTTATTTTTACAATGGTGTGTTATTACCACGCTGTGTCTTCACAGTTGATTTGACCAGTACTGCAAATCCCATTTCATTATCCTGTCATTATGATGACTTGGCCTTTTTAGAATACCTTCTTGGAAATTTTTTAAAATAGTTCATTAAGATTATTAGGGCCATTCAAGAATTGTCTCCTAGGAGATGGTGCATTGAGTCTGCCTTTCACTCTTCCTCCTCAGGACACTTGCCCAAACTATCATTTTGCCGTTGATTTCTTTCTGCAGTGTGGTCACTGGTACCAATAAAATGCTAGTCTTCATTCCCATCCAATGATTACACGGGGCGTCACGTGGTTAGTGTTTCTGATTTCATTATGGTAACTAAGTTTAAAGGGAAACTTAACTTCCTACTTTTGTGTCTATTGTGCTATTCACTATAGAAACTATATAATTTATAGTGAGGAATGTAAATTTGTTTTCATAAAAAATAAAATACCCACGTATTTTAAACCCCCATTAAACATACCCTATTTTGTTTAGCCTTCTTTGAATTATAACTATCTTTTATATGGCTCATATTAACTTTTCTCTTTCAGGTATCGTTATAAACTAATGACCTTTCAGACTAGGCTCAACTTCTTTTAGTCAACCACATAATTCATGCCCACTTTCTCTCTCTCATCAAATCATTGAAATTTGGCCCACAGGAATCTCCTTAAATTGACTCCATCCATCTTTGTAGTGTTTTAGTACAGTCGCCAACACTCTTAAAAACATTTGTTTTCTAGCTGTAACGAGATGTTCCAGACTCAATCTAATTGGTGTTGTTTTACTGCCTCAAAACATGGAATCAGCTTCCCTACCATAAGTAGTAAAGAATACTATTAAAGTCCAAAATCTGGAAACTAGGGATACCCAGGAGAGTTGATGGTAAGTAAAAACAGTGCTGCTGCTTGACCATATTTAATAATGTCAGAGATGGCAAATACAAGTTATTTTAATGTCATATGGTCACAATAATGTTTTCCAAATAAGATTATATATTCTATATTCTACTCTTCTCAGATTATGTGGTTTTACTGAAAATGCAAACTTTTGTTTTGGCATTGAAACATTTGTCCCTCTTGTTTCTGCTTGGGGGAATTATTTCGAAAGATTTCTTATACCAAGTTCTGTAGGGTTCCAAACCATGTATATTTTTATAAAATGTGTATGCAAGTGCATGCATGCTCAAGGACGTGGCTCTATCTTCAGCAGCATCCTTGTATCTAGCACTGATGGTCAATATGTTTTGCATTTTGCTTTCCCTCCTCCAATGAATTAGTGTAAACTATGACCTTCATTGATATTTCTTTTGTTTTTATATTTTTATGAATCACCTACTTCATACCCATACATAAAAACTTACAACCTCTGCAATAAACCCAAAGTTACTAGATAGAAGGAAATAAAGATAAGAGAGGAAATTAATGAAATAGAAAGTTAAAAAAATACAAAAGACTGAAAAAAGCTACAAGTTAGTTTTCTGAAAAGATAAACAAAATCAATAAACTTTTAACTAGACTGAAAAAAGGAAAGAAGACTCAAATAAATGAAACCAGAAATGAAAGAGGAGACCTCATAACTTATACCACAGAAATCCAAAGGATCACAAGAAACTATTATGAACAATTATACAACATCCATTGAATAAGCTAAAAAAATAATTTCTTAGTCTCACACAACCCACCCAAACTGAATCATAATGAAATAGAAAATCTGAACAAACGAATAATGAGTAAGGAAATTAAATCAATAAAAAGTCTCCTATCAAAGAAAATCCCAGGACCTGATAGCTTTACTGCTGAATTCTACCAAACATTTAAAGATGAAAATACAAATTCTTTTGAAAACTTTTCCCAACAAATGAAGATGAAGAAATATTCTCAAACTCATTTTTACTATAATTACCCTAATAACAAAGCCAGACAAAAATACCACAAGAAAAAAAACTACATACCCATATCCCTAATTAATAAAGATGTAAAAATCCTCAACAAAATACTAGCAAACTGAATTCAACAGCATATTCAAAGAATCATTTACCATGGTCAGGTGGGATTTATCCCAGAGATGCAAGGATGGTTCAATATACAATAATTTATAAATATGATATACCACATTAACAGAATGAAGGACAAAACCCAAATAATCATCTCAATAGATGCAGAAAAGTCACTTGACAAAATTTAACTTTCTTTCATGAAACAAACCCTCAGCAAATTAGGTACAGAATAAATGTATCTCAATGCAATAAAGACCACATACAACAAGCCCATAGCTGACATCATATTCAATAGAGAAAAGCTGAAAGCTCTTCCTCTGAGATTAGGAATAAGACAAGCATACCCACTCTTGCCACGTTTATTCAACACAGTACTGAAAGTACTAGCCAGAACAGTTAGGTAAGAGAAAGACATAAAAGACATCCAAATTGGAAAGGAAAAAGTTAAATTGTCTCTGTTTGCAGATGGCATGATCTTCTATATAGTAAACCCTAAAGACTCCATGAAAAAATTGGTAGAACTGAAAAATGAATTCAGTAAAGTTGTAGGAAACAAAATCAAAATATGAAGGTCCACAGCATTTCCATATACTAACAATGAATTATCCAAAAAGGAAATCAAGAAAATGATTTCATTTACAATAACTAAAAAAGAAATACTTAAGAAAAATTTGACCAAAGAGGTGAAAGTTTATGCTGAAATTTATAAAACATTGATGAAAGAAATTGAAAAAACACAAGTCAATGGAAAAAATATCCTACTGCCATAGATTTGAAGAATATTGTTAAAAATTCAATACCACCCAAAGTGATCTACAGATTTAACATAACGCCTATAAAAATTCCAATGACTTTTTTTTACATGAATAGGAAAAGTAATCCTAAAATTCATATGGAACCACAGAAGACCATAATTAGCTAAAGCAATTTTAAGCAACAAGAACAAAGCCAGAGACATCACATAACCTGATTTTAAAACTTACTACAAAGCTATGGTAATAAAAACAGCATGGTACTAGCACAAATGCAGACACATATACCAATGGAACAGAATATAGATCTCAGAAATAAATTATTGCATTTATGATCAATAGGTTTTTGACAAAGTTGCCAAAACGATGGGGAAAGGACTGTATCTTCAAGAATGTATATCCATACATAGAAGTATGAAAGTAGGCTGTCATTTTAAACCATATACAAAAATCAATTCAAAATGAATTTAAGACTTAAATGTAAGACCTGAAACTGTAAAGCTACTTGAACAAAACATAGGGAAAAATGCTATATGACACTGATCTGGGCAAAGATTTTTTGGATATGACCCCAAAAGCACAAGCAACAAAAGCCAAAATAGACAAATGGAATGGCATCAAACTAAAAAGCTTCTACACAGCACAGGAAACAATCCAACAGCTTGAAAAGACAACCTAGGGAATCAGAGGATGTATTCACAAACCATACATCTGATAAGGGATTGATGTCCAAAATGTATAGAATTGAACATTTCATTAGTAAGGAAACAAATAACTTGATTTAAAAATGGACAAAGGACCTAAGTAGGGATTTCTCAGAAGAAGACATACATATGCCAACAGGTATATTTAAAAAGTTTAATATCATTAATCAGGGAAATGCAAATTAAAACCATAAGATACCACCTCAAACCTGTCTGAATGGCTATAATCAAAGTGATAAAAGATAAGCTTTGGCGAGAATGTGGAGAGGGAACTATTACACACTGTTGGTAAAAATATAAATTAGTACAACCATTAGGGTAAATAGTATGGAGGTTCCTCAAAAAATTAAAAATAGAGCCACCATATGATCCAGCAATTCCACTATTGGCTATATATCTGAAGAAAATAAAATTAGTATGTAGAAGAGATAAATGCATTCCCATGTTTACTGAAGGATCATTCACAACAGCAGAGATATGGATTCAACTTAAATGCCCATCAACAGATGAATGGATAAAGAAAATATGGTATATATACATGATGGGACCTTCAAAAAGAAGGAAATCCAGCCATCTGGAACAACATGAACATACCTGGAGACCATTATGTTAGGTAAAATAAACCAGGTATCGCATGATTTCACTTGCATGTGGAGGATAAAAATGTTGAGGTATTTGGGACAGAGTAAAATGCTAGTTACCAGAGAAACTGGGAGGTGGTGGGACTGGATAGATGTTGGTCAAAGGACACAAAATTTCAGTTAGATAAAAGGAGTAATTTCAAGAGATGTATGTACATCATAGTGACTACAGTTAATGACACCATATTGTGTATATGGAAATTGCTAAGAGTACATTTTGTGTTTCTATTACAAAACTGATAAATTTTTGAGATAACGCATGTGCTAATAGCTTTATTTAGCCATTCTGCAATGTGTGCTCTGTGTATGTATGTGTATATATATACACACACAAACAGAGCACACACTGTACATACACAGAGTTCACATAGTGTGTATATATGTGTATATATACACACACGGTGATAAATACACATAGTGTATATATACACATATATATGGTGTACAACATGAAGATTATATATATATACACACACACAGACATAGTTTATATATATATAAATATAGTGTGTGAGTATATATATAAACATCATGTTGTACACCATAAATATATACAATTTTTACTTTTCAATCAAATTATTTTTAATTTTTAAAAAATTTACACTTTCTTAGCTGAGTTTGATGGCTCATTCCTGTAATTCCAGCACTTTGGGAGGCCGAGATGGGCAGATCACCTGATGTCAGGAGTTCAAAACCAGCCTGACCAACATGGAGAAACCCCATCTCTACTAAAAATACAAAATTAGCTGTGTATTGTGGTGCATGCCTGTAATCTCAGCTGCTCAAAAGGCCAAGGCAGGAGAATCACTTGAACCTGGGAGGCAGAGGTTGCAGTGAGCCAAGATCATGCCATTGCACTCCAGCCTGGGCAACAAGAACAAAATTCCATCTCAAAAAAAAAAAAATCACACTTTCTTTTTGGAATAAATACCTTAGCTCTCAAAGTTGAGAAGTAATGAAGTCAGGAGAAGCTATATAATTTGGCTTATGTATGGTCTGGAGAAGGCAATGCATATGGGACAAAAATCATTTAAAAAGGCAATTTTTCTTCAGACTAAAAATGTCAACAAATAGCAGTTTGTTATTCTAAGGAAAAATCATTTCTGATACATAAAAACATGAAGAACACCCAAAGCTGAGAAGTATTCTTTCTTCATTCTTTTTATAGTCTTCATCTTAAGTGACTTTAATACATACCATTTGTCAGCATGTCTGCTGCATCTTATATTGAACTATTTCCACAGAACATCTCCATGGGTCAGGTTATAGCCTCAGAGACACTACAAGCAAAAGAGAATCCACCAGTGTAGTGAGAGAAGGAGGAAACTCTTCCGTGACTGGTTGGAAATTGATGCATTTATGACATGCGGAGGTTAAAAGACTAGGCCAAAGGCACAGGATCCAGATCAAACAACTTCCCTTGGGTTCCAGAGACATGAAAATAAAGATTTTACAACTATCTGGAAGGGGTAATTTGCTGAAATGCCTATCACAGGTCCAAAAATAAGGAAGAAGGCAGACATGTGTTAATAGCTCCAAAGTGGCCTGGGAGTCTTGTTTTGCCAATGATTTAACTGAAGATCTTATGCATTCACATAAGGAAAACAGAACTTGCATAAGGCTCTGGCACGGATCTGGAGACCCCAGCTTTATTTCCTTGGGGGAGCGGGTTTCCCAATTCTTCCATGGCATTTGGTTAAATGGTGACCACCAAAAGTAGATGTTACGTTGCGTTTGATGGGAGGGGAAAGTCCTTATTTTCTATCTAGTCTGGTAATTTGCACATCAATCCACATAGGAATATGCATCAAGTGTTTCCATCTTTGTGAGTAGCATAATTCCAGAAGGACAAGCCAGGAGAGCTATATAGCTTCCCTGAAAAAAATGGAGAAGCTGGTTGTATTTTGTTCTCGGCTGGGATGGATGAAGACATGGAAGCAGGTGGGTCCCCACTGGGGCCATAAATCAAATGCACTTGGGAACTTAAAGGAAAGTCTAGGGACTCAGAGTGAACCAGCACCTCCTGCCCTGCTGAGGGGGTAGAGGCTTCACTGGCCAGTCTAAAGCCTAGTGGTTTTGAGTTAGAAAAGAATAAACACTCAAAACATTTTACTGTGGTTTAAAAATCCTCCATGGTGAGCATGCCCAACTTTTGTTCTCTCGATGTACCTCCAATTTCTCAAGAAGCCACAATTTAGTAACACTGGGGTTGCTGCTTCTATAAATGCTTTAACGTTAGAGGAAGAGGATAACAGAAAGCAGCTCCTGTCCCAGCGGATTAAAGAGCTTGTTTAAAGTATCAGAATGATTTATTAGATATGCAAAGAGGGTTGCAAAGCAGAAAGACACACATTCTCAATTTAAAAAAAAAAAAAAAGCACAAACCTTTGGTCCAGGTGCCTGCCTTCTGACAACACAGATAAACAGTTCAGTTCATAATCTCCCACATCTCCTTCAACACAGCAATTTGTTCTGGTTATTATACTCCCTAAATAGAATAAATGAAGGTGATTCTCCTTTGTAACATATATAGGGTTTAGATAAAAATAAATAGCACAGTCCACATGCTTTAAACACAAAGATTGAGTCTGTGTGAACAGAAATACCAGATAGCTCTTTGATATAGCATTTCCCAAACAGACACGTCTGAGAGCTCTGCTAAAAAAATTTAAAAATTTTTTTAGAAAGGAAAGCTAAGAAAAAAAGAGCCTTGTGATTAAATGTGTGCATCAACACCGGCTATGTACTCCTTTTGGAAAATCACGATGTACTGTGACTCTTGCAGTAAAGAAATGTGTTCCACGTTTGTAATACAGCATTTCTCTTACATATTTGATTGTAAAATCCTTTTTTGATAGGAGGACTATTGTCATTTCCTGGAATTATGTTCTGTTGAACATACTTGGAAAATTCTTAACTAGACAATCTATTTACAATGGGAAGAGTTAAATAAAGTCCCTCAGTCATTAACAGCTACTATACTTGAAAGATAGTTTGCAGAAAAAGGAAAGCATGATGTCAGGAAGCTGGGGCCATGGATTTTCTCCTCTCGTACATACCTTCATTTAAAGACATCATAATGACAAATTCACCCTGACTGAACTGAGGTCACATCAGCAACTGAATAAAAGAATGTAGGTGGATTTTCTAGACCCATCACTGTTTTCCACCCACCATCAGAGAACATTATTTTTAATGTATGTAAAATACAGTAAGAATACTCTTGATAATATTATTTTTTCTTTCTTTCTTTTGAGATAGGGTCTCACTCTGTCACTCAGTCTGGGGTGCAGTGGCATGATCACAGCTCATTGCAGCCTTAACCTCCCAGGCTCATCCTCCTAAGTAGCTGCAAGTACAGGCTAGTGCCACCACACCTGGCTAATTTTTTTTGTAGAGACAGGGTTTCACAACATTGCCTAGGCTGCTCTCTCAACTCCTGAGCTTAAGCAGTTTGCCTGCCTTGGCCTCCCAAAGTGCTGGGATTGCAGGTGTAAGCCACCACACCCAGTGGCTAATATTATTTAAACCACATAGAACTAGGCAGTAGAGAAAGGGATTAAGAGTACAGGCTCTGGATTCAGACAAACTTTCTCTGAAGTCCCTCCTGCTACCCCTGAGGACTTGAACAAGTTGCTTAATTTCTCTGTAAGCCTCAATGGCTTCATCTGCAAAGGAGAATAATAACAGCATCTATTTTTTAATGTTTTGTGAAATGTGGAATAATGCATACTAAGTACCTAGCACAGTAAAAGATACATAATAAACACAGACAAATATTAGCTATTATATTATATCATGATTTTCTTTACAAATAATAGTGTTTTCGGTAACTAAGAAGAAAAGGATGACAAAATGTGAATGAACGTCCATGCAGATGGGGGGCAAGTCTGCTGGCAGCATTGTGTTGCTAATTATCTGTGATTAACTAATTAATTGATTAATTAAACCATCCTGTTGGCTCTGTGGAGGATGATCTGGAAGTAGGGATACTAGAGCCAGGGAGACAAAAGTGGTGGGAAAGGATAACAGAGGATGACTTGAGAGTCTTTGGAGTTGGAATTGACAGAAGTTGGCACCTGGTTTTGCATGGGCATGAGATTTCTGGCTCAGAATAGACCATGAAGGTTCATTATATGAACAGTCATATTACCAAGATGAAGACCACAAGAGAAGCCACTCTTGGCTGAGGGCAATGAGTTTGGTTTTAGACTTGCTTTTGCAAGCTTCTGGTAGGAAATCTTAATAGATAAGCACATTCCGATAGAATGTTGGCACTTGGCTGTAGGACCCTGATTAGACATAGATGGAACTATCAATGGGAGGACAGTTGAGATCACACAGATAAATGACAGAGAGATGGGCAGAGTGGCATGATGGAGCTTTGAGGAATGTAATATTTAAGAGATAATAAGAGGTAGTGGAATCAATAAAATGATGAACCAAGAGTAAGGTGGAAGAAAGAGGATGAGAGGGAATCATGTCCTGAAAGTTAAATGAGCTTGAGTAAACGAGCCAAGTAATGAAGGCTACAGGCTACATGCCAAGCCTCTGAGCTTCCTCCCTCCTGGACCACGGACCAAGCTCCAAGACCAGTTTTCTCCCAGAGGCCCACCAGTTTGGCTCCAAGTGTAACACTTTCCCCTGCAAAGAAAGCAATGTCCTTCTGCATCAAAGCTGATGAGCCTGCGCTATTCAGTGTCTGTGGGGCTTGCCAGACTGTTTCTGCTGGCAGAAACTTAAATCAGAGTGAGGCACGATTCCCTGGCAGATTGTCCATGTGTTCTCTGCATGAGGTCTCTGATCTGGCTGCACCAATAACAAGAACTAATGTCATGTTTACCCTTCACAGAGTTCAAAATAACGGTACTTCAGAATTAGCCAGGCTTTTAATAAGCAGTCTAAGAAGTACACAGACTCCAAAACAGTGTTTGTAGAGCTTCTGTAGAAAAGATCATCTGCATCAGAAACAGCTGAGATCCTCATGAAAAAGAACTGTAGGACTGAGTGATGGGAAATAGCTGAGGTTATGGCTCAGAGAGCTGCCTTTTCAGCAAGCCCTGCAGATGATTCTGATGCTCACCAAAGTTTGTGAGCCACTGATTACAACAGAAATAGAACGTCAAACTGAAACACACGAAAAGAACACCATGTGGGAAAAATAATCTGAAGAAAATACTACATGTTTACTCCTGGTGCCTAATCCTTCAGAGAGTTGCTATGCTTTGTGAAAACTAATCAGGTCCAGGCTCCCACCTTCTAAATTATTTCCATTGAAATGTTCTCCCCTCCTGCTCCAAGTTTTCTAATACACAGTGGAATGCTTTATGGCTCTCTTCAAGCATGTCAAGTAGAGCAGGAAAGAAATTTCCCATGTATTTTCTTCAAAGAGAGAGATTTCTAAAGTTTAATATTAAAAGAAAAAGTCCTGAAATAGATTAACTTTTTTTCCATAGGGTGCCGAGAGTTGCTTCTGCATGGTTATTTTTACTAAGTACTTTCCAATTTATACTTTACTTTTCTCAAGTATAAAAATTGATCTTTCTTCCCACTTAAAAACACCAATGTCTAAGTTCATGGTCAAATGTAAACTGTGGAAATTATTACTTGCTTTCTGTTAATGGAGAAATTGGAAAAGTTTTTGTTCTCCTGTGATGTTCCAACCTCATCACCTCATTTGTCAAGATTCTTAAGCTGAACGTTTTTCTGCGTGTGTGCATGCGTGCGTGCCTGTGTGTGTCTGTGTGCGTGCATGCACACTCACAGTGAAACATAGATTGCGGCTGAGAAGTAACAACCAGCTAATTATTATAAGGATAGATGTAGACCATAGATATTAAAATATCCCCATTTTATGTTGATACATGAAATCATACCACTAGAGATTAATTTAGACCATAATGACTTTTCCATTTTCAGGAATCTCTTATTATTAAAATAATTTTTTAAAAAACTATTACGTCATAAGGGTTTGGTTGATAACCAGTGAGAGGAGGGTGGATAAAGCAAGAGACACTTTGGCGAGGTCAGGGCTGTAAGAGGCAGGAGACCCTCGAAACCAAACCTCACCTTCTCACACTCCTGAAGACTGTCCAGTGAGTGATTTTCCCATTTGTACAAGAGCCTGGTCTATGAAGGCAAACAAAACTGAAGGAGTCACCGTCACTGGGCATTGAAGCACAAACCTTACCCTAGGCCCTGTGCTGACTGAAAGAGCTTCCCCACTGGGAAAGATAAAGATCTTAATATCCCCTAATATGACTTAAATAATCATTAGCGAACCTGAGAGGCGAGGAGAGGATGAGTCTGGTTAGTACATGACCTTCCTATAATATAAAGCTGCCTGGAGATATCAGAGCTGCTTGGAGAAAGCAGGCTGGTGTGGCTGGAGCCTAGTGAGCAAGAAAGAGTGGAAATGGACGTTGTCTTGTCCCAGCCAAATCCATGCTCCAGGAATGGGCACAGGGTTGCAAACTAAAGACCAATTGTTCACCGTGATACATATCTTTGGTATTATGGCACAAACTTCAATTCATATGGGAAATCCGAACCCTTCCCGTGTGATCCATGAAAACCCAGTTGCACATCTTCAGACAACTTCTTTATGAGTACAGGGCATTGAGAAGTTGAACCAGCCCAGCCAACTTAGAACAACTGTTCTCTTTAACATGAGTATTCTACATCAGTGCTACCGAACTTCTTTCCATGTGTCTCATGCAACCAGAAAATGTGTCGTTTAAATTCAGCTCACTGTCATTTGTTTAAAAAAAAAAATTAACAAATGATTTGACAAGATAAACCAGTGACTTTGGAATAAAGAGTTAGTAATATCTTGAATAGTTTGTCACATGAGATCATTTGGAAGCTGCTCTAAGTAACTTCACCAAATATTGCTGATGCGATAACAAGCCTCGATTTCTATCAAGCAGTATAACTCTATCTCCATGTGGAGAGTGGCTTTTGGAACCCCTCCTCAGCTGTCAAAGTGCGTCACCAACCCACAGTTCTCAAACTGGTGGACACAAAGTAGTATGTTTCACTCATTCAATGACGTTCAGTAAGCACCTACTGTGTGCCAAGCAAGGTGTCAAAAGCATAGCAAAGAACAAAACAGGCAAAGTTATTGTATGTATCATTTTATATCCTAGGTCAGGATAAGCAAGCAGTAAATACATTTTTAAAACTGACATTTAAGGTAGTGATACTTGCTATAAAAATTAAATGGATAGAGAATGACTGAAGGTGACTAGATTAGATTTACCACTTCTCCGAGTACATGGCAGTGGTTCAAAGAGGTGACTAAGTTCTAAATGATAAGAAAAAGCCCTACAGTGGTACGTGGGAAGTTCTAGGCAGAAAAGAAAGTGTTCTGAGCCTGGAACAAGCTTGGTCCTTTAAAGAAAAGAAAGCAGGCCAGTGTGTCTGGAGCCTCGTGAGCAAGAGAGAGAGTATAATTGGACAATTTCAGAGCCAGAGACAAAATAAGGAGGACCTGGCTAGGTAAAGCTGCGTGCACCATCGTCCCAGCAACTCAAAAGGCTGAGCAAAGAGGTCACTTAAGCCCAGGAGTTTGAGTCCAGCCTAAGTAACATAGTGAGACCCCACCTTTTTTTTTTTTTTTTTTTTTTTTGAAACAGTCTCCCCCTGTTGCCAGGCTGGAGTGCAGTGGCATGATCTCAGTGCACTGCAACCTCCACTTCCTAAATTCAAGCGATTGTCCTGCCTCAGGCTCCCAAGTAGCTGGGACTACAGGTGCGTGCTACCACGTCTAGCTGCTTTTTCTATTTTTAGTAGAGACGGAATTTTACCATGTTGGCCAGGATAGTCTAAACTTCTTAGCCTTGTGATCTGCCCGCCTTGGCCTTCCAAAGTGCTGGGAATACAGGCGTGAGCCACCATACCCAGCCAAGACCCCATCTCTTAAAAAAATATTTTTAATTTTCATTAAAATAAAAATAAGGATGTCTTTATATGCTATATATATTCCATGAAGTCCAGAGCTAAGAATGCCATAGGGTAGGTTCTCAGTAAATGTATGAGACAAAATATGGCTAAAGGTAAACTTAGACCAGCCTTTCTGAATCTTACAAAAAATCTTCTCTTAAATCTCTTTTAGCTGAACTTTGAAGAGAAGGATAAAGTAGCATCTGTCAGCCTTCCTTCAGGTGCCGGGGAAGCCCAGAATAAAAGTCTCAGAATGACACAGCTGCATCAACATCCAATGTTTGCTGGCCATCTGTCCCCTAGGAATGTCTTAAAGAGTCCATGCTGTATTTATGAGAACAGCCCAGGACAGTGGGAGAAAGGAAGAAATTGCTTTATAAAAAGAGTGACTGCATTCTTTTGTGTGTGGAAAGAGCACTAGTATGGAAGCCACAAAACCAAGGTTTAAAAATGGAACCAAGTGTTCAACTTAAACTTTCTGTGCCTCAGTTTCCTCACATGAAAAGTGGAGATAATAACAGCACTTGAAGTGAGAATTCATTGACATTAAACCTGTGTTGAAATACTGCTTAGAACATGGAAAGGGTTCGAGCTACTATTTTTTAAATAGTGCTGTTATTATTCACACCCAGCACCAATAGTGGTCACCTTTGTGGATGGTAATGGAAAGGATTCGCATGGGACTATTTTTTTTTTAGACGGAGTCTCACTCTGTCACCCAGGCTAAAGTTCAGTGGTGCAATCTCGGCTCACTGCAACCTCTGCCTCCCGGGTTCAAGTGGTTCTCCTGCCTCAGCTTCCTGAGTAGCTGGGACTACAGGCACCTGCCCCCATGCCCAGCTAATTTTTTGTATTTTTAGTAGAGACGGGGTTTCACCATGTTGGCCAGGATGGTCTTGAACTCTTGACTCCGTGATTCACCTGCCTCGGCCTCCCCAAGTGCTGGGATTACAGGCATGACACATCATGCCACACGGTTACTATTTATTAATGCTATTATTGTAGATTCTAGCTAGATTTATTAATAAGTCTATGAATTTAGAATGTTAATGGAATAAGGGTGGGAGAAGAAAAATTTGCTGTGGCCAGTGAGAATTCCTTGCAAGAAATAAGCATTATGTGTGTGTGTGTGTGTGTGTGTGTGTGTGTGTGTGTGTGTTTGTTGGACATGGGCCATTTGTTGTGTGGAACACCTCAGTAGCATCCAGGCTTCACGAGTGGATGCTGCAACCTCAGGAGCCTTACTGTCATTTAGTATAAATGAGAAGGTCTCCTTTTCACCCAGTGGTTGCAGTGTTGGTCTCAGATGAGATCTTCTCTACCCTCATCTGCATAGCTCCACGGTGAACTTTCTCCTTAAAATCACAGTCCAATAAACAATGTAAGGAAAACAGTCTAACCTCTGTGTGTATCTTATGAGGAGCATCAAAGACTACTTAGCTCCTAGCACACAGCACTCTTGAATTCTTTCAGTTATTCCCAGGACCTTTGCTTCTCTACCGTGCCCCTCCCATGCCCCACCAGGTCCTGAGCTCGTCCCCACTCCTCCCTCTGAGATGGAGGCTTACTCTGTCACCCAGGCTGGAGTGTAGTGGCACAATCTCAGCTCACTGCAAACTCTGCCTCCCATGTTCCAGCCATTCTCTGCCTCAGCCTCCCAAGTAGCTGGGATTACAGGCACCAGCCACCACACCCAGCTAATTTTTGTATTTTTAGTTGAGACGGAGTTTTGCCATCTTGGCTAGGCTGGTCTTGAACTCCTGACCTTGTGATCGACCCACCTCGGTTTCCCAAAGTGCTGGGATTACAGGTGTGAGCCACTGTGCCCAGCCACACTCCTCCCTCTTTTGAAAACTTCTTGGACTCTTGTCTCTCCTTCTCCTTCCTATTCCCTTTTCCTTTTGTTCTCTCTACACTCCCTCAGAACAAATAAATCAGTGAACAAAACACCAAGTTCCCTCCCAGTATGAATCCTTTCCATTACCATCCCAAAGGTGAGCACGGTTAAAGCTGGGTGTGAAGGCTTCTAGACTTTTGTCCTTTATTCTGAGCTTAAGCAAATACACCCACACAGATGCATGTATGCGTATGCGTGTAGGTGCATATTATCTATGTGGGGCATATATACATGTATATGTATCAGGCACATAAGCAATGCACACATACTTATTAGGTTGGTGCAAAAAACTGCAATTAGTTTTGTACCAACCTAATATTAATATAATCAAATGGAGCTATTATATACATTTTATTCTCAAAGTAGCTTGCCTCTTAATAATGTACAATGGACAGTTTACATAGATGTATTTTATGGATTATCCATACAATTTTTGTCACACTTTTTATCCAAATAAACACGTTTTTTCAAATATATACCATAATAAATTTACACATTGTGGTTGTTTCCATTTTTTGCTATTTAAAATTCTTTAAACATTTATAAAGCACTCATACCATGGGTGCACCAAACTAAAAAGTTCAGAGAGAGAGAGAGAGAGAGAGTGTGTGTGTGTGTGTATGTGTGTGTGTGAGTGTGTGTGTGAGTGTGTATATATGTGTGTGTGTGTGAGTGTGTGTGTGTATGTGTGTGTGTGCTACTTGAGGTAGAAGGTAAAAGCTTAAGGAGAAAGTCAAGTGGATTGAAATCAGCAATAAAGCGACCATTCTCCAATACTAAATGCACTTGAAATTTATTCCCCTGCATCTGTAGGTAAATGTCCTTCTGTTCTTGAAACAATAAATCCCCATAAACTTCCCATAAAGTTTTGCAGAAGTGAAATGTGAGGTTGGTTCCCTCGGAATTCATTCAGTGCTTTGTTTGTGCACCTTCCAATCTGAATTTTAGAGCCCTTCTTCTTCCTCCAGAGCCCCTAGCCTGGGAAACGGTCAGAATGCAACATGTTTCGAAGCTGCTGTGTTCTGGGTGGCTGCCAGACTGTTGGAGATCATTGCTTTCAAAACCCAGAGTGTACCATCATCTACTCAGTTTCAAATTAACATAACCTGCTGCACCATGCTATGGCCGTGGAAGCTATAATTTTTGCTTTTTGTTATTATTTAAATTCACTTTTAAAAATATTAAGACTCTCAAACGGCTGGATTCTGAACAAGCAGTCTTCCCCCATTGCTATCAATTACCTCTAAGACAAGAAAAGAAGACCAAAACTTCTATTTTTTCTAACTTTTGTTTTACGTTCAGGGGTATGTGTGCAGGTTTGTTATATAGTTAAACTCAAGTCACAGGGGGTTGCTTCACAGATTGTTTTGTCACCCAGGTACTAAGTCTAATACCTAATAGTTACTTTTTCTGCTCCTCTCCTTCCTTTCACCCTCCACCCTCAAGCAGACTTTAGGGTTTGCTGTCTCCTTCTTTGCATCCCTGTGTTCTCATCATTTAACGCTCATGTATAAGTGAGAGCGTGTGGTATTTGATTTTCTGTGTCACTTTGCTAGGGATGGCGGTCTCCCATGTTCACTCTGTTTCTCTGAGATGAGAAAAGAACATAGATATTCTTCTGAGGGAACATCCATGTTCTCATTCTTTTTTATGGCTGCTGAATAGTCCATGGTGTATGTGTACCACATTTTCTTTTTCCAGTCTGCTACTATTAGGCATTTAGGTTGATTCCATGTCTTTGCTGTTGTGAATAGTGCTGTTATGCACATTTGTGTGTGCGTGTCTCTGTGATACAATGATTTCTATTCCTTTGGATATATACCCAGTAATGGGATTGCTGGGTTGAGTGCAAAAACCTCTATTTTACAACTTAAAATATTGAAGCGGGAAGTGTAAGTCAAATCCTAATTTGGCATGTCATACTAAATGTGATTGTAATCGTTTATTTGATATGTCATTGTCCAGGCACGTGCTTTTTTACCACATTGTACTCAATACCTGTAGAGGGAAGTTCCGCCATTTTGGTTTGCAGTGGTACCTCTTCATGCCGTGAAAATCTTTTATGTTGTGACACAGACAGACCCTCGGTGCACTCTGCATATAGCATGGGAGTCTGTATGGCTGTGATAACCATTGTGAACCCCAAATATCTCAGTCAATTTAGGAAGTTTATTTTGCCAAAGTTAAGGTTGTGCACCCATGACACAGCCTCCGGAGATCCTGACGACAGGTGCCGAAGGTGGTCGGGCCATAGCTATACATTTTAGGGAGACGTGAGACATCAATCAGTATATGTGAGATGTACATTGGTTCTGTCCAGAAAGCCGAGACAACTCGAAATGGGGAGGGGTAGGTAAGCAACAAAAGGTAGCATTCTTTTGAGTTTCTGATGAACCTTTCCAAAGGTGGCAAACAGTTATGTGTTTATCTCACTGGGCAGAGGAGTGGCTTTGAGGTGTGTCTGTCCTTTGTCCACAAGGATAGTCCTTGTGAGGGAGGTATGTAGCTTTTTTACCTTAGTAGCTCTCATTTATAGGAATGGAATGGGAGGCAGGTTTGCCCTGAGAAGTTCCCAGCTTGACTTTTGCCTTTGGCTTAGTAATTTTGGGGGTCTCCTTTTCACATCATCCACACAGCAGCATCTTCTGGTGAACACACTATTCATTTTTCAAGACAACACTCTTGCAGTCTATCTTTCTCTGATACAAATTCTCAGATTGCTTTGAAATTAAAACTATTCTAAATCCACGTATGGGCTATCATTTCATTCACATTACATTTGCTTTAATTGTGTAACACAAAGTTGTAAAACTTCAACTGGTCTTACACAGACTCATATATGTCCCCTGTCACCAACATGAATTCCATTTTCAGTCCTTACCCTGGGGTGATCACAAGCAAAGCACAGCGTGTCCCAGCTCCTCCACTTCACACTACAAAAACAGCAACAGAGGACCCCAGTTGCAAAACAGAATCATTCCTGACTGTGTTCTTTCTATCCTTAAAATCGGAGCATTCATTTTCATTTTGATGCACTATTTATTTTTATATCAGAAATTGTTTTCACTTAGCAATTGAATGGAATTTGTTTTCAGGCTTTCTCTCAATAGTATTTCCCTCTTCTTGAGGATATATGAATTCTAGGGAAACTGCCGCACATTTTGTAAAAAGGCAAACCAATTATCTCAGCCCTGCCTACAAAGAAGTCTCTGTTATTTTTCTATTATTATTAAAATATATAGGAAAGATTATTTTGGCCTTTATAGTTCTTTGGTATTTCAAAAATGCTTCTGTATGGTGCTACTGCTTTAAATCATCACAACAACCCTGTGAAGGAAGAATTATGTTTCTGATTCACAAATAAAGAAACTGAAGTCTTAAAAGACGGTGTGTATTTCCTTGTCTCACATTCTTTGCACTCTGGGTTGTTTTGATGCTTTACTGATCCTGCTATCCCCTGAGACATGCGGACTGTGATACTGTTTTCAACAGGAAAACTGCAGTTTCTATTAATAGGACGTGCGAATCTTTTTATTTCCTGTAATGAAAAGAGCATGAAAAGGAAACTTTGATTTGTGTAACATAATTGTATGGATCATATCAACCCATCACCCTGAGTATAGAGCAGTTTCCCAGTTTCACATCCGTCATTCTGCTGAAATGGGTGGCTTTTTTCCACATTTTACTCACCTGGAGGATTTGATATAAAACCTGTTTTTCTATGGATGTGAGGCTCTGGAGGTTTTGTAGTCTATCAACACATAAAGGCTGCCTGGCATTACAGCGCTCCACTGCACGGTGGTGGAGTGTAGCTAAATGCAGCTCAGTCTTTTACAACTCAGCAATGACCATCCTTCATTACAACAGGGCAGACGATAAAATGGGAACATAATTCCTATTAGATCATGAATTCCAATTCTATGAAGAGAGAAAGAGGTAACAGAAAGTAGACACCAAAAGGAGATACGACAGAAGTGACATTCTCAGAACTGTTGTCACCCATGATTGTTGGCACCACGTGAGGACCCTATGAAGATGACTAGTATATCAGATATCTGAGAAGGGAAATGCTGACTGTGCCCAAATGTCCAAATAAATAATGCCAAATTGAGAAAAGCTTCTGTCCACATGGGTTAAATAACTCTTCAATTCTGAAACTGTCAAAAGTAGGCTTTGGAGATGGTCATGTCAAGCCATGATGATAACTGGCAGTGGAATTACCCATGGTTAAATTTATTAAAAACATTTTTTTCATTTGTTCAAGAAATGCATATTGAATATCTGTGTGTCAGGCTAGATATTACTGTTAGAAATATATAAAAGCACAATGTCTGCTCTTTGAAATTTGCAGCCTAGCAGAGGAGAGGAACACATGAAAGTAATCATAATAATATGTTAAATGCAATGATAGGTACAATGATACCCTTGGAGGACAGTGAAATAGTGCCATATGCAGTCCAGGGAGAGGTCAGAAAGACTCTCTGGAGGAGGTGGCATCTGAACTGAGTTGTAAAGAATGAGTAGGAATTAAGTCCAATGTGGCATATGAACTGAGAGGGTGAAGGAGAGGACACTGTAGAAAAAGACAATCCAAAATGAGGAAACAATGCAAACAGAGATGGAATTCACGCACACCATGGTCCTGGTGAGAACAATGGTAGCTGCAAGTTGCTGAAATACACATTCTGAGGCAAGGAATAGAAACAGATAAGGCTGGGGAAGCAGTCCTAGGCTTACTATTGCCATGTCACTGAGCTTGCGACACTATACATTCAGCATGCTAGGCTATTTGAAACCGTTGGGATTTGATGCATGAGCATGAAGTGGTCGGTTTTGCATTTTATTTTTTTTAATTTTTATTTAATTTTTGAGACAGAGTCTGGCTCTGTTGCCCAGGCCGGAGTGCAGTGGTGCAATCTTGGCTCACCGCAACCTCCACCTCCTGGGTTCAAATGATTCTCCTGCCTCAGCCTCCTGAGTAGCTGGGACTACAGGCACATGCCACTGTGCCAGGCTAATTTTTATATTTTTAGTAGAGATGGGGTTTCACCATTTTGGCCAGGCTTGTCTTGAACTCCTGACCTCAGGTGATCCTCCTGCCTCAGCCTCCCAAAGTGCTGGGATTACAGGCATGAGGCGCTGCGCCTTGTTTTGCATTTTAGATGGATTTCTCTGTTGGCTTTCTCAAGGATGAATTTGAGATGAACAGCACCAGAAGCAGAACCAAGTTAGGAGGCTGTGGCCACATGCAGGCAAGAGACAAAGCAGAGCCAGGGCAGCGGACAGAATAGAAAGGAGAGGACACAGTGCAGACTGTTTAGAAGGTGTGGCTATCAGGCCTCAGGGATTGACTGGTTACTAAGGAAAGGCTCCCAGGTTCTTGGCTTGAATGGCAGAGTGGGAAAAGCTCTGCCTTCTGAGATGGAGAACACTACAGGTAGAGTTAATTTGAAAGAAAAATGTTTGCTTTAGAGTTAGATCTCTGCTGTGAGTTTAAGGTTAACATAGGCATTTCTTACTAGACTGCTTGACCTTGATGATTTACAGTTAAGATCTAACTTATGTACAAATTTGGGAATCATTAACATATGATTAGTACTCAAAATCATGAAATGGGTGAAAATCACTCAGGGAAAGAAAGAAAGAAAGCAGAAGTATTCATCCCTGGGACACAGGAGCATTTTGAAGTGTCAGTCCCCAGAGTCACCCCCACCACCACGGGACTTCAGTGTACTGCACTTTTTGATAAATAAATAAATAAATATATATATATATATATATATATATATATATATACACACACACACACACACACACACATATATTTCTAATAAATAGAGATAGGGTCTCACTATGTTGCCCAGGCTGGGCTCAAACTCCTGGGCTCAAGCAATCCACCAGTTTCGGCCTCCCAAAGTGCTGGGATTATAAGTGTGAGCTGCCACGCCCAGTCGATAGTCTGCCCCCAACCTGCAGGAAGTAGTAGACACAAGTTTGTTTTACAGACTCTAGATGCAAAAAACACTACATAGTCTTATTTGTACTAAATTGAAATTTTGTTTTTGCTAAATCTTCCTCCCCTCTTTGCCAGGATGTAAAAGATTCAGTCTTGTTATTCCCTCCTTTCTGGAATCAATCACATGCAACCTTCAGGGCATACCCAGGACAGAAATTTGAGTGAGGATAGTAAGGCCCGAAGTTTCTATGACAAACCAGCTGCTCACTTCTCCACTTTGAGTTATAACTTTGAGCCGCAGTAGCCCTAGAATGGCTCAGGCATCAATTATAGCCCCTCAAATGAAAAGTTGGAGAAGTTGAGAGACCTAAAGGGGAGAACCTGAAAAGCTTCATAAAAAATCTTAGACTTGGGCAGGCGCGGTGGCTCACACCTGTAATCCCAGCACTTTGAGAGGCTGAGGTGGGCGGATCATGAGGTCATGAGTTCGAGACCAGCCTGGCCTGACCAACATGGTGAAACCCTGTTTCTACTAAAAATACAAAAATTAGCTGGGCATGGTGGCATGTGCCTGTAATGCCAGCTACTCTAAAGGCTGAGGCAGGAGAATTGCTTGAACCAGGGAGTAGGAAGTTGCAGTGAGTGAGGTGGTGCCATTGCACTCCAGCCTGGCGACAGAGAAAGACTCTGTTTAAAAAAAAAAAAAATTTAGACTTGTTCCCACCCTCCAAACATGTGAAACATACAACTGTTTCAAGCATTGTAAATGTACCAAAATTACCTCCTAAGTACCCTTTACATTTAAATGCACTAATCATGGGATTGACACGTGAGCATTTCCATGACTAATTAGGAACAAGCCAGTTATATCACAAGCCCCAGAAGCTGGCTCTAGGTCAGCTCACAGCAGTGCAGGAAGCACCCCAAGTGTTATGACCTTCAGGCTTTCACCAGCATATTCTTTTTCTCTGTGGGACCCCATCCCCATTCTAGCCTGAAGGACCCAGATCACAGAGACAGAGAGTGAAATATTTATGTTGCTGACTCCTCCTGCAAACTTGTCACTGATCGTTTGGGGTTGCAGCAGAGGAACAGGCTTTCTGGACAGGGAGAAATGCTGCAGAGAGAGGGGCCGACAAACCCGTGGGCAGCATTTTATTCATAACTTGCAGCCCTTCATTCTAAGTTTAGCTTGCCCAATAAAATGAGGCCTAGAGCTGCACAAAGCTCCTCTTCCCTAACCTGAATGTACAAAAAAGGTTTAATTAAGGAAGTAATTTTTTTCCCACCTGTAAGGAAATCTTGACAAATAGACTCAAATCTGCATGCAAATGAAGCCATCTGGTTTATTGTGTCCATAGTTCCCAGCTCACAGGAAACAATAGCAGGTCCTTTTCATAACTCAAAGAATCTGCAAATCTCTAACATTTGGGTCACTCATAATTTTCAGAGTAATTGTTCTCTTCAGAGCTGCTATTTACGTTGGAAAGTGTTTGCCATTTACAGCAGAAGATATAGATGAGTTTCCCAGTGCAGGCCCAGTGTGGGCCGTTTGATGGCCTGAGGAAATCACTGATTCTGGGAGGGGAATGACAAGACCATTGGCCACTGGAGCCAGCCCAGCAGCCACACTCCTCACCAAACTGCAACCCAGAGTGCCTCTAGGCAATCTTCTCCACATGGGCCAAACGCAGACTCTTCTAGCCACGGTCTCTTCCCCCTTCCCAATTCCCCATCTCCCCTCTGGGGAGGGAGGAGAGAGGGCAGGGGCAGGCATGCCAGGCAGGGCCTCCGCTTCTCACCACAAGTCTCTGAATGTCTGGGCTACTCTGCAGTCACCTCCTGGAAACATTTGTTCAATGCAATTACATCCATTGTTTGGGTAACTACCTCCTTAGTTGTCTGGTCACTCCTCTTTTCATCAGATTTTTACTTAATGGCTACTCTACAAAATGTGTAGTAACACGGGGCTGGTACACAAGTAGCTCCTGTTCATGTCCCAAATGGAAAGGCCAAACAACAACAAAATCAGTGGAGATGGAGAAATAGAGTACAGAGTTTGGGAAGCTCATGAGGGAGCAGCGGAAGGAAAGAGATGAAGAAGACAGAAGGGCAGCTGTGGGCGAGGTCAACAGGAGTGAGCCCGTGGAGGAAGTGACTGCTTCAGGCTTAGCTGTCAGTCCTGGGGTTTGCTGGTCCCCGTGGATGGAACTGGAGGACATAATGCTCATGAAATAAGCCAGGCACCGAAGACAAATATGCAAGCTCTCCTGCATGTGTGGAATCTAAAACAATCAGACTCAGAGAAGCAGAGAGGAGGATGAGGGTACAGAGGCAGGAGCTGCAGGGAATGATGAGGAGATGGTCAAAGGGTGCAGTTAGAAAGGAGGAAGATGCTTGGTTGTTTGGTTAAGTTCTGTTGCACAGTGTGGTGAATCTAGTTGGTAATACAGTGTGTATTTCACAATTGCAAAGGATGAATTTCAAATGTTTTACCCCCATAAATGTTAAGTACTTGAGGTGGATATGTTAAGTACTTTATTTAATTATTTCACTTAATATTCCTAAATCATAACATCACTTTGTACCCCATAAATTTATACAATTATACATTGTCAACTTATGATTTCTAAAAAAAGCATTAGTACCTGTGGTAAGTCAGGCTCAGGAGAAGAGCCTCGAGGTTTGTTTTCTGACTGTTCACAGATTGGAGGGAAAGAGGCTCCTCTTTCGTCCTTCCCCACTCCTTGGCCAAGCCCTTGCATAGGGTGACTGTAAGTGAGAGCAAAATCTATCAGTGTAGCAGTTGTTTACTGAACATTTGTTTTGTGCCCAGCACTCTGCAAAGTGCATCTCATGGGTTATCTCTTGAGAGTCTCACCATACTCTATAAAAGAGGTTCCATTGTTCTTCTGTTCCTGGACCAAATAGGGTCAAGCTGCTTATTCTCACCACCCAATAATGAGATGCACATAAACTAGGAAAGAAGACAGTTTTTATTTCTGTAACTGGTACACGGAGAAGACCTGGAAATTGTCACCAGTTCAACTCAAACTTGCAAAGTTTTCCAGAGCTTATACACCTTCTAAACTTTGTGTAAGTGTGTATTTATCTAAAGACATAAGTGATTGACTTCTTTTTTTTTTCTTTCTTTCTTTTGAGACGGAGTTTCACTCTTGTTACCCAGGCTGGAGTGCAGTGGCGCAACCTCGGCTCACCGCAGCCTCCGCCTCCTGGGTTCAGGCAATTCTCCTGCCTCAGCCTCCTGAGTACCTGGGGCTACAGGCTCGTGCCACCATGCCCAGCTAATTTTTTGTATTTTTAGTAGAGACAGGATTTCACCATGTTGACCAGGATGGTCTCGATCTCTTGACCTCATGATCCACCCACCTCAGCCTCCCAAAGTGCTGGGATTACAGGCTTGAGCTGCCGCACCCGGCCATGATTGACTTCTTTTAATCTATAACTAAGATCTGAGTCCTGTAGACCTTCCTCTGGAGCCTCAGTAAATTTACTTAATCTCAATGGGTCCAGATGCTGGGGTGATAACCCTTGTCTTTTCTCCTGCTAAATCATAGAGGTTTGGGGAGTTCCTTCAGACCCCCAATAAACTTGTTTGTGGAGGCCTGGGGAGTTTCTTCAGACCTTTAATAAAACTTGTTTGATCCTAAACAGGTCCTGTTGAGAATTCCTTCATTATCTTGTCATGTTTCAAGGTCCAGGAAAGGCCTAAGCAAACTCTTGGTGGGCTTTTGCTACATCCCAGCCTTTGTATAAGGGCACTGCTTCTTTCAGCTTTTAATATTTAACTTAACCAGTCAGTCGGTGCTGAAACAGTTGTTAAGGACGCCTTTATTACTAAGACCTGGCCTGCCACAGTTCCACCGTACACATGAGGAAACTGAGATTGAGGAAGGCCAAGTGATCTGCCTCACATCACCCAGTACGTGGAGATGCTAGAGCCAGAATGGAACCTGCAGGTCAGATTTCTCAGCCTGGACATGGAAACAGTGCAGGGAAGCTTCACCAAGTGACAGGGCAGAGTACCCCAGGGACTCACTTCCTGTTTTCCCTCCCACCCCCACCACCTCCTCCTGGTTGTACCACCTCCACCAGTGCCTCTAGGGTTCTTGTTGGACCCACAGGTGGACTGTGGCCTCCCTCTCTTACCTCCTTCTCTTCATTCTCTGCAACAGAATTTCAGCACATTAAAAGTTCAGTTACTTCATTACTGGGAAGCAAACTGTGGACTTCCAAGAGGCCCAGAAACTGGAGTCAGTAAAGGGGCAGGCAAGGGCCGGGCTCAGAGCGGGAGGACTGGTGGGACACCTATGTGAGGATTGGTCAGACCCCAGCTCCCGCTCTGATCCTGCCAGTGACTGTGCTACCCAAGCAGGACGTGGGGGTTCATACTCCAGACACCAGGCACCAAAAAATGGGGTGAAACTCCTTAACAAAAACAAAGGAAAGATGCGAAAATTGACAAATAAGGTTGACCTCTCTCCTTAGCCTTCTTCCCCTCAGCTCCCCAATCACCGACCAACAGACATATATTCCTCATGAGGAAAGTAGCAGATTCTTCTCTCAAGATATTGAACATTCAGTGACCAAAACAAGTCACAGACACTGGCATTCGGCGTCCTTTCAATAGGACAGGGGCTCTCCATGCTGCAGTGAAGCCCAATCATCATCAAATCCATCGCCATCCCAGACACACATACCACAGATTGCAGTCAGTTGTCCGTACTTAACTGTTCAGTATAAACAGACGGGTGAGACTCACCAAACATTTAGGGTCATGTCAGAGATCCCATAAAAGAAGGAACCCCAAACTCACAATCCAGGATGGGGGTGGGTGGCAGGAGGTCTGGGAAGAAACGGGCAACAGAGAAAGCAGAAGAAAACTTTTGATAATTAAATTAATATTCTCAAAGATACAAGAGAAGATATTGAGATATTGCCTCCAAAAAATTAGAACAGGGTACTTTGAGAAAAAAAAAAGGACTATCAATAAGAAATAATACTTGGAAATTTAAAATATGATAGCTGAAATTAAAACACAATGACAGTATTGAAACTAAAGCTGAGGAAATGTCCAAGGGAGTAGAACACGAAGGAAAAAGATCAAAATTAGAAATAAAATTATCAAGGAAAAAAATCTAAAATAAATAGGTGTTTGAGAAAAGGGATCAGAGAAATTATTAAAGTCTCAGACCTGATATGGTGAAAACTCTGTATCAGGACAATGAGGAAGTTCCAATGAAAGGAGTTAAAGGAAGGACCCTGAAAGTTTCCAGAGAGGAGCAGCAACGTGGGTTGCAGAGAAGGCTGCGCAATCAGAAAGCAGTTGCTTTCTCAGTAGCAACCCTGGCACCCTGACATTGTTCTCTCTGGAGTTTCTCAGTTAAGTGTGAAAGTAGGATAATGACTTATCAGAAGAACAAGGATTTAGAAAGTTAACCTCCAGCGTCGCTTTTCTCAAGGAGCTACCTGAGAATGTGTTTCAGGAAAATGAGAGAATAGACCTAGAAAGCAGATGTCATGAGATTCTGAAATGTGGGGATGTAACACTAAAGAGTGAGTGGCAAAAGGAAGTCCCTGCACTAATGACAGAGGGAGGTCCCAGGACTAGGTCTGTGCAGTAACTGAGAAGAACCTGTCCAGGTGGAAACAGAGGACAGAGGGCAGTAGAAGATGCCTCCAGAGGACAAAAATGTGACTGCAGATGGCCTCATGTGAGCAATGTTGGGAAATTTTTGAGAATAGTTTTACTGTTGTATTAGAGAATCTGGAAAAAATTCATGGCAGATAGAAAAATAAGCAAATAAAAAAACAATGATTTTAAAGAAAAAAATAAGAAAATACAATTACAATAAAAAATACAAAAAAAATAAAATAAAATTACATACAAAATACAAGAAAATATAATTTAAAGAAAATACAATTAGATTTTACTATTTGGCTCTTTACTAAATAATATTACATAGTCCTAAAATATGGATATTATACTAAATTTATTTTTTATTATTATTATAGACATAGCATCTCACTCTGTTGCCCATGTTGAAGTGCAGTGACGTGACTGCAAGGGATCCTCTTGCTTCAGCCTCCCAGGTAGCTAGGACTACACCATTATACGCAGCTAATTTTTTTGTTCGTTTTTTTGAGAGACAGGATCTCACTATGTTGCCCAGGCTGGTCTTGAACTCCTGGCCTCAAGCAGTTCTCCTACCTCAGCCTCTACCAGTCACTGATTACAGGCGTGAGGCACCACGCCAAGCTTGAATTTAAATATAACCAAAAATGTGTGATTTGGCTATTTGGGGAGAATATAGAGAAAGTGACCTGGGAAGCAGGCTTATAAAAGTGCTAAATTCTCCTATTTAGGAAAATCAGTGGAGAATATCTAAAAGGTATAAATAAATAACTCTGGAGGTTATTTTTAAAAAATACAGCTGTTTAATGGAAATAATTAAAAGGGTTAGAAGGTATTGTCTCTAAGGAATTGAGAGGGGGCAGGAAGCAGGGAACTGCATTTTGCTATAATCCTTCTAGCACCACTAGATCTTTGTAACTATGTACATGTGATATTTTGTTAGAAACAAAAATTATGGTTAAAATGAAATGCTGCCCATCAGAAAATGTGCTGAGAAAGTTTGAAGTTGGAATCTCATACTCTCTTAGTCTGTTCTTGCATTACTGTAAAGAAATACCTGAGACTGGGTAATTTATAAAGAAAAGAAGTAAACTTGGCTCATGGTTCCACAGGCTGCACAGGAAGCGTGATGCTGGCATCTGCCTGACTTCTGGGGAGACCTCAGGAAACTTACAATCATGGTGGAAGACAAAGGGGATGCACGCACATCCCATGGATGGAGCAAGAGAGAGAAGGGAAGGTGCTGCACACTTTAAACAACCACATCTCCTGAGCATTCACTCAGTATCACAAAGACAGTGCCAAGGGCGATGGTACCATGGTCCGATCATCTCCTACCAGGCCCCACAACACTGGGGATTATGATTAGCTATGAGATTTGGGTGGGTCCACAGATTTAAACCATATTCAATACCAAATAATCATTGGTCTGATTAAAGTAAGTGGCTGCTACGGAATTTGGGTGAAGATACTATAGTGCATTTTCTATTGATGCTTAATCAAGGTTTGAAGTGATGATGGACACCAGCAAGGCTGCTTCGCTGGCCCTTCCCCACCTCCTGCACTAGCTAGAGGTACCTCCCTGGCTCCGCATGCAACATGTGATGAGCCCTGGCCTTGCCTGGCATGTAGTTACAAAGCTTCTCATGTGGTTGACTCACTTGCAAGCTTGCAGAGCCTTCGGTGTCATCTAGACCATTCCGTAAAGCTTTTGACTCCAGCGCCAGGCTGCATCTCCAACCCCTCTCTACTTGCCTCATTATTCTGTGACTGTCGTCTGACCCTTCCAGTCTCAGACACTAATTTCTGTTCTGTTTCGCATCTTTTACACCTTCCCTCTCGGTTTCCAACCTTGCCCCATCCAGTTATTCATGCTGGCCTGGTCCCTGCCGCTTTCTTTGGCACTGTCGTTGCTATACAGTGAATCTCTTATTTCCAGCTTGGCATTCTCACCCCTTGTCACTTTACCTTCCACAGCACTGACTTTGGTAGCAAGTACAAATTGCAGCGATCTCAGTAACCTTTCGGTTATGATACCATCAATCTTGCAAGTGCCTGGCATTGTTCAATGAAGTCTATAGGGAATTACAGAAATAAAGTCATGGATAAGGAAAATTAGGGTGTGCTAGTGGAAGCAGTATCCAGTTATCAGTAGGTGCTGAAATAGCATTAGCTTTTATGTATATTTATTTAGCATCTCCAATACTCAGGCTACCATAAAGAACGTTCTGTCCCATGAGGACTTTGTAGAAGCAGTGAAAATGGATATAAATGAGAGGGGCAACAAGTCACTCATCTATTGATTGAATAATTATTTATGAGTACTGATTATATTTTGAGGCTGAAGATTACAGAGAGGAAATGTTTTCATGCCAGGCTTCATGGAGCTTATAATCAGTTGGGAGCAGTATCAAGAAACAATAATAATGCTGGAAGCTCTTTGCATCTGGAAACACCGTAAGCACTGGAAAAAGCACTCACATGACCTTGTTACAATAAGAAAACCCAGAGATTGGGCAACAGATTCCTCAGAACAGGACTCTGAGATGGTTATGGTGGGCCGGAGCAGAAGCATCCATTTGTACCCCACTCACTGAGAGCCTTTAAGCCCACATCTCATTGAGCGTGTTTACTTATAATTCCATCCATGTACTACTGTATTTATATACTGTGTACATTATAGAGTATAAGCAAAATCAATATTAAAAGGATAACATTTTAAAAATAAATAAAAACAGAAGTGCCAACATCACCTGCCTGAGCCCCACTGATCACCCTCGGCACCTCCAGAGCACACACCCCCTACTTTAATACTGTCAGTCTAATCCAGAGTGGAGTCCTCACTGTTGCTGCTGAAGAATCTGGATTTAATAAACTCATCCAGAGATTTGAGATAACTCACAATTGACAACTCTGAAGGCCTCATGTGATAGTCCAGATGTTTCTAGAATAGTGGGAAAAACCATTTGTACCAGGCATGACTTCCCTGTGAATGAGTCTATTCAAGAGATCAAATTAGATTGAAGTTGCTTAGTGAGCATGGAATTAGAATAAATGGAATTGTGGTCTATAGAGATGTTTCATCACACTTGAATACCTGATGAAACTACCTTTCTCCTCTCTGCGGATATTTCTGTCTGAATAACCAGTGCCGGACCTCAAATAAATACTGACATGTTTTACTTTTAGCTTTTCTTTTTCTAGAATCATTTTAGACAACTGCCCTTCTGTTAATACATCACCACCTCAGAAAATAAGAAGGTCCTTGATTGGATTGAAATTTTAAAATGTTAATTGCATTCATGTCCTGGGGATACAGCCTCAAGAGATAGAATTGCTTTGCTTAAGGCTGAAGTCTGGCTGGGGACTTTGATCTCTGCAGGCTCTGGGGTCCTTAAAGGGCCCTCACCCAATTAGGATGAGCTGAATCCTTCTGGCCCTGGGCCTCATCTTCATTCCCTCCCAGCTTCAGAACTCTCTGATGAGCAAAAGGGTTGATTTAGGCTTTCTCACAGAGGTGCGCCTGAATGCCTCTTGCTGTGTAGTAAGCCAGATGTTGAGCGGGGAGGAAGGCTCACCCTGGATAAATAGCAACTTCAACTTCGTGAAGCACCTTTCTGTTCCTGTAACCAGTAGCCTATACTATATCATACAATATTCTCTTTGCCAAGAAGAAAGTAGCCTATTTGCCTATTTTCTCCTACTGAAATCTATGATTTTATGATTTTGTTTTTAAATAGAGACCAGGTATGGTGGCTCATACCTGTAATCCCAGCACTTTGGGAGGCCAAGGCAGGTGGATCACCTGAGGTCAGGAGTTTGAGACCAGCCTGACCAATATGGTGAAACCCCATCTCTACTAAAAATATAAAAATTAGCCAGGCATAGTGGTGTGCACCTGTAACACCAACTACTCAGGAGGCTGAGGCAGGAGAATTGCCTGAACCTGGGAGGCGGAGGTGACAGTGAGCCCAGATTGTGCCACTGCATCCAGCCTGGGCGACAGAGAAAGACTCTGTCTCAAAACTAAAAATTAAAAAAAAAAAAAAAAAAAGCTTAAGACTACACTAAGAACAGGAACACATTAAGAACAGTACATTTTCCCAGCAGTCCCACCACCACTGTTTTTACCTTAATTAAGATATTTACACACATATTTTACACCAGTTTACTGGTTACGTATTGCCTGTTACAGTAATTAATAGGGAGGCCATTGGCTGAGACAGCTTTAGAGACCTGGAACCTAGGGAGGCCAGCCAAAACCCTCTTCAATGTAAGTATTGAAACAAAACTAAGCTTCTCAGCAATCAGAAACCACCATTCAACCTCTAACTAAAGACTTTCCACATTAACCAATCAAATAGTTTCTTTTTCTTGCGTCCATCAACACATTTCTCTCTCTCCAACCCCGCACCCCAGAAGACGACTTATATTTTGGTGCTACCCAATTCATGCATCACTGAATGTCTAAATAAACATGTTCAGATTTTTTGGGAGGCTAAGGCGGGTGGATCACGAGGTCAAGAGATCAAGCTCATCCTGGTCAACAAGGTGAAAACCTGTCTCTACTAAAAATACAAAAATTAGCTGGGCATGGTGGTGCACACCTGTAGTCCCAGCTACTCAGGAGGCTGAGGCAGGAGAATTGCTTGAACCCAGAAGGCAGAGGCTGCGGTGAGCCGAGATTGTGCCATTGCACTCCAGTCTGGGTAACAACCGCGAAACTCTGTCTCCAAAAAAAAAAAAAAAAAAAGATTTTAATATGCCTATGTTTATCTTTTAACAGGCCTGCGAACTTATCTAAATGTTGCTATATTGTAGCTGTTTCTAAAAACAAAAACAAACAGCATTAATTAATATTTCATAATTTAAAACTATGACTTAAGCATGGCAGAACCAACACAAAGTAACTTTTACTTAAAAATAGTAGCTCAGTTTAATATTGTAAATGTGTATAATTTGCATAAAAGAAAGGAAAATGTCATTCGTGTATGAATAGAAACTAATAGAGTGCACTTCGTTGATTCACTGTGCCTTTTGGAAAAAAGATAGCAAATATCATGTTTTTTAAAAAGCATGCATTTGGGGTTTAGTATTAGAGCTAAAGCCTTCAGTAACTGCTTTAAATCACACCCATCTATTTTAGTCTTTAGCTTTGATAGTAAATGTACTCAGAAATGTGCACATTAAAGAGTCATTTCTTCCCTGAAGATGAAGTTGGGAGCCAACTTTTGATCCCATATGAAATTCGTGGTCCATCTGTCCTAATGGAACCTGAGTAATGCAGTTTGGTGTTTTTATTTCATCCTCTGAGCTGCTTTTCTCCTGGAAACACTGGCTACTCTGTCCGGCAGTGAGTGGGCAGAGGCAGCTGGTACAATCACATCTTCTCCAAGAGCTCAAGGGTAGAGGCTGGTTGAGATACATTTCACGGGCTCACTGCCTGACCCCCACACCACGCAACAACCCCACAGGTCAGAGCCTCACCCGCAGTCCCCAGGAGGAAGCAGTAAGGGAAGAGAAGGTAAACTCACCTCTGAAAGTTTGGAGCAGGAGAGGTAAGGAAACTGCCCTAGCCTGGCCTGATCACTTCTCATCCCCAGCTCCTCACCTCCTCCAAGCTCCTTTAGTTGTATTCCTGAAGCACCTGTTCCAGGTGTCTGGGTGGCCATTAACGCAGGAGTGGGTGCTGGTTCTTTCAAGACAGAGGTGGATGAAAAGCAAGAGCAGAATACCAAAAGCTTCATTCTGGTATTGTTTTCCTGAGGTCTGTCTTAGATGCTGCCTGCGCCATACCAAAGCCACCAGTACTTACTAATGCAGGAGTTCAAAACAGCCCCCACCAACCCACACAGCAACCCCAGGGGCTTCTCCCAATTCTTATATCTATCGGCATTTACTTCTTAGAGTCCCTGAGGGCTCTTTGGTAGGAACTCCGACTATATCAATCTTTATTGTTATGTATTTATGTAAATAAAATATTGTTTATTGTAAATATGCAATTTATATAAATTCTATAGCAACATTTAATTTTATATAGATTATATATATTAATACTTTAAATATTTTTATACATAAATGACCATTATGTAGACACACATATAACTTTTGAAAAGTCAGAAATATATTTATGGGGATTTGGTCCAATGTTGTTAAACATTGGAGGAAATAACTACTATTGCTAATGATGCTTATTAAACTCAAGAAATGGGTCTCCGTCACATGACTCGGCTGATCAGGGTGTGAGTCAACCTGATGTTTTTGTTCTCTTCCCACAGGGAATTACTGGAATGCCGCCTCTTTCCCAAACCCATCCTCCTACCTGCACTTCTCTACTTTCCAAGGGGAAACAAGCGCTGACATTTCTTTCTACTTCAAAACATTAACCCCCTGGGGAGTGTTTCTTGAAAATATGGGAAAGGAAGATTTCATCAAGCTGGAGCTGAAGTGTGAGTATAAGTTCCTTGTCAACTCATGGGGGGACACTTTGGCCACCTCAGGGTGGTCCGGGCCCTGCTCTTGGAAGTCCTTTTGACTCAAACATGGAAGATCTCCTTTGTTCCAGGAGCAGGACTAGAGGGGGACACACAAGCCTGAGTTTCAGCTCCAACCTCAGTCCCTGTCCTTGGATTGCTCTCAGGGAAGCAGGCACATCCAGATTCCCAAGCAGTTATTCAAGAAGATGAGAGGTGCCCTCAGAATGAGGGAGAGGAATGTTGATTTGAGGCTTCATGTTTGACGTAGCTGTTTTCCAAAGAGATGGGGTCAAAAGTAGATGAGAAGTGTGTGCACTGACCTGAGGGGCGGAGAGTGAGGGAAATCGTGACAAGAAAGACAGGACTGATGAATAGTGACACCCGCATGAGCTCAGGAGGCCGCGGAGACCATAGGACTAGGCAATTCCATGACACAGCCTGTAGGTTTCCTAAAGAGGATCCTCACCTGCACACGCTCTAAAAGTGAGTTATGGATGTAATGTAGTTAGCCAAAGTTGCAGAGATGAAAAGAGGCAGAGCAAGAGAGGACGCTGCTTAGCTCAGCACAGCCAGGCCTGGAGCAAACACCCTAAGGGGGCATCCAGGCTTGGGGAGCTCCGTCGGTGAAAGATGGGGGTTCCCTGCACAAGACTTGAGAAGTACAGTGCTTGCCCTACCTAGACCCTTTAATCATCAAGATCCCAATTCAGCTGTAGGAAGTTTCAGTCCCCTGATTTCCGAGCTAGTTGATTATTAACTCCATTGGCTGTGAGAGTCAGGGAGACCACAGACCAACCCTGCCCCTTTGCAAAATCTCAGCCTTACGCTCAAAATATCTCCCTTCCCCGAGTCTGTCCCCTTTAACTGGGTGCTTCTGTTCCTGGATCTGGTCTGAGAATTATCCCCAAATCCATTTCCCATTTCTGCTGAAATTCTATCGGATTCACAGTAGCATTCTCAGGTTCAATTCCAATCCATCAGGTAAATTGCTTAATCTCTTTGAATCCTAATTTTCTGATTTATAACAAGAAAATGTTCATTTGTGGAGTTGTGATGAGAATAGAATTTCGATATTCATAAAGCATTTATTTCAGTGTCGAGTAATTATTGTAATTATCATCTTCTGAGGATGCTCAATGCAGATCTGATCTGAGCCAGGTCTGATTGAAAGGGAGACTGAGGCTATCCTGGTCCTAGAATTAAAATTAATGATTTAATTAAAATCCTCCCTTTACTGAATTATGGATAAGAATAATTAGAAAGTAATTCTCGCTTCCCTTAGTTAAAATTAACTAACTGAATCAAACTATGTTCTGATTTCTGCATAAGTTCGATCAAATTTTAGAAAGATTTTATGGCCACAAAAGAAAACTGCCAGTTCTATATTTGAGTGGTTCTGTAAGTTTCTATAAAAGTGCTTGTATTCCCCCCATTTCATTTTATGTCCTCATGTTTTGTAAAGCCACGCCTGGGTGGGAAGAAACACAAACCCAATAGAGGGAGAGCAGGTGTTACCACTCAGCCCTCAGTGTCGAAGAATTTCTTTTTCTTTTTCTTTCTTTCATTCTTTCTTTTTCTTTTTTTTTTTTTTTTTTTTTTAAGATAGAGTATCACTCTGTCACCCAGGCTGGAGTGCAGTAGTGCAATAATCACTCACTGCAGCCTCCACTTCCCAGGCTTGGTTCATCCTCCCACTCAACCGGGACTACAGGTGCATCGCACCACACTTGGCTAATTTTTGTGATTTTTGCAGACATGCAGTCTTGCCGTGTCAGCCAGGCTGATCTCAAACCCCTGGGCTCAGGCAATGCGCCCACCCTGACCTCCCAAAGTGCCGGGATTACAGGTGTGAGCCACTGTGCCTGACCACTAATTTCTAATTATGAAAAATCTTTAGAGCTGTCTTCAGAGTTTTCTAGGTCTTTCCACAATATAAAAACCAGGTGGCACAGGGTGAATTACAGCCTCCTTTGTCATATACCTTACTTTCATCATATCCTTTACTCTGGACAAAAATGTGAAACGTTGAAGACACAGATTGAAGCCTGTGATCTTTCCTCAGAGCCCCCTGTACCTACTAATAACCGATGAGTGTGGAACGACCTTTTTAAGATCCCCAATATGGCACGTATTCGATGCCCATCATTATATGGCTTCTGCATCAGGGTTCAAAGGAGCCTCATGGAGAGGGAGGCAGACTTCTGTATTTAAGAAAAACTACAAAATGAACAAGAAGTGGTGCTTTCATGAAGAACACGAAGGAAAAAACGGCCATGATGGAGGCTTGTTACCGTCTCACTGATCACCTTTTCAGCCAGACCCTCCGCCGTCAGGATTCCTAGGGCACTGGGTAGAGGATTCTCTCAGGCTCCTTTCCCTGTGCTGAGGAATCACTCTGCAGACCTAATTGTTTTCACAGCAGTGGCAGCTACCAGAGGGGCCTCAGGAAATGTTGATTCGGAAGTTAAACTCTTTAGAACTGTCTCTGTGTTTTTCCTTTTAGCTTGTTAGACCTTCTGATCTCTTTCTGATAAGAATTCACATTTTGTTTCTCTGAGTGTGTCTCAAAGGAATTTTGTCACAGTTCATGACTACATATTGCTTTCCAGAATAACACTTCTGTTAATTAATTACATTGTGCCCTTCTGTCAAGAGTGGAAGATTCTTGACTCACAAATCAGTAAGGCAGTGTACTATAAGTTAATGAGATACCGTCTGCATCTTATGCAAAAGTAGAAAAACACAGAGATTAAACTAGGGCAATCTCACTCATTAGCATGCTCTGATGGTAACATTTTAACCCTACACTTCCTGTATTTACTATTTGTATTTACTTTTTCTTTCAATGATGAGCCGGTTTATATTTACTGAGTATCTACTATGTCCCAGGTCCAGTGCTAGTGCTGAGGGAATTTAGTCAAATCGAGTGTGATTTCTTTCCCTCAAAGATCTTTCTGTTTGTTTTAGAAAGCAGGCGAGTAATTCAGGAGTTATGATAATAACAAAAATAGCTCAGCTTCATTCAGACTTTCAGGCTTCATTCCAGGCATTTTATATGAATCACCTCACGCTCCTAACCACCCTCTGAAGTGCATACTACCATTCACAGCTCCATGTTACAAATGAGGAAACTGAGGCACAGGATGACTAAGTTGCCTGGCCAAAACTATGCAGTGAGGAAGTGGCAGAGCTGGTGTTTGATCCCAAACATTTTATGTCTGCCCCACAGTCATTGCTGTTACCCCAAAAGCACACTGCCTCCCAGAACAGACGTCAAGAAAGTGGCCGGGAGCACCAAGGGGAATATTTAAACTCCACTAGCAGGACAAGGAGTGCTTCCCGGGGGTGGAATGCTTTAATTAAATTTTGATGGATATGTAGAAGTCAGTAAGGTGAAGAAGGCTGGGGAAGAACAGGAGCCCGGGGAAAAAAAGAAGTTTCAGGATAACACCAAATGAACGAAGGTGTCGGGGCCTGAACCTGAGGACCCAGGAGGGAACAGGTGCAGTGAGGAGGGCCTGGGCTAGCAATAGCCAGGCGGGCAGGGATGAGCACACAGTGTACTCTGCCTGGAGGAGCAGCTGGCTTGACCCTGTAGGCTATGGAGAGCCAGGGCGTAACTTGATCAGGTTCTCATTCACCAGAGAAAAGACTGGAAGCCAGACAAGCGGCCAAGGGAGCCTGTGTTAAGACAGAGGCAGAATGCATAGAAGGAGACGAAGACAGGGATGAAGCATTGTAGATATGAACGATCCTTAAGAGATGGATTCCGCAGACTTTTAACAAATACTCATGAGGGTTAAGTGGAAGGGAAGATCCTAGAATGAAGCGATGTTTCATTTTGATGTGTGAGTGGAGCACCTTTCATGAAGGAGTTAGACATTCAAGAGCAAAATACAAATTGCATTCTGGGTATTTTGATACTGAGTCTCTGAAGGCCGTAGGAGGATCTAATCAAGTGGACACACCTAGAGGATGCTGAATGGTCAAGTCTGGAACCCAACAGAGGTCTCAGAAACTCAGCTTGGGGGTCATCATCACTTAGAGGATCAGCATTCAGTGCCTTCAGCATGGATGAGATTGCCCAAAACAAACGTGTACATAGTGGAAACAAGATGTGCAAGAAAGGCAACCAGCTGGGCACAGTGGCTCACACCTGTCATCCCAGCACGTTGGGAGGCTGAGGCAGGAGGATCACTTGAGTCCAAAAGTTCAAGACCAGCCTGGGCAACATGGTGAAACCCCATCTCTACAAAAATAAAATTAAAAAATTTGCCAGGCATGATGGCCTGCACCTATAGTCCCAGCTACTCAGGAGGCTGAGGCAGGAGAATCCCTTGAGCCCAAGAATTTGAGGTAGCAGTGAGCTATGATCATACTACTGCACCCCCAGCTGAGTAACAGGGTGAGACCCCATAGAAAGAGAAAGAAAGAAAAGGAAGGAAGGGAGGGAGGGAGGGAGGGAGGGAGGGAACGAACCACATTCTTGTAGGAAACTAACAGAAGTAGCAAGACAGTGGTATCCCAGAAACCAAATGAAACCGACATTTCAAGAAGAAAAGGAGAGTGTTAGATATTATTGAGAGGTCACTAAAACAAGGGCATAAAGTGACCATCAGATTTAATATGTAATGGTCACTGTTGAAAAGTCAGGTATCACAAGGGTGAGTGGAAGTGGATTTGGAGATCAAGGGAGGCTGGTTTGCTTGTTCTTGTTTGAGGATGGTAGAGACTTGAGCATACACATAGATGAAGGAGAAAAATATGGTCGAGAAGGGGGGTTGGAGATACGAGAGATAAAGGGACTGGCAGAAGGAACAAGGTCCCACGGTTGTGGGTGTGAGGTAGACCCACCATCACAGCACCTTACAGGGGTGAGGGGAAGAGGTGGAAGTAAGCCACGCACTAGGAAGTGCCTTTCCAAATCAGAATTTCTTGTTGTTGTGTTTGTTTGCTTGTTAGTATTTTTGAGATGGCAAAGAGATATTGCTAAAAAGAAATTTATGGAGCAGATACCAGAAAACCAAGACTCTAGATTTGTCTTAATCATGAACAAGCATGGATCTGTTCATGTATTTTTTCAGTTTCCCCTAAAGGATTAGCTGGACTTCTCTAGATCCTTTTTCTGACTGAGAGGGCCATGGTCACCAGGGTCCCAGCTCTGGGCCACCGCCTCCTGAACACCTGCTATGTTGCTGGTGCTGGGAGATGCTGGAGACCCTGAAATGAAAGCAAGAGAACTCAACACCCACCTCCTAGTGAGGTAGACAAACGCATTAGTGGCAATATGGATACATAAATTCACTGAGAGTTTTCCAAGTGCCAGGCCCTGTTCTAAAGAATTTGCAGGTATTAACTTTCTTAGGTTACACAGCAAGTTTCATACACATTTTAGAGCTAAGGAAATGGGAGCATATAGTTGACACTGCTGACTCCAGATGTGGTGCTTTTGATCATCAAAATAAGTAAATTACAACAATAAGCATAAAGTAGTATGAACATTTGGCGGAGACGGGTATGACTTATCCTGGGAATGAAAGGGAAGATGAGGGCCAGGTGCGGTGGCTCACGCCTGTAATCCCAGCACTTTGGGAGGCCGAGGCAGGTGGATCACGAGGTCAAGAGATCAAGACTATCCTGGTCAACATGGTGAAACCCCGTCTCTACTAAAAATACAAAAAATTAGCTGGGCCTGGTGGCGCATGCCTGTAATCCCAGCTACTCAGGAGGCTGAGGCAGGAGAATTGCCTGAACCCAGGAGGTGGAGGTTGCAGTGAGCCGAGATTGCGCCATTGCACTCCAGCCTGGGTAACAAGAGTGAAACTCCATCTCAAAAAAAAAAAAAAGAAAAGAAAAGGAAGATGAGGGAATGCTTCAGCTGTGTCATAAAGAGCAGGCAAAAGAGTTAGAGGAAGGAATGGGGAAAAGAATTCTAGGGGAAGATGAAATGCAAACAGAAACACAGGATGGGGAGCGTGGTGGGTTTGAATTATAGACCAAAAAAAAAGTTTGGAAATGTAAACTAAAAATGAAATTTGTGCTATATTAAACCTTTTCATATATTACCTTTTTGTTCTTAAGTATTAAAAGATATATAAATAATTGGCAAATCAATTTGGATTACATTTATCAAGATTTCTTTGCCAGTTACACTGAAGGGACAGTTAGTCACTTGAAGGTACAGTAGAGGTATCCTAGAGTTATGAGGATGGAGTTTAGAATAGAGTGTCGTCTGGATGTAACAACATTTCAAGTTACCTTAGGGTTAACTGGTCCACTCATGTCCTGATCTGGAAATTTCCAGAGAGGGTTGGGAATTCCTCCAAAGCTGGCCAGACAGAGTGACATCTCTCTACAGATTCTATGGTTCTGCCTCTCTCCCCGCACACTGCAGAGCTGGCTTTGGAAGTTCACCCAGATTTCCTGGCCAGCCCTCTCACAGGGCAGCTCCTAAGAGTGCTGTGTAACCCCAGTCTCTCTGCATCGCCTATCCTCCCCTTCACAGAGATGGTGAGCTCTCTCTGTTGGCACTTTTGGGAACAGGAAGGATTCTTCCTTTTGAAGTTACAGCTGCCTTCTTGGTAAGAATTCCTATGCCTGAGGCCCAGATCCTGGATTCCAAGTAACCAAGGGCAGGCTACTTCCAGTCACGCCCAAAGAGACGGCTTGTCCCTCCTCTGGGGCTCAACCTTTGCTCTGGAAACCAGCTGAAGTCCAGGACATAGACTCCCCAAGACCTCACTAGAGACCTGGTGTCCTTAGACTCTCCCTGTTAAACTCCAGCTTATTTACATATTCAGAGGCATTTTAGACAATAAAAAGAAAGTAAACATCAGGGGCAGGATTCCCTCGAAGACATTACATGGTACATACCTGACAGTATGCCGTGATTTCTTTCATGCAATGCTCAAACATAAGTCAAAGTAATCCACAGAGATTACTACAGAGAAGCCAGAATAGTAACTATCCCTGGGGATAGCTGATGCTGACTAGGAGGGTGTGCAAAGGAACTTTCTGGGGAGAGAAAATATTTTTATCTTAATTCAAGGAATGATTACATATGTAAAAATGTATCCAGCTGTGCATTAAGATATGCACCTTTTACCGTGTATACATTACACTTGAATGGAAAAGTAGAAAAAGAGAAAAACGCTGCTCTGAGAAAATCTTGAATGACGAAAGCGTTAATAAAACACTTGATTTTTCAACTAGAGGGAGAGAGACGAGGATTCTAAGCTGACTGACCATAGACTAGTCCCGGAACCTTTCCAGACTTTATCATGTCTACTTGTAAAACACGAAGGTTGAGTAAGATGGTATTTAAGGTCGTGTCTACCGTTAACAATTCTGCAAACCTGTCAGAGACCCATTAAACTCCAGCTTATTTACATAGTCAAGGGTATCCAGTGTGGCTTACCACCTCCCGACCTAAGTGAACTCATAGCCAAGCAGCACCTTAACTTTTCATGCCAGGGTTCTCATTTCCCCTGAAGATGACGGACGGAGGGTGGAGGGGTGTGCCACAGTAAAACACACCTGCTTCCAATAATTCCAGTTAGCATATGTGCTTTAACCAAATGTAGTCAGGAAATTTCCTAAAGTTATTACCAGCTAGTTGTAAATGCTAATTAAAGAGCCATCAGAATGGCCCATGGATATCTCAAGCTCAACATGTCAGAACTGAAATCCATCCTTTTCACCCAAGAGCCCCGTCCTGTGCTCCCACTTAGTTAATGTTGTGGCTGTCTTCTTCATTATTCAAATTAGAAAATTCAATGTCCTATTTAAAGTTTTACTAGCCTCCCCATAGGAGATCGATTGTTTATCTTGATAGAACACTGCACTTTTAATATAAAGAAATGCTCTTCCTGTAAGCCATCATACCAGAACAATGTCAAGGAAAGCATCAATTCCAACTAGTCACAAAAGGCAGCTGGAACGTAGATACAAAGACAATGAAATTATCCCAAGCATCTCTACTTCCCAGGATGGCTTTGTTAGTTGAAATCCCGGATTCTAGGTTCAGACAGGCTCATTATTTGACTCCTCACTCCAGTCCCTCTCTCCTGATATCCACCCTCCCCAGTGAGGCCAAATTTCTACAGATCTGGTCCAGTTACTCCTCTCCTTAAAGACCACCATGAAACCCCCTATGCCTTATAAAACAAAGGACAGAAAATGAAATACCACATATTCTCACTCATAGGCGGGTGATGAAAAATGAGAACACATGGACACAGGGAAGGGAGTACTACATACTGGGGTCTATTGGGGGGAATAGGGGAGGGACAGCGGTGGTGGGGGAGCTGGGGAGGGATGGCCTGGGGAGAAATGCCAAATGTGGGTGAAGGGGAGGAAGGCAGCAAAACACACTGCTATGTGTGTACCTATGCAACTATCTTGCATGTTCTGCACATGTACCCCAAAACCTAAAATGCAATTTAAAAAAAAAAACACAAAGGACAAATCCAAGTTTGGTAAGTGATTTAAGGCTTAACTTAATTTTTTAAGTTTTTTCCCCACTCCATACAAGCTTTGCCCCTCACCCACTAGACTGTGTGCCCGAGCTTCAGCCATGTCCAGCTAGTGACATTTCCTGGACACCACTACCCTTTCCTAAGACTGACAGTCTCTGCCTGTTCTGGAATTGTTTCCCTATCATTGAAATCCTGCCCACATAAAATACTTGTTTATTGTTTTCATATCTTGATTTAAAATATAAAACATAAATAAGACAGAAGTATTTATTTCCCTATAAATACCAAAATTTTTACAGGTCAATTAATTAGGTGAATTGTGTGGAAAGCAGCAGGCATCCTTATTAGTCAGAATCTTCACATAGTGTTTTTCTGAATGGAGTGGTTTATCATTACTCCAAAGACATGCTAAAGTTTCATTAAAATTTTCTGATGTAATTTTTCTTCTATCTCACACTCTCAAATTCTAATATGTTTTCTATGTTATTTCCTGTATGTGGTAGTTCATGAAATCTTTCCCTTCTAAAGGATGGCCTATTAAAGTATCAAAAAGACCAACAACTAGCATTGGCCTGCCTATGACCATCTGTAAGACAACAGGCCCTCTAAGAGAAGAAATCAAAGAAGCTTGAATTCACACGTCCTGAGACAGATAGAAGAACGACTATGCTATTATTGCTCAATAATGAACACATGGATTTATGAGAAAAGCAGAAATATATATGAAAAGCTTAAATTATAACAAGGTTAGAGACTTTCTGTCTGCCATTCTAGGAGCTGACAGTATCTCCACAGGCTTGATATTTTTGTAAAAACAAATGCTCAGGAAAAGAGTTAACAGTCAGTCAGTGTGTGTTGCTAATGCTGGAGAATTGATTCAACTAAGGATGACACTTGGGACCAATTAATTCAAAGCTGGGTTTTTTTTTTTTAAAAAAAAGATACAATAAATCAGGGAATAGAGCTTCATTTACATGTAGTGAGGAACTGAGACAGATTACTTGAAAAAGCTCAGAACCAAAGGATGTCTCAAAAGGCCAAAGACAACTGTAAGTCAAACAAGTGCTAGGTTTCTATAAGCTATCAAATGCTGACATTAACATCACGTCTCAAATAATAGTGATAATAACATGCATGCTATGCTCAGGTCCATGGAGACCTTCCGTGCAGTGATTAAGAGGTTCAGCCTCCTTTTCTCTGTGATTCCACCATCTTCCAGAGCTGGGGAAGTCTAGTTGGCAAAGAGAGAAAGGGAGGATAGAGAAGCATTCTCTCTTCTTGACCACACTGAACCAGAGTGAAGACATTCCTCTGCCGTCCTCCCTTTGGTAAGAGCTAGTCAGATGTCTCCACCTGGATGCAAAGGGACCAGGAAGGCAGCTCCTGGCTGGATAGCAGCTTTGCAGGGGTAATGATGAAAAGGGGAAAGAAACCTTCCATAAACAGTTAGTGGTTTCTCTCACAGGTACTATGGCACCAGAAAGGAGTAAACTTTGATCTAAAGACACCAAGGTAGGTTTCCAGGAGATGCCACATTTGATTTGCTTTGAAGGATGACAGGCAAAAATAAGATAAGGGCGTTTTTCTGGAGAGAAAACAGCACAGGCAAATGCAGGGAGAGGAGGAAATCCATGCAACATGGAAGCAATTGAAAGTAATAAAGCTGAAGCCCAAAGACCACTTCAAAGAGATCTTTCTCTAGAGAAATGACCCACTGCCAATCTGTTAAGAGTTTGACAAATGAAAGCTGGCTAGACCTCAGGCCATGTCGGAAATTACTCATTTTCCTTGCCTTTGCGGATGGTGTTAAAATGATCAAATTTGGTTTTCTGCATCTCTGAATTTGATTCCTCTGCTGAGAACTGAGGCGAATGCCAAATGACTTTTTATGAAGAGTGGTTGATATTTAGTATTCTACAGGGTCTTTCCGGGTAAGTGCAACCAGAGCCAATGAATAATAGAAGCAGGGTATATCCGTCAAGTGTAATTATAACACTGAATTATGCTCATCCAGCATTCTGAGTCCTGTATACATTAGTTTAAACATTAGAACCTGCTGGCGCTTCAGACCTGTGAGAATTTTACTTTGAAAAATAGCATGCCCTTGTTTTTAGCCATTGATAAACAAGAAAAAAATAACATATCTTATTGAATATTATTTTATGGTAAAGGTTGACCACTCTCTTTTTTAAAAAAAAAAATCTTCTCAAGTTTCTAAAAACGGGAGAAATAAGGAGGAATATTTAAATCTAGTTTTAAATCTCCTCTAATTTTCTGTATTTAAAATCTTATTCTCTGCACTTTGATAAACCTATCTTTCTGATTAAATAGTTGTTAAAATTACAGAATTTAAAGTCACCAGTCTTTGCCAAAGAAAGTGGAAATTATCAGATTGTAACTTTCAAATTATGCAAGTATTGTTTATTGTTGAATGATTTAAAAATTCAGAGCAGCAAAAAGACAAAACAAAAATTCAGCTATAATCCCATATTCCAGTATATTTAAATTATCATTTTGGCATCTATATTTCTAAACATTTTTCTGTGCATTTAGATATACATTTTTTTTTGCAAAAATGAGATCCTGTGATGCATATCGTTTTGTAACCTACTTTTTCCATGTAACAACATTTTAAGAACACATTTTCATGTCATTTTTCTTAAGACTCCATAGCAATACTTTTTTTTCAACTGAGAACAAGGACTATGTCAGAATCTCCAAGAGGGCATGTGTAGTTTGAAAAATTATAATTTTATATTTAGAAAGAAAACCCCCAAATAGCTAAAAAAAAATTTTTGTAACATAACCTACAGAATATAAAGCATAGAAATTTCCTATTGGCTGGTAGGATGTTTATCTGAGCTCTTCCGAGGTTCTATTACCATTAGCCTCCTACAGGGGGCGTAATTAGATTACTATGTCAACAAACGAGAGCACAGATTTTGAAAGGTTGTGAAATTTAGTGCCTCAACTACCAAGTGCTCCATTTAACCAGCATTCCCTTGCTGTTGGGCTTAACTTTTTAAAAGATAAATTTCCACACATTCCAACCCACTGGCTTCTTGTCACTCATTCTCAATTATAATTTATGATAGCATACTATATGTTTTAAGTATGTGGCATTCGATTGATTTTTAATACATACTCACATATCACAGCCTCAAGCTGCAGGGCAGGCTCAAATGATGAAAGTAGAAGACAGTCTGGGTGTGGTGGCTCATGCCTGTAATCCCAGCATTTTGGGAGGCCGAGACAGGTGGATCACCTGAGGTCAGGACTAGCCTGGTCAACATGGCGGAACCCTGTCTCTACTAAAAATACAAAAATTAGCTGGGCTTGGTGGCAGGCACCTAAAATCCCAGCTACTCAGGAGGCTGAGGCAGGAGAATCACTGGAACCCAGGAGGTGGAGGTTGCAGGGAGCCGAGATCATGCCACTGCACTCCAGCCTGGGTGACAAAGCGAGACTCTATCAAAAAAAAAAAAAAGGAGGGAGGGAGGGAGAAAAGAAGGAAGGAAGGAAGGAAGGAAGGAAGGAAGGAAGGAAGGAAGGAAGGAAGGAAGGAAGGAAGGAGGGAGGGAGGGAGGGAGGGAGGGAGGGAGGGAGGGAGGGAGGGAGGGAGGGAGGGAAAGAAGGAAGGAAGGAAGGAGGGAGGGGGGAGGGAGGGAGGGAGGAAGGGAGGAAGGGAGGAAGGGAGGGAGGGAAGGAAGGAAGGAGAGAAGCCCGCCCACATTGCGAAGTCCAGGCAAGAATGTGCTCAGCAGGTCATATGGTAGTTTGGACGTTTGTCCCTCCAAATTTCATGTTGAAATGTGACTCCCAACGTTGGAGGTCAGACCTGGTGGACAGTGTTTTGGTCATGGGGGCAGATCCCTCATGAATGGCTTGGTGCCCTTCCCATGGTAATGAGTTCATGTGAGATCCAGTTGATTAAAAGAGCTTGGCAGCTTCTCCCCTCTCTCTCACTTCCTCTCTTGCCATGTGATGTGTCTGCTGCTCCTTCACCTTCCACCATGAGCATAAGCTTCTGAGGCCCTCACTAGAAGGAGATGCCAGCACTGTGCTTCTCATATACCCTGCAGAACTATGAGCCAAATAAACCTCTTTTTTTTGTTGTTAAATTACCCAGCCTCAAGAATTTCTTTATAGCAATGCAAAATGGACTAGTACAGCTGGACAGTACTGCTAACTGATGACTTTATCTCCAGAGCTGTTCCCATTCATTCACCTTATTGAGCCTGCATCAAACCATCCTGAGACAGAGGCTGGAGATGAGCTTAATCCCACCTGCAACTGTGCTCTCCATGGAGCTACTCTATAGAAAAACCATGTTCCATTAGTTCACTAAATCAAGAAAAAAGTAAATGTACTTGTTTGAACATTGTATAAACTAGTCCTAAAAGGGTTCTCACATGTTTTATATGTGCAGTCTTTAGGGAGGCAAAACATTTATTTATGTAATCTATAAAAGAAAGTTATATTTTCAGCTGTTATCCAAAACAAGGGAAGAGTACTCTGTGAAAAATTGTTATCGTTGTTTTACAATATTCATTTCCAGAGGAATGCTTTGCTTAAGTAGAAGTTGGCTGACACAACCATAAGGGATTCTGTGAAGTGATTTCTGTGATTTTTCATAGATGGAAACATATTAACTCAAGAGTTTGCTAACTCTTCTACAACTTTAAAGGAGCACTTATCCTAGGATACTTTCAAACCTGAGATTCTGAGATCCTGTATTTTTTAATATTCAACCCTTAGGTTCCTCGCTTCTAATATTCATTACTAAGTAGACGATAAAGAACAAATTAATCATAGAAAAACTTCAGAAAAACTAATAATTTAAATTGGTTATACATCTCTTGTGACAATTCTAAGGCAAAAGGCACTTTTATAGAAGTCTTTCACACTTTAACAAAGCTTGCTATATAGAAAGAAAGTGATTTGGTTGGGTATGGTGGTTCACACCTGTAATCCTAGCACTTTGGGAGGCCGAGGTGATGAGTGGATCACCTGAGGTCAGGAGTTCGAGACCAGCCTGGCCAACATGGCATGACCCTGTCTCTACTAAAAATGCAAAAGAATTATCCGAGTGTGGTGGCACGCACCTATGGTCCCAGGTACTCAGGAGGTTGAGGCAGGAGAGTTGCTTGAACCTGGGAGGTGGTGGTTACACTGAGCTGAGATCACACCATTGCACTCCAGCCTGGGGAACAGAGCAAAAATCTGTCTTAAGAAAAAAAAAAAGGAAGAAAGAAAGTGGTTCTCCTTTCCTCTCAAATGTCTCTCTATTCCTATTTAAAGCCTCTGTTGAGCTGCAGCATAATTTTACTTTTTTTCACTATTTGTCCAATACTATAAATGCACTATGGTTGAAGAGAATCTGGTGTTGTAATGGAAAACAGAATCAATCTCTTCTTATACTCTGAGCCTATAGCATGTAGTCTGTATGTCCTCATGTGGCACTTTTAAATTTTTATTGGAGAGATCTTCTCTGAAGTCATATCAAGGTGACATTGAAAGGATTTGATGGAAAGGAAAACAATTTGTGGCAAAATAGAGAGAAAAATAGTACCTGTGATACAACCTACAGGCAGAGTCAAAACTCAGTGCACAGCAACCAGAAAACAGACATCCCTTTGGTACTTTCCTTCTAATAGACTTATTTGGAGGTCTCATTAGCAAGCATGCTCCTTCCAAAGCCGTAGCCTTTCATCCTCAGATTTCATCTTTGGCTTTTCCTCATTATCAGTGCTATAGCCTTCCATAGCACAGTCACTTAGAAGGCAAAATTAACTGACTGACCTGTATGTTGTCTCCTTGTAAGTTTCAGCCTGGTCCGAGCTGACACTTGTCAGCTTTTCCCCCAGTTCACGTTGTTTTGGCCTACTGTTGTATTATCTCCTTTAGATGTCAAATTCTCCTTTCTCCTAGAACTCTCCAAAGCCATGTATTTTAATGAACCTACCCTCTGACATCACCTGCAACCAACTTAATAAATCACCCCTAGTCCTCTACCAAAGCAGATTTCTTTGAATGAGTTTTCTCATTTTGCTGTATAACCTGAATGTGGTTAGACGAAACACTTCTTTGAAGTCCGTCTCCTCCTCAGTCTGCTCTCCTCTCCATCTTAGGGGATCCTTAGGCACGAGTTTCAGGGTTTCTCTAAAGCAGCTTCTATGTTTCCTGTTATTACAACACTCTGTCCCCAGAGTCACCATCTGGGACCGTCATTGATTCTTCCAAACTGGGCACTATCTGCCCAATGTACAGCTTTGCTCATTCCAAACAAGAGGGTATTTAAAACCCAACTGCAAGTCCTACATGGTATACAGGGTATTGTTGCCAGCCACATATCATTTTGGAACTATTTTTGCCTTCTTTCTTTTTAAATCATATAGGTCTATTAATATTCAAGGAGCTATTCCCAAAAGGTGGTTAAATGCATAGAAAAAACTAAAACTAGGAAGGCTTTGCATTTTAAAGACAGCTTTCTGGTTTTGCATGGCCAATAGTATCTCCCTTTTGCTCCCTTTTCTCTGTGGAGGCCTTTGTTTGTGAAGTTATTTTTTAACCATAATAGAAAGCTTAAAGGCCAAAATACATAAAGAGAAATACTTCTTATACTCAAGAGGTTATCGAGATACCAGAGATTTTAAAATGAGCTCGTAACATTGATTCCTAAGCTCCAGGCATTTCCTTGAAGAATTTCCAAAAGACTTCAAATAAATTTTTCTTGCCAATGTTCATTTTCAGATGTGTTTAACACCAAGTTTTCTGGTGTGAATATGCATATATGACTCTAAAAACTCTACATTCAGAAACTAAAACTACACTAAAAGAAAAATAGGTTATTTTTTTATTTCCTTCATAATATGAAAGGCAATACCGCAGTTAGGAAAACAAAAGCTCTCTATCTAGTCATTACTGGATTTTAATGTCTCACAGCCTCAGTTTCCTGACTAAGCAGTGAGGTGGGCTCAGAGGTCAAATTCTATCCAGTGAAGCCTTTAGGTGTTAACATTCTTGGATTCAATCACATACTTCTAAGTTGAAGTGATTGTTTCTTATTTTTGTGGAGTTAGAACCAAATACAAATTTAGAGAGACCGCAGTCCCCATAAGACTTCACATGCTTCTGACACCAATTGCAAAGGTGTTCCCCAAACCACCCCCAGGTTTGATAGTTCTGTAGAAGGACTCACAGAATTCACTAAAGGCTGCTGTACTCATGCTGCATTACAGATAAAGAGTGCAGATGAAAATCAGACAGGGATAGAAGCACAGACAGCAGAGTCTAGGAGGAGTACAAGACACTGAGTTTGCAGGCAGCCTCTTTCTATAGAGTCAGGAGCACATTTATTTCCTGGAATGGGTGTGTAACAATTTGCATGGGGTATTGCCAACAAGGGAAGCTTCACTGAGCCTCCATGTTCAGAGTCTTTACTGAGGCTCCATTAAATAGGAATGATTGATTGTCCACATGACTGACCTCAGTTTCCAGCCCCTCAGAACGCTGGAGAATATAAGCCAAAGGCCCCAACCCTTCATCACATCGTTGGTCTATCTGGCATGGTCAGGCCCCATCTTAAATGCCATTGGTGTGGCCCCACCATGAAACACAGTGTTAGACTGTCTGGTATAACCCAAGGCTCCCAGGCAAATGAAGACATGCTTACCAGGCGAGATATCCCAAGGGCTTAGATATTACCTTCCCAAAGCCAAGGGCAATGGCCAGACCTCTTGAGGGCAAGGCAAAATTCTTTATTAAAGAAGATTTTCAGTTTTGAAAATCTTCCTGTTGAGGATAAGAAAAGATTCCTAGGACTTACTAATAAGAGGAAACCTGGCAATCCTAGTGTTTCTTAAAGTAAGATTCCAGGACCACTTGCATTAGAACCACCTGCATTAGCAAAATGCAGACTCCAAAGCCCCACTCCAAACCTACTGAATCGGGCTCTCTGTAGGAGTAGCATTGGAATATGCACTTTAAGCATTTTCCTTTAGCAGTTTTTTTATGTAGTCCAAAACTTAAGAAATGTGATTAAGATCCAAAGCCCTTATTCCTAAACGTAGAGTGAAAATAGCATGTGATATAGCAAAGAGAGAAAATGCTGCTTCTTATTCCACTGCTGGGTTTATCTTGGGCAAGTCATCGTTCCTCAAACATCATATGTTTGAAAATAACACTTAGCTACATTTCTTTTAAACAGACATTACGAATGTAGCACTCTCTTAGACTGAGAAAATATACATTGAATTACTTTGTGCTCTTGGGAAAGATGCTTGTGGAATACAAGATGGCACTCCATCTAGTTCAGCTGGCTTGGGAAAATGAGTGGATTTCTCTTTTCAGAGTATCTATATGATCACTGTTGCCCTCCTAGGTAGGGGTGTTTCTATTCATTCCTTCATTCATTCACTAATTGGTATGAGCTGTGTGGCAGACAATGTCCTTGGTGCTGAGGATGGAACAATGAACAAAACAGAAAATGCCTCGGCCTTAATGAGGCCTGGACCACATATATATTATTCCAGATAGGATAGATGCTATGCAGATTTCTTAAAGATCAGGAAAGGGCAGCTGAGAGAGGAGTTTGTTATTTAACATAGAATCTTTAGGAATGAAGTTCCTAATTTGATGAGCAGAGAAGTTAAGGCTCAGCCACAGAGTTATTTGGGTGAAGGGAAGAGCAAGTTCTAAAGCCCTGAGGCAGGAGTAGTTTCAACGGTTGTGAAGGAGAAAGTCCTGTGTGGTGGAATTAGAGGAAGACTAAGAGGAGTAGAAATAGATATGGGGGTTGGGGGTACAGAGATCTCCTTCAAGGAATTTGGAAACAAACAGGTGCATAGAAATGAAATGGTAACTTTTGGGATAGGTAAGGTCAAAAGAAGGGTTTTATAGTGCCAGTGGTTGTGCAAAGTAGACACATGTCAACATGAGAGAGAGAGAGAGAGAGAGTGTGTGTGTGTGTGGGGGGAACAACCCAGTAGTAGAGAGAGGGGAGAGTTGTCAGAGTGGTGACCTTGAGTCAGTAGGAAGGATGGCATCTCATGTATAGGTGCAGCAGTTGGCCTTGAATTAGGAACACAGACGAACTCTTTACTTTTTTCTTTCTCATTCTTATCTCTCTGATTCTCATGGTGACCTTTTATTTATTTATTTTTTATTGCATTTTAGGTTTTGGGGTACATTGGCAGAACATGCAAGACAGTTGCATAGGTACACACATGGCAGTGTGTTCTGCTGCCTTCCTCCCCTTCACCCACATTTGGCATTTCTCCCCAGGCTATCCCTCCCCACCTCCCCCTCCCACTGGCCCTCCCCTTTTCCCCCCAATAGATCCCAGTGTTTAGTACTCCCTTCCCTGCATCCATGTGTTCTCATTGTTCAACACCTGCCTATGGGTGAGAAGATGCGGTATTTCATTTTCTGTTCTTGTGTCAGTTTGCGGAGAATGATGTTCTCCAGATTCATCCATGTCCCTACAAACGACACAAACTTATCATTTTTGATTGCTGCATAATATTCCATGGTGTATATGGGCCACATTTTCCCAGTCCAGGCTATCATCGATGGGCATTTGGGTTGATTCCAGGTCTTTGCAGGTTTATTGCAGTAAACAGTGCTGCAATAAACATTCGTATGCATGTGTCCTTATAGTAGAACGATTTATAGTCCTTTGGATATATACCCAGTAATGGGATTGCTGGGTCAAATGGAATTTCTATTTCTAGGTCCTTGAGGAATCGCCACACTGTCTTCCACAATGGTTGAACTAATTTATATTCCCACCAGCAGTGTAAAACTGTTCCTATTTCTCCACATCCTCTCCAGCATCTGTTGTCTCCAGATTTTTTAATGATCGCCATTCTAACTGGCGTGAGATGGCATCTCAATGTAGTTTTGATTTGCATTTCTCTAATGACCAGTGATGATGAGCATTTTTTCATATGTTTGTTGGCCTCATGTATGTCTTCTTTTGTAAGTGTCTGTTCATATCCTTTGCCCATTTTGAATGGGCTTGTTTTTTTCCTGTAAATCTGTTTGAGTTCTTTGTAAATTCTGGATATCAGCCCTTTGTCAGATGGGTAAACTGCAAAAGTTTTTTCCCATTCTGTTGGTTGCCAATTCACTCTAGTGACTGTTTCTTTTGCCGTGCGGAAGCTGTGGAGTTGGATTAGGTCCCATTTGTCTATTTTGGCTTTTGTTGCCAATGCTTTTGGTGTTTTGGTCATGCAGTCCTTGCCTACTCCTATGTCCTGAATGGTTTTGCCTAGATTTTCTTCTAGGGTTTTTATGGTGCCAGGTCTTATGTTTAAGTCTTTAATCCATCTGGAGTTAATTTTAGTATAAGGTGTCAGGAAGGGGTCCAGTTTCTGCTTTCTGCACATGGCTAGCCAGTTTTCCCAACACCATTTATTTTTATTTATTTATTTTTTTTTTGGTTGGGGGGAGGAAGGCAGGAAGGGAGGGAAAGAGGACAGTAGGGAGGAAGGAAGGGATGAAGGAAGGAAGGAAGGGAGGAAGGGGGGAGGGGGGGAGGGAAGAGAAGGAAGGAAATCAAGCAATGAGAGAGACATTGCTGACCTGGATCTAGAGGTTTACAAGTTGATTTCTTTTTTTTTTGAGAGAAGGAAAGAAAAAAAAAATAAGTAAAGGAGAGGAAGAAAGAGGAAGAGAAAGAGGGAGAGTAAACGGAAATATTGCTTTATTCTGAAAAAAATTGGGTATTAATAATGGCCAATCAATGTTTCATTTAAATTTATGGGTAGGTGTGATGTGGTATTGACAAGAATGTGTATTTTGTGTATTTGAAGTGGAGAGCTCTATAAATATTTATTAAGTTTACTTGTTCCGGATCTGAGTTCAAGTCCTTGATATCCTTATTAATTTTCTGTCTCATTGAATCTAAGTCTCTATGTATCTCGGTGTTAGGATCGTTAGCTCTTGTTGTTGCATTGATCCTTTTACCACTATATCTTTTTTGCTTTAAAATCTATTTTATCAGATACGAGAATTGCAACTCCGGCTTTTTATTTATTTATTATTTATTTTTGCTCTCCATTTGGTTGGTAAATCTTTCTCCATCCCTTTGTTTTGAGTCTTTGTGTATCCTTGCATGTGAAACAGGTCTGGATATAACATGCTGTTGGGTTTTGGCTGTGTCTTCTGATTGGGGGATTTAGTCTATTTAAATTTAGGGTGACTGCCATTTGATGTTGACTGGCTGTTTTATCCATTCGTTGGTGTAAATTCTTCTTTATGTTGGTGCTCTTTACTTTTTGGTGTATTTTTAGAAAGGCTAATACTGGTTGTTTCTTTCCGTGTGTAATGCTTCTTTCAGAAGCTCTTGTAAAGCAGGCCTGGTGGTAATAAAATCTCTGAGTTCTTGCTGGTTCATAAAAGATTTTATTTTTCTTTCAGTTGTGAAGCTTAGTTTGGCTGGATATGAAATTCTGGGCTGAAAGTTCTGTTCTTTGAGGATGTTGAATATTGGCCCCCACTCTCTTCTGGCTTGTAGAGTTTCTGTTGAGAGATCTGCTGTAAGTCTGATAGGCTTGCCTTTGTGGGTAACCTGACCTCTCTCTCTGGCTGCCCTTAGTATTTTCTCCTTCGTTTCAACCCTGGTGAATCTAACGATTATGTGCCTTGGGGTTGCTCTTCTTGAGGAATATCTTTGTGGTGTTCTCTGTATTACCTGGGGTTGAATGTTGACCTGCTTTGCTAGTTTAGGAAAATTTTCCTGAATAATATCCTAAAGGGTATTTTCCAGCTTGGATTCATTCTCTCCTTCGCATTCAGGTACACCTATCAAACGTAAATTTGGTCTTTTCACATAGTCCCACATTTCTTGGAGACTTTGCTCATTCCTTTTTATCCTTTTTTCTCTAATCTTTTCTTCACGTTTTATTTCATTAAGTTGGACTTTGATCTCTGATATCCCTTCTTCTGCTTGAACAATTCGAGTGTTTAAACCTGTGCATACTTCTTGCAGTTCCTGTATTGTATTCTTCAGTTCCATTAATTCACTCATACTCCTCTCTAAGTTGTCTATTCTCAATAGGATTTCATCAAACCTTTTTTCAAAGTTCCTAGTTTCTTTACGTTGGGCTACAACATGTTCTTTTAACTCACCGAAGTTTGTTATTATCCATTCCTTGAAGAGTGATTCTGTCATTGGGATGCGCTCCTTCTCCGTCAAGCCTTGTTCCATTGTTGATGTGGAACTGTGATCATCTTTAGAGGGAGAGGCGTTCTGACTTTGAGTATTCTCAGCTTTTTTACGCTGGTTTCTTCCCGTCATTGTAAATTTATCCTCCTGTCCTCTTTGAATTTACCAACTTTCAGATTAGGTCTCTTGAGTGGGCGTCCATGTTGTTAGTTCCCAGGGCCAGAGCAGCAGCGTTATAACTGATGGTGCTTTTCTGCCCAGGATTCTCCTGTCTGGCTTCCTTCTTGTGTCCGTAGTAGGTGACTCTGCCTTCCCGGGGCTCCAAACCTCGGTCAGAAGGGGAACCGGTCCCGTTTACTCTGCGCCAAACGCTGCCGCGCCGAGGGGCCGTCACAGCCACTGCGCCAGGCTCTGGTGTTGTGCTGGGGGCCCTTGTGGGTCCTCCGAACCTGTTTACTCTGCTCCGAGAGCTGCCACGCTGAGGTGCTGGTGGAACCACTGCGCTGGTCACGAGAGTCGCGCTGGCCACCCATGTGTTTCCTCCACTGGGGATCTTCTGCTCCGTGAGCGACCAGAATTTGTCTGAAAGTGTGGTGTCCTCCAGTTCTCCGCTCCTTCCCTGAGAGCTGCAATCCTGGGATGTTAGCGATCAGCCATCTTGGATCCAGGTCCCCAACACCATTTATTAAACAGGGAATCCCCATTGCTTGTTTTTGTCAGGTTTATCAAAGATTGTATGGTTGTAGCTATGTTGTGTTGCCTCCGATGCCTCTGTTCTGTTCCATTGGTCTATATCTCTGTTTTGGTACCAGTACCATGCTGTTTTGATTACTGTAGCCTTGTAGTATAGTTTGAAATCCGGTAGTGTGATGCGCCCCACTGTGTTCTTTTTGCTTAGAATTGACTTGGCTATGCGGGCTCTCTTTTGGTTCCATATGAAGTTCATGGTGGTTTTTTCCAGTTCTGTGAAGAAAGTCAATGGTAGCTTGATGAGGATAGCATTGATTTTGTAAATTACTTTGGGCAGTATAGCCATTTTCACAATATTAATTCTTCCTAACCATGAACATGGAATGCTTCTCCATCTGTTTGTGCCCTCTCTTATTTCATTGAGCAGTGGTTTGTAGTTTTCCTTGAAAAGGTCACTTACATTCCTTGTCAGTTGTATTCCTAGATATTTTATTCTTTTTGTATCAATTGTGAATGGCAGTTCGTTCTTGATTTGGCTTTCTTTAAGTCTGTTATTGGTGTAGACAAATGCTTGTGATTTTTACACATTGATTTTATATCCTGAGACATTGCTGAAGTTGCTTATCAGTTTCAGGAGTTTTTGGGCTGAGGCGATGGGGTCTTCTAGGTATACTATCATGTCGTCTGCAAATAGAGACAATTTGGCTTCCACCTTTCCTATTTGAATACCATTTATTTCTTTTTCTTGCCTGATTGCTCTAGCTAGAACTTCCAGTACTATATTGAATAGGAGTGGTGAGAGAGGGCATCCTTGTCCAGTGCCAGATTTCAAAGGGAATGCTTCCAGTTTTTGCCCATTCAGTATGATATTGGCTGTTGGTTTGTCGTAAATAGCTTTTATTACTTTGAGATACGTTCCATCGATACCTAGTTTATTGAGGGTTTTTAGCATAAAGGGCTGTTGAATTTTGTCAAATGCCTTCTCTGCATCAATTGAGATAATCATGTGGTTTTTGTTTTTGGTTCTGTTTATGTGGTGAATTACATTTATAGACTTGTGTATGTTGAACCAGCCTTGCATCCCCAGGATGAATCCTACTTGATCATGATGGATAAGTTTTTTGATGTGCTGTTGCAATCAGTTTGCCAATATTTTATTGAAGATTTTTGCATCTATGTTCATCATGGATACTGGCTTGAAGTTTTCTTTTCTTGTTGGGTCTCTGCTGGGTTTTGGTAACAGGATGATGTTGGTCTCATAAAATGATTTGGGAAAGATTCCCTCTTTTTGGATTATTTGGAATAGTTTCAGAAGGAATGGTACCAGCTCCTCTTTGTGTGTCTGGTTGAATTCAGCTGTGAACCCATCTGGACCTGGGCTTGTTTTGTGTAGTAGGCTCTTAATTGCTGCCTCGACTTCAGACCTTGTTATTGTTCTATTCATAGTTTCGGCTTCCTCCTGGTTTAGGCTTGGGAGGACACAGGTGTCCAGGAATTTATCCATTTCTTCCAGGTTTACTAGTTTATGTGCATAGAGTTGTTTGTAATATTCTCTGATGATGGCTTGAATTTCTGTGGAATCTGTGGTGATTTCCCCTTTATCATTTTTTATTGCATCTATTTGGTTGTTCTCTCTTTTCTTTTTTATCAGTCTAGCTAGTGGTCTATTTTGTTGATCTTTTAAAAAAAAAAACCAGCTTTGGATTTATTGATTTATTGAAGGGTTTTTCGTGTCTCTATTTCCTTCAGTTCAGCTCTGATCTTAGTTATTTCTTGCCTTCTGCTAGGTTTTGAGTTTTTTTGATCTTGCTCCTCTAGCTCTTTCAATTTTGATGATAGGGTGTCAATTTTAGATCTCTCCTCTCTTCTCATATGGGCACTTATTGCTATATATTTTCCTCTAGAGACTGCTTTAAATGTGTCCCAGAGATTCTGGTATGTTGTGTCTTCATTCTCATTGGTTTCGAAGAACTTCTTTAGTTCTGCCTTCATTTCATTGTTTATCCAGTCAACATTCAAGAACCAGTTGTTCAATTTCCATGAAGCTGTGTGATTCTGAGTTAGTTTCTGAATTTTGAGTTCTAACTTGATTGCGCTATGGTTTGAGAGACTGTTTGTTATGATTTCAGTTGTTTTGCATTTGCTGAGGAGTGCTTTACTTCCAATTATGTGGTCCATTTTAGAGTAGGTGTGATGTGGTGCTGAGAAGAATGTATATTCTGTGGATTTGGGGTGGAGAGTTCTGTAAATGTCTATCAGCTTTGCTTGTTCTAGGTCTGAGTTCAAGCCCTGGATATCCTTGTTAATTTTCTGTGTGGTTGATCTGTCTAATATTAACAATGGAGTGTTACAGTCTCCCATTTTTATTGTGTGGGAGCCTAAGTCTCTTTGTAAGTCATTAACAACTTGCCTTATATATCTGGGTGCTCCTGTATTGGGTCTATGTATATTTAGGATCGTTAGCTCTTCTTGTTGTATTGATCCTTTTACCATTATGTAATGGCCTTCTTTGTCTCTTTTGATCTTTGTTGCTTTAAAGTCTATTTTATCAGAGATGAGAATTGCAACTCCTGCTTTTTTTTTTTTTTTTTTTTTTTTTTTGCTCTCCATTTGCTTGGTAAATCTTGCTCCATCCCTTTATTTTGAGCCTTTGTGTATCCTTGCATGTGGGATGGGTTTCCTGGATACAGCACACTGATGGGTTTTGGTTTTTTATCCAATTTGCCAGTCTGTGTCTTTTGATTGGTGCATTTAGCCCATTTACATTTAGGGTTAATATTGTTATGTGTGAATTTGATACTGCCATTTTGATGCTAGCTGGCTGTTTTGCCCATTAGTTGATGTATATTCTTCATTTTGTTGATGCTCTTTAGCATTTAGTGTGATTTTGGAATGGTTGGTACTGGTTGTTCCTTTCTATGTGTAGTGCCTCTTTCAGGAGCTCTTGTAAAGCAGACCTGGTGGTGACAAAATCTCTGAGTACTTGCTTGTTCACAAAGGATTTTATTTTTCCTTCACTTATGAAGCTCAGTTTGGCTGGATATGTAATTCTGGGTTGAAAGTTCTTTTCTTTAAGGATGTTGAATATTGGACCCCACTCTCTTCTGGCTTGTTGAGTTTCTGCCAAGAGATCTGCTGTGAGTCTGATGGGCTTCCCTTTGTGGGTGACCCTACCTTTCTCTCTGGCTGCCCTTAGTATTTTCTCCTTCATTTCAACCCTGGTGAATCTGACAGTTATGTGCCTTGGGGTTGCTCTTCTTGCGGAGTATCTTTGTGGTGTTCTCTGTATTTCCTGGATTTGAGTGTTGGCCTGCCTTGCTAGGTTGGGGAAATTTTCCTGGATAATATCCTGAAGAGTATTTTCCAGCTTGAATTCGTTCTCTTTGTCACCTTCTGGTACACCTATCAAATGTAGGTTAGGTCTCTTCACATAGTCCCACATTTCTTGGAGACTTTGTTCATTCCTTTTGGTGCTTTTTTTCTCTAATCTTGGTTTCTCATTTTATTTCATTGAGTTGATCTTCGACTTCTGGTATTCTTTCTTCTGCTTAGTCAATTTGGCTGTTGAATCTTGCGCATGCTTCGCAAAGTTCTCGTGTTGTGTTTTTCAGCTCCTTCAATTCATTCATATTCCTCTTTACGTCATCCATTCTTGTTATCATTTCCTCCAATCTTTTTTCAAATCTTTTTTCAAGGTTCCTAGTTTCTTTGCATTGATTTAGAACATGTTCTTTTAGCTCATAGAAGTTTCTCATTACCCACCTTCTGAAGTCTAATTCCATCATTTCATCACAGTCATTCTCCATCCAGCTTTGTTCCCTTGCTGGTGAGGAGTTTTGGTCCTTTGTAGGAGGCGAGGTGTTCTGGTTTCAGGTGTTTTCCTCCTTTTTGTGCTGGTTTCTTCCCATCTTTGTGGATTTATCCACCTGTCATCTAAGTAGTTGCTGACTTTTTGATTGGGTCTCTGAGTGGACGCCTAGATTGTTGATGATGAGGTATTTCTGTTACTTAGTTTTCCTTCTAACAGTCTAGCCCCTCTGCTGTATGACTGCTGAGGTCCACTCCAGGCCCTGCTTGCCTGGAGAACTCCTGTAGCAGCTGCGGAACAGTGAGGGATGCTACCAGTTTCTTCTTCTGCTATCTTTGTCACAGGATGATGCCTGCCAAATGTCAGTCTGATCAGTCCTTTCTGAGGTGACTCTTTGGATATACAGGGGTCAGGGAGCTGCTTGAGGAGACGGTCTGTACTTTATAGGAGCTTAAGTGCTGAGCTGTGAGCTCTGTTGTTCATTCAGGGCTGTTAGGCTGCTGTGTTTAAGTCTACTGCAGCAGAACTCATAAAACCCCTTTTTTTCCTCAGATGCTCTGTCTTGGGGAGTTGGGGCTTTCTTTATGAGTGTCTATTGCACTATCCTGCCCAGCTAGGAGGCAGTCTAGTCACTATTTGCCTGCTGAAGCTCCGCCCTGCTTGCATGGGTTTCGCCCTGTTGCTGCAGGCTCTGCTCTGCAGCCACGGTCTCCACCCTGTAGCCATGGTCTCCGCCCTGCTGCCACGGGCTCTGCCTTGAAGCGGAGTCTCTCTGTTATGGCGGGTTGCCTCGGCAATGGCAGGCTGCATCAGCAATGGGAGTGTACCCCAGTAGGAGCAGATTGCCTCGGTAATGGCGGACGCCCCTCCCCCACCGAGCTGCATCGTCCTGGGTTCAGCTGTGCCCACAGTGAAACTCTCCACCTGGAGCATTTCGAATCGCCGTTTTGTTGGTCCCTGTGGGGGTGAAACCCACCAAGCCTGCTCACCTGGCTCCCTGCCTCAGTGCGCCTTTTTTTTTTTTTAAGTTGAATGGTTGGCTCTCTCCCAGGTGTTTCAGTCACCTGCTGTTAGGGCACCAGGATCTGCGTGATTTCCTGTGCAGTGACCCACTGTGCTGGCTCAAATGCTGCTTCCCAGGAATCTCCTGGTCTGGCTCACTGTCCAAGTCCCGTTTAATCAGATGGATATGCTAATCTGCCCTCCCAAATCTCAGATTGCCAGTTTAACAAGGCACCTACACCAGTGTGTTTTGTGTGGAGTGTTGCAGAGTACCACTGCACTGCGGCGCCGGCCGAAGTGGCTGCACCAGCCTAAACAGCTGCGCTGGTATCCCATGTCTCTCCTACACCTGGGAATTTCCCCATTCTATGGGCAACAAAGATCCGTCTGGAAATGCGGCTTTGACTCACCCTCTGCATGTTCACTGAGAGCTGCAATCCTGAGTTGTTCTTACCGTGCCATCTTGAATCAACCTCACCTTTTATTTATTTATTTATTTTGAGACAGAGTCTTGCTCTCTCACCAGGCTGGAGTTCAGTGGAGTGATCTCAGCTCCTCGGCTCAATGCAATGTCTGCATCTTGGGATCAAGCAATTCTCCTGCCTCAGCCTCCCAAGTATCTGGGACTGCAGGCGTACACCACCAGGCCCAGCTAATTTTTTTGTATTTTAATAGAGATGGGGTTTCACCATGTTGGCCAGTATGGTCTCAATCTCCTGACCTCATGATCCACCTGCCTCAGCCTCCCAAAGTGCTGGGATTACAGGCATGAGCCACCACACCCAGCCAGTGACCTTATTTTCAGCCTTCCTGCCTCTTCTCATGACCCTTTCATGTTAAATAAATCCTTTTTTCTTCTGATGTACAGTTAGTCCTTCATGCAGAAAAAAAAATTACAGGAAACAAGAAAATATATACATAACACTGCTCACCATAGAGTGAGGCTGAATTATATCTGTTCTGCCAATTACCAGTTTTGTTGTATGAGTCAAATGAGATTTATTGTACAGAAGATCCCCTGGGAAGCTACCACTCCTCTAACCTTATTTAAGAATGGAAGAAATAAATCACTATCTAAACGAAATAGTGTTAGCTGGTCTGCCCGTCATGCTCACAATATATCACTGTCCTTCTTTTCTCTTAGCCTGTTCTGTATTGCATAGCCAAATTTTTTCTGCTACTTCAACTGAAACTGCAGGTTGAATTTCTAAATGCTCCTTCACCAGCTGAGAAAACTCAGAGCCAAAAAACCTGTTGTTGGTCAGTTGTTAAATTTTTCACTCAGTATATGTATGAAGGCTGGAGTGGTTTGTTGAGTTAGAGTGAGAGCAAATAGTGCCACCTGCTGGAATTACACTGGAAGGGGGGAGCGTGAATATGCCAAGAGCTCTCCATGGTTTTGTCCCATTCATTGCTTTAAGCCATTCAGATGAAGTCATGGGTCTGCTTTATTCAATAGTAATTTCTTCCACCTATATTCTCTTCTGATGTCAATATGCCACTTGTGTATTTCTCTTTGAGTATTTCTATTTTCTTCCTGTAATGATTCAGTATCTAAAATTACCATTAAGACTAGCTGTATTTCATTTTATTTCTCTTAGATTCTCTTGAAAAATTATAGAATGCTGCAATTTGAAAGAACCTTAGAGGAAATCTACTTCAGTAGTTTTAAACACATTTTGAACACAGAAACTTTTGGGACACCGTGGGTATAATCCTCACTTTAGACATCAAACTGAGGCCTGAAGAGTGAATGTAAAAAGACTGAACAGCCTAGGCTCTATATCAGTTAAGATGCTTTCAGCTATGATAAAAATGGCTTGAACAATAACGTAAAAGTATCTCATGTAAGAAATCCTAAGGTAGATGGCTTCAAATTAATTTAAAAGTTGAATAGACCAGGTGTAGGGGCTCATGTCTGTAATCCCAGCACATTGGGAGTCTGAGGTGGATGGATAGCTTGAGCCCACAAGTTCGAGAAGAGCCTCGGCAACATGTCAAAACCCCATCTCTACAAAAAAAAAAAAAAAAACACAAAAATTAGCTGGGCTTGGTGGTTTGCTCCTGTAGTCTCAGCTACCTGGGAGGCTGAGGTGGAGAATCATCTGAGCCCAGGAGGTCAAGGTTGCAGTCAGCTGTGATCACACTGCTGCACTCCAGCCTGGATGACAGAGCAAGACCCTGTCTCAAAAACTAAAACTAAAAATTTTTTTAAGTTGAACAATGTCAGCAATGACCCAGGCTCATCCCCTGTTCTCTCTGTCCTCTGTATCTCTGATACTTGTGAGACAGCTCCAGCAACATTAAGAACCACAACTTCCCACCTAATATTAAGGGGAAGAAAAGGGACTGCCTTTTCCTTACCAAAAGACTCCACTTATGTCCCATTGGCTAGAAGGGAATGATGTGTCCCACTCGAAGTGGGTGGCTGGCAAGGAGCCTGGAATTGCCATCTTTCCCTCTGTTAAACCCAGATCCACCCTGTGGGCCTGGGGTAGGGCTGTCCTTACACAAAGCACAAGACTGAAAACAGGGAGATTCCAGGGTAAAATCAGGTTGGCTCACAAAGGAAAAAGGGAGAGTGACTAATTATTGGGAGGAAAATCTCCAAGTGTCTCTCCCACTTTTGCCTGTCTTCTGAGTAAGAAGCATTGACAGCTTTGCTCATACCTTCCTTAAACGTGTATATAGCTAACAACCTTGGAAAATATAGATAGCATCTTCCTCTGGGACAGAGAGTAAATTTATTTCATGGCCAGAGTAATAAATATGTTTCTCTCTGGGGAAGAAATTGAGCAAGTTTTCTAGTAGCTATTTTAAAAGATTGGGGTTTCCTAAGTCCAGGGTCCCTCAGATGTGAAGCAAAGTTATTGCATGTACAGCATCCATCTGGGATGCCCTGCATTCCCCCGCAAGGAAAAGCAATGAGAACAGGAAGCTCAGGCTACCTGCTGTGTTGTGAGTAAAGAAGTCCTTTGTCTCTGACCCAGGAGTTTCATGTCTTCTGCCGGCATCACTGAACTATGGCCATGTTAAACTAGGGTTCTGCCAGCATCATCAAACCATGGCTAACTTGTTAGCCTGCAAGTGGGGTAAAGTCCTTTCCCAGTTCTTGACACTCATGGCAAGGCAACCATTCATGTTTGGCACACTGTTCTTTCCAATGAGCCAGGCTATATGCATCCAATTCTCAAATAGTTATTTCTGGAAATCAGAATTTGTTCGGCATATAAGAAATTCCTTTTCCACAGGCAGAAATAGGGCAACACTTCAGTCTCCAACTGGAGACACACATTTAGCGAGGGTGGTGTCATTGGATTGAGTGTCTTTTATGCTGTCTCCCTTTTACTCGTTCACTGACTCTCTCTATAATTATCTCTTTTAAAATGTCAGTTGCTCTCACCCAGAAGACCAAGAGCAATCAGCCACAAACGGAACTTAGACTCTTTTAAAACACACTGGCTGTCTGACTGGGGGATGGGATTTCTCAAAGGCTTCCCACAGCAATGTCAAGGAAGCTGACATTGAGTGGCTGAGAAAAAGGGGGCCTTTTTGTGGCTCTCACACTGGGTCTTAGAGACCCTTCCTGAGGAAGCAACAGAAGGGGTGTGGAAGGTGTTAACTTCGTAAATATTTCTCCAGCAGAGCCTGAATGGAGGCTCTTGAGGAAGTAAGTTTCTCTTGGGGCCTTTGGCCTTGCGTCCTTCTCACTGCGTCCTGTGAGGGTGAGAGGCTCTGAGCTACGGCATGGTCCCGGCAACTTTCTTCCCTTCTCTACAATAAAGTATTGATGTTAAGATGATGGTGAAGAAATAGGGGATCTATTGGGATAAGCAAAGAGAAAAGTGTGGATATTTTCTAGCAACTGCTTGCACTCAGAGTTTCTCCAAGTAGTGACAATTTGATGACCTGGACATGAATTCATCATAGCAATAGGAGAATAGCAGAGGAAGTTAGAGCAGCATTTATCCCTAGGAGTCAAACCTTAGGGTTAAACTCAATTTATCCCTAAATTCTATTTCCTTGATGGCAGTTGATGCCTTTAAAATGAAACCATTTTCCTACTTAGCCAAGGAACCCTCATTCTCTTGCTGTTCTAGCAACTTACATTTTAAAAATCCTTCTGCTAAATACAGTGCTATGAGAACAGAATAGATTTAATCTGAAACCAAGGCTACTTTTCCCTCATCTGCTGCATCGGAACTACAGAGAAGGATCACACAGCTTGTGGGTCATATTATCGTCTTCCTGCATTCTGATCATGTTTCCATGGAAGCCTTGATGGAGGTCACTGGTCTGCAAGTTAAATCCATTCCCAATGACCCCTGGAGGCAGGGGCTTCTCATTTAGATGAGATATTTTACTCAAGTGCATGTCGAATCACCACAGGTGTCAAAATGAAAGTTCTCTCGCTAATAACATGAAGGATCAAATTTCCTTGGTACAATCAGGTTGATTAAATTGAGCTCTGTGTTTAAGGTCCCTATAGCTCAATAAAGTTAATGCAGCTTTCCAAGGGGCCCAACACGGAGGCAGGGAGCAGTCTAGGTCCTGAGAGAATCTGGCCCACTGTGGTTTTTAAATTAGAAGTTTGATTGCTTGTGACACTGTCTCAAACTGGTACCAGCCAAAAGAAGCTGAATTTTCCATTAGCCCAGGAAAAAATGACAGATATTTAATTAAACTGCTTAGAGATTAGGTAGAAGGCTTATTGATGGATAGAGGGGCTGAGTATCTTTATAAGCAAAGTTAGGAAATTCACTGCTGTGCCACATCTTTAATGTTAAAAATAATTCACCCAGCTTAAGGGAGCTGAAGATGTGTATCCTGCTTCAGCATGAAGCTGCCTCTGCTGTCAATCACAAGAAAAAATATACATTTTAAAAGCTTGTTTATAAACTACTAGGTGGTCACTGAGGAACTTGACATAAAACGTAAAATGTGAAATAAGAAAGTTACTTATAGCTAAACTTAATAAAGTAATCAATCCATCTGCCAATTGTTGAGAGGTGACTTACTGCAGGAAAGGTTGATTTGGAGGTGATCTCTTAGAAAAAAAGAATAATTTCTGGTCAGTGCTAGAGGGTAGGTTACCAGAAGGAGCCCACATCCCAGATGGGGAATAACCAAGGTTTGCAACAGATGATGTACAACAATTTCTGATTATTCTTCCGAACTATTGTGTTACTTTTTGGGTAGCCACAGGTGGTTGAAAAATGTAGGTCACCTTCATTGCATCAACAATTTCAGTAGAGTATAAAGATCAATAAAATACAGTTTCACAAAGTCCCCTAAAGCAGTGGCTATGTATTAACATTTCCTGGGGAGTTTAAAAAAAATACTAATGCCAACTCTGGGCTAACTGAGTCAAAATCTCTAGACACATTTCAGGAGATCTCCAGGTGACTATGAATCACTTCCCAAGGAGCTACTGAAAAGGTAAATTGTATGTGGAATTAAAAGATCTCAAGCTCTGAAATCTGGCAAACCTTGGTTCAGTTCCTGACTCCGCTAACTTACCTAATCTAAGACACTCAACATATGCTAACTTCTCCAGACTTCAGTTTCCTTATCTGGAGGAGGTCAGTGATGGTCACATCTTGGAAGGTTTCTAAGGGAATAAATGCATACCTGGCACATAGGCCCCAATACACATGTATTTTCCTCCCCTTGGTTATTAATGGTTAATGATTGACGTTTATCCTTCCTCCACTGATTTTGCCATCGACCTTTGTAGGAAGTAACAGGCTCAGATGAGTTTTTCTCTTCCTGCTTAGGTTGTCTTCTAGAATTTACTGCTATTTGGTCTATGGGAGAAAAATACTCATGTCTTTCATGCTTTCTGCTCCTCCAGCTGCCACAGAAGTGTCCTTTTCATTTGATGTGGGAAATGGGCCAGTAGAGATTGTAGTGAGGTCACCGACACCTCTCAACGATGACCAGTGGCACCGGGTCACTGCAGAGAGGAACGTCAAGCAGGCCAGCCTGCAGGTGGACCGGCTGCCCCAGCAGATCCGCAAGGCCCCAACAGAAGGCCATACCCGCCTGGAACTCTACAGCCAGCTATTTGTTGGTAAGTACTGGAAAGGAACCATGACTTCCCTCTGTTGATTTTTAAGAGCCTACACAGTGCAAAAAAATAAAAATCAGCCTATGCAAAGTTTTGATAGCGATCCCTCCAAAAGTATGTTGGCCTCTTGTAGTCTCCTTTATGACAAAATGGTACAAGGAAGAAGGTTCAGGAGACCTGGATCTCATTCCACTTCCCCTCCTGGGAGCTCACTGTCCTCGGCTATAAAATCAGAGTGCAGGCTGAAATACGTCTCAGGTCTCTCTGATATCTGCAATTTTAGGTTTATGGTTTTAGAAGTATGTAAAGGTATTTGATCATTTAGGGCACTTGTAACTGTGAGGAAGAAAGAAAGGAGGGAGGGAGGGAATGGGCCAAGCAGATTTTTTTTGAAATGATACATTTGAAGCCATTCCTTTCTTGCCTATTCTCAAGGTTCTAGGCAGGGAAAGATTTAGACTTTTCCTGACACAGGAAAAAAGGTCAGTACAAAGAAGAAATTTCAACAGAGGAAAAAGTGAAACTACCTATGCAAAAGGTGGATCCAGCCACCCAGTCTAATCTTTTTCACCAATCTTTTTGCTGTTGACATATTTCAGATGAACCTAAAATAACTTCAAATTCATACCCGTTTCCCATGGCTAGCTGAATTTTAAATTTTGTTTTCGAGAATATTCATAGGTTAGGAAATTAGCAACTTTTCCTCTGCTGAATGAAAAAAAAAAAAAAAGAAGTGAGTTTAAAGGACTTTGTGGGTATATCATCTTAGACCCCTCTGTAGGCTTCTGGAAATAATTGATCAGTGCAGTCAACTGTGGAAGCCTCCGACGAAGCAAGACAAGAGTGTGACCTGGTGGCCGTTCCTATTCATAACGTCTGCTGCTTGGGCTCCACCCTCCGTTAGAGCCTCACTGAGAGCCAGTTAATTTTAACAAGCGGCAGAGTCTCCACAGTGTCTTTCGCAGTTGTGTTGGGATGCTCGAAGAGCAGTGGAATGTCATTAAAGGGAAGGTAAAATTAGATCTCCCTTCATTTTGCGTGATGTCAGCAAACCACATAGCGAAGGTGTGAGTCAATGAGCTTTGAAAGTGAGAATGACTTTCAACAACCACATCAGCTGGGGCTATGAAAGAGTCATGGATTTAGAAATAAAGTATTTCCTAATTATGACTGGAAAGCTACCCTTTCCAAATCCTTCCCTCAAGTTATAGATCACAAAATTACACGTTATTTTTTAATTAGCTAAATAGTAGGTCCATTGATCCCCGCTGAACACAGTAAACAAATTTCACTTCATCAGCATCTGTTGCCCAGATTACCTAGGACAAGATTCTTCCTACATACTGTTAATTCCAAATATACTGGGTAACTTCTATTTGGTTTTCATCATAACAAGTGACCCTACTTGACTCAGTTCCTTGTTTTTTTCACCTTGCCCCTGGGTATAGAAGTTCAACTTTAGTTTTATCCCTTTCTGTTGGGTAACTGTGACTGCATGCAGGAATTCTGAAGATGTGGTAAGGTTGTAAAATGAAGAGATGGAAGAGTATTTATTATGACCTTGGAAGGAACATCAATTCACTTAAAGAAAGTGACCCAAGAATAACTTATAAAAAAATGAGCAGGGATATGAGAACAGAGTTCTACAGAACCATGAAATTTAATATCCCAGGAAAAGAATATCCCAGGAAGAATGAAGAAGAATAGAAAGAATGCGGGAAGGAAAATTAGGAAAGGGTAACATCACGGGAGGGGAGGATTTTATTTAAAAGGTAATGGCAAATAATATCAAGCCATTGATATGATTTTACTCAATAATAAGGCTGTAAAATAAGGCTGGAATTGTGTGTGCGTGTGTGTTTGTGTGTGTGTGTGTGTGTGTGTGTGTGTTGAGATGGAATCTCACTCTGTGGCCCAGGCTGGAGTGCAATGGCATGATCTCAACTCATGACTCACTGCAACCTCTACCTCCCGGGTTCAGGTGATTCTCCTGAGCAGCTAGGATTACAGGTGCCCGCCACCACACCCAGCTAATTTTTGTCTTTTTAGTACAGAAGGGCTTTCACCATGTTGACCAGGCTGATCTTAAACTCCTGATCTCAGGTGATCTGCTTTCCTTGGCCTTCCAAAGTGCTGGAATTACAGGTGTGAGCCACTGTGCCCAGCCTGTGTTTTCTAAATTTAGTAATTGTAAAACCATTAGTGATCACAGAAAGGGAAATTTCAGAGCAGTAAGCTGATGGGCTTAGTCAGCAATTTCTGACTAGAAAATAGTACGTCTCTAGTTCCAGTTTCTAATTCTCTGTCTCTTTAAAGGGTGGGGGGCATAAGGTATATCTCCCAGATATGAGCTATTTGGACCAATTTGTGAAATATTGTTCAGTAATAGAAGTCTACCCCAGGGGCAGTGAGAGGGGTTGTTACAAAATTAAAAAAAAAAAAAAAAAAAAAAAAAAAAAAAAAAACAGAGTCCAAGCATGGTGGCTCACTCCTGTAATCCCAGAACTTTGGGAGATGGGCGGATCACAAGGTCAGGAGTTCAAGACCAGCTTAGCCAACATGTTGAAACCCCGTCTCTGGACGTGGTGGTGCATGCCTGTAATCTCAGCTACTCAGGAGGCTGAGGCAGGAGAATTACTTGAACACAGGAGGTGGGACAGTGAGCCAAGATCACGTCATTGCACTCCAGCCTGGGGAACAGAGCAAGACTCTGCCTCAGAAAAAAAAATTAAAACTAACACATAGTTTAACAGCTATGAATTTCTAGAGCCACTAATCCCTAAATTATTCAGTAAGAATTTAGGCTCTTGGGTGTTAGTCTCAGTTCACCTCTAATATAAAAGCTTTTTCTTGACCAAGTATCACCATTTTCCCTCTGTGAGTATCTTTTATTTGTATGTATTTTTTTAAGATAGAGTCTTGTTCTGTTGCCCAGGCTGGAGTACGGTGGCGTGATTGTGGCTTACTGCAGCCTCAACCTCCCAGGCTCAAGGGATCCTCCCACCTCAGCCCCCAGGTAGCTGGGACTATAGGGTCATGTCACTATGCCTGGCTAATTATTATTTGTTTATTTTTATTTTTTGTGGAGTTGAGGTCTCCCTATGTGGCCCAGACTGATCTCGAACTCCTGGGCTCAAGTGATGCTCCCACTTCAGCCTCCCAAAGTGCTGGGATTATAGGCGCGAGCCACCATTGCCTGGCCTCTTCCAGTATTAGACATTTTTGATCATGTGCTTAGGAATGCGTGAACAGGACCAGGGCTGTCAAGAGGTCAGCCTTCCCACAGTGGTGTGTGGTTAATAATATGGTCTTTGACTACCACCTCTGTGTCTTGCCAACTCAGAAACAACTGACATATTGCTTAATATTTCTGTGCTAAATAGGAACACTGCTCCTACCACAGAGTATTAAATGAGATATTCCATGCTAAGCACTCAAGAGAGTACCTGGCCCAGGGTCCGTAATTCTAATCTCATCGTCTTTCATTGGTTTTACAAAGGTGGTTTCAGTCTTCTAACAGGGAGGGGACCAGTTTTTGGGAGGGGCCATTATCATCCTTGCTTTCAAGCTCAACTCTAAACCAAATACCTCCCGTGGTTCGTTCAGCCTGACTCGTGCCCCGGAATGAGCAAGGACAGCCAGGCCGTAAGGCTAGAAGCAGGATGGAGTGAGCCATGCTGGACTTCTCTTGCTGTCATAATCTTTGCAAAGGCGATGTCATTAGCAAGGCTGGGCTCACATGTGCTTTTGCGAAGTAACGGAAAAAAACAGAGAAGACACAGTTCTCCTCACTGTACATCTGAAAATAATTAGAAGCTGTCATCCCAAAAGGGTTAACACAGGTCTTTTGGAAGTTATAAGACTCTAAAGATGATTCTGGTTTAATCAAAAAGTAACAAATACATTTAAAAATTAAGAGACACAGAAAAAAGCACTTGCTGGTATTTGTCTGAAAGTGCAGGAAACTTTTCCCCTTCTTGGATCTAAAATGAGTGGCTAGCATATGACGAGCTCCCTGGATGGCCCAGCAGAAGCACTGAAGCCACATGGTGACCCGAAGCCTCAGCCAGTCCAGGTGCTGACCTGAGCTGTCTGTGGGCCAGATTTTTCTTAGGAGGTGGTGAAAGCAAACAAGCTCGTGGTCATTGTCTACGCATGAATGACACCAGACTGGATTGAGCAAAGCCCTCTTTGGCAGAGACATACAGGAATTTGGAGTCCTGACAGCTGTTAACGGTGGCAGGACTGGGAGGAAACAAGGTATCTGCTGGGCCCCCAGCCTGGGAGCCTGGCTACCAGCCCAGGGCATGGCCAGGAGCTGGCAAGAGACCATCGCAGCAGGGAGCCAAGCAGCCTGTTCAGGTCAGGGGGCTAGGATAGGGTTAGCATGCAGCAAGTGAGATGCTAGACAGACCATGCCATTGCTCTTGGCAGTCATTGAGGGAGGAGATCAAAATTAGAAGGCTGCTTCAGACAGCTTCAGGAAGAAGTCAAGCTCCTAAGTGGCTCCTTGAGAGAGGTTAGGTCATCTTAAGTCATGACAAAGGTCCACGTGCAACTCACTTGGCTCTGGCCTCTTTTGAAATCTCTCCAGAGGCTAAAGGGAACTATCTTTTGTGCAAGCTGTGGACACAAAGGAGTTGAAAAATCACTCTCTATGCTTCAAGTTATTTTGCGTTGGTCAGAAAGCCCAACTGAGACTCCATGGAAGATGTGCTGTCTTTAGGAGAACTCAGAGACTCCCTGAGAGCAGAGAAGCCCGCAGCCTCCTCTTCCTCTGACAGCTGGTCTGTCGGGAGACTTCTTTCCTGGGTGGCAACCTGAGTTTATGGAGGAGTTGAGGTTTATTAAATGGATGTATAAGCAACTAGGGACTGAAATGTTGCAACCATTCTGAGTCCAGCCTTCCCCAACTCTAAAATATAGTTTGTTTGGTCAGCTGCTCCTCAGACTTTTTGTATTCCAAAATCACAAATGGATCATTGCAGTGCCATCTGAAATGCAATGTTGTTGAGAGAGCAAAGAGAATATCAGCATTTGTGTGTAAAGGAGAAAAAAGGAATTCTAATCATGAAATGCACCCAAATCTATGTATGAATAAAATGGTTATTTCTCGTATCTCAAAAATTGGTAATAAAAAATGTATAACTCAGGCCAGGCACGGTGGCTCATGCTTGTAATCCCTGCACTTTGGGAGGCTGAGATGGGCAGATCACCTGCGGTCAGGAGTTCAAGACCAGTCTGGTCAACACGGTGAAACCCTGTCTTCACTAAAAATACAAAAATTAACCAGACATGGTGGCAGGCACCTGTAATTCCAGCTACTCAGGAAGCTGAGGCAGAAGAATCACTTGAACCTAGGAGGCAGAAGTCGCAGTGAGCCAAGATCACACTGCTGCACTCCAGCCTGGGTGATAGAGGGAGATCCCATCTCACAACTCAAGTTACAGGAATTATAACCTAGAGAATGTGTGCCTGCCCCTGTTTCCTGCAAACCTGCCTCAAGAGCAACCACGTGAATGCTGACTGAGACATCCTGGTGAACCTCAAGGCCAAATGTTTCACATGATTCCCCTCAGTTAATCCACACGAGTCTATAACGTGGACAACATTGCTGCTTTTTGTTTTATTTTCACATAAACGATTAGTTGACTCACCCAAGGTCGTGCACTTAGGAAGAGACAGAGATGGGATTTGGTCGTAAACAGTCTGATTCCAAAGACTCCGTGCTTAATCATTCCTCTTGACAAAGCAAAAATTGCACCGGACAAAGCTGAACAGGCAAGGAAGATCTTCATTCAGGGCTATTGCTTCATTCTGGTAGCGAAACCAGAATGCAGTTGAGCTCGACTCCACTTCAGCTAAGGGCAGGAGATTTTTTTCTTTATTTTGATTTTTTGTTGTTTATTTCACTAAAATACAATTGGGAAGTTTTTGAGAGCTGAGATGGGAGGGATTGTAGGGTGTCTGTGTTTGCTAATTGGCTCTACCCAACGGAAAAGTAAACTTTCTCACGAGATCTCACAGATCTTCACGAGAAGAGGTAATTTTCCAGCTTGGAGCCAGACATCCTGTGAAGTTAGGCTCCAACCATCCCATGGGAGATGGGGTACTATCTTCCTTGACAATTACATTTCAAAGAGATGGCTCCCAAGTTTTTGAAAAAGCCATTTCTGAGTTGTAAAACTGGCAAGCAGCTTTTTAAAAACTATTGCATTTCAAAAGGGCAGAGAAAGAATTAACAATAACAACTTTTCTAAAGCGAGTGTTCTGAAAAAGATCAGGGGTCTAAGGTGGAATGAGGTTCCCGTGTAAGGTTTAGTCAAGCTGAAGGCAAAGTTAAGGCCCTCTTGGTCAATCTATAGCAACGTCCCCTGCCTGAGATGATACTGTAGCCCATGGGGCATGTGGAAATGTGGGGTGACATTGGGTGCTCCCAAAGCTTCCCACACTATGCAGGGAATCCATCCTAAGGAAGATTTGCACACCCCTCATGCAATACCCCCCCACACCTTGTGGAGGACTCTCCCAGTTGTGGAGTCTATGGGAGAGACTGCAGCTGACAGGCAGTGGTGAGGCTGGGCATCAGGCAACCCTGGCTGGTCTGCAGGTTACAAAGTCACCATGGCAAAGATCTAGGCCAGCAGAGAGTCATTGTCAGACATAAAAGGTTTGGCTTAACGAGAATTTCAGGCAAAAGCAGTCTTCTCAGGGAATGAGACTTTTGACTTAAGAGTCTCTATGAGACGTGGAAATAATCTGTTTCTTTTTCTTTTTCTTTTTTTTATTATACTCTAAGTTCTGGGGTACATGTGCAGAACGTGCAGGTTTGTTACACAGTTATACACCTGCCATGATGGTTTGCTGCATCCATTACCCCATCTTCTACATTAGGTATTTCGCCTGATGCTGTGTCTCCCCTACCCCTCTCCCTACCCCCTGCTATCCCTCCCCTAGCTCCCCCACCCCTCAACAGGCCCCAGTGTGTGATGTTCCCCTACCTGTATCCATGTGTTCTCATTGTTCAACACCCACTTATGAGTGAAAACATGCAGTGTTTGCTTTTCTGTTCCTGTGTCAGTCTGCTGAGAATGATAGTTTCCAGCTTTATCCATGTCCCTCCAAAGGACATGAACTCATCCTTTTTTATGGCTGCATAGTATTTCATAGTGTATATGTGCCACATTTTCTTTAGCCAGTCTATTATTGATGGGCATTTGAGTTGGTTCCAAGACTGCTATTGTGAACAGTGCCACAATAAACATACATGTGGGCCAGGCACGGTGGCTCACACCTGTAATCCCAGCACTATGGGAGGCCAAGGCGGGTGAATCACGAGGTCAAGAGATCAAGACTATCCTGGCAAACATAGTGAAACCCTGTCTCTACTAACATATAAAAAATTAGCTGGGCATGGTGGCATGCATCTGTAGTCCCTCCCAGCTGCTTGGGAGGCTGAGGCAGGAGAATTGCTTGAACCCAGGAGGCGGAGGTTGCTGTGAGCGGAGATCGCGCCACTGCACTCCAGCCTGGCACCTGGCAACAGAACAAGACTCTGTCTCAAAAAAAAAAAAAAAAGTACAAGTATATGTGTCTTTATAAGAGGATGATTTATAATCCTTTGGGTATATACCCAGTAGTGGGATTGCTGGGTCCAATGGTATTTCTATTTCTAGATCCCTGAGGAATTGCCACACTGCCTTCCACGATGGTTGAACTAATTTATACTCCCACCAACAGTGTTTTCATTGTTTTGATAAAGCTTTTACAAAGGTGGTCAAAGTCAGCATGGATCTCTAAGTCCCGGACACATTCTTCTGGGCTTTCCAGGCTCTCTCAGCAGCACCTCCCCTGCTCTCCTTCTTGAAGTACTTTCTTCCCACAGATTCCACAGCCGTGTGCTCTCCTGCTCATTTTCCACCACACTGGCCATCCCTCAGTCTCTTCTGCATCCTTTTCCTTTACTTGACCACTAAGTGTGGCAGAGTCACATCCAGACATTGTCCTGGATGATCTTGTTCAGTCTGGCATCCATCCAATGGCTTCTGGTACTGTTATGTGCCAATGTCTCACAAATGTGAATCTCCAGGCCTCACTTCTCTCAGGGAACCCCAGATTCACTTATCCAACTTTCTACTTTGTGTTTCAACTTAGAAATTAAATGGGCATCTTAGAATAGACATGACAGGAAAGAACTCTTGATGCATACTGGAAATTTGCTCCTCCAGCAGCCTTCCCCATCTCAGGAAATGGCATCACCATCCAATCGACCCATCCACCCAAGTTTGAAGTTACCCTTCATTTCCTTCCTCCCTTTCTTTCTTTTTCCCTCTTCAGTTCCTATCTAATGGTAAGCCATGTGACTCAACCTCCAGACTGTGCCTCAAATGCATCCCAGGCAGGAGAATAGGGTCTGGAGGCAGGGAACTGAGGCCGATTCATGCTGACTTCCTGGAATTAAATCAAATCGAAACACTTCAGCAATGACAGGAATGTGAACGGCTTGGCAGCTTCACCTCATCCTCTCCATTTACATACACCACACACACCCGGTAACATCCTCTCCCCTTACCTAGGGTGCATACTGAGTAAATGACTTTGTCACTTGACTTCATCTTCTTCATTTACATAGGGCATTTACGAAGTAACCAATGGGAACCCTCTGGAGGGCACTGAAACCCTAGAAAAGTATTATCGTTCAGAAATAAATGAAATATTGTCAGGGCACAGTGGCTCATGCCTGTAATCCCAGCACTTTGGGAGGCCGAGGTGGGCAGATTGCCTGAGATCAGGAGTTCGAGACCAGACTGGCCAACGTGGAGAAACCCCATCTCTACTGAAAATATAAAAATTAGCTGGGTGTGGTGGCATGCGCCTGTAATCCCAGCTACCCAGAAGGCTGAGGCAGGAGAATCGCTGGAACCCTGGAGGTAGAGGCTGCAGTGAGCCGAGATTGTGCGACTGCACTCCAGTCTGGGCAACAAAAGCAAGACTGTCTCAAAAAAAAAAAAAGTTTATTTATGTGTCCTCCCCTAGAGGGTAAGCTGCATACAGCATAGACCTAGAATAGGGTCCAATAACCACTGGGCAATGGTTACCCAATAAGTATTTGCTGAGCAAACATTTGGATCAATAAATAAGTGATTGTTGCTTTTCTGGGTTAATAATCATATTCAAAATTAGATCATCTCATTTCCAAAGCAAGATGGTATTTTTCCTTACAAACCTTCTTCAGAATTCTTTTCTCAAAATTTGATGATATTTGCCATCTTGGGAAATATGTTTTTACTAGGAACCACAGACTGAAATCAAGCATGACAGAAGCAGCAGCAGCAAAAAAAAAAAAAAAAAAAAAAAAAAAGTCATAGAGAAAGTCAGCATATTAGGAAAGACAGCATTTCAGATCGGTCTAGGGCCTGAGTGTAGTTTTCAGTCTTCCTGATGTCAGATTGAGGTCTTGCCTGCTCGGCAGAAGCTGTGATGCTGGCTGGAATCCTAATGCAGAGTTTCTGTCCCAACCCTTGTAACTAGTCCTTGGTTCTCTCTGGGATAGAAATAGGAAGTGATGTCACAATTAGAAACCATTGTCATAAGTTAAAAAGTAAAATAATTTGCTAGACGAAATCTAGTAAAAAATAATTTACTAACTGAAATCAATAGACAATATGCAAAGCAAAAATGCAAATAAAATATGGAAGCTCATCCAAGAAATGCCTTCTCCTTCACAGCTGTTCACTACAAGGGTCACTTACCAGCACTCTGTTATTTTTTATTTTTATTTTTTTTTGAGATAGAGTTTCGCTCTTGTTGCCCAGGCTGGAGTGCAATGGTGCAATCTCAGCTTGCCTCAACCTTTGCCTCCTGGGTTCAAGATTCTCCTGCCTCCCAAGCAGCTGGGATTACAAGCATGCACCACCATGCCTGGCTAATTTTTTTGTATTTTCAGTACAGACAGGGTTTCTCCATGTTGGTCAGGCTGGTTTCGAACTCCTGACCTTGTGATCCGCCCACCTCGGCCTCCCAAAGTGCTTGGATTACAGTTGTAAGCCACTGCGCCCAGTCAAACCAGCACTCTATTCTATTCTTAACCTACCGGGCCACCACACTCAAGTCAGCTGCTCTCTTCTCAATAGAACCATCTCCACCTGCTACCTGCAATACGGCCAAAGGACGGTCCCTTCCCACCCGTAGTTGCCATGTACATTTTTCTGCCTTTTGCCCTTTAGGGATCAAAACTAATTGACTTTTGCAATCCCAGCTACCTTTCAGTCAGAAAATTACCATATGAAGTGAGTGATGATAGGTACGATTTTTGCTTTTTTAAAAGTGCTTCTAAATAATCAAATCAACCATGTACCTTTCATGTCTTTTGAGCTCCCAACCAACTCAAAGATCACTTGTTAACCATATTATATGGGTAGGCACTTTAAGATGAATATTTTGAACCTAAGCAAGTAAAGCTTCACCTTCTCATGCTCCATGAGACCAAATGCTTCAGAGACTCTGGTCTTTCCAATGTTCTCATTGCAATTGGAATGGCCTGAGGCAGAGAAGACATTTTAATGTAAAGGTACCACTTTTGCTATCAATATAAAAAAATATTTTTCAAGAAATACATCAAACAATTTCTCATACAGATTTTTTATCTTTCCAATAAGGACTGAGCTAAACTTCATGATAATAAATGGCCACTGTCCCACAGAAAAAGATTGTAATTAAAAAAAAATTAGTATTGGCCTGGTGCAGTGGCCCACACCTGTAATCCCAGCACTTTGGGAGGCCGAAGTGGGCAGATCCCAAGGTCAGAAGATCCAGACCATCCTGACGTACATGGTGAAATCCCATCTGTACAAAAATACAAAGATTAGCCGGGCGCCTCTAGTCCCAGCTACTCGGGAGGCTGAGGCAGGAGAACTGCTTGGACCCAGGAGGCAGAGGTTGCAGTGAGCCGAGATCATGCCACTGCTCTCCAGCCTGGCAACAAAGTGAGACTCCATCTCAAAAACAAAATTAGTATCAATGACACAAATATTGAAGAAGAGATAGGTCCTCACAGCCCCATAGTTCCTCCCATAGTACGTTAAGAACGTGAAAAAAAAAGAGGCTCACGTTTATTATTCCACATTCAGGTAAACAGGGTTGTTTCCCCGTCAGATGCTTCCCTCTCCTCTTTTCATCCTTTTGTTTCTGCTCCTCTTTCGTGGTTTCAGGGCCCCCTGATGTGCAAGATACTGCGTGGGTCTCTTCCTTTCATGGTCCTGAAAATATTCCTCTTTCATTTCAATTTCGCTGTATTATGTTTTCTCTTTTCTTCACCATTGCCAGCTTCACCCTCTCGCCATCCATCGCCGGCACCCATTGAAATGTATTTTGTGGATGGCCTTCTAGTCCCACCTTCTATATATTTGTTCAAAGCATACATATCATTCTTGAAATTCCATGTTGCCTCTTGTGTGCCATGCTTTATATAGATGGCATTGTCCTACAAATCTCATTCTGTTTCTTACTCTCTTCCCTCCGCCTTATGTTGTTAAGATCTATTTGTGTAGTTCTCTGAATACTATGTGCATTGTGCTTCATTATGTGTATTTACCACGCGTCATTTATTCTGTCCCCTAATGATAAATACTTAGGTTTCCTGCAACTCCCCCACTGCGAATAACCCTTCAGGGAATATATTTATGTATGTTCTCCGTCACCTGTGTGAGGATGTCGTGTGTGTGTGTGTGCACACGTGTGTGTGCGCGTGTGTGTGTGCATGTGTTTATTCTTTTCTTTGGAAACTACTATTATGCAGATGTTGACACTTCTGCTCTCCATCGTTCTTGACTTTTCTGTTATTCTTTTAATCTCTTTATCCATTCCTGTTGTCTTCATGGGGGTTTTCTTGACCCAGTATTCCAACCCATGAAAATGCTCATCAGCTCTATCTGTTCTGTCCCCAGAATTACTGAGTCATAGGGTATGTGTGGATCTAATTTCACTAAGCACTGCTTGATCTGTTTCTGAGTGTAAATTTTAAACTTTATTAACTGAATTTCCATCAATAGTTCTATCAATGGTAGCTCTGGATAATTGAAGTCCATTTTGCTAGTTAGATGTGTTCATGTTCTACTTGATTTATTGTTCCTTGTACCAGTATATAATTTCCGTCTTTATTCCTTATGATTGTTTTTAAACTCCCAGTTTTGTTTCTGTTCTTAAAAGTACTTCACAGCTGGGTTCGGTAGCTCACATCTGTAATCCCAGAATTTTGGGAGGCTGCGGCTGGCAAACCTCTTGTGCCCAGTAGTTCAAGATCAGCCTGGGCAACATGGTGAAACTCCATCTCTACAAAAAATTAAAAAATTGGCTGGATGTGGTGGCACACACGTGTAATAGCTACTTGGGAGCTGAGGTGGGAAGATCACCTGAGCCCAGGAGGTCTAGGCTGCAGAGAGCCGTGAGTGTGCCATTGTACTCCAGCCTGGGCAACAGAGTGAGACTCTATCTCAAAAAAAAAAAAAAAGAGAGAGTGAGAGAGAAAATGACCACACTAGCCAGGCACAATGATATGTGCCTATAGTCTCAGCTACTCTGGAGCTGAGGCAGGATGGCTTGAACCCAGGAGGTCAAAGCGGCAGTGAGCCATGATCACACTACTGCACTGGCTGGGGACAGAGCGAGACCCTCTAAAAAAAAAGTAAATAGATAAATAAACAAACTGCTATGCTAGCCTTCTTGTTGTTGTTAATATTCCTGTTATAACCTGGTATTTTTTGTACAGGTGTTTGTATCCTTTAGTTTAAATGTTCCTCTTAGATAGAGATTCTTGAACCTTCTACAAATACATTTGGACCAATTACTCCTATAATTTTGATTTCATAGTGAAAAAAATGAAATGCTTTTCCCATCTATGTTCTCAAGACTTGACTCCTGTGCATGGATCAGAAGGATCTCAGGGGCTGTGGGTCCCTGGTTCAGTCCACAGCTGTTGATGAAGGTGTTGTTTTGGGGTTTTATTGCTGCTGTTTTTCTTACCTACCCTGTTTAAGCCCGTCATGAGTTCCTTCCATTTGAAGTCTAACACTGTTTATTCTGGAAATTCCTGAGTCATTATTTCTTCAATAGTTTCTGGCCTGTGTTTATTCTTTCGCTTCTTATGAAGCTACTGTTGTGCAGATGTTCACACCTCTACCCTCCCTAGTTCTTGGCTTTTCTTTTATTCTTCTTTTAATCTCTTTATCCATTCCTGTTGGCTTCATGGAAGGTTTCCTGACCCAACATCCCAACCCACAAAAATGCTCATCAGCTCCATCTGTTCTGTCACTCAGCCCCTCCAGGGATGTCTTTATTTTGACAATTATAGATTTTTCACTTCAATATCTCCAACTAATTCTTTATTTTGAGATGGAGTCTCGCACTGTCGCCCAGGCTGGAGTGCAGTGGCACAACCTTGGCTCACTGCAACCTCTGCCTCCCAGGTTCAAGCAGTTCTCCTGCCCCAGCCTCCCCAGTATCTAGAATTACAGGTGCCTGCCACCACACCCAGCTAATTTTTTTTTTTTTTTTTTTTAGTAGAGAGAGCGTTTCACCATGTTGCCCAGGCTGGTCTCGAACTCCTGACCTCATATGATCTGCCCACCTCAGGC